>NC_134530.1:231392676-232133301 GCF_050624435.1 Tenrec ecaudatus
AGACAGGCCTTCTGAATTTCAATGGAGATTAATAAACCTCTTGTTGACTGAGTGTTGTATTTTCTAGTATGAACATGGCAGAATTACAAAGATGACTACTCTGGAAAACAAAAAGCAACCAAGGGAATGGGAGGGAAAAAACACAAAACAAAAAAAAAAGTTTTAAAACATTTTGTTGTTACTACTGAACACAAAACATCTTTCTAGCAAACCTGTGAGAAAAAGAATTATCTCAGAACTCCAAAACATAGGAGAACAACCGAAATCAAACGAGTCTGTTGGTGGTAAGGAGCAGAGAGAGTCGGAAGTTGTGGTAGATGACGACAGGCCCAGCAATGGCAGGTCTCAGAACCAAACCCAATCAAGCCTACTGCCACCGAGCCAATTCTGAGTCACAGCAACCCTACGGAGGGTTCCCAAGACTGTAAGTGGTCACAGAAGCAGACAGCCTCCTCTTTCTCTAGTAGAACAGTTGGTGGGCCTGAACCACTGACCTTGAGGTTAGCAGCCCGACACTTAACTCACAGCACCACCAGAGCCCAGGAAGCAACAACAGAGATATACTTCCTTAAGGAGTCGGACTGAAACCACAATAGAGGGACCAGGAAATTCCAGAATTGGCCACAAAGGGCCTCTCAGAACACCTGTGACAAACCTGAGAAAGACATTTTGGTGACATACATAAAAAAAAAATCTCTAGGGCAGACGTCTACGTAGTGACCCTGACTCCACCTGCAAGTCTTACAGGTGACTACGGGAAAATGAAAAGTGGAATCCCTTCAATTATAAGGAATAAAAAGGAAATTGGCACAGAGTTGACAGACATAGAAGAATTAAAGTAGTGCTACAGAAGCAAAGGCGTCTTTTATGAAACAATAACAACAAAAATAGTGTGAAGCTATTGTTTTTCGACATATCCTGTATCTAGGTCAGCACACTTCTAGGTCAAGATGTTGTTTCCCTCTTGCTGATCTTCCCCTGAAGAATTCTGCAATCGTCTATTTCTGTCATGTCACAATGACAATTTGGGCAACCTCAAGGGATGTGTTCTTTTTAAGTGTTCTTTGAGTTCGGGAACAAAAAGTCACCTGATGGGGTAAGAGTAGAGCTGTAAGGTGAGTGGGGTAAGGTTTCTCAGTAAGCCTCTTAGTGGACAGCCCTCGCTACCCTGGGAGAAGGCGCAGGTGCACTGGTAGAGGAAAAAAATGCTCGGCACAGTGTTCCTGGTGGTGGTCTCGCATCAATGCAGTTTTTGATTTTACTTTTTATTTCATAATTAGTATTTTATTTATTGTTTTGAGGATCAGTACAGAGCCATTATGAACAATTTGTATACAATTATTTTTTTTAATCATTTCATTGGGAGCTAATACAGACTTCACCTCATTCCACAGTTCAGTCACATCAAGCAGTATTTTTTGCTACCACATCAGTTTCAAAACATTCTCTTCCTTCGTGTACTCAAGGATACCTTATTCTACTTGCTGTCTCTACCGGTTCATCTCTCCTAGGTTTCATGTACCGAAAACCAGAAAAACATACTACCCAAAATTCAAGAGGATTGCCCCAATGCCAAAACACATCTGAGATAAACCCCAATATTGAGAAAACAAAAACACAGAAAATGTTGAAAATCAGATCAGGCCTAGCGTGCATCAAAAGGGAAGATCAACTGACAAGGCTTTAACTGTTCAAGTCAAGTTTATTGTTTTGCTCTCCTATAGTCATCTCTCCAATGCATTCCTGCTTGGTAACTGCTTTCTTCTCGTCCCTCTATTATGGATAGAGGGATGTACACAATTCTTAATGTACAAATTAAAAACATCTAAAAGCCAGGTTGTTCCAATTCTTATCTAAATTCCAGGCTTTCCTGCTTTAAATTTGGAAGCAACTTTTCCATATGAGGACATAAGTACCAGTAACTTCAACTACTAGTAAGCAGTTACACCACAAACCAAAACCACACTTGCTGCCATCAAGTCCACTCAGAGTGACCCTAAAGGACAGTTAGAACTGGTCCCGTGAGTTCCAAGACTGCAACTCTTCCAGGGAGGTGAAAGCACCGGCTCTCTCCTGAGGAGCGGCTGGATGGTGGTTGCCGACTGTGCCTTTGTGGTTTGCAGCCCAGCATGTCACCCACACCATCACCAGGACTCCGAGCTACCTCCTAAGCCCCACTAATTCACAATTTAATATCATACTTGCTAGACTCCAATTTTCCAACTTTTCACAGCATACAGCAAAATTATAGGTGAATTGGGCTATCCTAGCCAAAGAGGCTAGAGAATGCTCACATTCTGACAGGGAGAGCACCATGCGGGAAAGTTCTATGGAAACTAAACTACAAGTCTTCTACAAACGTCAGGTCATACACACGCATGACTGACTCTAAATTGTTTTGCCTTATGGTACAGAAAAAACTGCCCCAACACCCAGGATGGTCACAGCCTCCCACAAGTCAACATCCAACTACTGGTTGTCATAAAAATAAATAAATAAAAACACGCAAATTATTTCACCTATTAAAAAAAGCATTTAGACTTAAGAACTGAGATGAAGTGGGACTTCTACTTTCTTTTAAAAATGTTTCTAGAATTCACACAAACTTGGATTTACAAAATAGTTGCTAAAGCTATTCTTCTAGATTGTACAGAGGGGCGATAAAGGGCCCCCTGATCTGAAATGGTGCACAAACCATTCCTCTTCTGCTTCATCAAAGGTGGGATTCGTCTCATTCTTCATTTCTCCATTTTTGGCAAGAAAATCCTCTTTAGTTTTTTAGCTGGCCACTTCAGCCTGTCTTCCCTTTGCTCCTCTTTTCCTTTTTGTTTGCACTCTTTCGTCTGAAGATTTATCCTTTCCTGCAGTTCTTTGGGCTTCTATCCACCTTTGCAGGAGCAGAGTTAGCTGACAACATTGCCCATCTTCTCTCGGGCTCCTTCTTCTGCACTGCCCCTTTCCCTAAGTTGACCTACCTTGTGTGGGACTGCAGCAGGCTGAGAGCCTTCATGGAGCTGGGTTGCCTGGCCACTGCCTCTCTGTTCACTGCCCAGTGTGCTGGGACCTAAGGAAGGGCAATGGGAGAAGCCAGTTTTCCATTTTCTTAAACCTTTTTGTTCATAATAAGTTCTCATGATCGCCCTATGCCTTCAAGAAAATCTATCTATCAAGATTATCCCTTAGGAATCGCAAAAAACAGTTCATAACTATATGAGCTAACTTCTCTGCTGCGAATTTTACCTGGACCAAAGTATCCCCTTGCCAGTCACGTGATTGGTCTTTGTTCTTTGGATCATACTGGTTAATTCAAGATTCATCTCCGGTTATGATTTGTTCCATAAAATTATCTTCATTTACCTTCAATCTTGTTTTGTTTTTTTTAAATCATTTTATTGGGGGCTCTTACAACTCTTGTTACAAACCATACATCAATTGTGTCCGACATATTCGTGTATATATATTCTATCATTCTTTTCTAGACATTTACTTTCCATTGAGTCCTTGGAATCAGCTCCTCTTTTTTCCCTTCCTCCTCTCCTCCACCTACATCTGCCAAACCCTCGTGGCCCCTTCATAAATTGTAGATTGTTAGTTATTTTCGAATCTCACACCGACCGCTGTCTCCCTTCTCTCTGGTTTCTGCTGTTCTTCCCCCTGGATGGAGGTTTGTGGTTATGTGCCATTCATTGCAATCGGTGGCCCCCTCCTTCCCCACTTCTCTCCGCTTCCCCCTACCCTTTTGATATCTCTATTCCCATTCCTGTTCCTGGGTTCCATGTGTTTTATCTCTTGCCTATACCTATGTACATGTTCCCATCTAGTCTAGATTGGGAAGCAGCACTGAGGTCTTGATAGCAGGGGGTAAGGCCTCCAGGGATCAAAGGTATGTTGCATGGCCCATTAGTGCTCTACTGCACCATGATTGACTCATTCCCTTCCCGCAACCCCTCTGTGGGGGGATGCTCCATTGTCTATAGATGGGCTTTGGGTGTCCGCTCCAACCCCCTCCATTCTCAACAATGCATTTTTGTTTGTTTACTGTTTGTTGTGAAACTTCTGATGCCCGTTGCCCGGTCTCAATGACACCTCATGATTGCATCAGTTGGTGTGCTTCTTTCATGTGGGCTTGTTGCTTCACTGTTGGATGGCCGCTTGTTCAACTTCAAGCCTTTAAGACCCCAGACACTAGATCTTTTAATAGCCGGGCACCATCCTCTGTCTTCACCCCATCTGCTTATGCACCCATTTTGTCTTCAGCGATCATGTAGGTGGGTGGTGGGGTGAATGTGAGCATCACAGAATAGCAAATGGTGTCATGGACAGGGGAACAACTAGGGAAGCGGAACCAGCATCTAGGAGAGGGTAGAGATCCTGTGTTCTCTCTCTGCTTCACTTTCCTGTTGACAAGCCACGTGGAGCCACACTGAGACCTGAGCAAAGCATGCAATGGAGACCTGCACCAACCCTGTGGTACTCCCACCACCATTGGATCCACAAGACTTTTTACCCACCCACCTGTGATCTTCCTGTATTATGCATTATTGCATGTGGCTGCATGAGTCTGAAGAGCGATTTATGGATTAGTATCGGACTTATGAGCTAATATCAGACTTAAAGACTTGATCTGCACTGGGCTGGAATGTTTTCTTGATATACAGTAACACTTTAATATAAAGCTCTTTTTTCTACATATACGAGTATCTCTGGATTTGTTTCTCTCTGTCAACCCTGACTAACACAAGTAGGGACTGGGTCTTAAAAGTTTGTGAGCAGTTATCGAAGATGTAACTACCCATATTTACTTAAGTATAAGCCGAGTTTTTTCAGCACATTTTTAATGCAATTTTTGTGGTAAAATTAGGTGCCTAGGCGGATATTCGAGTCGACTTATACTAGGTATTGCTCTCTTCCTGCCTGGGGGCAAAAGGCAGAGTGATGAAAATCAAGACACATGGAAACTGTTGGTCCAATGGACCAAAGGATCATGCAAACATCAGTCTTTTGACCTTGGGAACAGAAAAACATAGATGGTACCTGGCTACAATTACCAACGTTTTTTAAAGGGATCACATTAGGAGACCCTTGGCAGTTTAAGAGAAAAATGTAGAACAAAACTCAAAATCATACAGAAGACTAGGCTTTTTGGTCAGAGACAGACTATGGCTCTTAGTCTGATCTTTCAGATTAGAAAATGAACTCACCGTGATGGCTCAATTTTCAGTCCAACAGGAGCCAGGCATACAGGATGAACAATAACACTCATGGGGTATACACAAGATCAATAGGGCAGCATTTATTCAAGGACAACATTCAGAAGGGTTATGAAAGGCATAGGAGTGCAGACAGCAGGTACAAGGAAGAAGTGGGGTAAGTGATGGCACATTGAAGGGAGGGCAAGGAAGGAGATGAAACAAAGTGTATGGATCGTTGGATATAAAACTGATGATTGGGGGAGCCGGGAGGGAGGGGGGAAAAAAAAGAGGACCAGATGCAAAGGGTTTTAAGTGGAGAGCAAATGCTTTGAAAATGATTAGGGCAAAGAATGTACGGATGGATGTGCTTTATACAATTGATGTGTGTATATGTATGGATTGTGATAAGAGTTGTATGAGCCCCTGATAAAATGTAAAAAAAGAGTTGTATGAGCCCTCAATAAAATGATTTTTTTAATTAAAAAAAAAACCCTGATGATCTGCTTAGTAACCTTTTCCCCAATTCACAATAAAACAGTTTAGGTAAATAAAAAGTAACTATGGTGGAGAACAAAAGTAAAGGCAAAGTAGTATACATGAAAGACGTAGAAAATTAGATCCAACACACATGCAAATAGAATCCTCAATAAAGAAAACCAAAACAATGAAACAAAATAAAAAGACACAATTAAAGAAAACTTTACTAAAATGAAAGAATATTTGAATCTACATATCAAAAGGGCACACAATATGCCAGGGAAAAATAAGTCAATAGTGACATATTCCAATAAATTTAATATATGTCAGATAAAGAATCCTATGAACAGAAAGGCAAAAAAGAAATAGTAACAGTAGAAAAAACGATTTTGAAAGCTGAAACTCCACAGCAACATTAAAGCAAGAAGACATTGGCACAATCCCGACAGATAACATGCTCCAGGTGAGAAAATATGAGCTAAGGACTTTATGACCTGCTAAGCTGTCTTTCAAGTACAAGGCAACAAAAAGAAGTTCTGAAGATGTTGTAAAGGGAACATTCACATACTGTTCTTATAGCTCTTCTTGAGAAACTACTAGACGATGAGCTTCATGCAGCCAAAGATTGACTTGGGGAAACTTCCACAGAAGTTATTTGGGAGATCACTGCATATTTACATATTTAACTGAAGCATTAAGACTCAAACAGATGGAGGTAAGGGTGATAAACCAGAACATAATGTATTGCAAGACATGATATCATATGAATGCAAGTAACAAAAATTGGAAGAAAGTGGGAGGCGTAATAAGCTTACTGATTACCTGGATGTAGCAGCTAGAAGTCAACTAGACAGCCAAAAAGCTCAGAAACCAAGTAGTGGATGTGTTTGTATAAACACTACTGTGAATATATATTATTGACCAAAACTGGATGATGGAAAAAAGAGAAGAGAAAGGTAGGGGATTCAAAGAGATGTGAGCATTGTTCATAAAATGGAACTAATAGCTATCTGTCAATAGAGAACTAAGACTATTAATATAACAAAATTAAAATCTGGTAAATAGAAAAACAACAATAACAATTAAAAGCACACAGAAAACATAAGATACAATATGACAGTTAAGTGAAAGTTAGTGGAAAAATAGAATTAAAAGATAATTTAATTTTCCACAAGCTTTTTTGATATATCAGCAAATATGAGTTAATTCAACTTTATCAGAACATTTTTAAATGGACTCATAAAGCAAAACTGAACTCCATGCTATATACTGAATACATACTCAAATCAGAGTAATTAAATATTTGTTTAACTAAATAGATGGGTAGATAAGCCCAACCTGCTGCCCACTGCTGTTCTGTTATGTCAGACTCACAGCAACCCTGTAGGGCAGAGTGGAACTGCCCCCAGGGGGCTCCCACGGCCACAGTTTACTCCTTATGGAGGGGTTGGTGGGCTTGAAGTACAGGCCCTTCAGTTACCACTCGAGCACTTAACCACTGTGCCACCACCAAACAAATCAGACAAATGTCATTAAAAAGAAGGTAACAATTATTTTTACCCAGAGCCTAATACCATAACTACTACCAAGGAGCCTAAACTCACTGCCATCAAGTCTAAGTGGACTCATAGCTACCTTGTAGGACAGAGTAGAGCTCAAGACCATAAATCTTTCCAGGATGAGAAAGTGTCACCTTGCTCCAGAGTACCTATTACAAGAACTATAAAATTTGCCTGTGCTTTCATAATAAAACATGTACATATGCATGCATACACAAAAACATCTTATATACTTAAAAGTAACTATTTAAAACTAAGTCACACAATCTTTTCCAAATACAATCAGACATCCAGTTTGCAGTACTGCTAGGCTACTGAGTGTAAAGAACTTAGTAAAGTTTACCTTTAGTGAGTGGTATGCTTTCCACATAAATAGATCAGAGCATTGTACTGAAATCTCCCACAGGTTTATGGCAATAGCAGTTGTCCACCTAACAGTAATTCCTCACTCGGAGAAGAATCTACTGTCGAGCACTCAAAAACCAAAATCCTACTTGCTGAGTTTTCCTCTAATAAGAGCAGACTTACGGAGTGAGATTTTATCAGAAATACAGCATACTACAAGTATTTCAACAGAAGCAACATGGTCTCCCCACCCCCAGCCCCATCCCCCAGATTCCTGTGGAAATCCAGCACTCCAGAATTGCTTTCAGGGGTTAAAGAGTTGGAGCTTCAGAGAGCACTGTCATGGCCAGGAACAGAAGGGCAAATGGGTAACAAAAATTGGCTCTTTATATGCAAAAATAAACTTGTGGCAACATCACTTCGGGTAAGGGTTAAGGGAAACAAACTGTCAAATCTCAGTGCTTCAGTTTCAACATCAATCAACACAAGGGAAGTGGGGATACAGTTATGGAAGCCTCCTTGCCATCGAGTCCATGCCGACGCAGAGTGACCCCACAGCACAGGGACTGCCTACAGAACTGCCCCTGTGGGTTTTCCAGGCTGTAACTCTTTACAAGAGCAGAAAGCCCCATTTTCTCCTTTCTCCCCAGGTATGGAAGCCGCGAGATATAGATAGATAGATAGATAGATAGATAGATAGATAGATAGATAGATAGATAGAGATATCTATATGGAACAGCAGATTGCCTTGGGCAACTCTGCTGCACAAGACTTCTTTAAAGTGTTAAAAAGCAAAGAGGTCACTTTGAGGATTACTGTGCACCCGATCCAAGTTATGGTCTTTTCTATCACCTTATATGCACGTGAAACATGTACAATGAATACAGGAGATTGAAGAATCAGTGTATTTCAATCATGATGTTGTACAAGAATAATGAATGTACCATGAACTGCCAGATGCACGAATAAACCTGTCTTGGAAGAAGTACAGCCAGAATGCTCCTTGGAAGTGAGCTTGGAAAGACTTTGCCTCACTTTCTTTTAACATGTTATCAGATGGGCTCAGTCCCTGCAAAAGGACATCACGCTGATAAAGTAGAAGGTCATGGGGAAAGAAGAAGAGCTGTAAAGGATGGCTGCAACAACAGGACCAAACATAACAATCAATGGCCGTGAAAAGGTTTCCAAACAGGCAATGACCCAAAAGTTAACAACACCACCACCAACAACAACGGATAAGATTGTTGTTAAAGATGAAATGAATGAAGCACTTCAAACAGATGGCTGGGCTGCTAACGGTCAGCTGAGCAGTTTGAAACCCCCACCAGCTGCTTCCAGGGACACAGACCAGATTTCTACTCCCATAAACAGTTACAGTCTCGGAAACTAAACCCAAACATACAGTTCTAGCCTGTCCTATAGGGTTTGCTAAGCAAAAGAGCGGGTGCCAAGTCCCTTCATACCCAGCCTCCTTCCAAGCAGACTACGGTCCACAAGACCCTGGTTCTAAATAGATCAATCATCTGGAGCTTCCACTGACAATGGGTATTTTTAAGCTACTGTGTGTACTGAGATTTTAATTAACTGTATTTAGATGGAAGAAAATAATGACTAAAAGATGTGAATGAAAAGCACACGGGAGCAAATGAAGGGGGAGGAAGAGAATGGAGCACATCTGGCCCACCAGGCCTTAAGGACGATAATCCCGTTCAGAGCAGCCAATGCACAGAGGACCACATGGCCGGCCCCATTATGAGACACAACATCCCTCAATGACCCATAGTCCTACAGGGGACAACACTGGTGACAGTGTGGGAACTGCACCCGATCTGACCCCACCACACCAAGGCAAAACACTAAGGGCGTGCAACAGGGCAGCAAGGGGAACAGATCATACCAAAAATAGACTGTGGGGACAGAGTGTGGCACCCCACCAGACTCCACTGGAAAACACTCCTAAAAATTAACAAACAGACCTTGAACTATTTACAGGATTTTCTTTTTTTGTCCTTGTTTTTTGTTGTTGTTTTACTTTGTTGCTTTGTTTTGCTGTCTTGTTTTTGTGTATATTATCTCTGCATGTCTATCTAGATAAGACAGGTGGGAGGAGAAAACAATGGGACCAACAGTTCTGGGGAAACATGGATGAAGGGGAGGTGGGGGGAAAGGAAGTGGTGTTAACAAACCCAGGGACAAGGGAACAACAAGTGATCCAAAATCAGTGGCAAGGATGATATAAGAGGCCTGGTAGGGCATGATAAAGGGCAATGCAACTGAGAGGAATTACTGTAATCCAAATGAAAGGCTGAACATGATAGTGGGGCAAGAGGAAAGTAAAAGGAAATAGAGGAAAGAAGTAGGAGGCAAAGGGCATTTATAGAGGCCTAAATACAGGCATGTACATATGTAAATCTATATATAACAGTAGGGACATAGATCTATGTGCATATATGTATAGATTTAGTATTAAGGTAAGCAGATGGACTTTGGGCCTCCACTCAAGTACTCCCTCAATACAAGAATATTTTGTTCTATTAAACTGGCATTCCATGATGCTCACCTTCCCAAAACGATCACTGAATACAAATGGGTGCATAAGCAAATGTGGCGAAGAAAGCTGATGGTGCCTGGCTATCAAAAGATATAGCATCTGGAGTCTTAAAGGCTTGAAGGTAAACAAGCAGCCACTAGCTGAGAAGCAACAAAGCCCACATGGAAGAAGCACACCAGTCTGTGTGATCACGAGGTGTTGAAGGGATGAGGTATCAGGCATCAAAGAACAAAAAAATCATATCACTGTGAATAAGGGAGAGTGCAGAGTGGGGACCCAAAGCTCATATGTAGGCAACTGGACATCCCCTTACTGAAAGGTCGTGGGGAGGAGACGAGCCAGTCAGGGTGCAGTGTAGCAACGATGAAACATACAACTTTCCTCTAGTCCTTAAATGCTTCCCCCACCCCCACCCCACTATCATGATCCCAATTCTACCTTACAAATCTGGCTAGACCAGAGGATGTACACTGGTACAGAAAGGAACTGGAAACACAGGGAATCCAGGACAGATGAACCCCTCAGGACCAGTGGTGAGAGTGGGATACCGTGAAGGTGGAGGGAAAATGGGGTAGAAAGGGGGAACCAATTACAAGGATCTACATATAATCCCCTCCCTGGGGGACGGACAACAGAAAAGTGAGTAAAGGGAGATGTTAGACAGTATAAGACATGACAAAATAATAATAATTTATAAATTATAAAGTGTTCATGAGGGAGGGGGTGGAGAGGGAGAGGAAAAATGAGTTGCTGATACCAAGGGCTCAAGTAGAAAGCAAATGTCTTAAGGATGATGATGGCAACAAATGTACAAATGTGCTTGACACAATGGATGGATGGATGGATGGATGGATGGATGGATGGATGGATGGATGGATGGATGGATGGACGGACTGTGATAAGAGTTGTATGAGCCCCCAATAAAATAATTTAAAAGAAAAAAAATTTAAAGAAACCCATTTTATTTTTTAACAAAAATCTCTGAAATTTGCAGTTCTTCATTTCATAGGAGAAAGGGATTTATCTCAAGATGTAAATGAAACACATAGCAATGGATCATTACTTGAGCTGTCTTTCAGTTTCCCTTTGAAATATCGGGCAAAGGAAGTACAAAGCTTTTCCTCCACCTGAGGTGTCTGTACAGCACTTCCCGCAGTGTGAGGGCAACAATCATCCCTACTTCATAACCAGGGAGGGAGACGAGCAAACCCCAATGCCCTCAGAGTTCTTTCAGGAACTAGAAGAAGATGTTCTTTATATAAAATACACTACATTTTCCCCATAAGGGAGAAATCTATTCTTAATATGGGTGGGCTCTGTGCAATAAAGATAGGGCTTCCTACTCCCTTAAAGAGTTAGTCTCGGAAAACGCAGAGGGGCAGTTCTACCCTGGCCTATAGGTCACTATGGGCCCGCATCGACTCGATGGCAGGGAGTTTGGTCCAACAGAACTTTCTGCTGGGCTGGTAATGTTCTACATCTGAGCTAATCCAATAGACACTAGTCACAGAGCACTTAATATGTGGCTTAGGCAAATAATAAATTGAATTTTTATTTCTATTTAATCTTAATCGATTGAAATTGAAATAGCGAGGGGCTACTACATGAGGCGGTGTAGGTTAATCCTCAGCAGCAAAGTGGAGCAGCTGACTTGTCTTAGACTCAAAGTCACAATTTGAAAAACTGACATTCAACACTAATATTTCATATGCAGCTGACTACTTAATATCTAAGGCTAATAAGGGTTGGTCAGAAGTGCATTTTCAACAAAAGTTTGGCAATTCCTACTTTAAAACATAAACATTCCAAGTCCACTGAGCAGAATTCCTTTGGCAATGTTCACATTTCCACCTGTGAAACTTAGGCCTAGAGAAGAATGGGAAGAACCAAACAAAACTGGCCCATCCTCCTCCTGACACAAAAGGCAGAGATAAGACATGAAATCAATACAAGGCTAATATAACTCTTGGATTCTTTATGGATATTTCTATTCACTGACCAGCTTCTTTCCAAACAGCTGTGGCTTCCAATAAAATGCATTCCAGTATTTGATCTCTTAGACTGTGTTCGAGGATGCCCAGACCATGCCCAGACACACTAGAATTAAGCATCCCTCTAGGAAGGACAGCGGTTTTCAACCTGTGGATCAAGGCCCCTTTTGGGGTCGAACGACGCTTTCACAGGGGTCACCCAATTCATAACAGTAGCAAAATTACAGTGATGAAGTAGCAATGAAAATAATTTTATGGTTGGGGGGTCACCACAACATGAGGAACTGTATGAAAGAGTCGCGGCGTTAGGAAGACTGAGAACCACTGCTCTAGGAGAAAATCATTTAAAGCATATACACTAAAATTCTACACCCACTTCTCACTTATCATGGTTAGATTCCAAAGACAAGGTCGCTATGTGAAAACCGGCCTTGTGTGAAACGGAAGATAACCCATGCCCTCAACCCCTCACCTCCACCTGCCACACTGCCTTCCCCTCAGGAGAGCCGGGTCCTCACCACTGTCAGCAGGCTAGGCTTACCCAGTCTTCCAGAGGTAGGGTGGCCCAAGTGCTACCCTGCCCCTTTTCCCAGATCCCAACCTCTCTTGCCCTCCCTTCAATGCTACCAAAGGATGGTTCAGCTAATCACCTCAATGACCCCCAAATGCCCTTGGGTGGCTTTTTCAGGGGTGAGGGCTCCCTGTCCATAGTCAGGAGAGCCGGGGTTCTGTGGGGCAGATGGTGGACTTTGCCTGCTGGGTCCTGGCCACCGCCACCACCTTGAACAAGAATCCCCCAGCTCTTAATAGCCAGCCTGTCCCCTTCATTCAGTCCCTATGTCCCCACGAGAAATGATAATCAAGAGTTTTTTCTGAGGACATGGTCTGCCCTGATCTCTGGCCTCAACCTTAAACTGCAGTTTCCACTGGCCACTCACCCACTGACCCCACTCCCACTCAAGTAGTTTGTCCCACCCACACCTGTGCCTGCCCAGGAAAGGGCTTCAGGGAAGCATTAGGGGCTGCTGCAGGTAACAGTCAGCTGAGTACCCCACCTCAGAGCTAGCAACCCTAAGACCCTTCAGGATTAGGAGCTGGGGCCATATCATTGGGTCTCACTTCCTCCTTGGCCAGGACAAGACAGTGGCTGCTGCTGCCCCAACCCCCTAGAATCAGCCAGTACCTACTGGGGAACATCCTGTCTCTAGAGACCCTCTCCTGGTTCCCAGCTTGCTCAGCCAAACGAGCCCGTACCCACCCCAGCGTCAAAATCCTATGCAACATAAGCTTTCTGCACGTACACAGGGTCTGCTGGTAACAGACCCCATCAGGGATTGTGATAATCGCTCCTGCCAGATATGTGTCATTAATGTGTGAAATAGCTGGAAAGTACTTTTTTTAACTACTGTCATGAATGCAAAATGTTAAGATAGTTAGGTATTCAATAAGTGAGGATTCAGCGATACTTAAACGAGACAAGAAGATCCAACTGTCAAAATGCAGTAGCCTGAAGAAGAGCAGATGCTTCAGAAAGACTCAGATATGCAGACCATGCCAAGCTCACTTTCAAGCAGGTGGCAGAAGAAACTGCACAACCCTGTAGTCAAGAAGGAAGAGACATCCTGAAAACAAATATGCTTTGGAATATACTGCAACCACTTGAGCCTCAAGGCGCACCAACCGTTGAATTCCTTAGGATGTCAATCAAGGTCAATGCCAAATTCCTATTCTTCACCTTCCCCTCATGCTAGCACTTAGATGAGGCTGCACCACGCACATCCGCAGAAACATTTTGGTAACTTCATTGCGTTAAAGTAGCATGCATTTCTAGAGCTATCCATATAAATTCTATGAGCTGGTTTAAAACAAGCCAACTTAAATATACTGTACAAAACCTATAGCCGCTAGGGCTACAGGGCACATTCAGTGAATCTGAAGAAATATATATATTTTTTAATATATTTTTTTAAAGGCAAATATCAAGCAGAGCAATTCTAAGACAGCTGTGCGGTTCAGGTAAGAATTCAGTCTGAGACCCGCACTTCGTTTCCTCCTCCGCTGTCACTACCACCACAGCCTGAAAAAAGGAATAGACGCTCCCCTAATGCATCTGACCAGCACTGGGATTCTGACAAGACACACAAGGAAGAAATGCATGTATCCTCTCAGGGGCTTCAGCTCGAGTAGAATGAGGAAAGGCAGGCGGCGGGGAAGGTTAACAGGCTTCCTCTGGAGCAACCAAGAGCACCTGACATTCATAGCAGCCGTCTGGCAGCCTCCGTGGAAGCTGTGTGCTACCAGGCAGGCGTGTGTGCGTGTAAAATGTGCAGATACTGGCCTGGGTAGGGAGTAAAGGAGTATTCTGAATGGGGAGCTGCCCTGCTATTCAATTCAGAGAGTGAATGCCTGCCTGCCTCCTCTTCTAAGCCATGAACTTCACCGGTCCTGCTAACCGCAGTAACTGCGGCATGCTCTCTGAAGAACCCACCAGTTAGACAATTGTGTGACAAAATTTCACCGTATTAAAGTGAGAAGTGATAGAAACCTCAATTTTTTTCCCTATTATTCTAATTCTCAGTGGCCCGAGGGAGAAAGTCAAGTAAATCTAATGCAAAATATAGAGTTTTAACAGCAAAGGTACAAGTTCGAGAAGCACATATGTTTAAAAGACCGAAAATAAACACTTCTCCATGACTTGTACAAAACTCCCCATCCAAACACTACGACTCGTATTTACCAAAAGCCAACTTAAAAGAGCAGAAATACACTTAAGTGCCCTCCAAAGATATGAGCATAAAACTGATACTTAGTTTTTCATATTTCATATCCTAAGACAGATTGAGGATAACATTTCAGCGAAGAAACCAACATAACAGAAAAGGCGGCAGTCTGGGTTTGATGCATAGTGTCAATGTCACACCACAGATTAAGTGAAAACACTTATTAAAAGATCTTAGCCCAACTATGGCTCAGTTTGTTTTCAATTTCTCATATTTATAGGCTAAACATATTCCTCTTCGTTTTGCTAAGTCCTCAAGTTCTAGGTATTTAATACCAGTTTCTCTAGGTTCGCTTTTGCAGGACGGTTTCGATAAACAAATGTCAATCACGTTCAAAATACATTATTAATGGACTTGACTAAGATATTCACGGAATTCCTCTCAGAACCCATCATGCCTCCTAATGAAGGGGAGCTGGGGAGCATAACTCAGTCGAATCATTTCCTGTTCTTTCCCCACCTCCCCAATAACAAAAGAGCATCATGCTTCTGCAATGCAAGGTGCAAATGCATTTAATCATGGCTCCTGCTTTAGCATAACATTGTACATTTTGACCCAGGCATCAAGCAGAAGTGCTCCCAGGATGCTTACCTGTATAGCCAGCATACCATCCCCAAGAAGCCACGATTCCTATAAGCCACTTATACATGATTCCTTCAATATACCAGAACAGCTTACTGTCCAGCACGCGAAGAGGCTGAAGTAGAATCACGTAGAAGACGTAGGATGGAAGGGCAAACACGTTGTTGGCGACCATGAAGGCAAATCTCATCAAAGCTTTCACCAGGATCCAGCCCAACCACGGCGCGTCTTCCAAAGTCACAGCCATGCTCACATCGGAGTCCGTCTGGTCCTTCTGGGGCGAAAGGGACATTCACTGACAATGGAAAGCAGCCTCACCCCCTCTAAGTCGCGCCCCCCCACCCTGCCCCGGGCACAGAGATAAAGGAAAGAACAGAGGGTCTGCGCTTCGGCGGAGTACTGCCCGGGATCTCCAGGGAGACTCCCCGCGGGGGGCGGGGGGGGGGGGACTGAGCGCCGGGCAGGAGGAGCCGCACAAGGTCACGGGAGCGGGGCACCGAGGCACCGGGTATGTCATAATATATTTAGCAGATGAGCATACAATTCCCACCACCTCCTCGGGGCCCGGCCCCGCTCCGCGCCTCCCTGCCGTCTTCGGGGTGGGCTTCGCGGAGGCGAGCGGCCCCGGCGGCGGCAGGCCCCCGGGGGCGCTTCACCGGGAGGACCGGGGAGCCCGGACTGGCGCGGGGCCGGGGTGGGCTGGGGCGGGCTCCTCCGCCCCGGCGCCTGCACACTGATTCATTCCCTCCCGCGGGCCCGGGCTGCGAGCAGAGGGCTCGCCGGAACGGCAGGCTGGCGGCCGGGGTTTTTGTCTTCTTCCCGAGGCGGGGGGAGAGGGGCCTGCACGCGCGGGCACCGGACGTGAGCGGGGGAAAGAGGAAGGACGGGCGCAGGGGGAGGGGAGGGGAGGGGAGCGGCGCGCCGGCCCGGGGCGAAGGCCAGGCCCGGGTGGCCGGCGGGGAGGGCGGGGGCGCGCGGCGGGAGCGCCGGGGGCGCCGCAGCGGTTCGCGCCGAGGCGGAGGGGGTCGTGGCGGCCCGCGCGCCCGGCTCACCTCGGCGGACGGCGGGCGGCGGCGCGGCGCCGGGGCGAGAGGGGCCGGGGGCCAGCGGCGGGGGGCGGCGGCGGGGGTCCCCGGCCGAGGGGTCGCGGTCATGGACGCGGCGCGAGCGGCGTGCGGGCGCCCTAGTCCGCTCGCGGCTGCCTGCGGACAGAAACGGCGAGGCTTCAGAGGCCGGACCTGTCACCGGGGCGGGCCCCGCGGAGGCGGGCGGACGCCCCACGCCCCCGCCTCCGCCTCCACCCGGCCTCCCGCGCCCTCGCCCCTCAGGCCGCCGCCGCCGCCGCCGCGCGACGGCACCGCTCCCTGCCCGCGAGCGCGGGCCGCGCCGGCGCCCCGGGCCTGCACCGCCGGGCCGGGCGTTACCTGGGGCCCCGGCGCGGGCTGCGGGAGCCCGGGCGGCCGGAAGGACACATGGCCGGCGGGAGGAGGCGGCAGCAGGGCCCGGCCCGCGCTCCGTCCCCGGCGGCGCCCAGGCGAGGTCCCCGGGGCCCGGCCGCGGTCGCCGGGGTTGGCGGGCGGCGGCGGGAAGGAAGCGGCGGGCGCTGCGACTGCGACGGAGCCGCCCCCAGAGCGCCCTCTAACGAGGGCGCGGCCGCCGCCGCCGCCCGCCCGCGACGCTGCGAGGCCGCGGGGTCAAGGCCGCGGGGCTGCCGGGCGCGTCGACGGAGGCGCCCTAAGCCCTACGCTCCGAGAGGGCCGCCGGAGAGGTCTGGGTCTGGGGGTGCGGGCCGCGCTGGGGGCCACGCCGAGAGCGCTTTCCGCCCAAACGGTTGCTCTTCATTGTTCGGGCGACGAACGGAGCCGTGGGCTCAGCCTGCAGGCCGTCTCCCCGGAAGGCTGCATCTGGTTTGGTTTGGAGTTTTCGCTAATGAAACCGGGTCATCCTGCGGGCTCTTCTTTGAAGCCTCCCCAGAGACGTAAGGGCTCGTGCTCAAAATCAATTTATTGTAAGCCCAGGATTCATGTGCCAGGGAGACACCTGGAATGTTCAGACTTCAATTCCCCATGCATTTCCCTAACCACACCCACCCATGGGCAGCTGCGGGTAGGGGCAGGTGCTTGGTGTGTTGGGGTGGGGGGCATATCCAGTGGGCATGAAAAGCCTCTTCCCAGATACAAAGACTGAAATAAGTGCCTTTTCCATCTTGACTAACCTTTTTTTGCACTAAGAGCAAAAAACGCAAACCAGCGGCAGTAGGCCTCGATCCTGGGATCTGTACTTGTTTCAGAGGTGGGATCTCGGAGGAAAGCAGTGCTGTCCACTGACTCTGCACACCTGAACACGCCCAAATGGCCTGTCCAAATCTCAGGGGAAACGCTAAGGTACGAACGTTGTGTTTTCCTCTTATTCACATTTGCACATTGGAGGCCTGGGAGGATGCCATTCTCCTAATGCTTCTAGTGACCTGCCTAGGTTTAGCATGCCCTCTGCTGTGCCTACCTTGAGAAATTCATCACTGTTTGCTTTTAGAGCGCCCTGGTGGCCTAGTGGGCTAAGTGTTAAGCTCCTAACCGCAAGGTCAGCCAGAACCCATCAGCCCCCGGCTAAGGAAAAAGTGGGACTTGCTGCTCCTGTTAAGATTTACAGCCTCAGAGCCCCAAAAGGACGTCCTTGGTTTTACAGGGTCACTCAGAGTCCCAAGGAGTTCGAACGGCCTGGATAGCAGTGGGGTTTGTGGTTTCGTGTTCGCTTTGGGCCCTCAACACCTTCTTTTTAAACTCTTATTTCCTCTTTGGTCCACAGGGCTACAGGTAAAAAAACTCATCTCATTCCATGTGAAAAAAAAAAACCAGTTTCTATTCCCATTTCCTCTGGCAGTACAGTAATAAATAGAAGCTCAGAGTCTGGCTGGAAGTATTTGTTAGATTCCTGTCTACTTGCTTTTAGGTCATTTTAATATTTGCTATTTGTATATCTCAGTGATCATATATTTCAAGTGTGCAGGGCACAAAAAGGCACTTTTTAATCAGAGCGCTTTCTATAGATGTTTAATTTTTGTTGAGGGAGGCTTCACCAAGTTTGTGGAACGAGGAAGAGATGAGCCAGTCAGAGTGCAGCATAGCACTGAAGAAACATACAACTTTCCTCTAGTTCTTTAATGCTTCCTCCTCCCCCTCACTATCATGACCTCAGTTCTACCTTACAAATCCGGCTAGACCAGAGCATGTGCACTGATACAGATAAGAGCTCACAACACAGGAAATCCAGGACAGATAAACCCCTCAGGACCAATAGTGAAGAGTATCGATACCAGGAGGGGAAGGGGAAGGTGGGGGAGCCATCACAGTGATCAACATATAACCCCCTGCCAGGGGGACGCAACAGAAAAATGGATGAAAGGAGACAGTCAGTGTAAGACATGAAAAAAAATCAGTTATAAATTATTGAGGGTAGGAGGGGGTAGGAAAGTGGGGGAAATGAGTTGATACCAAGGGCCCCACTAGAAAGAAAATGTATTGAAAATGACGATGGCAACAATGTACAAATGTGTTTGACACAATGGATATATGTATGGATTGTGATAAGAGCTGTAAGAGCCCCCAGTAAAATGATTTTTAAAAGTTTTTGGAAAATTTTATTCCATTTTTCTACAAACTCTTTGAAGCCCTCTCATATGGTAAAGTTGTATATGCAAATACATATGCCAATGCAGATATACTATACTCCCTCAGAGAATTTAGGTTCCTAGGCCAGCAGATCTTTCAATAAATTGTATGAGAGAAATAAATAATATGCATATGTGCTATAGAGTATTAGAAGTCTGTCCTTATTAAGATATGGGGAGGTACTCTGAGAAGGAAGCGTAAACTCCCTCAAGGGCTCTATCCTAGGAAGCATTCAGTGCTCCCCCCATACTGGGTAAATGCTAGTTGACACGTAGAGACAGCCTATCTTCATATGTACATCTGGCTCCAGAGCCACAGAACATCTGCCAGCCCAAGACACACCAATGTTTGATATAATTGGTGCCAGCCAGCCAGACCCAGAAGGTTCAGAAGTCTTAATATCTCAAATATTAGTGTACAAAACATCCTTTGAGATGTCTACCAAAATGACAGATTGTTGCGCTTCAATCCAGAAGATTTTAGTACTCTAGGTTGAGGAGCACCTGGCTACGTACCTCCTTTTAAAACAAGTATCATGAGATTTTTATACAGGGAGTAGATCACACTTGCTTTAAGAACCTCTGAACTATGTAAGAGCTCTTGACACATGGAATTCAGGACAGATAAAACCCATAGGAACAGTAGTGGGAATGGGAATATAATGTGGTTAGGGGGGAAGGGAGAGAAAGGGAGAACCCATCACAGGGGGACGAATAACAAATGTGGTTGAAGGGAGACAAAGGACAGTGCGAGACACGAAATAATAATATATAATTGATCAAGGATTCACAAGGCTTTGGGAGAAGAGGAGCTGAAACCAAGGGTTCAAGTAGAAAAATGTTTTGGAAATATTGATGGCAACATGTACAAGTGTGCTTAATACAATTGAATTATGGACTGGTATAAGATCTGTAAGGGCCCCCCAATAAAATGATTATCAAATTTTTAAAAGAACCCCTGATCTAGAGGTATCCTAGATCTGAACATCCCTTTCACCTTTCAAGACCCTGCATGATATTCACTCATTTGATCATGACTGTTTTCATTCTTCTGTTTTTAAATCTCCTTGGTCGTTTCGGCTCTCCTCTTGACTGGCTCTGAACCCAGTAGATTTTCTTAAAGCTCAGCCAATGGGATGACTGTGTCCAGGAGCAGACGTGCCCTGCTCTGACGGCCAGTGCGGAGAAGGATTGTTATTATCTTAGCTTTCTTAACCACAGCAGCACGTTCATTTCCCAGACAATTCAGCAAACACAATCGTTTTTTTTTAAACCCCAAAACTGTGTTTGAACAGATTTCTTCCTGGAAAATTTTCAGATAATGCTTATATTTATTTCTGGTATCTTCAGAATTTACCTTAGATACACATTTTAACATCCCTTTACCTTATACATAACACTCTCCTTTGCCTGTATGAACACTTTTCTAGCACTTTCATTTCACTTTGGCAACCACCTGAGTGTTTTCTGTAGCTTATCTTCACAGATATACAAATACTTTAGTAACTGTAACAGGAAGGCTGGCATGGCCAGTTCTTCAAGGGGAGCAGAATTCCCAGGAACCTGGAATGGTCTTTGATACCTTCCTACTCCAGACCATGTATATAGAAACCCAAAAATTACATCAAGAATTTCAGCATATGAACAAATATGCTTGATATAATTGATGTATAGATTGTTATAAGAGCCCCCCCAATAAAATGTTCTTCAAAAAAAACCAAAAAGAATTTCAGAGCGTTCACAGACATCACAGTAGAGGAGAAAGGAAAACAATCAGAACTCCCTGGTGTAGCCAAAGGCCTGTGGGCTTAGTTTCAAAAGCTTTGAGAGGATGATGCTTTGAAAGAGAAAAATGATTTCTCACATTTCCTTAAGTCTCCAGATATTTAGAAACAATCTAATCTAACCACAAATACCTTAGAAGGCTTAATTCCACCCATCTGGTCGAAGGGCACATAACAAATTAAGTTATAACCAGGGAGGGGCTCCCTGGGGTAGGAGAACCCCCCTGGGTCTTCTCTCTTACCTAGTGGCAATTATAAAAACATCTCACCTACCTGTGCAGAACAAGAGCGCTCCCATGAACTACTTCCTCTCCAGGGGGAAACCCTCTCAGCAGTTTTGTCAATGAGCAATGACTTGGCACAGGGCCCCACATCACTAGGAAACAGTCACAGCCTAGAAGTTAGTACCCCCAAAGAGACATGCATTCGGACTCTTGTCAGCTCTGGCTTCAAACAAAAAAAGAAAGTTCATGGGAGAACAGGATTAAAATATAAAGATCGTGTGTGTGTGTATGTGTTTATAAGTTGGAATCAACTTGATAGCAATGATTTTTATTTTAAATATATATGTAAATATATTTATGGATTCTTTCATCTATATTCATAGCTCATCATTTATATACAATGTACTAGGATTTATAACATTAAAATTGAAACGGGCTGAATCATCAAAGACTAGCTGGATCTTTTTTTTTTTAATCATTTTGTTATGGGCACAACCAACTCATCACAATCCATACATACATCAGTTGTGTAAAGCACATTTGTGCATGCCAGCTCCTCATTTCCACCCCCCTCCTGGCGCCCCCCCTCCTTCTTGAACTCTTGATAATTTATAAATTATTGTTTTGTCATATCTTGAATTCCCCAATGTCTCCCTTTACCCATTTTTCTGTTGTCTGTCTCCCAGGGAGGAGGTTATATGTAGATCCTTTTATATGTAGATCCTTATAGTCAGTCCCCCTTTCCACTCCATCCTCTGTCCACCCTCCTGGTATCACCACTCCCACCACTGGTCCTGAAGGGATCATCCGCCCTGGATTCCCTGTGTTTCTAATTCCTATCTGTACCAGTGTACATCCTCTGGTCTAGCCAGATTTGTAAGGTAGAATTGGGATCATGATGGTGTGGAGGAAGCATTTAGGAACTAGAGAAAAGTATGTTTCATCATTGCTACCCTGAACCCTGACTGGCTCATCTCCTTCCCACGACCCTTCTGTGAGGGGATGTCCAATTGCCTACAGGTGGGCTTTGGGTCTTCACTCTGTACTCCCCCTCATTCACTGTACTCCCCCTCATTCACAATGACATGATTTTTTGTTCTGATGATGCCTGATACCTGATCCCTTCGACACCTTGTGATCGCACAGGCTCGTGTGCTTCTCCCATGTGGGCTTTGTTGCTTCTGAGCAAGATGGCCACTTGTTTACCCTCAAGCCTTTATCTTTTGATAGCTGGGCACCATCAGCTTTCTTCGCCACATTTTCTTATGCACCCATTTGTCTTCAGTGATCGTATCAGGGAGATGAGCACACGATGATAAGATTTTTTGTTCTTTGATCCATAACTGATCCTTTCGGCACCTTGTGATCATGCAGGCTGGTGTGCTTCTTCCATGCGGGCTTTGTTGCTTCTGAGCTAGATGGCCACTTGTTTATCTTCAAGCCTTTAAGACCCCAGACGCTATATCTTTTGATAGCTGGACACCATCAGCTTTCACCATATTTGCTTATGCACCCGTTATCTTCAGCAGACAAACATAATTTCAAAAACTCTTTATTAATAGGGTTGGCATAAATAATATTATGAAGTAAGCAATTCTGCCATTTTCTGTGTTTCTCTTCTGTTCCACTTATTTCCTCCCCCCATTCCCAAGGTTATAATGATCTCTGGTTTTCCAAGAGCCCTACGAACCCCAACAGACAACACCTTAAGCCAGAACTTTCTTCCTGACCTTGTGTGGTAAGTGACACCATGTTAAGGTGCCTGGGGCTCAAAACTCTTCTTTTTCCTAAGGTAGTACCATTTTATGAAGGAAATTCTAACCACCCCAAAAACTTTACTGCATGTCGATTGATATGGTTTCAGGTGTCGTGTTCTTCTGGGCACAAAACATATGCAGTCATATCATACACCTATGAATAAGACAAGTTCAAATTTAAATTCTCAAGCCTTTGCCTCACATTAGCACTTAAAGAATGGCATGTTATTGCTGGTTAATTTCAGGAACTGCTGAGCCTGATTCCTCACTTGATATTTCACAGGTGACCAGTCAATGGGCCATACACACCCTTATACCTTGACTCACTCAGGTGGCAGGGCCTACTGCTGCTGGGCAGCAGGTTGAGTGCCCCCATTCACCCCAGTCTATCATGACCATTTTCAATGAGCATTATGGAATGAAAGGTGGGGAGCATCTTACTCAGCCTCAGTCTCTGTTACTTCCTGTCTATCCTCCTCTGCTTCTAAGGGCACACATCCCGTACCATCACCTTGGCAGTCTCCCCCACTGCCCACCCCGCCACTGGAATGCCAACCTTCTTTCTGATGATCCTTTAGCAACCAGATGTCTCAGAGTCCCTTCTCCGAATAATTACTGCAATGATAGAAAAACCACACAATTTTGGCGTTATTCTCTCACGTTTTGCACATCTCCTGCGTGTTGGTGGCCATGTATGTGGTTGTTGTTTAGGTGATGTCCATTCCGTTCCAACTCCCAGCGAAGACAAAACCCTACCCAGTCCTCTGCCATCCTCACCATCGCTCCCACGTTTGAGCCCATTACTGCAGCTACTGTGTCCATCCATTTTGCTGAGCACCTCTTGTTTTCGCTGACCCTCTAGTTTATGGAGTATGATGTCTTTTTTTTTTTTTTAAGTATGATGTCTTTTTCTAGCGATAGGTCTTTCCTGGTAGCATCTAAAGTAGACTGGACCAAGTTTCACCAGGCTCACTGCTCGGCAGCATTCTACTTGTACCTTGTCTAAAGCAGACTGGTTCATTCTGACAGTCCATGGTACTTCCAACATTCTTCAGCCACACCGTAATTCAGAAGCACCCATTCTCCTGGGGTCTTCCATATTCATTGTCTTTCACATGCATATGAAGCCATTAAAAGAGGATAGTCCACAGTGAACTGCCTAACGAACTGAAGTTCAGCAGTACGAAATGACAAGAGGGCTTCAAAAGGCTCATGGAAAAATGGAATTGAAACATAATGTATTAATCAAATTGTTTCATTCAGCTGCTGAGTTTGAACCATCAACCTTGTCATCCACTGTGTATCCAACAGTACCGCCAGCATGCATCTTAGCAAGACCTTGGTTTCTCTTAGTTTCTGGCCTAAGCTACTTGCCTCACAGTTATCTGAATTCCAGTATGGCAGTGTCCCTAGACTCTGTCCACAAAATTTTCCAGCACTAATTTCTTCCTGATTTCTAGGGTCACTTTGAGTAGGAATCAACACAGTAGCAGTGAGTTTGGTGTGTTTTTGTTGCTGCTGTTATTGTTGGTTTTGTTTTAATTTCTTACAGGAAGCATCGTACCTTGACTGGCTGCTTTCAGGCTGCCCTTACCGTTGTCTCCAGGAACCAAACCTGAAACCAGGAGCCACCAAGCGTCCTTCAGGGCAGTCTCGTGTATTGCAGAGTAGAATTGTGCTCCCGGGGTTTTCAAGTTGAAATCTCCTAAGTCAAGCTTTCTTTAACACTCTGACAATGAGCCCCCTTTCATCTCACATACATCCTGTGCTTCTGGGTTTCCCACAGACTCCACAGAAACCACTCCAACATCTTTGTTCTGGTGTCGGGATGGTAGACTCTACTGATAGCTGGCCAGAGAGGAATCCCTCATCCCACCCTAGAAAAGGGATGAATGGTTCATTCCAGTTATGAATGGGGGGAAATGAAGAGCAGACATGTTGTGTGGCTTGTTTGTTCATCATAGTTGTGAATTGCCGTTCAAGTCAATCCCTACTCCTGAAACCCCATTAGAATGAAGGTGGCACGGTCTTAAGGTGAGCAACTGTCCCAGTCTTCCCCGGACTTTCCAAGTTTGATTGCTGAAAGTCCACTGGACACTCCTCAGCCCTGGCGGCTGACCCTATATGGTCTCTAATTGCTGGGTCCCAAGCAATCTCTTAGCCAGGTTACAGAGGTCCAGCTCCTCTGGCCCTCCTCTGCTGTACCTACTCTCTGATGATCTGATACATCAGAGGTTAGTCAACAAGCCATTCAGGGCTGATAGTGGTGGTTAGTGTTTCCTCTGAAGCATATTACCTGTCCTTACCTGGATTAAATTTCCCTCTCTTCTCCAAGCTGTCTGCGTGCAGCTCGCTTTTTCTGTGTTCTCCTCCACTTGAATCAGACGTGGTTGCAGCCGAACTCTTTACTCTGCTTCTCCTCCAACTGTGTGTTCAGAGATAATTTGCCATTTGGTGGGGACTCCACCTGTTGACTGAAGCTGCTAATTTTTTTTCTTTTAGAATATACATATTTTCAACTTTTAATAAATCATTGTATTGAGAACTCATAGCTCTTATAACAACCCATACATCAATTATATCAAGCACATTTGTACATATGTTCCCATCATCATTTCAAAAAAATTTTCTTTCTACTTGAACCCTTGGTATCAGCTTCTCTTTTTCTTCCTCCCTCCTCCACCCTCTAGTTTAAACCTTTGTGAATACTTGATAATTTATAAGTGATTTTTATTTTCATATTTTACACTCTGTCTCCCTTCACCCACGTTTCTGTGGCACCTCTGGAGAGCTTTGCAAGGGACAGAGCTTACACACACACACACACACACACACACACACCTTTCGATATGCTAACAGCCACTCCCTGAGATAATAGGCAGGAACTACAAGAAGAAGTAAGATGAAGGATTAGGAAAGGGAATTTCTTTACAAATAGTTTTCCTCTTGAAATGCCTTCAAGAAACATTTTAGGAAGCATACATTTAAATCCCTTGTTTTTCTTAAACTTTGCTATCCAGGTATAAACTGGACAGAAAGTATAAATGATTCAGAATCAGCTACTGACCACCCACACAGAAATCCTGGTTTGGGCTGGTGGGTCCTGGACCAGCTTCCCCTTGCAAGCACTGCCACCAGCAGCCCCCATAGGAAGAGCCCCTTTCTCTGTGACCCAAGGCTGACAGGGCTTGTCTCTTCACCCCTTTGTGTTAGTCCAGGTTAACAAGAGGATCAATTCCAGGGAGACTCATATACATGTATAAGAAAGAGCTTTATATACAAGAGCAATTTTATATGGAAAAAAACATCCTAGCCCAGTCCAGATCAAGTTCATAAGTTTAATATTATCCCATATGTCTGATACTAGTCCATAAATTCTTCTTCAGACTCATGCAACACATACGATGACACCAAATGCAGGAAGATCACAGGTCAGTGGGTGGGAAGTCTAGTGGATCCAGTGGTGGTGGAAGCATCTTAGCACTGGCAGGGGTCTCCATGTGGCTCCTCTAGCTCCAGGGCTCTGGCTCCATCAGTGTAGTTCCATGTGGCTTGTCAACAGAAAGGCAAGCAGAGAATGTGTGTCCCGCCACCAGGGAGGAAAACGAGTTCCTGGAATCATCAGGAGAAGGGCATGACCACACAGAGGCTGCACTGGCTATGACCTGCTTGATAGGCTAGGCTCCACCTCTAAACAAATAGACAGATTACGTAACCATCTCAACCTCTCACTAAGAAGAATAATATAGAGATTTCTAGGGGGAAATGAAAACTTAAAAACACCCTCCTGAAATATAACCTAAATGATAAATAGAAATTGTCGAGAAGAATACCTCATCCCTTGCTATCTTATTCTATACTCACCTGGAGATAATCTCTTGGTTTAAATGAACCACGGGCAAAAGAGTGATACTGACGCTTTGTAGATGGATTTTTTTAAACTTTAGAATCATTCTCGTTGAAGCTTAAGTTCTTATATGAGGTTTCAATAACTCCATGTCATACTGAATTGAATGACATCGTTCTATAACCTACCTACTCTATTTTAATGTTTCTTAAATGGACCTAATCATAAGAGTGGCCTGGTATCAGATGTTAGAATGTATACAAATCCCTTTGAGAGCTAAGTAAAATGCAGATTCTTGGGCCACACCTTAGAGATTCTTGACTCAATGGGACCCAGGGATCTTTAGCTTTAGAAAAGATCTTCAGATGATCTGGCATCAATAATCAGAGGCTTTCTATCACCTGGTTCTTTTCAGCGAGCTCTGCTAACATCCATGTCTTCTGGGATTTATTAGAAATGCAGACTCTCAGGCCCCATCCCGCACCTCCTGAATTAGGGATGTCATTTTAACAAGACCTCCAGGTGATGTGTGTGCTCTTGGAAGTCTGAGAAGTAGTGACCTGTGGTGCACCAGACAACCTCACATCTTTTCAAAATGGAAGCAAAATGAGAGCTAGAACTGTGTATCCTGGAGCAAGCCCCCTCCCATGAGGACTAGTAACGTGTACTCAATAAAATTTGTTGGAGGTCTATAGTTGCATAGGAGAGAGATGATAGAAGTCTCATGTGTAAACCAACTTGCATTGACAAACACCCTGAACAAACCACTGGTCTGAATAAGTAAATAAGAGTAAATAAATAAGGCTATCCTATATATTGAAGTTATTGTTTTGTCTTGATAAATATTTTATTGAGCTTTGTTGAAAGTTTACCCAGAAAATTAGGTTACCATTTAACAACTTCTACACACATTGTTCAGTAACATGGGTTACATTTTTCTAATTGTGAAAACATTCTCCGTATTTCCATCCTAGTTGTCCCGCCTGCCTCCATTAATCTGGTTTCTCTGCTCCCCACTCACACCCCATGGGCATTTTCATCTATGCTTTAGGGTAACTGTTGACCACTTGGCTTCATACAGTGGGTGTTTTGTAAGGAATACGGGGTCCATGAGTGATCATCTTTATTTCATGAAGGAAAGGTGAGCTCCAGGAGGTTCAGTTCAAAGTTTAAAGGATACCTAAAGGTTGACTGTGTCAAGGTTTCCCCACCTTTCTGCTACTCCAGTAAATCAGGCCTGTGTTTTTTTGTGTGTGTTTTTTTTAATGATTAGAGATTTGTTCTACAATTTCCTCCCAATCTATCTGGGACATCTATTGTGTTCCTAGTCAGAATGGTTCACAGTGGTAGCTGGGCACCATCTAGTCTGGTCTCTAGGTAGTTGAGGCTGGAGCATAGTGGCTCTTGTAGGCAATTAGCTGTGTAGATTAGATTCCTCTTTGAGTGTTTGGTTTCTTTCTCTTTTGCTCCAGATGAGTAGGGACCAATAGTTGTATCTCAGGTAGCCGCAAAGAAGCTTTTAAGATGCCAGATGCAAGCTACCACCCTACGATACTGAACATAGTTTTATACATTATGTTGTACCAATTGACAGACTATGGTCTTAGACTTCAATCCCAGTAATCCAATCTTATAAGGTGATTTTGTCTGGGAGGTAACCATGACCGTGCCCCCTATGAGCCTTATCATCTATATGAAGGTATGTGCAGCACACTGTTGCAGATTGAATTGTATTCCCTAAAATATGTGCCAACTTGACTAATCCATGATTCTCAGTATTGTGTGGTTGTTCTTAATTTTATGACCTGATTATCCTCCATGTTGTGATATGTTGTCAATCTTGCCTCTTTGCTTATGGTTACGGTCCATTTGGGAGATGATGTTCATTTTGTTAATAACAACCTGATCCTTGTCAATAAGTGACAAATAGGTATATACAAGATGTCTAGCATAGTGCAGGTGCATAGTACACCACCCAAAAATGTACCCTCTTAATTAGATGCAATAGCATGGTAGTGACTGGAAATTCAGAAGGCCTTCACGTCTAGACTAGCATGGCAGTAGAGACCAGCAAAGTTTGAAACACACATAGACTAGAAACAGGGAATGACTTCAAACATTTCAAACATGGTCAATGGTTTCAGTGGAACTGAATTAGATATTTATTGAACCTTGACATATTACAGGAGTTAAACATACAGTCGTAAAAACACATATCTATAGTGGTGGCAGCCTGGTATGGGGCTCAGACAATGAAGTACTAATTAGTAACTATATAATAGCAACTTGGGTAAGTACTATAAAGGAAAATGTACTGATAGAGCTCTTCAAGCTATAGTCCTCATAACTCCCACCGGATGTTGGGTGGGGTTATGCAAATAGGGTATATGAAACTCTTACATGAGGACTGACCAGTTTTGCCATCCTACTGGGCTTGAAATGATCCATCTCAGAGATTGGAAAAGGGGTTCTCACAGCCATCAAGAAAGAAGAGCCAGCAGTGAAGCGCATCCTCTGGACTCCAAGATGTCTGTGTGCTGAGCCTCTTCAGGAGACAGAGCTATAATACCAGAGACAGGGAGGGAGGGGAGAAACGTGGTGAAAAAGCAGCCATGGCACAAGCAGCAGCACCAAGAGCAAAGAGCTAGGCTTCCTGAAGCAAGTAAAGCCAAGTGCCTGCAAGCAGGAAGCTCGTTGCCAAAGTGTGTTGCCTCCCATTGCTTAATCTGGGTTGCCTACTTGCAGAGCTACAGCTGAGCACATTGTGCAGAGTAGCGTGTTCTTTGGAGATTTATCGGCAGTGCTATAGGAGTTTTGTAACATTGCCCAAACTAGGCCGAGGCCAAGAGGCCATGTGACTGAGGCGTCAAGGACAGGAGAGAGGCATGACTAGGGGTATGACCTCCTTCCTACCTGGAGAACTGCTGTGTCCTGAGTATTTCTTATCTTGAATTACAATCTGTTAACTTCCCTAAGAAACCTCCTGACTGTACTGTTTGTGAATTTTGTGTGGCCATTGCGATAGCTTGTCAAACCCAGCAGAGAGGTATAGAGCGCTGTAGGAAGGTTGGTTGGTGTCAGACTAGGGTAAATAAGTTGCAAGTGAAGGCATGTCTGATCTTTGCCTGAGAATCTGCCTTGGGCCAATGTTGCATTTGCTTCCTGCCCCTCCTGTGAAGTCAGAGGAGGTCAGACACAGCCTCCATGCTGTTCTTATAGAAAGGAACAGAATGTTTTCATTGTGTGTATCAGACCTAGCTTTCGTGAAGTAGGATTAAGCTGAGATATGGAGAATGATGCTGCATTAACTAAGAGAAGGGAAGCGGAAAGTACATTCCAAACAGGGACATGGAAAAGGAAGGCCCTGTGGTGGAAAGAAGCATGATGACGTCTCATAATTTAGATAGTGCATCTGGTGCGGTGAGGCCAAGGGGAGCCTAACATGGTAAGAGCTGGAGAAGTAGGCAAGAGGCCGTGCGGAGCCTTGTGCACCAGTATGCTCACTGCCATCTAGGCAAGGGATTTTATTCCAAGGTTGATTGGAAACATCTGGTAAGTCTGAGCAGGAGCAGAGTAACCAACCATCTGATTTCCTGTGAGTGAGAGATATGGGCTGCCAGGGATAAAACAGAGACCACCAAAAAGCCAGTTGCCATTAAGTCATTTCTGACTCATGGAGATCCTGTAGATCAGAGTAGAATGTGCTCCCTAGGATTTTCAATGACTGATTTTTCAGAAGTGCGTGCCAGGCCTTTCTTCGAAGTACCTCTGTATAGACTCCAGTTGCTAATGTGAGTAGCCGAGTGCTTAACTGTTTGTGCTACTCACAGACTCCAAAACTGGGACAGTGCCCAGAAAACCAAGAAGTGTGGTCTCCCCTTAGTAGTTAGATGATGTGATATGATTTTTCTAAAGATTACTCGTTGCATTAGTGAAAACACTAACTGTAGGGGCATGACATTGATAAAAACCAGTTCGATTATAGGACTGTATAGTAATATCCAGAGAAGATGGCAGCATGGATTTGAATAAGGGCAGTGGAATTGAAGAGGTTGGATTTGAGAGGAACTTCAAAAGCTCAAACTCATGGTTAGTGTGTGTCGGATCTTAATCAAAACAACCCCATAGGACAGAGTAGAACTATGTCAGAATTTCTAAGACAAAAGCCTTTGGGGAGCAAATAGTCTCATCTTTCTCCTGAGGAGCAACTGGTGGGTTTGAACTGCTGACTTTGGGGTTAGCAGCCCAAATGATCAATCTACTGTGCCACCAGGCTCCTTGAGAGAAATTTGGGAGGTCAAATTGGCAGGACACGATGAGAGACTAGAAATGCTAATTCCAAGACTTCATGGATTAACTAAAGAATAAAAGTGAGATCTCTGCTTCAAGTCACACATCTGACACACCTAAGTATATTCTTTTGAGCCCTGAAGCATTTCGGTTGACCCAACCTTCACCAAAGTATAAACCATCTGGTATGGGCTCTTTAACTCACTGCCTTTAGGCAAGGGTCATTCAAACAACCCCACAGCAGTGTGTTCCAGTGGAAAACCACCTCCTTTACAGCCTAGTAACTGGACTGAACCCCAAATGGGCTGGCTGGCATCCCCACCCAGAGCTTTCACCTGGATGTGCTCTGAAACTGTTTCCTCCTACTTGGACGTGTTCCCACAGCATCCATGAGCTACGACGGGTCTAGAGCTTATTAATGTTAGAGCTGCATCTCTCACGGTATTGCCGCATAATCATTTGATTCTGTCAGTTGTTCTAAACTCACATGCGCAAGATCGATAAGAACACCGTTTACTTATGATTGCCATTGTGTTTCCATGATCGTTTTCCCATTGTTTTCGAGATACCCTACCATTGGCGATGAGTCTGCCCTCCATGGGGTTTGCATGGCTGTGACCTTTCAGAAGCAGATTGCCAGGCCTTTCCTCTGAGCTGCCTCAGGGTGGGTTCCAGTTGCCCACCTGTGGGTCAGTAAGGAGTCTGGAATGCCACTGTTGGTGCTCCCCAGGGACACCTAAACAATATGTATATCAAACCTGCTTAGCCTGTCGGTCGTGACCCCATATGAGGCTGCATAACTGAATGTGGGGGTCAGGAAAAATTTGGCAATAGAAAAAGGTTTCTGAACATGCAACAACCAATAAGAATTCAAAATAAAACACATGATAAATCGTAGGTGCTTCCGGCAACACTTTCATGTGTTGCAAATTTCTTGGGGGGAAGGGTGTCGAGTAGAAACGCTTTAAGAAGCCCGGTATATCTAATCTTTTCATTGTGGCCCTTTTTTTCCTTCATAAATTCAATCCATGGCTTTACAAATAAGAAGTCAGGGTCATGAGCAAATATGTTTTGTTTTGTTTATTAATCATGATCTTACGGACTCAAAATTTACACTTAATACATCTTACTTTGTTCCTCTCCATTTGTAGTTAATCTAAAGTCTCCACTAAATCTATATGAACTTCTTTGTCCTTTTTTTAGCATCCATAAAGCACACAAATGTTTGTTTTGAGAAACAACAAGCATTATTATTATTTGTATTATCAAGTTTTATTTTATGCAATAGCATGTAGTGATTTGTGAATGAAAATAAGTTAATTATTTTAGAAAAACACTTAAAGCAATATTAATCAAATGATTCTGAAGAATCTTAAGAGTTGGCTGACTTGGGAGTCAAATGTGTGTATGGTGCATTTTTCTTATCTTTTAAATGTAGCCATAAGCCCTGCCTCCATCCTTTTTAAAAAAAATTATTTTACTGGAGGGCTCTCACAAATCTTATAACAATCCATTTTCAATTGTATTAAGCACACTTGTATATATGTTGCCATCAACATTCCCAAAACATTTTCTTTTTACTTGAGCCCTTGGTATCAGCTCCTCTTTTTTTCCCCTCTCTTCCCCACCCTTATGAATCCTTAATCAATTATATATTATTATTGTTAGTTTGTGTCTTACACTGTCCATTGTCTCCCTTCACCTATATTTCTGTTAGGGACAGTTCTGAATCTGTCCTGAATTCCATGTGTCGAGAGCTCTTATCTGTACCAATGTGTGTCCTCCAGTCTTGCAGGATTTGTTAGGTAGAACTGGGTCATGGTAGTGGTGGAGAGGAAGCATTCAGGAACTAGAGGAATAATGTGTGTTTTGTTGGTGCTGTACTGCACCCTGGTTGAATTGTCATTTCCTTGTAACCCTTCTGTAGGGGGATGTCCAATTGTCTACAGATGGGCTTTGGGTCTCCACTCCAACTGACCTCATTTGCATCGAAGTGGTTGTTTGTTTGGGATCTTCTGATACCTGATCCTGTCAACACCTCGTGATCACATGGCTTAGTGTGCTTCTTCCATGTGGCCTTTGTTGCTTCCCTGCTAGATGGCTGCTTTTTTAACTTCAAGCCTTTAGGACCCCAGACGCTACATCTTTTGATTGCTTGGCACCATCCACTTTCTTCACCACATTTGCTTATGCACCTATTTTGTCTTCAGTGATTGAGATGGTGAGTATCGAAGAATGCCAGGTTATTAGGAAAAAAGTGTTCTTGTGTTTAGGGAGGCCTTGAGTAGAGGCCCAGAGTTCATCTGCTATCTTAATACTTTAACATATAAATACATGTTCATTGGCCTCTATCTCTTTCATTATAAATTAATATATTTAAATATATACATGCCTATAGCTATACCTCTATAAATAGCTTTTGCTTCCTACTTCTTTCCACTTACTTCCTTTCACCTTCCTCCTGTCCCACTGGCATGCTCACCCGCCACTCCATTATCAGTAATTCCTCTTGGATACATTGCACTTGAGCAAATCCCACCAGGCATTATACTCTCTCCTTGCCATCAATTTTAGATCTCTATTCCCTTATCCCTGAGTCTGTTGGCTCCCCACTCACCCTCCATGCTCTCTCCTCTTCGATGCCACCCTGCCCCCCCATCCCATTGTTTTCTCTGAGAGATTGTTTGTGCTGCCTATTTTATATAGATAAACATAGAGAGGAAAGAGGAACAAAAGGTGTTCTGGGTCTGTCTGCTGACCTTATGAGTGCTTTCCAATTCGGTCTGGTAAGGTGTCAGGCCCTATCCCCCGTGTCAGAAGTCCATTTTCAGGATTCCTCAGGACTTTGTTACTTTGCTCCCCTTGCTGCCCTGCTGCACTCCCTTCGTGTTTCACCCCACTGTGCGTGGGGCAGACTTTCCTCACAGTGTCTCCAGTGCTGCCCCCGTAGAGCTATGGGTCAGTGAGGGAACATCTTGTCTTGTGGTGGGGCCCGCCCTATGGTCCTCTCTGTGCTTTGCCTGCTCTGCCTGCCTCCATCCTTGATGCAAATTGATTCAGTGATAAAAGAGGAGAGGCGGTCCCATCCTCTCTGGGCTCCAAGAAAGCAGATTTGGAGGATTATGCAACGTCCATCAATCAGCAACCCCCTCTCAGGATTACCCTGAACTTTGCCCCCATCACGATGAGTCAGCTCAACAGCAATGGATAAGATACAATAAGCAAAAAGGTTACCAGGAATTTCTTTGTTTTGATTACTGTGCAAAAGCCACGACATTTCTAAGTAGTGAAAAGCACCTATTGCACAATTGTGATTTCTGAGCGGAAAGGACACATAGTCACAGGCTTTTTAAAAAAAATACTAGTTTAACCAAACCAAGCCCATTGCTGTGGAGTCATTCTGAGTCACACACCACTGAGCACAGTAAAAGAGCTCCACAGGAGTTCCAAGACTATGAATCTCTGAGGAAGTTGACTGCCTCAACTTTCTCTCCAAGCACTGAATCACTGCCACCGGGGCTCATTAATAGCAACTTCATTTAGATATAATTTATATACCATATAGTTCACGTGTTTAAAATAGTCAATGGTTTTTTTAGTATATTTACTATAGAATTGTGTACGAGGGGGTAACCCACGCCCCCCAAAAAAAACCCCAGATATTTTTCCTCAAAGCTATGTATTTGATTTTTTTTTAAACAAAACAACCTTAGCACCTTCAAAGTATTCTCCATTACACTTAATACATCTGTCAAATCTGCGATTCCATTTTTGGAAACAGTTTTCAAAATCATCTGTTTGGATGGCTGACAGCACCTCCCTAATTTTTTTCTTCACCTCTTCTAAGTCATCAAATCACTGCCCTTTCATGTCCCTCTTCATTCAAGAAAGCAAAAAGAAGCTGCACGGAGTGAGTTCAAGTGAGTTAGGTGTGTGGGGCAAGAGAGACATGCTGTTTTTTGCCCCAAACTGCCACACTGAGATGGCTATATTAGTAGGTGCTTTGTTGAGGGGGGAAACCAATCCCCTATCTGCCATAAATCAGGCCTTTTTTGTTGTACACCATTACACAATTTTGCAAAACCTCTAAATAGAAAGCTTGATTAACAGTCTAACCTGGTGGAACAAATCCAAATGCACTGAGTGGACATTTTTGTCCATTCGGGAAGTTGACAGATGTCCAGAACAAGGTTTGTCATCCATCAACATTTCACCTTTTGGGAAATGAGAAAATCACTTGTACACTTGAGTTTTTTCCCATACGGCTATCCTTGTAGGCTGTGTTCAATATCCCAGCAGTTTCTAATGCTTTTTTCCCATTGAGCCAGAAACAAAATTTCACACCACATGCTGTTCTCTTAAATTGGCCAGTACAAAAAATGAGCTTTGAGTAAAACTGCTTTTACGAAAAAACTCACTGTGCCCGAAGAGACTCATCCCAGGCAATGCACTGGGAGCCCCAACTCCGAGTGAGCTGCTTCTTTCTGAGCGGGAACAATGCCTACTCGGAATGCTCTGCCCAGCAGAGCTCCTTTCTGGTTTGGGGGTGCCCTCTTTTAACGATCACCAAAACCAATGTTAGAGCATGTCTGTCACACCAAGAAACTCCATACCCAAACTGAAAAAAGAAAAATATACAATTAAAACCAAGTAAGCAAAACTTGAAGGGAAAAAGAGACCAGAGGAAGACACTCCATACCCGTTATCAGTGAGCGAATCCCTGCAACCACAGAAAACCGCTCACCGGCTTTCTTTTGATCTAGATTTACCCATTTTAACCTTTCCTCAAAGTGGAGTCATACCACAATGAGTCTTTTGTCATTGACTTTTTCGCCTGGCACATTTTAAAAGATTTATACGAGTGGCAGCACGCATCGATACTTAATTTCTTTTTATTATCTAATAATACTGAGTCGACATAGCGCATTTAATTTTTCATCGGGTGATGAATGTTTGAGTTATTGTCATATTTTAGCTATTATGAATAAACACTGCAATAAGCATTCCTGTGCAAGGCTTCGTGTGTACACAAGTTTCAGAAGGAGTGGAATTGCTGGGCCACGTGGTGACTGTTTTACCTTCTGAAAACCCGTCAGGGTCTTTTTCTGCTGCATCATTTTGCATCCTTGCTTATGAATCAGAATTGACTCATGGCGGTAAGTCTGGGTTTTGGTTGCAGCCTTGGTGGTGCAGTGGTTAAGCACTCAGCTGGACAGTTTGTTTCCATAAAGATTACAGCCTTGGGAACCCTCCCGGGCAGTTTGACTCTCTCAGATACGGTGCCTAGGAGTCAGAATTGACTCAGCCACGGCAAGGTTGGTTTTCAGTTCCCATCTTCCCATCATCTTGCCAACTTTTACTATTGTCCACCAACTCCTGTAAGGAGCTACAGTCTGTGAAACTCACGGGGGTAAGTTTCCCCTGTCATTGACTCAGTGACAGTGAGTTTGTTTTCTGTGGGGAGATATCTCTTTTTATTATAGACAACTTGGTGGGTGTAAAGTGATATCTCATTGTGGTTTCGATTTGCATTTCCCTGATGACTGAAGATGTCAACTAGGTTTTCATGGGTTGAGTGGACCTTTGGTCATCCTTTTTAGAGGCATGTCTGTGTGGATCCTTTTCTCATTTTTAAATTGAGTTGTCTTTTTCTTGTTGGTTTATAAGAGTCCTTTACATATTCCATGTACCTTATCTGATACAGGATTTACGAATATTTTCTCCCATTCTGTGTGTTGTCTTTTTAGTTTCTTAATAATAGTCTTTGAAGCATAAAAATGATTCATTTGGTCACGTTCAATTTTGTAATTTTTTTGCTGTTTGTGCTTTTTATGCCATAGCTAATATTCTGATGATTTATACCTATCTTCTAAGATTTGGCATGAGCACCTACATTTTTGTATGGGGTAGCTAGTATTGGGCTCTTAATTTCATTTTCAGGTTGTTCATTGTAAACATATAATGTAACTGATGCTTCCGATGTAAATGCGGTATCTTGCTGGCTTGCCAAACTCCATTATGAGTTCTAACACTATTAGTGGAGTCCTTAAGGGCTTTTTAATCTTCATAATCATTTCTTCTGTGACCCAGAGGTTAATTTTAAATTGTATTGTGGATATATATATATACATATCTATATGTATATATATATAAAGTTTGCCATTCTAGCTGCTTTGGCATGTACGATTCAACAACATTAATTACATTCACCGTGTCATGCTGCCATTCAAAACCAAACTCCCTGCCATCGAGTCAATGCCGACTCAGAGGGACCCTATAGGGCAGGAAGAATTGCCCCTGTGGGTTTTCTCAAGGCTGTAACTGTTCACAAAAGTAGAAAGCCCCATCATCCCCCAAGGAGCAGGTGGCAGTGTGGGGAACTGCTGGCCTTGCGGTTAGCAGCCCAGCAAATAACCCACGATGCTACCACGTCCTAGCACAGCTGTGCATTTCCAAACATGTGTGTCATGTCACCACACCACACTGACCTAAAGGTTTTGAAGGAGGCTGACCACTGCACTGTGGAGGGGTGCTGCTTTGGTCCCCTGACAATTGTGGCTTGTGGAGTCAAGTCCAACTCATGGTGACCCTGTGTGTGCAGAGTAGAACACTCAGGAGGGCTTGCAGGGCTGCGACCTTGTGTAATCAGGTCTTCAAGCAACTCTGGGTGGATTCGAAGCATTGACTTTGGAGCTGGCCGTTGAGCTCTTAATGGTTTGCCTACCCAGGGACTCTTCCCTTCAAGAGAGTGGTGTGCTTCTAATTGAAAGTTTCCCCTTTTAAAAGTTATTAGAAAAAATTGATCTCTTAATAATAAAATTTTAATCATTTTATTGGGGGTTCATACAACTCATATCACAATCCATACATACATCAATTGTATAAAGCACATTTGTACATTTGTTACCCTCATCATTCTCAAAACATTTGCTCTCCACGGAAGCCCCTGGCATCAGCTCCTCATTTTTCCCCTCCCTCCCCCCTCCCCCCTCCAATAATAAAATTTATTACAGACAGACTTGGGAGATATTGTGGGCTTGGTTCCCAGCCACCACACTAAAGTGAATATAGCAATAAAATAAGTCACATACATTTTTTTGTTTCCAAGTGCCTGTAAAAGTTATGTTTATGCAATTAAGTGTGAAATATCATTATGAATACATCTGAAATATTGTGAGAATTACACAATGCAAAAATGACACCGACTCTGCCTGACCACAGGCGGTTGGAAGAAATAGACTCACTCAACATAAGGTTGCCACGTACCGTCCATTTGTGGGAAAATGCATTATCCCAAAGTGCAGTACCGAAGAATGCCTGTGCTGACTGCGTACACGTTGCATGTCACATGGCTACAGCTAAAAACCACCCTTGCGTTTTCTCCTCGAGGCTTGCCTGTGTTAGTGGACATAAACCGTGGGACTGTGATTCCAGGACTCCCTTATACTCAGGGCGGCAGCATAATCTAGTGGAAAGAGCTCAGCCTCCGGCATTGGAAATGCCAATCCAGTTCAACCCATAGCAGCAGTGAGGCTTCAGTTGATGCTGAGTCCTGCCGTACTCTCTTCACAGGGTGGTCGTTGAGTGCAGTGAGCTAAGGCCAAACACGCTCTCTGTGCACTGCCAAGTTTCATTCGAGCACTAGCTGTGGCTCTTTCTCATAACCCTTCTGAAGACTCTTCTTCTCTGCAGAGGAGCGGGCCTTACAGGTGTGCCAGGGCCCTGTGCCAGAAGTGGCAGGACCAGCTGTATTCTTGGGCAATGCCTACCTCTTCGTAGCCAAGCCACCTCCTTGGTTTCATCTCAGTCACAGGGTGAAGGGCATCACACCAGTATGGAGAAATAGCAGGAGAATTCCGTGCCTTATCCTAATGCTCATTGCATTATCGGCACCACTGTGTTCTTCCTTAGTATACAATCAAGAGCTGACTATGAAAGATAAACAATGTGTACGTTTTATGACATCCAGCGCCTACCATCTTGACATGTGGCTTCTCAGCAAGGCTCAACGGCATAAAAGCCAGAGTGTAGCCCTAGAATTAGCCTGACCTTGAGTTCAAGTTCTGGCTCTGTCTTTAATAACTATGTGACCCTAGCAATTTATTTAACCTCTCTCTGCTCCTATGTTTCATGTATAAGGAGTATAATGATAGAAATTATTGTCAGAATTGCATAAAATATATACAGTCCTGGCCACATGAGAAGCACATGGTAGACTTTAGCTACTGTATCTCTTTTGCATATAACAAACGTAGGAAACTAATGCTTCAGGGGGTTGTACAGTTCACAGAAAACCTATCATTTGAATGTTGTTCACATAAGAGTATGAGAGTAGTAGTATTCAAGGCATTCAATTGATTAAACTGAGAAAATGCATTAGCCCATGAAAGTACTGTAACTGAGTTTTTCAAAACCATTTCTACATGGATAATTTATGACATTGATTATATTCTTTAAAAGAAACAAACCCTTTTCCTTGTGAATTAGATATAGGTTTACAGAGCAGATGATCAGTTTTACATTCACCGTTCATACTCATTTTGTTTCCTCTCTTTCATTGTGACCCCTCGATGCAATGCCACTTCCTCCCTGGGTTTCCTGCTTCCATTCCTCTTTCTTCCCTAGCTCTTGTGAACTTTGTCCTTGGGTAAATGCTACACCTTTGATCTCAAATGCTTCACTATTTTAAGATGTATATACTTCAATAGCACTGTTCTTCCTCTTGTAGACCTGTCTATAGTTTGTTTGAAAACTGAGCCACTGAAGTAAGTTCATTTGGAAACCTGACAAGTCACCAAGGGCCATATCCTTTGTAGGTTCCATCAATCTCTCTCTGACCATAAAGCTGGTCTCCTTTGTGCTTTTGAATCGTCCCACACTTTCCTCCCGTTCTATTCCATTCCTGCTGAGAGCAGTTGGGCGTGGTGGGCCAGCACCATCTTGTTGGTCAGGTCAACAAACGGATGCTCGTGCAGTCCCTTACACCAGTGGGCTCCTGGTTTGCATGTGTCTCTGAGTACCCACATCCAGAGGAAAGAGGAATGATAAAAATCTCAGACACAAGGAAACATTTCTCAAGTGGAAAGAACTGAAGAAGAAGAAGAAGAAGGAAAAAAAAAACAAGCTTCAAATTACTGTTGGGTAAGTGTTGGACTGCTAATGGTAAGGTCAGTGGATCAAATCCACCAGCTGCTCCTTTGGAGAAAGATGACGCTACCTATGCTTGTAAATATTTACAGCCGTGGAAATCCTAAGCAGCAGTCCTGCTGTGCCCCCTAGGGTCATTATGAGTCAGAATTGACGTGATGGCAGTGGGCATGGCTTGGATGAGCAACATTTGGAATGACACAGGAGGCATCAGGAAAAGGTGGAAGGGATACACAGTCGCTGTGCCAAAAAGAATGGATCAACATCAAGCCATTTCAGGAGCCATATCATTCAGCATATGACTACGAATTGATGGTTCCCATGTGTCCCCAGCCTCTTCTAACCTGGGACGATGCCTGGCTATCACTCTGCCCCAAGTCACAAGAAAGCTCCCAGTTAGAATGGGTAGAAAATGTAAAACATATTTCAAGTAGGAAGAAGAAAAATATATACCTGACTTGTTTGAAAGAAACCAAAAGAACCCACGCGGCCAGGGCTTTGGGACAAATGTTTAACTTGAGACTGAAATCACTCCTGGAGGACGGGTCTTGAGGGTGAACAATAGAAGAAGGCGCACATTTGTTTAAAACCAGGGAAGGACGAAGAAACCAGATGACAGAAACAGGGAAGCCGGTAGGAAGTAGGGAGAGGGTTGCCCTGTGAAGGGCGTTGCAGCCAACGTTATGGAACAATGTGCGTGTGAACTCTTGATTGGAACACTGATTTGCTATGTAAACTTTCCCCTAAAACCTAATAAAACTTTTAGAAAAATGAAAAGAAACATTTAACTGAAGGAAGAAGTCCACACTACACCAAAAGCATTGGCAAAAAACAAGGCTCCAGGAATTGACAGAATACCAACTGAGATGTTTCAACAAATGAGGATCACTCTAGAACAGCAGTTCTCAACCTGTGGGTCAGGACCCCTTTGGGGGGTCAAACGACCCGTTCACAGGGGTCACCTAGCACATCCTGCATATCAGATATGCACATTACGATCCATAACAGTAGCAAAATTACAGTGATGAAGTAGCAATGAAAATAATTTTGTGGTTGAGATGTCACCACACATGAGGAAGTGTATTAAAGCATTAGGAAGGTTGAGAACCACTGCTCTAGAACAACTCATTCATCTATGCCAAGAACTTCGGAAGGCAATTACTTGGCCAGCCAGACTACTGGAAGAGAGCCATGTCTCCTCCCATAACAAAGACAGGTGATCAAACAGAATGTGGAAACTATCAAACACTATCATTACTATCACATACAAGTACAACTATACTGAAGGTGATTGACAAACGGCTCCAGGAGTGCACGGTCACGGTCAGCAATCATGAGAAATTCAAGCCAGATTCAGAAGAGACCATGGAATGAGGAATATCCCTCCTGACTTCAAGTGGATCAAAGCCTAAAACAGAGGATACCAGAAATCCATATGCCTGTGCTTTATTGACTCTGCAAAGACACTTGTTTGCATGCATCATAACAAAATATGAGTAACATGACAAACAATGGGAATCCCACAGCACTTCATTGTGCTCATATGAAACCTGTGCATAGATTAAGAAGCAGTTGTTCGCATGGGAATATGCTACTGTTAAAGTTTAAAATAAAGGAAGCGACACATCAGGTTGTTTCCTTTAGTCAGATGGATTCAAAATGAGTGCTGAGAACATCATCTGTGGAACTGGAATAAGACGTCCAAAAGCCTTGCTCCTCAGATGCCAGCTCATACCTGCACTGGTGATTTCAAACGAAACATGCTGAAACACGGCTTTGCGATCAGGATGACTTTATTCCCCTCAGAGTACACCTGTCTGGGTCTGCGAAGGGTACCGTTAGAACGGTCTTCTTTTTACTTTAAAGGATCATTTTATTGGGGGCTCTTACAGCTGTTATAACCATCCGTACATCAATTATATCAAGCATATTTGTTCATGTTGCCTTCATTATTTCCCAAACATTTACTTTCTATTTGAGCCCCTGGTATTAGCTCCTCTTTTTTATCTCCCTTCCACCCTTGTGACCCTTGATAAATTATAATTATTTTCATATCTTACACCGACTGCTGTCTCCCTTCCCCTATGGTTTCTGTTATATAGGGGTAGTGGGGGAGCTATATGTTGATCATTGTGATCTGTTCCTCCTCCTTCTCCTCTTCTCCCCACCTTCCCTCTACCATCCTGGAATCGCTACTCCCATTTCTGTTCCTGAGGGGTTTATCTGACCTGGATTCCGTGTGTCATGAGCTCTTATCTGTACCAGTGTACATGCTCCAGTGTAGCCAAAACTAAAAGGCAGGATAGGGTCATGATAGTGGGGGGCGGGGTGAGGAAGCCTCAAGGAACCAGAGGAATATTCTGGGTTTCTTTGGTGCTATATTGTGCCCTGGTTGACTCATCCCTTCCTTGTGAACCTTCTGTGAAGGGATATCCCATTGTCTACAGAAGGGTTTGGGTCTTTGCTCCAACCCCCCTTGTTCTCAACAATATTTTGTTTGTTTGTTTTGAGTCTTCTGATGCATGTTACCTGATCCCACCAACCCCTCATGATCGCACAGGCTGGTATGCTTCTTCCATGTGGGCTTGTTGCTTATCTGCTAGATGGATGTATGTTTAACTTCAAGCCTTAAAAAGTCTTGTGAAAGGATATGTTGGGCAAGTTCAATTCAAGGTATAGAGGCCAGCACAGAAGGTTATAGTGGCACATTTCAGGATTCCTAAGGGATATTGTGGACCAGGACAAGGGTAATTATGAGAGCTTATCAAGAAGAAGCTTTAAGAAAATTCACAACTGCATTGGTGAGAAAAAGCCAGGAAGTTGCCCTGAGGAATTGTTTTTCCTCCCCATTATGACAATGCCTCTGCTCTTCCTTTCATGGTAGCAAGCACTGCTCTGTAAGGATTTTCTTGGGTCACCTTACCCCAAGTATCCTGTAGCCCAGATCTTGTGCCTTCTGCCTTCTTCTTGTTCCCCAAACTCAAAGAACATTTAAGGGAACATCAGCTGAGTCCCTGGGGATGCCCACACTGCCATTTTGATAGTCCGGGCTTCTTGAGGAAGCGTTAAAGATATAGAAACAGTACCTTCAGAAGTGTCGAGACTTTGATGGCAGGTAAGCAAGAGACTGTAGCTTCACATTTTGATATTTGTGTTTAATAAAGGTCTCTATGATTTTGTAGCAGTGCTTTCCAATGTATCCTCAGAGATGAGAAGGAAGAAGAATGTGGCATTGGTATTGGAGGTAGACTCATTCACAACCTGTGATATGCAAATGACACAACCTTGTGAAAGAGAAGACAACTGGAAGCACTTACTGATCAAGTTCAAAGACTACAGTTTTTGGTACAGATTATACCTCAACACAAAGAAAACAAAAAAATCCTCACAATTGGACCCAAACACAATATCTGAATAAACAGAAAATGTTGAAGTTGTCAAGGATTTGCTTTTGCTTGGCTCTGTTAGATCTCTCGGGGAGAGAAGTACCTCGGTCCTGGGCTCTGCGTGAGAAAGAATTCACGCCGAAGCCTCGTTTGTGATCCCAGTGAGTTTATAGAGAGTAGGAGCAGCTTCAGGTCCTACAGTAAATGGAACACAAGCCACAGTCCGCAGCACAGTTGCAGGACTAAATTTTTTTTAGTAGATTGCTGTCGTTGTTCAAAAGGTCATGAATTTTTTCACAAGAATTTGTTAAATTATATTTCACACATAAAATGGCTTTCAAAGTCTCTATACTTCATTGTGATTTTTCTGATGTCCACACTTTATTTACCGTAGAAAAAACGCTTTCAATCGCAGCATTAGTTCCTGGTAAGGACAGCACATATTCCACAATTTTTAGTGCATTATTGTATGGAACATGGTTTGTTTCAAAATGATGAAATATTTCTAACCATTTGTTCTCTATTGTGATTTTTGCTGATGCCCAAGATTTAACCTTTTCCTTATCAATATATTTTTTAATAATTATACCTCATTAAAAATATCATTTTTGGATCAGGTATAAGGCATCATCCAAAAAAAAAAAATACCATAGTGAATGAAGGGGGAAGTGCAGAGTGGAGACCCAAAGCCCATTTGTTGGCCACTGGAGATCCCCTTGCAGAGGGGTCTAGGGGAGGAGATGAGTCAGTCAGGGTGCGATGTAATACCGATGAAGAATACAGCTTTCCCCCAGATCCTAGATGCTTCCTCCCCACAACTTCCATGATCCGAATTCTACCTTGCAGGACTGGATAGAGCAGAGGTTGTACACTGGTGCATATAGGAGCTGGAGACACAGGGAATCCAGGGTGGATGATACCTTCAGGACCAGGGGTGTGAGTAGTGATACTGGGAGAGAAGAGGGTGAGTGGGTTGGAAAGGGGGAACCGATTACAAGGATCCACATGTGACCTCCTCCCTGGGGGATGGACAACAGAGAAGGGGGTGAAGGGAGACACCGGATAGGACAAGATATGACAAAATAATAATCTATAAATTATCAAGAGCTCATGAGGGAGGGGGGAGTTGGGAGGGAGGGGAAAAAAAGAGGACCTGATGCAAAGGGCTTAAGTGGAGAGCAAATGCTTTGAAAATGATTAGGACAAAGAATGTACAGATGTGCTTTATACAATTGATGTATGTATATGTATGGTTGTGATAAGAGTTGTATGAGCCCCTAATAAAAAGTTAAAAAAAGATCATTTTTGGAAATATTACTATATGGGAAATTTTGAGTAATATGATCAAATGATTTTTGCACATCATTCCAATTAAGTTCTTGTTTTAATGTAACCCAATGAAAATGTTCAATATCATTGTAATGTACCATCCACTCTTCTAAATAATCTATGCAGTTACTATTGAACTTTTTAACGTGATTCATGATATCTGCACGATTTATTGCACCTTGTTCTTCTGGCTGGCTTATACTATTACGGATAGTTAATGGAAGAAAATTATTTTCTAGCTGCTCTTGACACTGAAATTTTAAATTATTAACTTCATTTGATACTTTGATTATCAAAATTTTGTCACCTTCAATACGTTTTATAGCATTTTGAAAAAGAGCTGCTTGATTGTGTACAAACTCTAGCCACATTTTTGAAGATTCTTTTTCCAAAAAACTCATCTAAAATTCTAGGACATTTATCCTGTAATAAAAAGGATCACATATTTTCAAAATTCTTTGAACAGCTGCCAAAAGAGCTAGCCAGCGCGTTTTACTGTATCCAAGTATTTTGTGATATTTGACTTCCACCGTTTCACAAAATTCTTTAAGCATTTCAACATGCACAGTGTATATATAGAAATAAGAATATATTTTAATAACAATATTTTCCACATCTATGGGCAACAAATCAGCAGCTGTTTGAATGGCGTTATGTATTATGTGAACTGCACAACCAACACCAATAATGTTTTGATTAAGGTTTTTGTTTAATTTATAAAAAATATTATTTGTAACACTTCTTGCTTTTCCTCCAAAATTTGTGTTCGTGTTGTCTGCACAATATGCAATCATTTAATGTTTTAAATTGTTCTTTTCCAAAATAATAATGGAACTGAAAATTACTTCAGAAGTTTCGCCGGGCACAGAAACAAAATCTAAAATTCTAATTTTTATTCCAGTTTCCAAATAAAAAATACTAATAATGGTTGGAAATAACTTTATATCCTTATGATTAGATGGATCAGAATATATGGATATAAAATTACTTTTTTCTAGATTTTTGTTTAATTCTGAAAATGCATATGGGGAAAGCACATTACACACAATTGCCTCGGATTTTGTTCTAGCACAGGCAAATTTCTTGTTGAATAACTTCTTGACAACTTGTGATGTACGGTCCATAGATCTGAAGGAATAATAATAATGATTAATAATTTGAAAAGACATAAATCCTTCTGCTAATGCTAATTTCCTTTTTCATCTCTATAAGTTGTTTTCCAAAAAAATTCCTGTATTTTGGAGGAAGATGAAGTAATATTTAAATATATTTTATGTTTCGGTGTCTCCAAGTGCTTTGAAATATTATTCTTCCCGCCATGCAAAATAGAAAATTTGCCATTACATTTCTCATATTTTACCATGTAACCACTTTTGTTTTTTTTAATAAAAGGAAATTCACTTCTTATATCATCTTTGAATTTGCATCCTCTTTTCTTACTCATTATGTTAAAAATCTAAAAAATTTTTTTTAATTATATTATAAATTATATACATGTTGCTTAAAAACACAGCAAGTAGGTACATAATTACATGAACATATTTTATTGTTAGTTTATAAATTAAATTAACTATATTATAAAAATTATTTTAATTTTAATCCTATATTTATTTCTAAATAATAACAATACTAACTTGTATTATTTTTCTCCGAATTTGCCATAACGTAAGTCATAAGTGTCACTTTCAAGGCCGGCACTAGACTTTTTGCTGCCACTCTAAAACATAAATAAATGAGTACTGTTTGCTAAATTCAAGAAAATTTATGTATTTATGAAATAAATAAATTACCTAATTTATCTGAATAGCTGATTTGTTGACATCACTTATTTAACTAGCACTAGCAGGCAGTACAATGTGTATTGTCTGAGAGACAGTTACAAAATGTTTTCGTCATTACCAATGCCAAAAAAATGCCATTGTTCATTAAGTCCAAACAATGGTGGTCGAATTCTAACAACTGGTCAACAATGCGAACTTTCATAAGCGGTTCTCTATAATCAGTTCTCAACAATTATTTGTTATTATTAATATTTAACATTATAAAATTAACAAAATAATATAAAACTCATATCCTGGCGAAATAACCACATGGCAGCTGTAAGCCATATATTCCCTTCCCGTTCTCCCCCTGTTCCCTAGATTGTTGTGCATTATTTCCAAAAATTGGGACTGTCCCGCCAAAAGCAGGATGTCTGGTCACCTTATCCTACCATTATCCTATCATTTTCTAGACCACAAGCTAGGAGGGTCACTGCTTGGTATGGCCCCATGGCCTTCAAAGATACCTGCTGGCAGAAGCAGACTCTCAAATCTCTGAAGTGAAGGGACGTCTATCTGGCAGCTGGGGGAATCTTTAGGGAAATTGGAATTTCTGGCTGGAACATTGTGGCGGCAGAGCTGTATTAAGAACTGTCCCAAAAAGTTCCGGAAACAGCATCACTGAAAGGCAAAAGTTGACAGTTACTCAGCTAGGCTTCCCAACGCCTTTGGCCTAGGCCTGGGCAACAGAAAACCAGTTGGTAGCAAGGAACAAACCACACTGAGAGAACACTGATGCAGCTTGTTTGAAAAACCAGGAGAAAGCTAAAGGCAATGGAGGGGAAAAGGGAAACATTTGGCTCCTGGGACTAGGCAGGGCTAGCTCCGGCGCCTAAGCAACCAGCTACCTAGGCCTGGCCCCTCCGCATGCCTGGAAGGGTGGGCACCATCTTGGCCAGGGTCACGTGCTCCGTTGCCCCACAGCCAAAATGGCGGACACCCAGTGGCGCCATGCTGCCAGGGAACGGACAGTCATGTGGTTGGGAAAATGGCAGCCACAGCTTGCGGTCTAGCCGAAAGTCAGTGTGGGGCCAGTCACCAGAGCCAGAGTCCTGCAGAAGCCAATAGGGTTTACCGGCCACATCCAGCTATCTAGCTGGCCAGGACACAGAGCAGACCACTGAGACTCAAAAAGGCTTTGGAAATTGAAATCCTCCCACCCTGCAGGCAACAGCGTCCGACCCTCCCCCAGAAATCCAGACTGGGAAAGCATGCACAGAAAGGCAAATGTAAAATCCCGCACACCAATAAGAAAAGGCGAAAAGATGGACACAAAAGACTAGGGCTGCAGTAATACATTATGTGTGTCCCCATGAGTCGGTTCGGAGAGCCTTTGGCAAAAAACAAAACAAACCCCAGAACATTGAGTAGTCCACAGACCGACAGAAGAGTGAACACATGTTTTAGAATTACAGCCAGAAGCTCCTTAAAAGAGGAGATGGCGCCCAGAGCCCCGGAGTCAGAGACGGTTCCGGTTCCATCTAAGCGGTCGCCTGTCGCCTCTTTCTCTTCCAACATAACAGATGCCGCTGTGTCCTTCGCCAAGGACTTCTTGGCAGGTGGAGTGGTCGCGGCCATCTCCAAGACGGCGGTAGCGCCCATCGAACGGGTCAAGCTGCTGCTGCAGGTGCAGCACGCCAGCAAGCAAATCACCGCAGATAAGCAGTACAAGGGCATCATCGATTGTGTGGTTCGTATCCCCAAGGAGCAGGGAGTCCTGTCTTTCTGGCGTGGTAACCTGGCCAATGTCATCCGATACTTCCCCACCCAGGCTCTCAACTTTGCCTTCAAAGATAAAAACGAGCAGATCTTCCTGGGTGGTGTGGACAAGAGGACCCAGTTCTGGCGCTACTTAGCAGGGAACCTGGCATCGGGCGGTGCCGCGGGGACCACATCTTTGTGCTTTGTGTACCCTCTTGATTTTGCCCGTACCCGTCTAGCAAAGGCCTCGGTGACTGCTTGGTTAAAATCACCAAGTCTGATGGGATTAGGGGCCTGTACCAGGGCTTCAACGTGTCTGTGCAGGGAATTATCATCTACCGGGCTGCCTACTTCGGCATCTATGACACCGCAAAGGGAATGCTTCCGGATCCCAAGAACACCCACATCTTCGTCAGCTGGATGATTTGCACAGTCCGTCACAGCCGTAGCTGGGTTGACTTCCTACCCATTTGACACCGTTTGTAGCCGAATGAGGATGCAGTCGGGGCGCAAAGGACTGAAATCATGGACACCGGCACGCTGGACTGCTGGAGGAAGATCACTTGGGATGAAGGGAGCAAAGCGTTCTTCAAGGGCGCCTGGTCCAATGTGCTCAGAGGCATGGGTGGTACCTTTGTGCTGGTCTTATACGATGAAATCAAGAAGTACACATAAGTTATTTCCTGGTGGGTTTCCCCCGTGAATGGGCAGGTTGTATTATATAACATATCTCAAGCATTCTTGGCAGACGGTTGGCTGTCTAGGTTAATGGCAACTGCCTACTGGTTGAAAATGGGAAGCAATAATATTCATCTGACCAGCTTTCTCTTAAAGCCATTTCCACGATGATGATGATGGGACTCAATTCTATTTTTTATTTCAGTCACTCCTAATAAATAAACAAATTTGAAGAAATAAAAAGTATCTGAAACACAGGGAGAAAAAAAAAAGAGAAGAGAAGATGGCGAGACTTGTCTTACGTCCTATGGACAGGGTAATCAGGAGGGAGCAGGCTCTGGAGAAGGACATCATGTTTGGTGGAGTAGAGGGTCAGCAAAAGAGAGGAAGGCCCTCAATGAGACGGACTGACCCAGTGGGTGTACCAATGGTTCAAACATAGCAATGATCATGAGATGGTGCTGGACTGGGCAGTGCTCCACTCTGAGTCGGAGTCAACTCCATGATGCCTAACAGCAACAATGGCCAAAGACACTGAGTCTATAAATAAATTTCAATTGAACTTCACCCCAGGGATTTTCAAACTTTAGAATAAGACTTGCTAAGAATCATCTTCAAAGATTTTCAAATGAGAATTCCTAGCCTTACATCCATGAATTTCTGGTCATGAATCTTTGACTTGAGCAAGTACTTCAATGTTCTGATTGAGGTCCGCGGGCACTTTTGAAAATTTGCCTTTAATTATGAACTAATTTTAAATATTACAGAGAAGGAGAAAAAATTTTATAAAGAACTCTCATCAACTCTTACCAAGATTCATCAATATTTTATCACATTTGCTTTCCCTGTCATTCTGCGCCCTTCCCAGCCCTTTAGGAGTGAGTTATATACATCATTCCTCTTTACTCCTCACGATTTTAGTGTGTATTTCTCTTCTAAAACCCAAAACCAAACTCATTGCCATTGAGTAAGTTTTGACTCCTGGCAACCCCACAGGACAGAGTGAACTGCCCCTTCAGGTTTCCTCGACTTTTCCATCTTTACAGAAGCAAGTAGCCTCAATGTTCTCCTGAAGTGGGTTCAAAGCCCTGATCTTAGTAGCTCATGACACCATGAGGGATATAAGGATTTTCTCTTAAAATAACCATTATTTGGTTACCAAATTCGGGAAACAACACTGATATCACACTTTTTTTCTAAGATTCAATCAATATTCCAAATTTATCATTGTCTTAAACACCTTTTTGTAGCATTTCCCCCTCCTTCATTACCCTGTCCAAGATTACACATAGAATATTTAGTGTGATATCTCTTTAGTCTCCTTTAATCTAGAACTGTCTTTACTTAGCCTGTCTTTATTTCCCATGACATGACATTTTATTTTAATCATTTTATTAGGGGCTCATACAACTCTTATCACAATCCATCCATACATCAATTGTGTAAAGGACAGTTGTTCATTCATTGCCCTCATCATTCTCAAAACATTTGCTCTCCACTTAAGCCCCTGGCATCGGCTCCTCCTTTTCCCCCTCCCTCCCCCTGCTGCCCCCTCCTTCATGAGCCTTTGATAATTTATAAATTATTATTTTGTCATATCTTACACTGTCCGACATCTCCCTTCACTCACTTTTCTGTTGTCCGTACCCCAGGGAGGGGGTAAAGAATACAACCCAATTCTTTTACAGAACATCCCTCTTCATGGGTTTGGCTGATGGTTCCTTGTGAGTACATTTGGGCTGTGCGTTTACAGCTAGAATCCTATCTAACTGATGTGGCCTTTTCTGGGAATCCCATCCAAAGACAGGTGTTGTCCACTTGCCTCTTACTGATGACATGAGCCACACTTGGAGAAATACTTGACTAGCCACTTTCTGTTCTAACTCAGAACCTAAAGTATTAAAACAACATAAGAAAACATGTCTTTTATTATTTTATTATTCTGGTTGTTGGTTTGTCAATGGGCTTATTCATTTATTGCCTTAGGGATTTCGGAGGATGGTCACATATTAACCGTCACTATTGTTACAGTCAAAACCACAACACATGCCCATTTTTATGTGTTTAATCATTCATTTTATTCATCATAATTTTAGATAGCTCTTTTGTGGTTAATAAGAATAATCTGTGTTATATAACATATGATATAACTGGACACATTCATGGTTTGGGTTGCAGTTTGAGATGAGCAGAGTTAATTTCATTAATTGGTTGCATTATACATTTTAAATTGATGTGTTAGCTTTTTCTTCAGTGGTGTGCTTAAAAGTAGTCACTTCTTTTCATGTTACTTCTAAATTACACTTATTTAAACTTTAGTGGATGTCTTACTTTATTAGCTCTCATTTTTGGGTCTCAGTATACTGACTTCATGTTTACTATATAATTCCCGTGACAATCATGCATTCACTCCAAAATATTTCTCCAGTGGGGAAGCAGGGCACTAACTTGTCTGGGGCAGGGGGGGGGGTGTTATTATTTATATCTCCACAGGGAAAGACAGACCAGACTTCAACCCGGTGCTCCAAGTTGTGAATGCAACATACCGGAATGGAGTAGGGAACCAGTGGAGAGATCTGAGGAGCTGGCCTCAATTCTAACTACTTGGAAACCTGCCCCTCTCCCCAGAAGAATTTATTTCAGCGGACAGCAATGAAGCTGCAGCTCAGGGAGAGGGACATGTCTGATCAGAGCACATGAGAAAAAATGAGGGGGAGGAAGAGAGAGTGGAGCACATCCTGGCCCACCAATCCTTGAGGACGATATTCCAGCTCAGAGCAGCCAATCCATAGAGAAGACCATATGGCCGGCCCCACTGTGAGACACAACATTCCTCACTGACCCATATCCCTATAGGGAACAACACTGGAGAAACAGTGTGGGAATTGCACCTGAGCTGACCCTACCACACCAAGGCAAAACACTAAGAGCATGCAACAGAACAACAAGGGGAGCAGAGCAATGCAACAGAACAAGGGGAGCAGAGCAATGCAACAGAACAGAAGAGGAGCAGAGCATGCAACAGAACAACAAGGGGAGCAGAGCAATGCAACAGAACAACAAGGGGAGCAGAGCAATGCAACAGAACAGAAGAGGAGCAGAGCAATGTAACAAGGGGAGCAGAGCATGCAACAGGACAACAAGGGGAGCAGAGCAATGAAGTCCCCAGAGAATACCAAAAATAGACTTTGGGACCACGGCATGGCACCCCATCAGACTCAAGAGGAAAACACTCCAAAAGGCCAGCAAATAGTTCTTGAACTAACTACAGGCTTTTCTTTTTTTGTTGTTGCTTTTTTTGGTCATTGTTATTTGGGTTTTTTTTTTGTTGTTGTTGTTGTTTTCTTTTTTTTTGCTTTGTTTTGCTCTGTCTTGTTTTTGTGCATGTTATTTTCTCCCCAGGTCTGTCTAAATAAGATAGGCTGGATGAACAATCTGGAGGAGAAAACAACGGGACCGATGGTTCCGGTGGGACATGGGAGCGGGGGGAGGTAGGGGAGAGGAAGTGGTGTTAACATACCCAGGGACAAGGATCCAAATCGGTGGTGAGGAGGGTATAGCAGGCCTGGTAGGGCTTGATCAAGGACAATGTAACTGAGAGGAATTACTGAAACCCAAATGAAGGTTGAACATGATAGTGGGATAAGAGGAAAGTAAAAGGATATAGAGGAAAGAACTAGGAGGCAAAAGGGCATTTATAGAGGTCTAAATAAAGGCATGTACATATGTAGATATATTTATATGAGAATGGGGAAATAGATTTATATTCATAGGTTTAGTATAAAGGTAGCAGATGGACATTGGGCCTCCACTCAAACTCCCTCAATGCAAGAATACTTTGTTCTATTAAACTGGCATTCCATGATGCTCACTTTCCCGACACAATCGCTGAAGACAAAACGGGTGCATAAGCAAATGTGAAGAAATCTGATGGGGCCCGGCTATCAAAAGATATAGTGTCTAGGGTCTTAAAGACTTGAACGTAAACAAGCGGCCATCTTGCTCAGAAGCAACAAAGCCCACATGGAAGAAGCACACCAGCCTGTGTGATCACGAGGTGTCGAGGGGATCAGGGATCAGGCATCAAAGAACAAAAATCAAATCATTGTGAATGAGGGTGAGGTGAGAGAGGAGACCCAAAGCCCATCTGTGGGCAAATGGACATCCCCTTACAGAAGGGTTTTGTGCAAGACAAGCCAGTCAGGATGCAGTATGTGAATGATGAAACATACAACATTCCTTAGTTCCTAAATGCTCCCCTCTCCCCATTATCATGATCTCATTTTTACCGTACAAATCTGGCTAGACCAGAGCATGTGCACTGGTACACATACGAACTGGAAGCACAGGAAATCCAGGACAGATGATCCCTTCAGGACCAGTGGTGTGAGGGAGAGTGAAGAGAGGGTGGGGTAGAAAGGGGGAACCGGTTACAAGGATCTACATCCTCCCTGGGGGAACCAAAAACAGAAAATGAGTGGAGGGAGCCATGGGACAGTGTAAGATATGACAAAATAATAATAATTTATAAATTATCAAGGGTTCATAAGGGAGGGGGGAGCAGGGAGGGAAAAATGAGGAGTTGATACCAAGGGCTCAAGTAGAAAACAAATGTTTTGAGAATGATGAGGACAACAAATGTAGAAATGTGCTTGATACAATGGATGTATATATGGATTGCGATAAGAGTCGTATGAGCACCCAATAAACTGATTATATATATATATTATTATATATATATTCTCCGAGAGTAAGAAAGAATGTGGTTTAAATCTGAAAGAAAGTAGCAATAATTGGATGTCAGCTTTATACCATTTCCAAAAGTCACACTCACTGCCTTGGCTCACAGCGACCCTAAAGGATACGGTAGGGTTGCCCATGTGGGTCTCCGCCACTGTAACTCTATTGGAGTTTCTCCAATCATACCAGTTACTAGGACTACCACCCAGAGTTCAGGCAGGAGAGTTTTTGTTACAAACATTTCACAAACAAGGAAATGGAATTAAATGAGGTGTTTAGCATCCAACAAATAGCAAGTGACAGAACCAGGACTTAACCCCTTGCTCTGGTTAATTCTAACTATACTCTTTTGGTATATTTTGTGCTTCAGAGTGCTGTCTATGTTATCATCTATAAAGCTGCAGCAGTCAGAAGGGGTAAATAAATGAAACTGATACATTTCTGAATGCCAGAATTAAGGGCTTTCAAAATTGAAAGTGCAGTTTAAGGTCAAATGTAAACATTACCTTGCAAAATAACCAGTGAACTCAGAGCTTTTATCCCGAGTCTCTTGAGGACACCAGAAGTTTCACAATAGATTCTTTTTTTTCTCCATTTATTTTTATTTTATTAGGGACTCAAACAACTCATCAGAATCCATACATACATCAATTGTGTAAAGCACATCTGTACATTCTTTGCCCTCATCATTTTCAAAGCATTTGCTCTCCACTTAAGCCCTTTGCATCAGGTCCTCTTTTCCCCCCTCTCTCCCTGCTCCCCCTCCACAATAGGTTCTTTAGGAAATCTGGAAAAGAAAAATGAATCCCTGTGATTTCCCCCTCTGTCCCACTCATTATCCTCTTCCTTCCACACAGGTTATTGTGTGTTTCTATATGTTATATGAATAACATTAAGCAATATTTAAAAAAGGAAATGGAAATAAATGCAGTAAGTAGTATGATTATATATTTGCACAACTTAGTCTTGAAATCAGCCTTTCTCCCAAACACCTGGTGTTTTTGACTAGGAAACGGTGTTTCCAGACTCTGATCCAAGTGCTCATCGATCCTGGATGGATCGTTCTTTCTAGGCATCAATGCTTCATGAGTTCCAACTGATAAGTCCATTCAAATTCAAGACAATGTTTTTTTCTTTAACCTAACCTCTTCTGTATTACATTTGTATTTTTTTTATTCAGCACACACAAAAATATGGTTCTTAATATTTGGGAACATGAGAAAATTCGATAATCACTCCTTTACTTTGTTGTTGCTGTTAGGTGCTGTCAAGTCCATTCCAACTCACAGTGACCCTGCGAACAGCAGAACACAGTGCAGCCCGGTCCTGCACCAGCCTCACAATGGCTCTCATGTTTGAGCCCACTGTTGCAGCCGCCGTGTCCACCGTCTCTTCGAAGGCTTTCCTCTTTTCAAAAAATACATTTTAATAAATCATTCGACTGGAGGCTCTTACAGCGTTTATAACCATCCATGGTGTCAAGCACATTGTACATATGTTGCCCTCATCATTTCCTAAACATTTTCTTTCTATTTGAGCCCTTGGTATCAGCTCTTTTTTTACCCCCTTCCTCCCTCACCCTCCCACCTTCATGAACCCTTGATAATTTATAGATTATTTTTATTATCTTACACCATCTGCTGTCTCCATTTACCCATGTTTCTGTTGATCATCCCCCAGGTAGGGGGATGCGGGGGTTGTATGTCAATCATTGCAATTGGTTCCCGATTTCTCCCCCTTCTTCTTCCTCTTTTTTCCTTTGCCTTTCTACTTCACCAAACATGACAGTCTTTTCCTAGGACTAGTCTCTCTTGAAAATATGCCAAAAATATACGAAACAAAGTTCACTTCATCCAGCATTAAAAACTGTCTCAGAATAACAATACTGATATCAACACTATAAATATCACTGAGATCAGTTAAAATATTTTGGATATGTATCCTTGTGGTTGTTTGGGTAGACTAGAGAAACAAATCCATGGACATACATATGTGTATAAGAAAGAGATTTATATACAAGAGCAATTGAACATTGAGAATATATCTCAGCCCAGTCCAGATCAAGTCCATAGTTCAATATTAGCCCATAAGTCCAATACCAATCTATCAAGTCCTCTTCATACTCACAAAACACATGCAATGATGGCCAAATGTAGAAGATCACAGGCCAGTGGGTAGAAGTCTCTGAATACAGTGGCGTTGGAAACATCTCAGCACTGGCAGGGTCTCGGCATGGCTTCTCCAGCTCCCAGGGCTACATCAGGGTGGGTCCATGTGTCTTGTCAGCTGCTATGTCTCCCAGAGTGTGAGCTGAGAGTCTCCCACCTCCAAGGAGGAAAATTCAGCAATTCTGAGAATCCTTAGGGGAAGGTCATGACTCCACAGAGATTTCATTGGCCATATCCTGATTAACAGCCTAGACTCCACCCCTACACTCTTAATCCTCGAATTGTCACTAGATTATGTAACTACCACAGTCCTCTTCATTATTGTCCAACCTCATTTTACAAAGTTGTTCCTCGCTGGTGAACACAGCTAATGCACTTGACCGCTGAACAAAAGGATCGAGGATTGAGGCCACCCCTAGGGCCTTGGAAAAAAGATCTTGTGATTTACCTCTGAAAAACTCAGCCATCGAAAAGTCTACGGGATCCAGTTTGACTCTGCACACAGGAAGTCACCATGAGTAGAAATTGACCAGACATACATTGGCAGGTATTTGATACTGTTGTCCATATTTATATACCTCAGCATATAACCATTACATGCTATAAAACATTCTCTGATTTCCATGTGGTCTTAGTTCGGTAAGTAACCACCAGTCCTCGTGCTGAGATCTTTCTGGTCATTTTGGCGGTCCGAAGCTTTTTCCCTATTCCTCAGGAACGGCTCGGGCAAGCAACACTCCTTGTGTTCTTGAACATAATAATATTTGGTTCTCTTTAACACTGAAAATCAGATGTTGAAATAGAGTCTTTGGCTTACATTCCTTTTTCTACTTGTTTCTTAACTATAACTAAAACCAAACCAAAACTCGCTGCCGTCAAGTCGATTCCAACTCGTAGACACTCTGAAGGACAGAGTAGAACCACACGTGTGGGAAAGTTTCAAAGGCTGTGCATCTTTACCGGAGTACACTGTCTCATCATTCTCCCTCAGAGCAACCGCTGACCTTCTAGTCAGCAGCTCAAGATACATAACCAGGGCACCTTCTCTCAGAGTACTTGATTTTCTTGGACTATAAAGCATTGTTGTCAAAATTCTGATGTGATCTAATTTTACTTATCTTGTAAATCACTTTCTTTTTCATCAAAGTCCAGTAAATTTTTAAACAGACTATGTCTTCTTAGTCACTACCCTTGCGGCCCTTCTGGCCCCTGGCCACCCTGTGCACAGCACCATGACATGCTGCCCGTCCTGCGCCGTCCTCACAATCGTTCCTGCGCTTGAACCCATTGTTGCAGCCACTGTGTCCCTCCATCGCCTCGAGGGACTTCCTTTTTTACCTGCCTTGCTACTCTACAACCATGATGTCCTTCTCCAGAGACCGGTCTCTCCTGACAACGTGTCCAAAGCATATTAGATGAAGTCTTGCTGTCCTTGCTGAGCACTCTGACCCTACTTCTCAGACAGATTGGTTTGGCCTTTTAGCAGTCCATGGTACTTTCATGCTCTTTGCCAGCCCTACAGTACAAATGCACCAATTCTTCAGCCTCCTTTATTCAATGCGCAACTTTCACATGCATGAGGTGATTGAAAATACCATGGCTTGGGTCAGGTGCACCTTAGTCCTCAAAGTAGGATTCTTGCTTTTTAATACCCTAAAAAGATCTTGGGCAGCAGATTTGCCTAATGCAGCGGTTCTCAACCTGTGGGTCATGACCCCTTTGGGTGGTCAAACAACAGACCCTTTCACAGGGGTCGCCTAAGACCATGGGAAAACACCTAAATGTTTCACATATAGAATTACATATTGTTTTGTGATTAATCACTATGCTTTATGTTTCATTATGTTAAATTTGTAACAATGAAAATAAATCCCGCCTGTCGGATATTTACATGATAATTCATAACAGTAGCAAAATTACAGTTATGTAGTAGCAACGAACATAATGTTATGGTTGGGGGGTCACCACCACAGGAGGAACTGTATGAAAGGGTCGCGGCGTGAGGAAGGTGGAGAACCCTGGCCGAATGCAGTGCATCTTTTGATCTCTTGACTGCTGCTTTCACGAGCATTGCTTGTGGATCCAAATGAGATGAACGCTTTGACTTACAACCTTTCTCCCTTTAGCATAATGTTATCTGTTGGTCCAGTTGTGAGGATTTGGGTCTCTTCTTCTCATTGACTTGTAATTCGTACTTCAGGACACAGTCCATGATCTTCATCAGCAAGAGCGTCGATCTTCCTCACTGTCAGCAAGCAAGGTTGTGTCAGCTGCATATCTCACCTTGTTAATGAGCCTTCCTCCCATCCTGATGCTGCATTCTTCTTTATATAAACCTTCTTAATATTAGTCTTGGTATTGCTCATTTGGTGTTATTATTCTCGGGTAAGTGGTGTATCCTTTCAAAATGTATTTTCCTTTTAAAAAATTCCAGGAATGCTTTCTTGGATTCTAGTTTTTCGTATTTCTTTAGTTCCTTCGCTGGTTCTATCCCTTCAGAGACCCACGTTTGTCGGATACGTGCTATCCTCTGCCTACCTTCAATATTTGTTAATTTCTCATGAATTCTTGTGAACATTCTTTTCTTCTTGATGGTGATTTTTTCTTTCCATCCATGTGTCTTTTAAGGCATTCTCTGTTTTATACATTGATGCTTTTATCTTTTCTCATTTAACCTTCATTTTTTAAATTAATTTTAGTGTTATGTCTAATTATTTCTTTTGTTCCATCAGTTGAAATTTAGTTTTTCTAATTCTGATTTATGTCATTCTCTCATGGCTTGTAATATTTTCTTAATTAGATGTGTTGCCTATCTGTACTTCGTATCGCTATGCATCGATTCAATAGCAGTGAGTTTAGCTATTGATGTATTTCGTGGGGGAGTGGCACATGTGTGTACATCTTCCTCCCCGTTCCTCTTTCCTTTCCTTGTTCAGAATTTCTATCATTCGCCTCTCTTGTTCTGAGGTGTACTTTCCTTACTTGCCCCTCTCTTATTCTCTACTTGTGCTTTTCAGGTTTCCTTGACTGTGTTTATTGAAAGGAGACTGGGTTGCACAATGCTTAAATCTCTCTGCTGCTAACTGAAAGTTTGGCAGCTCAAACCCACCCAGTGGCTCTATGGGACAAAAGACCTACTTGTTACCAATTCGGCTAAGATCTAAAAGGTCAGCAGTTCAAAGATACTAGCAATACCATGGCAAAAAGATGGAACTTTGGAGCTGATACCAAGGGCTCAAGTGGAAAGAAAATGTTTTCAGAATGATAATGACAAGAAATGCACAAATGTGCTTGACACAATGGATGGATGTATGGATTGTGATAAGAGTTATACAAGTCCCCAATAAAATGATTTTTTTTAAATTATAGTCTCAATCATGGAAACTCACCGGATAGCTGTGCCCTGTCCAATGGGGTCGCTGGCTATAAGTCAACTTCAGCTCAATGACAGTGAGTATTTGCTTCTAGAAAGACTTACAGTATAGGAAACCCCAAGAGGCAATAATACTCTGCCCTGTGGAGTTGCTATGAATGGGAATAAACTTAATGATACACAAAACCACATGTTTATTTAAAAAGTACATTTCTATCGTGTTTTTATGTACAATTTTTGTTTTTTAATTAGTCTTTTATAAAATAAGTGCCCTCTTCTTATTTCATGAGTATCTTCTTGTCTTTTTGAGGAGTGTTGAGATATACACATACACACACACACACAAGGGGGTACTCAACAAAAACTGGAATATTTTTCAAAGCTAGTATTTAATTTTTTTACAAAACAACCTTGTCACCTTCAAAGGACTCCCCATTATACTTAACACATATGTCAAATCTATGATTCCATTCTTGGACACATTTTTCAAACCCATCTGTTTGGATGGCTGATGGCACCTCCCTTGTTTTTTATTTCACCTCTTCTAAGTAACCAAATCACTGTCCTTTCATGTAATTCTTCATTCACAGAAACTAAAAGAAGTTGCACAGAGTGAAGTCAGGTGAGAAAGGTGCATGGGGCATGAGAATCATGCAGTTTTTTTTTGTTTGTTTTTTGTTTTTGCCAAAAACTGGCACACTGGGATGGCTGCATGAGCTGTGGAGGCAAAACCAGCCCCATCTGCCACAAGCAGGCCTATTTTGTCACACACTGTTACGGTCTCTTTTCAGAACGTCTAAATAGAAAGCTTGATGAACAGTCTGGCCTTGTGGAACGAACTCCAAATGCACTACAGACCAATATTTTTGTCCCTTTGGGAAGTTGGTTTGTCATCAAGGTTTGTCATCAACAAGGTTTGTCATCAACAAGGTTTGTCATCAATCAACATTTCACCTTTTTGGAAAGGTGAAAACCACTCATACACTTGAGTTTTTCCCATAGTGCTGTCCTTGTAAGCTGTGTTCAACATCACAACTGTTTCTGTGGCAGTTTTCCTTACCAGGAAACAAAATTTCAGAGCCACATGCCATTTTCTTAAATCGGTCATCACAAAAATAAAACAAAACAAAAAAACCCCAAGCTTTGAGTGAAACTGCTTTTACAAAAAAATTCACTGTGACCAGAGAGAAACTTTATAGTTCTTCCTGAATTGTCTTTCTCCTCTAAGTTCCTCTTTTCTAGTTATTTTTTTATATATATCTCTCCATTTTAGAGCCTTGCCCCAAATATTCCAGTGTCATCAATAGAGATTTAAGGATGAGAGATTAACCTGCAAATTAAGTACTAAGTGACTGTGCATATGTAGAGAAATACTGGTTTGTCTATAAGGTTATTGGGCAAAGATCCAACTTATTTGGGGGGTAATCCCCTAATAACAGGTTGTTTGAAGTTTTTTAGAAGCTACAGTCAATCTCCCAGGGGAAGAATCCTCTAATCTCTTGTCTAGTGGGATAGAAGAGTGACTGCCACTTCCTGGGAACCAAGCATAGAAGAGGGTTTTGAGTATCACTGTGTGTGACAGGTAGGTTTATTGTGCCAACCTGGCCAATGAACACGTGCGGGATTAATTGAAGGGCAGAGAGATAAATGGCTCGGTGAGCCTTGCCTTTCTTGTCTCTTGATCTTTGATCATTGGACCAGCTGCCTTGCTTGTTCTGTGCCTCAATTTGCAAACTACACTGCATGTGGGACACCTAACCCATGAACTGTGTCACTGTAATTTGAGGTTCCTTCAAGACCTGCTTTGCCACACTATTGGAATTTATATCTCTTGAGCTTGGGACTATTGGACCCTGTCATCTGACTGACTGCTGATGACCTGCCTTGCTGTTTGCTGTCTGTAGCCAGATAGCCTGAATTGCTCTACAGAGGTCTACCCAGAGGCCCTCAAGACTTGTAGGACTGCCAGTGTCTCACAGCTGTCTCACGGGAGTGTGCTGCACTGAGCCATTTGTAGTGCTTTATAGATTAATTAACTGTTTATTTCTTATGTTGTCTATCTGTATAAATATATATATAAAATTATTAGCATTCTGGTTTTGTTTCTCTAGAGAACCCAGTCTAACATAGTATGTAAGGACTGCTAGAACAGTGGGCTCAGTGTTGAGCTGCTCACTGCAAGGTTAGTGGTTCAAGCCCATCAACTGTCTCACAGGAGAAAGATGAGGCTCTCCTGGTAGAGATTTACAGTCTCAGGAACCCTCAAAAGTAGTTCTAATCTGTTTTGTAGAGTCACAGTGAGTTGGAATTAACTCCACAGCCGATGGTGGGTTCGATATTTAGACTTTTACTTAGTACCTCTGTTTCTAATTATGATGGATCACCACTCTGACCTCAACCACATCAAGGATACTGTAGTCCAAAATATCTGTGGTTCAGCCTTTCAAGAGAGTAGACTGCATCTAATCTTGCACTTGTGTGAAAGTGCGTGGGTGGGATTAGTGGACAGGCTTGAAGGGGTCTAAATCTTCTTTATACAAATGTTCACTCCGTCCTATGGTTTTCAGTTATACTCCAATCAGGTACATCCAATTTCTTTCAGGGTGCTGTGTTGGCATTGCCCTATTTATTGTTGTTACCTCCCAGAAAAGATTAGTGATTTTGTTTTCTCTTCTCTACTAAGTCAGTTATCTTCATCTACTCATTTTCAATCCTCAATAATGTTGCCACCTCTCATTTGCTGTGGCCTCTCACTTGTTCTCTTTTTCCTTTGGATGTGTGCCTTTGTAAATCTCTCTCACGTCCTGGGGTAGTTACATAATCTGAGGATCACGAGTGTCAGGGTGGAGTCTAGCTGTCAATCCAAAAATAGCCAATGAGGTCTCTGAGTGGGCATGGCCTCCTGAGAATTCTGGGAACTGATGTACTTTCCTCCTTGGAGACCGGAGACACTTCTCTGTCTTTGCTCACTCCCTGAGAGACTCTCTACTGACAAGACAGATGTCACTACGCTGATAGTCCCCGTGCCCCTCTGGGCACTGGAGGAGTCATGTGGAGAGCCTGCCAGCGCTGAGATGCTTCTACCACCACTGGATCCAAAAGACTTTGCACCCACAGGCCTGTGATCAACCTGCATTCGGTGTCATTGCATGTACCTCATAGTCTGTAGATTGGTATCAGACATATGGACTAATATTGGACTTATGGACTTGATGTGGACTGGGCTGGGATGTTTGCTCAATATTCAATTGTTCTTATAGATAAATCTCTTTCTTATGTACATATGAGTATCTATGAATTTCTTTCTCTAGTCTACCCAGACTAACACACACCCTTTCTCATTTTCTCCTCCTTCACCTCATTAAAAATAATGTTTGTTTGCTTTCAGTGAGATTATGGGGGCATATGGAGATAAATAAATGTGTTTAATCCATGAGGTCATGTAGAAGTCTATTTTTCTTATATCATCATCATTTTTTTAAATAAATTATGACCAGTAGACAAAAATCTGTATGCTTTGGGACCTCTTTTGACTTTTAACTGAATATGATAGAAATGATCTTCATAAATTCTTTCTGGAGACAGAATCCCAAATGAAGTATGAGTCTGCACTCATGTTATCATTCTCCTGTGTTTATGTACAAATAGAAAATCAGCTGACAGTTATGCACTTTTCAAAGGGATTTACTATGCCAAATAGTTAACTCTCCTAGGATATTTAACTTAAAATTTTACTGACACAAAGTTAAATGTATAGCTGATGAGAACCCAGTCATTATCTATAACCTAGTGCACTTCTATCTTTTTGCTAGCCAAGTCGCTTAACCTATTCTTTGTTCTGGAAGCTGGTGTTTAGCAAATAGCTCAAACATTTTAATCAGACTATGACTGCATAAATACGGGGAAACTACAAAGAAAAGGAGGACAAATGGGGTGGGGGGGGAGAAAAGAAAATTGGCTCCCCAGAGTCATAGGGAAGAATAGGGAGAGTGAGGTGGTTAATAATCAGAGGTGAGAGGAGGCCAGCCAAGGATATGGGTGGGGAGCAGGAGAGGGAATGTGGCATTTTGAATGAGGAAATTGCATGTGTGATGATGCAGGGAATGATTCATGAGCAAATAAGATCAGAATAATATGGGCCTCATAAAATATGGTAGATAATGTTTATTCAGAATTTTCAATGGAACAGACACAATGCTAAATTCCTTATCATATAAGTATGTAAAGTAAATATATATGTATGTATATATATACATGCACACATATAAACATATATGTATGAAGACTTGAAAAGGTTCATGGAAAAATGGAGCTCAATGATAATGAAATTTTCCCATGAATTTATTGAAATACACACACACAACCCAACACATCACAGTGATATTTAATAACTAGTAATTATTATTTATACTGTGAACTTTTTATATAAACTTCATTCCTCACTACACTTTGAAGTAGATTTTAATACTACCTAGGTATGAAAAAGGTATCATTACCTTATTAATTATTAATAGACATGACAATTTTGTGAGGTAGCTATTAAAGATATTTATAACCTATTACCTTATTAATAATTAATAATGTCTTAGTGGAGAGTTATATTCGAGTATGAAAAGCTGATGTTGAATTCCCTCAAAAGCAAACCTTTAGCATCGCTGCTGGTGCTGCTGTTGGTTCTCCCATGTGAGAAGGGGCAGGGGGGAGAGTGGAAATAGTGTGGGGCTAAGGCCCGACAAGCCTGGCTCAGACTGACTTGGGATCAGATCCCAGCACAGTTGGGAAAACAGTAACTAAAGAGATTTTCCTAGAAGGGGCACAACTAATCCTCCAGCCCTGTAACCTTCCTGTGAATGTGCTGTTGGCTTTAGCTCCTTTGTCAAGGAATAGGCCTTCAACAAAGGGGCCTTGGTGGCCTAGGGGATATGAGTTGAGCTTTGAACGGCAAGGTCAGTTGTTCAAAACAAGCAACTGCTCCACAGAAGAAAGACGGGCTTTCTCCTCTTGTAAAGAGCTCCAGTCTTGGAACCTCACAGGTTCTACCATGCCCTGTGAGCTCACTGTGAGTCAGCATCCGCTCCATGGCGGTGAGCTTGCATAGTTTTCTTTGTTGCTGTTGTTGTTTTTTAAGCCTTTCCCACGTGTTGGTGAGGGTGAATGAGAACATGTAAGGAGAGGTAATGTTATACTATTAGTATAATAACCCCATAAAGGATCTAACCGTTGTTCTTCATTGTAAATAACAAAGCTGAAAAACCAGATGGGTAAAATCGTAACTGCCCACAGAGAACGTGCGTTCTTAGAATTGCTGAATGCCACAGGGAAGACATTGGCTCTTTGGGGTAGGAAAAACAAAACCAAGATTTCTCTGTGTGTTATATACATTCTGTCCTCGTTTGCTTGTGGGCTGGTTCGAAATCCTTTTTTGAAAATGATCCAGACTCGCTGCTCTTTTTCTCCCCACGGTCTCCACGGGCCCGCTTTGTCACACATTGGCAAGGTTCCCATGTGTTATCCATTGGAAGGTGGGCGGGGAAGGAAGGGAAGGGTGTGGGAGATCAGCTCAATCATTGTCCCATGGTAATTTGGAATAGATATTTGATCAAGGAATGGACAGGAGATGAAATCATTGGTTGAAAGCAGTGTTCTAAATGAGCTGATTGTTTCATCCATTTAATAAAGACAGATGGAATTCTAGAGCCACATAGATTATGTAACTATATCAACATAGAAGAAGACTATGGAGAGCTAGGACGAGGATTCCGGCAGCTCACTGGGATGATTGTATAACTGGGGCATCAGCTAAGCATGCCATTCTAGTTTGCAGCGTGCTTCTTCTCTGAGGGATCGCCTAGACAAACACTCCTGGGTAACTGGAACACGTGGAGGGTGAGGAGAGGGGAGCGTTCTCCGTGGAGACAGAATGGAAAGTCCCTCCTGTCTTGTCTCTCCTGGCATCGCACCTGCTGTAATCAATCTCATCACTGAAATACCTCACTCAGAGTGCCACTTAGTGGTCAGGCACCAGGAAACTTTGTCCAATCCCATATAAGAGAATCTATGCACTCTCAAGAGGTCCTGGATGACACGCTGAACTGCTAGCTGATAGATTGGTGGTTCAAGGCCATCCAGAGATGCCTTGGAAGACGGATCTGATCTTCTGCCTCCCAAAGCCACAGCTGGAAAATCCTAGGGAGACATTCAGGAGTGACCGAAGGGCAACTGAGAACAACACCACACGGTGGGGTCATTGGTGACATAAACGGTTAGTGTGTTCAGCTGCTAAACCAAGAGGCTGGAGATGCCATTGACGAGGTTGGGGATCTACCAGTGAAACACTCTCCAGAGCACAGTTCTACTCTGATACTCATGATGTCACCACGAGTCAGAATCAGTCTGACAGCAACGGATAGCACCCGCTCCATGGACAGGCTTCTTGTTAGGATGAAGCCACAGTGCTTGTCAAGAATCTTGGTTACTGAGACAGCAGCAAGAGTAGTGCGGATGTAGACTCTCTCTCTCTAATTGTGCTCAAGATGGCAATGCCTGGAGATTCTGGGTGTACAGGTCCGAACTTGAAGAGCGAAGTTTATAGTCAAGCAGCCCTAGTGCCATTTCGGATCAGATGAGAACATCGGTCAACCCAAATTGTGGAAATGATGTCAAGTTCCAGCATGTGAGTTCGCGGGTCCAGGATGCCCTGCATTCTCATTCTTAGCAGGTCCCATGGGCAAGGGTTAATTTCTCCCATCCTCTGCGGGTGTGATACACAACTTGCAGGGCCCTCCTAGCCGCATCTGCCCCTGACAGGATGAAGAGGTCCTCTTTTAACAACCTTCAGCGTATACCATGAGCCTTTCTACTCCCATAAAGAGTGGAAGTTTCAAAAATCCACAGGGGCAGTTCTACCCTGTTCTGTAGGGTCACCATGAGTTTATCATGTGCCAGCCTTGGTCTCCCGTTCTCTCTTCAGCAGAAGCTCCCAGCAACTCACATTGAGTTTCACAGCTGACCTTTCCCCTCAATCCTAGTTGTTTCTTCACACACCTAGTTCTTTGGCCCATCCTACCCCAGGCTTCGAGTCCAGTATTTACAGGCTAACTCTCTCCCCACAACTTTATCCCGTGTGGCTAAGAAATAAGTCTATGGTCTAAGACAGTGATTCTAGACTTGTGGGTCAGGACTCCTTTGGGGGTTGAGTGACCCTTTCACAGGGGTCACCCGATTCATAACAGTAGCAAAATTATAGTTATGATGTAGCAACACAAATCATTTTATGGTTGGGGGGTCACCACCACATGAGGACCTGTGTTAAAGGGCCGCAGCATTAGGAAGGTGGAGAACCACTGCTCTAGGATCTCAAACCAGCTGCACTAGTTATGCCCATGGAGTGTCTGCCTGGCCTGTTGATGGCCTTGGTTGGGGGCAGACCTGAAACTTACTGATCCTCAGGAATACATGAAGGGTGACTTTGCTGACCTAGAAGCACATCTTTCCTTGCTATCTGGTCCTCATAGCCCCATTCCTAAATCCCATCCACTTACCCCACACAGTCTCAGTGCTGCAGTTAAAAACCAGTCAGCATCGTTACCAGAGCTGCTGCTTTCTCATGCGGGCCCACGGTTTTCCAGACTTTGCTTTTTGGCTACCGTCTTGATTCCATTTCACTGTTTCTTCTTGCCCCCAGCCTACCTCTCAGTGCCAAGGTTTCTGAAACTGTGGTTGAGGTGGCTGGGTCTCATGGGCCTTGTGCCTACTCTGCCTGGCTGGGCTTCCATCCAAAGGTAATGCACCACAGCAGGGGAAGACCTAGAGGTGGATGTATCAAAAAGCTGGCTCAAGATACTTAGAACTCCTCACTCACATGACCTTTGTGAGTGCGAGCGTAGTAGAGTGGGGAATGACAGGTTATTCCTGGGAAGAATTTCTGCTGGTACATTGCCAATAGTGATCTCAAAAGAAAGGGTTATCAATCCCCAGAGCTCTGGTATCTTGTTATGATTTATATCCCTATTCTAAATTTTCATTTCTATCTCTCATTTTGTGTTTCTAACTTTTCCCTTTTTTCTTTAAAAAAAATCATTTTATTGGGGGCTCGTACAACTCTTATCACAATCCATACATCCATCCATTGTGTCAAGCACATTTGTACATTTGTTGCCATCATCATTCTCAAAACATTTGCCTTCTACTTGAGCCCTTAATATCTGCTGCTCATTTTCCCACTCCCTTCCCACTTCCCCTTACCTCATGAACCCTTCATCATTCATATATTATTATTATTTTGTCATATATTACACTGTCCGATGTCTCCCCCTGCCCTCTTCTCTGCTTTCAGTAAGGGGTGTCAAGTTGCCTACCAATGGGCTTCACCAGCCTGTACGACCACGAGATGTAGAAGGGACCAGGTATCAGACATCAAAGAACAAAAAACCATATCAATGGGTGCCCATCTTCCCGATATGATCGCTGAGGACAAACAGGTGCATAAGCAGATGTGGTGAAGAAAGCTGATGGTCCCCAGCTATCAAAAGCTATAGCATCTGGGGTCTTAAAGGCTTGAAGATAAACAAGTGGCCATCTAGCTGAGAAGCAACAAAGCCCACATGGAAGAAGCACACCAGCCTGTGTGACCACAAGGTGTCGAAGGGATCAGGTTTCCCTTTTTTCTTAAAGAGTGACCCCTCTATTTTATATGCTCAAGTCCCTCAAAACCTGGATCTGCCTTTGGGACCTCACATGCAACAAGACAGAACATTGTCTGGTCCTGCACATCCTCACCATCATTGGTACGCTTGAACCCATTGTTGCAGCCACTGGGTCAATCCATCTCCTTGAGGGGCCTCCTTTCTCACCCACCCTTTACTATGCTAAACGCAATGTTCTTCTTCAAGGTCTTCTCTCTCCTGGTAACATGTGCAGAGTACACCAGAAGTCTCCCCATCCTCACTTCTAAGGACCATTCTAGTTGTATTTCTGGTAGAACAGGTCTCTTTATTCTGCTAGCAGTCCATGATATAGGCCATTTTCTTTGCCAATACCATCATTTGAAGGCACCAATTCTTTTTAATCACTGTCCAATTTTTCATGCACATATTAAAAATACCCTGATGTGGGTTAGATGCACCTTACTCCTGAAAGTGATTTCTTTGCTCTTCAACATTTTAAAGAAGTCTTATGCAACAGATTTGCCCAATGCATTGTGTCATTTGATGTCTTACCTGCTACTTCCATGAGCATTGATTGTGGCTCTAAGTAAAATGAAATCCTTGGCAAATTCTATATTTTCTCCACTTATCACTATGTTCTTTATTGGTTCAGCTGTGAGCATGTTTGTTTTCTTTCTATTAAGTTTTAATCCATACTGAAGGCTGTAGTCTTTGATCTTCATCAATAAGTGCTTCCAATCCTCTTCGCATTCAACAAGCATATCATCTTTGTGTCATCTGCATATCTACGGTGGTTAATGAATCTTCCTCCAATCCTAATGCCACATTCTTCAGTGTCTAACGTTCTGAATGATTTGCTCTGCACACAGATTGAATGAGTGAAAGGGTACACACCTTTCATGATTTTACACCATGCAGTAGTAGGTCCCTTGTTCCACTCAAACTGCTTCTTGGTCTGTGTATAGGTTTCATGTGAGTGAAATTTAGCGTTGTGGGATTCCCATTCTTCACAATGTTATCTATAATTTATTGTGATCCATATAGCAGACTGTGTATGCATTATCAGTGAAACACAGATAAACATCTTCCTGGCATTCTGATTTCAGGCAAGATTCAGCTGATATCAGCAATGATATCCCTTGGATGTAAGTCCTCTTCTGCTTCTGTCTTTGTCTTCTGGCGGTCCCTCTCTATGACCAGCTGCCACCGTCTGTCCTAGCCTATCTTCTTCGGCGTTTGAAAGACCGTTGGCATAGCTTCCAGCATCACAGCAACCCACAACCCACCATTGTGCAACACACTCACCGATGGGCGGTGGGACCATTCCATAGACAACGTAATGTCATGTAACCTGTTCTGAGTATTTACTAGGGGCCACCACTGGTCTACATGCTTTGATTTACATAGATGAATGATCTAATTTTTGAAATGAACATATGATGTGTAAGTACTTATTCTTATTTACATTTTACTGAGGAAACTTAGGTACAAAATACTAAGAAACATGCCTATATCCCCACTGGAATTCAATCCCAGGTAATCAGGCTTCAAAGTCTGAGTTGTTAGTGAGTATTGTGCATGTGACGATCCTTGATAAATTTTCCTCATCCAGTTAGAGATCACTATGGAAGACGGGAAGAAAGGTCCCTGACACTCCCATAGCGTCTACCTTTTGCCTGCACCATCACTTGGAAATGAAAACATGAAAAAAAAAATCACAAGGCAGGTACAGTGGAAAATTAAGGGGAAAGGAGAGTGGGCCTACTGTAGAACAGTACTTTGAATTATGTGCCCAAGAGTAACCCCTGTTTGTGGTTATGTTTCAGTCTCTCAGATAGAACTATGTGAAGTTCAACTTCCTGGCTGCAATCTCTTAAAATGAACATTTTATTTTAAAATTGCACATTAAAAAAATGGAATCCTTAAAAAACTCTTTGTTTTTAAAAGAAAACTCTCTTAGCCCAATGATTACTAAATAAGAGTAATCGTTGCTGTCACCAGCAGCTCCAGAGCATTCATGGATTTTGAGGCTCGGTGGGGCCCTTTATCGATGGACGTCCTTAAATGAAAACCATGCCCACAACCGTGACAAGTGCTGACGACTAGACTGGGGAAGTACCACCAAGTGGAAGGATTGCACACAAATCTTATGGGAAAATGGTCAATTTATACAAGATAAACAAGGCTTTCTACTCCCACAAAGAGGGTAGTCTGGTAAACCCACAGGGCAGCTCTGCCTTATGAGTCAGGGCTGACTCAGGGCAGTGAGTTTGGGTTTGGTGGTAAATCTATATAACCCAAGACGACTTTCTCTTTCTTGTCAGTTATACAATGCTCAAGCATAGCAGAAAAATCTAGTATACTTGGATTCCTTGGTTCAATTCCACAAAATAGAATAAAGACACAGTTTCTGTCTTCAGGGAAATGAATGTGGTGGGATAAGACAAAGAGGCAGCTTGGATTTTTAAAAATCAAACAGGCCAAAGAAAGAGTAATCAAAAGTACAATAAAGGATTATGGAGATTTTTTAAGTCACTTCTGTGGGAAGGGGTTTGGTTTGAAAATAGACTTCAGTGAGGCTTGAGCAGACATTTCACCCAAGAGGATATTCAAGTGGCCCGCAAGTACACGGAAAGGTGCTTGTCTCATCAGCCACTGTTGTTGTGCGCTGTGGGGTAGATCCCAGCTCATGGAAACCATATCGGCATGCTTCTCATCCGGTCTCCCGAGCTGCGAGGTGGCATGCCTGCCTAATGCTCATGACCCATGTACATCTTCAAAACCACTTTGGGGTATGGACAACAGAAACATGGGTGAAGGGAGGCAGCAGTTGATGTGAGATATGAAAATAATAATAATTTGTAATTTATCAAGGGGTCCTGGGGGAGTGTGTGGAGAAAGAGGAGCTGATACGAAGGGCTCAAATAGAAAGCAAATGCTTAGAAAATGATGCTGGCAACCTATGTACAAATATGCTTGATACCACTGATGTATGGAATGTTATAAGAGCTCAAAGAGCCCACAATTGAAAACAACAATAACAAAAAAACCCACTCTGTTTTTGCCAGAGGAGGCCTCACCTGAGCTGGGGTCAGTTTCTCACGTTGGAGGGAGAGCGAGAAGCTGAGTCAGCTCCTGCCATCATCTAGCACTGGTCTACAGACATCCCTAACCGACGGGCACTGGTACTCGGCGGAACCTTGGTGGGGATTCAAGTGCAGAGGCTGGTGGGGGCATGTCGGGCTCAGAGAAGGTGATTTTGCTTCTGTATTAGTGATGGGTGAGCCAGGAGGGTCAACCTGCCATTGGGAAAAGCATTTAACACGGCTTATATGAGACTACGCCCAATATTATGTTCCTAATTGGACACTTTCGACATAATTTCTACCCCAGCCCTGCTGACCCAGGCTGGGTGCTCTAGACAGCAGTGGCTTTAGACTGTCCTTGGAAGGCACAGCATACTTCATAGGCCACACCAGAAGGATCGAGTTGGAAACCCACTAACTGACTGAATGGGCCAGAGTGCTTTAAACACACCTGTAGCAGATTAAAGGAGTGGTAAAAGCGTGTCAGCTCCCTCGGAGTGAAGGCTGACATGCGCTAGTGAGAGAAGACAGGTGGCTGCTCTCCCAAAGGCATGGATTTGGAAGTCTTTGGACTTCGGTTCAGGTCATCGCTTGCTTTGATGGTGCTCATTGAATGACAATGTATGATTACCATATATTTGCTATTTCTGTACTCTCTTTGCTTTTTTTTTATTTTAACAATTTATTGGGGCTCATACAATTCTTTTCACAGTTCATACATATACATACATCAATTGTATAAAGCACATCTGTACAGTCTTTGCCCTAATCATTTTTTTCTCTTTTCTTCTTTTACATTTTATTAGGGACTCATACAACTCTTACCACAATCCATACATATACATACATCAATTGTATAAAGCACATCCATACATTCCCTGCCCCAATCATTCTCAAGGCATTTGCTCTCCACTTAAGCCCCTTGCATCAGGTCCTCTTTTTTTTCCCCCCTCCCTCCCCATTCCCCCCTCCCTCATATGCCCTTGGTAGTTTATACATCGTTATTTTGTCATATCTTGCCCTATCCGGAGTCTCCCTTCCCTCCTTCTCTGCTGTCCCTCTCCCAGGGAAGAGGTCACATGTGGATCCTTGTAATCAGTTCCCCCTTTCCAACCCACTCACCCTCCACTCTCCCAGCATCATCCCTCACACCCTTGGTCCTGAAGGTATCATCCACCCTGGATTCCCTGTACCTCCAACCCTCATATGCACCAGTGTACAGCCTCTGTCCTATCCAGCCCTGCAAGGTAGAATTCGGATCATGGTAGTTGGGGGGAGGAAGCATCCAGGATCTGGGGGAAAGCTGTGTTCTTCATCGATACTACCTCACACCCTAATTAACCCATCTCCTCTCCTAAACCCCTCTATGAGGGGATCTCCATTGGTCGACACTTGGACCTTGGGTCTCCACTCTGCACTTCCCCCTTCATTTAATATGATATATATATACATATATACATATACACATACATACACACACTTATATCTTTTTTTTTTGCATGATGCCTTATACCTGGTCCCTTGGGCACCTCGTGATCGCACTGGCCGGTGTGCTTCTTCCATGTGGGCTTATTTGCTCTCTCTTTGCTTTTTTATGACATACCTTAGTCTAGAAGCCATAGTTCTTGTGAATGAGAGTTATTGAAAGTTTGGCCCTCTCTTAAACCCTCATTGTTAACATAAACGGTGTTCAGTCATTTAAGTTCTTAATCTGGATAAGTCAGCAATTCATGTGTTTTAGTCTAAAAAGCTGTCCTATACATGCATACGTTCCTTTTTCTCAAACGTCTTTGAATTTTTATACCATCGACTAAATTTTTTTACCTTCCTTCCTATTTTTTTAATTAAATGCTTTTATTGGTGGCTATTACACCTCTTATCACAATCCATACATTCATCCATTGTGTCAAGCATGTTTGTACATGTGTTGCCATCATCATCGTTTTCAAAGCATTTTCTTTCACTTGAGCCCTTGGTATCAGCTCTTCATTTTTCTCTCCCTCCCCACCTTCCCTCCCTCATGAGCCCTTGATAAATTATAAATGATTATTTTCATATTTTACATAGTCCACTGTCTCCCTCCACCCACTTTTATGTTGTTCATCTTTTTGGAATGGGCTATATGTCAATCTTTGTGATCAATTCCCCCTTTCTCCCCCATCTTCCCCTTTCCCTCCTTGCATCTCTATTCTCATTATTGGTCCTGGGGGTGTTTATCTGTCCTGGATTCCCTGTGTTTCGGGCTCTCATCTGTATGTTCTTGTCTAGTCAGATTTGTATGGTAGAATTGAAGTCATGATAGTGGCAGGGGGGGGGAGCATTAAAGAACTAGAGGGAAGTTGTATGTTTCATCAGTGCTATACTGCACCCTGACTGACTTCTCTCTTCCTAATGACCCTTCTGTAAGGGGATATCCAATTGTCTACAGATGGGCTTTGGGTCTCCACTCTGTGCACCCTCCACCCCCCATTCACATTGGTATGATTTTGTTCTGGGTCTTAGATGCCTGATACCTGATCCCATCAAAACCTCATGGTCACACAGGCTAGTGTGCTTCATCCATGTGGGTTTTGTTGCTTCTCAGGTAGATGGCCCCTTGTTTACCTTCAAGCCTTTGAGACCCCAGACACTATATCTTTTGATAGCTGGGAATCATCAGCTTTCTTCACCACATTCTCTTCTTATGCACCCATTTTGTCTTCAGCAATCATGTCGGGAAGGTGAGCATCTCAGAATGCCAGATTATTAGAACAGAATGTTCTTGCATTGAGGGAGTACTTGAGTGGAGGCCCAAAACCATTGACTAAATTAATGATATTATCAATAGCATCGGGGAGTCCTGGTGGCATAGGAGTTACTCAACAGGCTGTGATCCAACTGGTCACCAGTTCAAAAACACCAGCAGCTCCAAGGGAGAAAGACTTTATTGTATCTGGTAGCATATCTATACCATGCAATGGGGCTCTTAAGATTGTCCCTATTTTCTCATTGATAATCTTTATGGATCTGGGATTTACATTTAGGTCTTTGATCCATCTTTTTTTTTTTTTAGTTCATTCAAGGATCGTTTGCTGGCCCTTAGGAGTGTTTTCCAGTCCAGTCTGTTGGGGCACCACGCCCTGGCCCCAAAGTCCACTTTCAGCATTCCCTGGGGACCTTGCCACTCCATTCCCTTGCTGTTCCGCTGCACTCCCCCAGTGATTTGCCTCGGTGTGGTGGGATCAGGTCAGGTGCAATTCCCACACTGTGCCTCCGGTGCTGTCCCCTGTATCGCCCTTAGTCACTGAGGGGCATCATTTCTCATAGTGGGGCCAGCCATGTTGTTCTCTCTGTGGACTGGCTGCTCTACTCAGGAACATCATCATCACGGCCTGGTGGGTCAGGATGTGCTCCACTCTCTCCTCCTGCCCCTTCATCTGCTCCCGTGTGCTCTGATCAGATATGTCCATCTCCCGGAGCTGCAGAGTCAATGTCGTCCTTTGGAACAAATTCTTTTCGGGGGAGGGGCAGGAATCCACTTAATTTTTGGTGCTGGGGCCAGCCTCCCAGACCTCTCCACCGGTTCCCTCCTCCACGCCGGGATATTGCATTCACACCTTGCGGCACTGGGTTGAAGTCTGGTCTCACTTTCCCTGTGGAGATATAAACAACACCCTCCCCTTGGGTGGATTAGTGCCCCATCTTCGATCCATCTTGAGTTCATTTTTGCCCATGAGGTGAGGCATGGATCCTGTTTCATTCTTCTGTCAAAGGAGATCCAATCTTTTCAGCACCATTTGTGGAAGAGAATCTTTTCCTTTTAATGTTTTTTAACCTTTTGTCAAAGATCAATTGCCTGTAGGTTGCGGTTTTGTTGTTAGGTGCTGTTGCGTCTGTTCTGACCTATAGCGACCATGTGCACAACAGAATGAGACACTGCCTGGTCCTGTGCCATCCTCACAATTGTTCCTATGCCTGAGCCCATTGTTGCAGCCACTATGTCAGTCCATCTCATTAAGGGCCTTCATCTTCCTCGACACCCCTCCACTTTACCTAACATGAGGTCCTTCTCCAGGGACTGGCCTCTCCTGACAATATGTCCAAAGAATGTCAGATCAAGTCTAGTCATCCTTGCCTCAAAGGAGCACTCCTGCAGTACTTCTTCAAGGTCTGATGCAGATTTACTCAATGTAACACATCTTTGAGCTCTTGATTGCTGCTCTCATGAGCATCGAGGTATTTCCTTCTGTACAATTGGTCTATGTGCCAATCATCGTTCCAGTATCAAGCTGCTTGGACTATGGTGAATATGTAAAACTCGTGGGTCCAGCAGTGAGAGCGCTCCTAGTTTGCTCTTCTTCTTAAGAAGTTCTTTGCTTATTCTGGGTTTCTTCTCTCTCCATATATAAAGTTAGTGGTTCATCTTTCCATTCCTATAAAGAATAGAGTTGGGATAGGTATCAAAATTGCATTGATAGGAGGAATAGCCTTCCTTTTATGTCAGTTCCTTTTGGTTTTTGTAACAATGTTCTGCAATTTTCCTTCCTCAAGTCTTGTTTATCTGGTTAGGTTTATTCCTAAGTATTTCATCTTTAGTGTGCTACTTGCAACGGAATTGTTTTCTTGATTTCTTTTTCAGAATTCTCTTCACTCGTTTATAGGATCTGATAGATTTTTGTGTGTTTGTTTCCATCAGTTTTTTTTGTCTCGTCTTTAGGGTTTTCTATATATAAAATCATATCAACTGCAAATAGGAAGAGTTTCACTTACTCATTACCCATCTGAATTCCTTTGATTTCTTTTTATTGTCTACTGATTCTGGCTAGGACTTCCAGCACAATTTTGAATAAAAGTGGTGAAAAGGAGCATCCGTGTTTGGTTCCCATTCACAGGGAACATGTTTTCAGTTTTTACCCATTGAGCAAGATGTTGGCCATAGATTTTTTATATATGGTTTTTATTTTGTTGAGTAATTTCTCTTCTGTTTACATTTTATTGAGTGGTTGAGTGTATTTATCAGGAATAGGTGTTGGATATTGTCAAATGCCTTTTCTTTATAGATTTATATGATCATATGATTCTTATTTTCAGTTTTGTTTATATGGTGGATTATATCGATTGTTTCTCTAATGTTTCATCATCCTTGTAGACCTAGTATGAATCTCATTTCATCATGACTGTGTATGTATATGTTTAAACACAACACATTCTCTTGGCCAGTATTTTGTTGTGAAATCTATATTTATAAGGGATATGAGTCTGTAGTTTTCTATCTTTGTGGAGTCTATGCCTGGTTTGGGTACAGGGTTATTTTCCCTTCATAAAGTGAGTTTGGGAGTTTCTGCCCCTTTCTGTATTGTGGAATAGTCCTGTAGAATTGGTGTTGGCTCTTCTCTGAATACTTACTAGAGTTCCCCAGTGAAGCCATCTAGTCCTGGACTGTTTTAGGTTGGAGTTTTGTCATGACCGCATCTGTTTCTTCTTTTGTTATGGGTCTATTGAGGTTTTTCCATACCAGTCTGTGTTAATTTGGGTAAAGTGTTCTTTTTTAATTTTTGTGTGTTTCATCTAGGTTTTAAAATTTGTTGGAGTACAGTCTTTGTAATAATGTGCTATTATTCTCTTATATCGTTTGATTATATTGTGATGTCACCCTTTTCATCTCTATGTCTTGATATTTGCATCTTGTTTTTCTTTTCCTTGATTGTTTGCCTGTGGTTTTTCAATTTTATTAATCCTTTCAAAGAACCAACTTCTTGTGGTGTTGATTTTTAAAATTGTTTTCTGTTTTCCAGTTCATTAAGTTCTACTTTAATCTTTATGATTTCTTTGCTCTTCATGGTTAAAAGTTTATTTCATTTTTCTTATTCTACTTGTTGAAGATGTGGGGTTATTTATTAATTTTTACCTCTTTTTTCATATGTGTGTTGATTGCTATTAATAGCCCTCTGATAACTGCATTTGCTGTGTTGTGTTTTTGTTCTCACTTGTTCCCAGGAACTTTTTTTTATTTCAACTCTCATCTCTCCCATCACACAGTTGTTTGCTGCAGACAGCATTTCTCTCTAGGCAAGAAACTTAAAGTATTTGTGTTCGTTCAGGTAGATTAGAGAAACAAATCCAGGGAGACTCGTATGTGTATAATAAAAAGCCTTATATATAAAAGCAATATAAAGCTCTTAAATATTGAGAAAACATCCCAGTCTGGTCCAGATCAAGTCCATAAGTCTGATATTAGCTCATATGTTTTAGACCAATCCATAAAGTCCTCTTCAGACTTATGAAACACATGAAATAGTTCTGAATGCAAGAAGATCACAGGCCAGTGAGTGGAAAGTCTTGTGGATCCAGTGGCAGTAGAAGCATCTCAGCACTGGCAGGAGTCTCTATGTGGCTCCTTAAGCTCCAGGGCTCTAGTGTAGCTCCATGTGTCTTGTCAGCAAGCATCTCTCACAGGGAGTGAGCATGTATCCCACCTTCAGCAAGATATTTAGCTCCTTAGTGTCTCCAAACAAGGTCATCAAGCTGTGACCTAATAGACAGGCTAAACTTCACCCCTTCACACTTAAGTCTCAAACTACCGCAGCATTTCTTTCTGACCAGGAATCAGACAGGGCTGTCCTTCATCATCACTCTTACTTAGCATAACCCTGGCAGTCTTAGCCAGAGCTATTAGACACACAAAAGAAATTTTAAAAGTCCAAATTGGCAAAGAAGAAGCAAAATGATCTTTTTTGCAGACAATATGATATTATGTATAGAAAACTCCAAAAATTGACTTAAAATTGGTAATGTATCAGAGCGTAAGATCAACATACAAAAATCAGTAGGTGAAACTATGAAACACCTCAAGACATGGAAAGATCAGAAGAGATTATGCCAAGTGAAATTATCCATTCATAAAAGGGTAAATACTGTATGAGTTCACGGCTGCAGGAACAAAATGGGCAGAAGCTCAGGCTTGTAGAACATCCAGTCTTCTGGCCAGACAGCCTGGTAAAGAGCCTGACCAGTACCAATGAACCACATACCACCACTGTAGGTAAGTATTTTGAAGGTCACTTTGCCAGAGGGCGCCTACATCAGCTGGGATCAAATGGTCAAGGGACTGAGTGGCAGCTACTGAGTGGCTGCCATGTGAATCTCTGATGAGGTTCCCCCAGACAGGTGGACAGCTCTATCAGAGGGATGAGGGATACTGATGGGTAAAACAAGTCAGGAGACGGGAAAGGAAACTAATGTGTCTGGGGGAACACAAGCGATGGCTGTTGGTAGGAAAAGAGGGAGGACTGACCTCCAGTCAGTCTGAAAATACTTTTGGGGACCTGGGCTGGGTGCCATGGAATACTGAGACACTGAATCCTGGGTCTTCTGGGCGCATGGCATGCTGCAGGGGCTGCATCCATGAGATCTGATGCAGAAGCTCCACTGTGTGAACCGTACTCTACCGCAGACATATTTGTAACTTGAACATTTAAGTTGGAAAATACATGGTGTGTGAGGAAGCAGAAGAAAGCTGTACCAAGATTTGTCGACTGATGGCAGACAGACAAGCATGGCCTTGCTACCTCCATGCCCTATATGTGGTATTAAGATATATATTATTCCAGCAAACCTGTGATGAACATTCTCGGTGATTATTACTGTAAATTTCCCGGACAATTAACTCTCATTGCTTGTGTATATAGCATCCAGCCAAGAAAAGATTGATTCTGTACAAGTGAATAATTCAGGTACTGTGATATGGAGTTAGCTTACATTGGCCCAATATCCCTCTCTCAACAAGTCTTTAAATAATTACTACCAGAGGCTAGTCAAAGACAATATTGATGGAAGATCGTTATGCCCCAGGGGGATGATCAGTAACTCTTCACCATAAATTAACAAGGAGGTTTCGAAAGGGAGCGGAAGACAGATTAAAAAAAAAAAAAAAGGATGATGGCAACATATGTACAAATGTGCTTCATACAATGGGTGCTTGGATTATTATAAGAGCAGTAAGAGCCCCCAGTAAAATGATTTATTAAAATAACATTTGAAAAAGAGCAGATCTATTCGTGGGTTTGGGGTGCAAACTAAATCCTAGCTCCAATTTAAGAAAAAGTAGTTCTTACATAATGGCCCTGCTCCATACTCGCCCTCAGGAAGGGAACACAGAAGATGTGGATGCTATACAAAATGTGGCAAAGAGATTATGGTGCCTGGCCATCAGCTAATATAGCATCTGGGGTCTTAAAGACTTGTCTCCAAACTCGCAGTCACCTGAGGGAGAGGTCACCTCAGAAGCTCACTGTCTTCAGTGACTGAAGGACGGATGACACCAGAGCCTAAATTGTGTGTGTTATATTCCCCAGAAAATAAATCATGAGCAGAGGAAACGAAAATTTAACAAGCGAGCAGATTGAGCAAGTAGCCAAAGAAGCAGAGATGGGTGAAGATAAATACCACACTACATAAGAATAAATGCCACATACTGAGGAGCAAGCTCCAACACAGAAACTGGCCCCCTGGACTCAAACTTCTACCCTTCTAAACTGTGAACAAGTACATACCCCCTTGTGCTATTTCTAACAGTACTAGACAGCTAAGTCAGAAGTGATTCAGGCCAATTGCTGAAAAGTCAGGGAGCAGGCTGGGTTCAGGGAGCAGAAGTGCGCTCATTTAGTAGAGGTTTGAAGCATATGGCTGAGACTTGTGGCCCTGAATGGGTCCCGAGCCAGACCTTGTGCTAATCTCATGATAGAGGTTAGAAGGGAGCCAAGAAATCTTGGATATTTATTCCTTTAAAAAATTTTTTATTGTGGTGAAAATATACATAACAAAACATAAACCACCTGAAAAACATCTACATGTGCAGTTCAGCAACCTTGCATTGCATTCTTTACGCTGTGAATCCTTGCTCACTATCCTTCTCCACTCTTCCACCACCATTCGCATAAACTCAGCGCCACCAAGGACAGTTAATATGTATCCCTGGCTGCCTGCAACGTGCTCTACGATGGCAGTGCTCAACCTGGGGGTCGCGACCCCTTTGGGGTCTACCTGTCTCCAGGCGGGTCTGCCCACATGCAGATACGCCCACATCTGAGTACTCACATCTGAGTACCCACATCTGAGTACCCACATCTGAGTACCCACATCTGAGTACCCCACGTGAAGACTGTGACCCCATGCTACACCATGCTTCAAGACAAAATTTCCTTCATTTGTAATAAAAAATAAAGATTTCACAATATATAATTACATACTGTTTTTGTGATGAATCACTATGCTTTAATTATGTTCAATTTTTACAATGAAAATACAGCCTGCATATCAGATATTTACATTATTACAGTTATGAATAAAATTACAGTGATGAAGTAGCAACAAAAATAATGTTATGGTTCGGGGGGTCACCACCACGTGAGGAACTGTGTTAAAAGGCCGAGGCATGAGGAAGGTTGAGAACCGCTGCCCTAGGAGAAGCCCCAATATCTGTGAATGTATTTGGCTGTCCCCCTCCAAAGCGATTCTTTCTCCAGTAGGATGGTTTTCACTGTGACCAACACAGATTGTTTCCACCAATGAAATGCTGGTGTTGCCAGAGCAGAGATTAGTGCCTCATTGTATTGAATATCTTCCTAGAAGACACAGAGAATCTAGGAAGAACGAAGATAAAATAAAGAGATGGGCTAATGAGAAGAGATGAGAAACACTTCGGAGAAGCTAACTCAGCTCGGCGTTCTTCCCATTGGTCTGTAAAAAGTGGGAGGAGCAGGCCGCCACTTCAGCTGAACCCAGGTCCCCTCTCCTTGACCTCTTTCATTTGCTGATTGGTCCTCACGTGCTTCAAGAGGCTGTTCAGGTATTAGAGTGGGTAAAATGTTACACATGTGCACATGCTAATTCTCTTGGCAAGGACCTTCCCCTTAGCTTGTTTGCTGAGAACAGTATCAACAGCATGCTGGGTCGTATCATAGGTTGTCCAGCTGTGCTGCGGTCACGTGTGTGACATTCCCTTTTAAACAGTACCCACTCCCTTGATTTTCACAATGTTGCCTGTCTTGTAGATACACATGTATGTGGCCAGAGGAACAGCTCCATATTTTCCAGAGGACCTGGAGAACATAGGAAGTGCCTGAGGTAGTTAGTTTATTGTGCCAACCTGGCCGATAAACACATGTGGGTGGGGTTCATTGAAGGGCAGGGGGATAAATGGCTCGGTGAGCTTAGCCTTTCTAGTTCTCGCGTCTCTTGCTTTTTGATGGTCGGACCAGGGTGCAGCTGCCATAGCAGTTCCCTGCTTCAGCTGGCAAGGCTCACTTCCTGCAAGACATCCCTGAGGAGAAGCCTCATGGACCTACCCGATGCAGCCCTGGGTGCTGGAGCAGCTGTGTGGAGACCCCTGCCAGCACTGAGATGCTTCCACGTTCACTGATTTGGCTTTCCTCCTGCAGTCAGCATCATTGCCTGTGTTTTGTGAGATGGAGGAGGACTTTGTGGAGTGGTGTTGAACATATGGGTTAATGGGTTAATGTTGGACTTGTGGGCTTGGGCAGCACTGGGTTGGGATGTTTTCTTGATGTGCACTTACCCTTTATATAAAACTCTCTCTTATACATGAGTTTCTGTGGATCTGTTTCTCTAATGTACCCAGACTAACACAGTGCCCCTCCTCTTTCCCTTTGTGCCCCTCATTTTGGGGATCACAGCAGAATGGTTGTTCTAGCCCAAAGCCTCGGCACCCTGCTCAACTTTGAATCTTTAAAAGGGGTGGATTTCCTGACTTGATGGGGGCAAAAACTTTTGAAAATGGGAAGCATTGTCTAAGCCAAGTACTAACTACCTTAACTCAGAATTCTGGGGTGACCATGGGTAAGTTTGTTCCTGGACCAGCTAGGGATTACTCAAGCAGCTCAGTCCATGAACATAGCTCAATGACCCTCTTAGACCATTGTCTGCTTGATACTGGTGCTAGAGCTGATTGCCAGTGGGGCCTGTAACTTTGGGAGTGGCGGGGAAGGAGGCCGGTGCAGCTCTCCATCTCTTCCCATCTGCTTCATTCTCCTCTGTCACCTAGGAAAGTGTGAGTCCATTACTGTCAGCCAGTGGTTCACACCCATCAGCTGGTCCACTGGGAAGCCTATGGGCCAGTTCTGTTCTGTCAAATTGGGGCACTGCATCCGGATCGACTCGACAGGACACAGTGACAACAGATCTTCCCATGGTTGGACTTGCACCTATCCAGGAGCTCAACTTCCTCAGGATGTTTTCCCAGTCCTTTATCAGATATTATCATTCCACCTTCATTCTATTATGCCTACATCTTTTGATCCACCAGTCCGACATATTGTGCTTTGATGTATTAAAATACTTGTGTCATACTCTTGCAATGGATGCTGTCATGTGCTGCCTAGGTTCCGACTTTCAGAGCCAAGGCAAGTACACCGGCTCCCAATTTCTAGCGCTGGTGTCAGCTGAAAGCTCACAGCCGAGTCTCCCTCTAGAAAGGCGCTATCTTGTCTAAAATGATTTTCCCTTCTAGAGGTGGACGGGGTGGTGGCAGGGCGGGAGGGGGGAGGTCATCCACACCCAGTGACACCAAAAAAGCACATCTCCTTTGTCTTCATTCAGGACCTCTCGCTTCATTGGTCCCTGTGGGATCCACAGAAGGTTTTGGTACTATTCTGCTTCCCCTCTGTCCAACTCAGCTCACCTCCGCCCCTCACAGACACTGATCTAGAGAACTGCTTCCTGTCTCCAATGCCCTCAGACTCAGGGCACCCAACTGCAACCTGTGGATATACAAAGGTTTTGGAAGGTCTCTCTCTCTCCAGGACTAGATTTCAGCCTCGGTCCTTGGCTCCGCACGAGAAAGATTTCACGCCAAAGCCGGGCTCGTGATCCAAGTGAATTTACTGAAAGTTCAAAGAAGCATCGGGTTTTACGCGGCACCCATAGGATTCCTTTGACCATGTGGCCTGGCAGAGACTGCTCTAGGTCACGCGAGGATCTCTCTCCTGCCACGAAGACCACCAGACCGCCCAAGCAAGACAAGACAAAGGACCAGACCACCCAAGTAAGACAAGACCAGCCCCCTCCCTCTCGGTCCCTGCCTTTTCAAGGGTTCCTGGGGGAGGCGTGGTGAACGACCCCAGGTCGATCCCATTGGCTGAATTGCAGTCACCTGGCCCAGGTGGGCTGCTCCAGGTGTAATGCCCATCCGACAGTTTTGTCCTATGCTGGCTCTCCTGGGCATGCGTAAATGGACTTCCCAATTCCCTAGGCTAAGCTACCTAATAGTTTTTCCCCACGTTGTCTCCCCATATTATATGCCAAACCTAAGATGCTGCTTACTAAACATGACTACACACTTGGAAGCCAACTGCTTAAAGATTCTCTCCCTGAGAGTTATCAGTCATGTAGAGCAGGGGTGTCAAACTGGTGGCCCAGGGGCTGCATGCGGCCCCTCGGGTAATTTTTATGGCCCATAATGCTCTGAAGTAAAATGAAAATAGAAAAAATTGTTATGAAGAAAATAGCGCTTAGGGGAGATCAAGGCAATAGTGTACACACAATTCCCTCATTACATTTTATTTCAGAGCATTGTGGGCCACACAAAATTACCTTGGGAGCCACAAGCAGCACCAGTTTGACACCCCTGATCTAGAGCAATCAGACCCTATTGCCTGTCCCACCCTAGGTGGGGTCCACTCCCTGCTGATAAGGATAGTGGTTTATTCCCTTGAAGGAGGCCCAAAGACAAGGTAAGGCCAACTCAAGGAGGGTGAGGGTCAAGGTTAGGCTGCCATCTTGACTCCATAGACCGTCCATCTTGTCACATCTATCCCCCTAGTGCCTCCGCTTCCTATTGTGTGTACACCCCTAGCTCGTCCGTCCCCTTCCTGTCCCGTGTATGCCTGTTGTACAGCCCTTTCCTGTTATGCATGTGGTTGCCTGTAATTAGGGGGGGCTTGTAGGCCCCTAAGCCGTGATTGGAAATATATCCTTACTCTGCACAGGCCTGACTGCTGAGATCATGGCCATGTGGGAGGTAAGAAAATTGCATGCCTTATCTTGTCTGATGTCTCTTTAATTTTACCCCTCAATTACACAACCACCCTTTGGACCCGTTCGATTGTGGGGGCTGGTACCCCACCGCAACCTTCCCATTAGCCTGGAAGCATGTTAAGGACTAGTGTTAATCTTTGTATCTACCTTACCCTTTTATCCCCTTCCATCACGTCAGCACCACGCACAGCGCCAAACAGAGTAGAACCTCATCAACGTCCTCGAGCCTAGAACACAGGCTATTTGGGCAAAGATTGGACACAGGTGCTCTACTTTTCTTCTCAGCTGATAGTCTCTTTACATCAATAGCAAACACTGGTAACTCCTCATCTCCACTCTGCAAAATATTTACAGAATATACAGAGAAGCCAAAGTCTGTACCGGCTGGGGAATGATTTGGACAAAGTGTTTCCTGGAGAAGCGAACATTTAAGAACCTAGAGAATGGTTGTTGATTCTCAACTTCAGGCAGAGTGGCCCCAGCTCCCTGTGATCTCTGCTTCAGGGGAGCAGCTTCCTGGAGGGGCCGCCCGGCAGCACAGATATTTGCTTTGTCTCAGGCACCCTGGGGGAAATGATCACTGTCAATGAAGAAAGTCAACACCCATTTAGTGACTCTGTAGGCGTTCTGAAATAGCTGCTTCACTCAGACCTTCTCTTGTTTAGCTCACTGATAATTTGGCCCAAGCGATTACCAGTGGCAGTGCCTGAAGCCTAATCGGGGCTGTCTTTCTGCTTTAGTGGGCCCAGTCAGCGGTCACAGCACGAGGGTGTGGCACTTTGGGCCCAGGTTCTCCTCAGTGGGTTGGCATTTTACTCCTCTTGATTAGCCATTTGGCCCTGTTGTGATAACCCCTCTCTAACCTCCAGGGCTACCAGAGACTGCCTTGTGAGAACGGGTCCACACAAATCTAGAAGGTTAATGTTTTATTTCCCTCCAAAGCCCCTCAGGTGCAGCCGCTCCCCATCTGTTGCTAGGATGCTGAGCTTCAGGTTGGGAAGAAAGGCCAGGGCCAGCCGCTTCTGAAAAATCAACCAGTGAAAGCTCTGTCCATCCTTCAACTTCATTTCCTAGTCGAACAGTTCGGTATTTCAAAAAGGACTTGGCAAATCTAGGTTGGATTCAACTTTGATTCCAGGATTAGCCACCTCCGAGGAACCCTGAAAAGTCCTCCCAGCCCAGCCCCAAGGATCAGCGGGCCTGCGGGAGCTGCTGCAGCAAGGCCTGGGAACCAGGGGGAAGGAGGGGACAGGAAAGGGAGCCGGGGCTGCAGAGCACCTCTGGTCACCTCAGAAATGTCACTCCCTTGCCAAAGAGGAAAGTCACCTTCGCAAATGTGTTCTGAGAGTGTCACACAGCCATCCGAGTGTTGCTTTCTAAGGCAAAACCGCCCAGGCATTGGAACCAGGCGTGCACCTGGTGTTCTGACTGATGGTTTGCTCGTCGACATCACTTTTAAAAAATCATTTTATTTTACATCTCTTATAACATTCCGTACATCACTTGTATCAGGCATATTTGTACATATGTTGCCATCATCATTTTCTAAACAATTGCTATTTGATCACTGGGTATTAGCTCCTCTTTTTGCCCTCCCCACCCCCAGCCGCATGACCCCTTGATAAATTATGAATTATTATTGTTTTCATCTCGTACACCTACCACTGTCTCCCTTCACCCACATTTCTATTGTTCGTCATCCTGGGGCAGGGGGTTATGTGTCAATCATTGCAATCAGTTCCCCCTTCCTCATGTGTCAATCATTGTGATCAGTTAATTCTAAACAGCCATCATCAATGTTTGGAGGAGGTTACTTTTTCCCTTTTAAATGAGCAAATGTGAAAAATGTCGCCGTCATATTAACCTCTGTGCTAACCTCACTGGGAGGGTCAAGTTGAAGAGTACAGCCTTTTTGTTTGCTTGTTTATCAGTTTTTAGAGCTTTTCATTGTGAAGTGGTGGCAGCCTGCATCCCAGATCATCAGTTTTGTAGTCAACAACTGAATTCCTGAGCAAGCCTCTCAATAACCTGCCCCGCCCTCTGGTCTTCTCCGCAGAGCAGGCTCTGCCCTTACAGGAAGCTAACCCTTGTCTACCCTCTAGCCCAGGGGTCGGCACACTTTTGAGACGGAAGAGCCAATCCTGTCCCTCACAACAGTTTTAAAATTATTTGAGAACCATAAATGTATTCCCACAAACAAGGGAAATCACCATGATCTGAGTAGTAGCCTTGACCGTGTTTCAGTTGTCCTTCAGAGCCACACGTATGCACCGAGAATGGGCTGCAGGTGGCCACACCCTGGTCCAGCCCATTCCTTCCCTTGCCCTCCCATGCTGGGTAACCAGCCAAGTCTGGGTCTTTTGGTATAAAACCTTTGCCTTGGTTTCTCTTTACAACGCGGTCTCATACAATCTTTGTCCTTTCGCTCAGCCAAATGGTCCCTGAGCCCATCCACGCCATGCGGTGCTTCGCCGTTTCACTGTTATTCTTTAGCAGCGCACAGTATCCCAGCACCATTTGTTGGAGGGAGTATGTTGACAAGTGCCGCTTTTTCGGGAGGGCCTGGCACAACTTGCTGTCGAAAGTAAGAGCAGAAGATAGAAAGTCATAGATGCCCCTCACCAGCTTTCCGTTCTTACATTTCAACCCAGTGAGTAACAATTGCATTATGTTCCAAATGCCTGCCGACCAGATCCTGAAAGCGCTACCCAAGGTCTACCCACTAGGCCCCAAGGCCTACCCACTAGGCCCCAAGGCCTACCCACTAGGCCCCAAGGCCTACCCACTCGGCCCCAAGGCCTACCCACTCGACCCCAAGGCCTACCCACTCGGCCCCAAGGCCTACCCACTCGGCCCCAAGGCCTACCCACTCGACCCCAAGGCCTACCCACTCGGCCCCAAGGCCTACCCACTCGGCCCCAAGGCCTACCCACTCGGCCCCAAGGCCTACCCACTCGGCCCCAAGGCCTACCCACTCGGCCCCAAGGCCTACCCACTAGGCCCCAAGGCCTACCCACTAGGCCCAACAGCAGTTCTTCCTTTTAGTCCTTTGGGAAGAAGCGTTTACTGTTTCATAGCCTATCATTCTTATGTACTGCTAACATCAGCTCGCTAGTAGCTTGCCAAGTGGATCCATACCAGTTAGTCGAAATTGTGATTTATAAGCCAATATATACTGCTACCAAATTTGATAGAGATTATGATTTGGTATTCCACCACGATGTCTGGGTTTTCCTGGCCCCTGGCAGACACCAGCTATCCTCTGGACTGATGCCTTGCCCTCAGTGTACTGCCCGGGCTTCCATGTGCAGATCTAGATCTGCTCTTTCTCTTTCTTTAAAATAATGCTTTATTGTGTCTTCGGTCAAGGTTTATACAGCAAAACCTCCCATGCAATGATTCTAAACACCTTGTCCAGGGCCGTGGGGGACCTTCACAAGGTGGGACACATTCTTCTTATTCCTGCTCTTGGCGCTTTGTTTCCATGCATCCGGTTCCCTGCCCTCATCTTTGCAGTAAAAGCACCATGGACTGTTGGTCTCAGAGAGAAGATGTTTCTTGTTGTTGTTACTGAGCAGAGGGTTTATGCACGATGCTCATAATTTTATGAGCCAGCCTGTTATTAAGCTCTAAGTTGACCTCAGAGGTTACTTTCGGTTGCAGGCTGGAAGACAGTCTGGGAATTTGTGTCAAGGAGCTCTCTAGTCTCAACCAGTCCAGGAGCTCTGTATTTGTTGTGTTTTAGGAATTTGAGGTTTCCATCTACATTTTCCTCCCGCCCGGTCGGGTCCATCTCTTGGGGTCCTTATTCGAATGGGTAGTAGTAGCCAGGCACCATTCGTTTTCTAGTGTCAGGCTAGAAAGGCTCGTGTAGACTATTTGTCTTTTAGACTAGTTTCTTCTTCGAGTCTTTGGTTGCTTTTCCTTCTCCTTTGCTTCAGATGCATACAGACCACTAGCTGTATCGTAGGCCACACACAAGCTTTGAAGACCCCAGACACCACTCACCAGAGGACAATGCGAACATAACTTTAAGGACTACATAATGCCAGTTGAGGGAGACGTTCCCTGAGCCTGTGGTCCGAATTTTCCAAATCCCAGGAGGTGTCTGTTTATGTCTAAGAAGGAAATGGGTACTATTTTTGCTTTTAATTATAACTTAAAATTTACTCTTATCATCAAGTTATATGGGATTTGTTTGGTTAATTGTCAGGTGGATAGCAATGCACATTTGCTTCAACAGTATATTCCAGGCATTATACCTAAGGACATTTATGCACTACAATTTAAATGTGAATTGCTCATGATTTGAATACTAAAGCACATGTGCACCAAATCCCCCGCAAATATACCTTACATGAGCCCCTGAGGAACATCGGTAAATTATTTTCCTACCTGCGCGTGAGAAAGGGCAGGGATGTTGACTCTGGGTTAATTGGTCCTGCTTACAGTGGCCTCCAGTAGAGAAGCAAACTAAAAGATGGAAAGCCGGTGCTTCAGATGCTAGGAAGAAACCATTGACTACGCGGCTCACTTTGCAAACAGCTTGCAAAGGGCATGGGCAAATTCATTGCCCTTGGAAGATGCCTGGAAAGAATGAGCACACTTAACTCTTTCCAGCCCCTGCTCGCTGCAGCCTCTCTGTGGGGGGAGCAGGAGTAATGGAGGGTGGACGGGGCCATCAGGGACAGGGACAGGTGGGGACACTGCTGGAGCAAAAGTTTCAGGGCAACGGCAAACATGAGTGACCAAGTTACAAACAACACCAAGTTCTGCAAATAGCCCTTGGCTTTAAGTGCCTGTCCAGGTTGTGAGAGCTACTGATTGCTCATCACACGAAGGCAAGTCACGTTGGGCTTTCCTTGGACACAGATTCAGGGAGTCGCACCACAACTGGACCCGACCTTGCTTAAGACACCATTGTGGTCTCTCCTGCCCACCTCTGCCACTTTGGGCCCTACTAAACTTTTAAAATTTTTATTTTAATAGTTTTATTAGGGGCTCATACAACTCTTACACAATCCATACATGCATCTCGGGCCCTGATGAATTTTATTAGTGTCTCTGCTATAGTATTGCATTCTTTCTTGCTGTTGAAGAGGAAATTTCACAGCAGACAACTTAGTTGGATTTTAGGAGCTCTGGTGGCGTAGTAGTTATCTGTTGGGCTGTGATCTGCAAGGTCGGCGGTTCGAAACCACCAGCTACTTTGTGGGACAAAAAGAAGGGGCTTTCTGTGCCCCTAAAGAGGTGGGCTGCACATCCACCTCTATGGTCAACAAGAGGGGGGTTGTGATTGGCAGTCCCAACCAACTAGAGAGAGGAAATAGAAACCCAAACAAGGAGAGAAAATTCACTCGAGTGTGTTTAAATCAGTGGTTCTCAACCTTCTTCACGCTGTGACCCTTTAGCACAGTTTCCCATGCGGTGGTGACCTTCCAACCATAAAATTATTTTCATTGCTACTTCATCACTGTAATTTTGCTACTGTTACGAACTGTGATGTAAATAGCTGATATGTAGGATATACTTTCATTGTTACAAATTGAACATAATTAAAACTGATTAATCACAAAAACAATATATAATTATATATTGTGAAATATGTATAATTTCAACTAAATGAAATTTTGTCTTGAAGTATGGTGTAGCATGGGCAACAGTCTTCACACCGGGTAGTCATACATGGGCGTATCTGCATGTGGGCAGGCCCGTCTGGAGACAGATACAGAAGCAGTGTCTTGGTTCCTAAGACCATCGGAAATATGTGTTTTCCGATGGTCTTAGGCGACCCCTATGAAAGGGTCATTCAATCCCCCAAAGGGGTCGTGACCCACGGGTTGAGAACCTCTGGTTTAAATGCTGTTACTGAAAATAAGGTTAGCATGGGGTGAAGTAGATTTGCACAGTTAAAATAGTGATTGCCATTTTAATCAGATACCTTATAAAAGGTCATAGTGCCTGGTGTCTAAATGGACATTAAGCCAAGTGACCTCTTTTCTTTTGGGCATCCCTAATCCCTCTGTTCTTAGTGTCTCCTGCATCCTTCCCTAAGTAACTTTGTCTTAGCCATACAGGAGAGTTCTTCTGAGATTGTTGGTGTGATAGTAAAGGTTTTGTATCATCTTTGCCGTCCAGGATTCTCAGTGGTTTGGCAGTTAATGATGAGACCTCTTCAGGATGTGGCCTGCTTTCAATATAAGTGGATGTTGTGGAAAAGCTTGCTGGCTTTTTGCTGGGTCTGCATCTAACATCTGACTCATCATCTGGCCTCTGGTCCTTTGGACATAAGCCTATGGCTTTTTGTATTGCTTGTTGATCTTAGGAGTTGTCGGCAGGATCTTACCCGTTGACCACGGATTCATCACCTCTGCAGTCAGAAGTCTTGGTGTGACCTGCCAATTTGGGGTTCATCAAAATTCTGTGAGTCAGAAGAAGCCTCTAGCCTGACATCTGACCACAGACTTGATACTTATCCACCTCTACAACTTGGTATAAACCGCCCTGTGTATATACACATATATAAGCTTCACTGGTTTTGCTTCTCAGAGAATTCACCTTTAAACGGTTGGAGAACTGCAGTCAAAGAAGACTGAAGGATTCCTTTGGGACCAGGGTGGGGAGCAGCCATCCCACAGGCTTTATAAGACCCTCAAGGTCACCACAATCAGCTAACATCACAGCCCTCATTAGGGGAGACTGAATAAATGCTTGAGCAGTTTGGCCCTCAAATGATACTAAATAAATATCTAAATGGCCCTTGGCGAGAGGGGGGGAAAGCTTCCCCATCCTTGCTTTAGAGCCAGTAGAGATATGTGCTTTGGTTCCACAACAAAAGAAAAATCCTCCGTGAAACCAGGAAACAACGCAATATTGAGAAGCCAGTGTGAGGCCGCGCCTCTCGGTGCTAGAGGAGTTGTGGGCAGCAGGGTTCAGAGAGGTGCCGACAGAATGACAGGCAGCGTGTCTTCCCTTCTTCCCCCCTCCTCGCCCCCTCTGCTGTTTGCACTGGACCAGAGCGTCCCAGGCAGCCTTCCTTCCTGCCAAGGCCTCAGCACAAGGAGGCCACAGCCAAGCGCTGAGCCATTTGGGCCAGCAGCAGAGACTGGTCTCACTTGGGCCCACAGAAGGCCACCTAGAGCCGTAGGAGACGCAGCCCAGCAATCGGCTCCACGCGTTTTGTTCTGGCAGCGTGAGAGGGGGTGGTTTATTGAACTGGCTCTTCTGAGCCCTCTGAGTAGGCTGCACATGTGCCCTGGCAATGGCGTTAGTGCCGGTAGAAGCCACTTATCACAGGACTGGGAGAAATCGACATCTGTGCAAGGATTTACCCGGAGTTCTTATTTGTTATCAACTGACAACATGTTCTGATTAATCTGGGAGAACATAGCGATGGTTCCTGTTGTCCGGTCCAACCTTTGGTGACCCCTGTGGACAGAGTAGCGCTGCTTCCTAGTGTGACCTTTCAAAACAGATGGCCGGGCCAGTCTTCTGAGGCACCGCTAGGTCGATTTGAATCACCACCTCAGTAGTTGGTAGTTGAAGGCTTTACCATTTAGGCCAACCAAGAGCTATACAGTTCCTAAACCATGGTATTTTCACTGGGCTCTTAGGTATGAAAAAACAACAACAGGATGCTGAGAAGGAAGGAGAAGAATTGGCGCACTTAAAGTGTGATGTTCCTGTAGTACATTGAGTACCCTGCTGGTAGGCAGAGGATAACCAACTCCATTTTGGGGCAAGTACATCAGCACAGCACAGGTATTGTAGGACAAAGCTGCGCCTGACCCAGCCATGGTATTTTCAATTGTCTGATATGCATGTGAAAATTGGACTTTGAATAAGGTTAAGTGCGCATCAAGAAAACATCCCAACCCATTGCTGCCCAAGGCCACAACTCCAACATTAACCCATATGTCCAACACCAATCCACAAAGTCCTCCTCCATCTCACAAAACACATGCAATGATGCCGACTGCAGGAGGAAAGTCGAGTCAGTGAATATGTAAGCATCTCAGCGCTGTCAGGGGTCTCCACACAGGTGCTCCAGCACCCAGGGCTGCCGGGCTAGGTCCATGTGGCTTCTCCTTGGGGATATCTTGCAGGAAGTCAGCCTTGCAAGCTGAAGCAGGGAACTGCTAAGGCAGCTGCACCCTGCTGCAGCCATCACAAAGCAAGAGACCCTAGAACTAGAAAGGCGAGGCTCACCAAGCCATTCATTCCTCCATCCTTCAATTAACCCCAGGTTGGCACAGTAAACTAACTCAAGGACAGAGACTGAGACATAGCCCCAGGAGATCTGGAACTAACATTTTATTCAACCACTTATTTGTTGTATGACCTTAAATAGATCATTTACTTCTCTGTGCCTCAGTTTCCTTACTGAGAAAATGAAGACAACAATACGCCTCAACTTTGTTGTCATAATTAAAGGAACAAGTGTTGTTTTTTTTTCATGTACTGTGTCTCCTACCTTCCCAGAGTGCTTTAGAGTGTTATTAGAGTTCAGATTCAGCAATTCGATGGCACTGGGTTCAAATCCCCATTCTGAATTACAAACAGAGATATTTAGGTATTAAATGATGAATGATCTAAAAATTGCTTCAAAATTATGCAGGGAATTAGGACCAGTGTTACAGAAACAAGATTTGCCATGTGTCAGTAGTGGTTGAAGATGGATGCTTGGGGGTTTATTTTCCTCATCTGCCTAATTTGTATATACAAGAAAATTCTCACTTTGCGTGGTTGTAATATGCGTAGGTAGCTTCTTGTTATTAATGATCTCAGTTCCCCGACAACACAGTTCAAATTACAGTTGTCACGGCATATTAACAGTGCATACTTCCATGAAGTACAAACTCTGCCGTTCCCTCTCAGTTCACAAATCACTGCATAAGTAACAGCTCCCTATTATGATCAGCAATCAATCCTGTCACTTCTTTCAAAGAAGTAATCACTGCCAAGCTCGTGTTCAGGAGAGCATATAATTTATTGGCCCCTGGCCTCCCAGGAACAAACTCACATGGCATTTTATAAAAGTGGGTAGCCAAAAGAAGGAATTGACCAACTAACATGAAAGTACACATAAGAAATGAGAATTACAGGTTGGAAACTTCAATTGAAGCCAAGCATAAATGGAAATTTAGAAAAGTCGCTGAGCCTGGAAAAGTTGACTGCCAGAGAGAGAGAGCGAGGGAGACCGATATCATGTAGGATGTGCAACGTACACAGTCAGAGGGATGTAGAACAGGCAAATTCTTCAAGGTAAATGAGCAAAGGATGTGACTATAGGGATAAAAATGTCCCAGCGAACGTGACACTGGAAAATGTCCTGAAAGGATAGAATGTCGGAAGTTGATCCAAACTTAGGGCCATAATGATGTCATCACATAGAAAAGCTAGTCACTACCTATCACGTATGATACACACGTATTATACACAAGAAGACGGCTAGCACTGTTCAAACTACTCAACCAATTTTTTTTTAAATCAAAGAACAGATTGCATTGGGTAAAGTTGCTGTAGAAGACTTTGAGGACTAAGGCGTGGCTGACCAAGCCATGGTATCTTCAATAGCCTCCTACGACGTGAAAGCTGGACAGCGAACAAGGAAGGCTGCAGACGCACCAGTGCTTTCGAGTTATGGTGCTGGGGAGGAACATTGCAAGCGCCATAGACCCGTGGAAGAACAAACACATCCGTCTTACAGGAAGTGCGGTCATAGCGCTTCTTAGAAGTGAGGATGGCGAGACTCAGCTCACGTACTTTGGACATGTTATCAAGAGAGACCAGACAAAGTGGTGGATCATCAGGAAAAAATGACCCTCAACTAAACGGACTGACCCATAGGCTGAAAGAATGGCCGAAACCTTCTGATTGCGAGATGGGCCGAGGCTGGGCATCGTCTGCTGTACTTCGCGTTGCTGTGAGGTGAAGCGGACTGCTGGGCATCTGACCACAACGCAGACAGAAGCTCACAGCTCTGTGAACGGTGACTTCCCGAGCTCCCTTCGCTTATAACAATTAATAAACTATAGAAACTTTAGCCTTTCTAGATATTTTATAAGTGGAATCTTTCAGGTACAATATATTCATAGGACTTCTTGTGATTGACTTATTTCACTTAGCATAATGTTTGCAAGAGTCATTCATGTAACATACTCATATATCAGAATTTCATTTCCCTTTATGACTGAGGAATATGATATATGTGTGTATATATAGATATAATAGTTGTTTATCCATTCCCCTATTAATTGACATTTTGTAGATAAATATTTTACAAATAAATAAAACACTTTCATTCTCAATGCTTTAGCGTTTTAAATGATGGTGTACTAAATGAATATTGGTTTTATTCTTTTTCATTTCTCTACTTGTTACTCACAGTAAGAGAGATTTTGAGGTTTTGACAAAAAATTCTTAAAGTAATAAAACAATAGCCAATCTTCCAGTGGTTCATTCTGAAGATTGCCTTGCATGACTTCCACTCTCGCGACCATTTTCACAGCCGCACCATGGTGTGAGTGACAGCTGGTTGTCTTTAAAATTTCCCAATTCTAATTTGTTTGCTTGTATTTTCTAATTCGCTCTCAGCCACTTTCTTATGAAGATTATGTAACCCTACCGTGCCCCAGTTTCCAATGAGGATAACCTTAGCACCTAATTCACTGATGGTTGTGAAATTTTAAGAAGCAAATGCCCATCAACTGCTCAGCACGGTGACTGACCTATAGAAGTCGCTCGATGAATAGTGGCTGCTATTATTTTTTTTGGGGGGGGAGGGGGCGCCTGGATATGAACCAGGTGCTATTATATTTATAAAGCTAGAGTAGAGACAGACAGAAGCCACTGGGGGCTCAGGGTAGAACACTGTGTAATGGTAATAAACTTCTTTGGATCTTCAGATGCCTCGAAGAAATTTCCTAGCTGCATGCTTTTTGAAAATTGCTGCCTTACGTACCGTACAGCAGGCTTTCGGCACCGTGTATTTGCTTCGGGAGTCTTCACGTCTGGACGTGGTTTGTAGGGGCCAAGAAGGCAGTTCCAACTCATAGCTACTCCACGCACAACACAATGGAAACCTGCGTGGTCCTGTGCCCGCCTCACGATTGTTATATTTAAGCCCGTGTTGGCAGCCACAGTGTCGATCCACCTCGCGGAGGGTCTTCCTTGTCCCCTCTATCCTTCTACTTTTCCAGCACTTGAGTTCTCTCCTGAAAACAAATGGAAAGTACCCGAGGCAAAGTCTCTCTGTCCTTGCTTCTAAGGAGCATCTGGCTGTACCTCTTCTAAGACAGACATGTTGGTTCTTTTGGCGTCCACGGTGCTTTCAATATTCTTCACCGACACACCAATTCCAATGCACCCATTCTGCTTCAGTCTTCCTTATTCACTGCCCAACAATCACTAGCATCTTGTTGTTGGTAGGTGACACTTGTTGATTACAAGCCACAGCGACCATGTGCACAATGGAACCAAACACTGCCAGGTCCTGCATCGCCCTCAATATTGTTCCTATGCCTGAGCCCACTGTTACAGCTACTGTGTCAGTCCGTCCTGTGGAGGACCTTTGTGTTAGTCTGGGCAGACGAGAGAAACAAATCCAGGGAGACTCATGTGTGTATGAGAAAGAGGTTTATATACAAGAGCAATTGAACATTGAGAAAACATCCCTGTCCAGTCCAGATCAAGTCCATAAGCCCGATATTAGCCCATATGTCTGATACCAATCTATACATTCCTCTTCAGACTCTCAAAACACATGTAATGACCCCAAATGCAGAAAGATCACAGGTCAGTGCATGGAAAGTCTTGTGGATCCAGTGGCATTGTGTTGTAAGCATCTCAGTGCTGGCAGGGGTCTCCACGTGGCTCCTTCAGTTCCAGAGCTCTGACTCCATCAGCCTTTCTCCATTGTCTTCTCCACAGGGATGTCTCCCAGGGAGTCTCAGCATGTGTCCTGCCTCCAGAGAGCTATTTATCTCCTTAGCGCCTCCAAATGAGGTCATCAAGCTGCGACTTGATTGACAGACTTAACTCCACCCCATTCACTCTTACGCCTCAAATTGACAACAGATTATGTAACTCCACAACTTTCCTCTCTTTTGCTGCCCCTCTTCTTTACCAAGCATGATGTCCTTCAGGGACTGGCCTTTCCTGACAACATATGCCCAAAATATGTTTCACCATCTTTTCTCACGAAGGAATATTCTGGCTATATTTCTTCCAAAGCAGATTTGTTGGTTCTTTTAGCAGTCCATGATACTTCCAATTTCTTTTTGTCAGCACCACAATTCAAATGCATCAATTCTTTTTTATCTCCTTTATTCAATGTCCAAGTTTCACATGCAAATGAGTTTATTGAAAATGCCATGGCTTGGATTAGGTGCGCCTTAATGCTCAGAGTAGCATCTTTACTTTTGATGCTCCAAAGAGGTCTTGTTCAGCAGATTTACCTAATGCAACACATCTTTTCATCGCCTGACTGCTGCTTCCATGAGCATTAATTGTGGATCCAACAAGACAACTTCAAGCTTTTCTCTGTTTGTCATACAAGATTGGTCAAGTTGTGAGGATTTTGGTCTTCTTTACATTGAGTGGTAATCCTTCTGAAGGCTACAATCCTTGATCTTCATCAGAAAGTGCGTCAAGTCCTCCTCACTTTTAGCTAGCAAGGTTGTCTCATGTGCATATTTCAGATTATTAATAAGTCTTTCTTCCATCCTGGTGTCACATTCTTCTTCATAGGATCCAGCTGCTCTGATTTTTTGCTCAGCATATAGACTGAACAAGTATGGTGACTAGATATGTGGTAGTTACATAATCTGGTATCAGTTTGGAAGGATTATGAGTGAAGGGGTAGAGGCTGGTCTGTCAATCAAGATAGAACCAATGAGGCCTCTGTGTGAGCATGACCTTCTCCTGAGAATTCTGGGAAATCTGGTATTTCCTCCTTGGAGGCTGGAGACACTTGTCTGTCTCTGCTCACTTCCTTGGAGACTCTACTGACAAGGCTGACTCCCAGTGAGACATCCACGAGGAGAAGCCACATAGATTGACCCTGATGCAGCCAGAACCCTGGACCTCGAGAAGCCACATGTAGACCCCTGCCCACGCTGAGATGCTTACTGGCTCTATAAGGCTTTCCATCCACTGGCCTGTGATCTTCCTACATTCGGCATCATTGCATGTGTTTCATGAGTCTGAAGAGGATTTAGTAGATTGGTGTTAGACATAAGGGCTAATATATAACTTATGGACTTGATTTGGACTGGGTTGGGGGTGCTTTCTTAATGTAAAATTACCCTTTACATAAAACTATGTCTTACACACGTATGAGTTTCTATGGATTTGTTTCCCTAGTCTACCTGGACTAACACAGGATACAGCCCTGATACTCATCTTTCCTGATTTTAAATCATGCAGTATTCCCTTGTTCTGTTCACACAACTGCACCTTGACCCAGGTACAGGTTCCTCATGTGTACAATGAAGTGCTCTGGAATTTTCATTCCATATTTTGAAAATGATCCACATAATCGAATACATTGGCATAGTCAATAAAACACAAGTAGACATCTTTCTAGTGTTCTCTGGTTTCGTCTGACATCAGCAGTGGTATCCTCTTGCTCCATGTCCTCTTCAGAATCCAGTGTGAATCTCTGGCAGCCCCCTCTCAATGTACATGCGTACGAAGCAATTGAAATACTGTGATAGACATATTTTGCCATCATCATTTCCAAAACAAACAAACAAAAAAAAGAAATACTGTGATAGTTACACAATTTCATGTCAACTTGATAAATATAATGTAAGGGTGGAGTCTAGCCTGTTAATCAGGTCACAAGGTAACACCCACCTAGAAGATTCTGGGAACTTCCTCTTTTTCTCCTGGGAGGAGGACCTCACTCTCCCTCTGCTTCACATTCCCGTTGACAAACCACATGGAGCTATGCTGATGGCAGCCAGAACCCTGGAGCTAGAGGAGCCATGTGGAGACCCATGCCAGCAATGAGATGCTTCTACCACCACTGGATCCACAAGACTTTTCACCCACTGGCCTGTGATCTTTCTGCACTTGACGTCATTGCTTGTGTTGCATGAGTCTGAAGAGGAGCTTACAGATTGGTACTCAACCTACGGACTAATGTCGGACTTATGGACTTGATCTGGACTGGAATGTTTTCTTAATATACAACTACTTTTTGATATAAAACTCTTTCCTATACGTAGATGAGTGTCCCTGGATTTGTTTCTCTATACTCAATCCAACCTAACAAAATATCGTGGCTCAAGTCAGGTTCACTTTAGTCCTCAAGGAGAAAGCCTTTCTCTTCGATACTTCAGCGAGGTCTTGCGCATCAGACTTACCTAACGTCTGATATCTTGACTATTACTTCCATGAGCATTGATGTGCAGTCAAGGAAGATGACATCCTTGGCGACTTCGATCTTTCCCCATGTATCATAATGTTACGTATTGGTGCAGTTGTGAGGAGGTTTGCTTTCTTCACATTGAGTTGTAATCTATACTGCAGTCTGCAGTTCTTTATCTTCAAGCCCTCCTCACTTTCAGCAAGCAAGGGTGTGTCGCCTGCGCAGCTCAGGTTGTGAATAAGCCTTCCTCTAAACTTTCTGTGTTCTTCTTCATCTAGCTCCCCTTCTCTGATTATTTGCTCAGCATACATGTTGAATAAATATGTTGAGAGGCTACAGCTCTAACATATACTGCTCCTGATTTTAAGCCATGCAGTATTTCTTGTTCTGTTTGAATGAATACCTCTTATTCTATGCTTAGATTCCATGTGAGCAAAATGAAGTGGTGTAGAATTCCCATTCTTAATGTCATCCAAAGTTTATTATGATCCACATAGTTGAATACCTTTGCCTAATCAATAAAACACCAGTAAACATCTTTCGGGTATTCTCTGCTTCTAGCTATGATCCATGTGAGAGCGTAATGGTATCACTTGTTCCATGTCTTCTTTTGAATCAGACTTGAATTTCTGGCTGTACCCTGTCAAGGTACTACCATAACAGTAGTTGATTAATCTTAAGCTAAATTGTTCTTTATTGACATTAATGATATTATTTAACAATCTCTACATTCCATTGTGTCACCTTTCTTTGAAATGGATACAAACATGAGTCTCTTCTGATCAGTTGGCCTTCCAAATTTCTTGGCACAGTGCTTTTTGAACTTGTTGAGACATTTCAATAGTTATTCCATCAATTCCTGGAGCTTTGTTTTTGGCTAATACTTTGCCACACCTTGACCTTCTTCCTCCAGTACCATCAGTTTTTGATTATATGCCATCTCTTGAAATGGTTGACTGTTGACTGGCTCTTTTTTTGGTTCAATGACTCTCTGTATGCCTTTCCTTCTAATTTTGTCACCTGTCCCCTTCGCCTCCCCGTCTCCTGCCCTATCAAATCCCACTTCCACCCATTTTTTCTCCTAAGACAATCCTGTTTGTTTGTTCGTTTCTCCAGTTAGCTGTCTGCTTCCGCACAGTCACATGCTTCAATAGGCCAGCCAGGCAGCCCTGTTCTCTTTGCTAGTGATTGGTTAGGCATAGGCCTGGGAAACAACTCTGGACAGTGAGATGTAAGGGCAAATCTGTCAGGTGGCTTTGGGAATGGTTTTTTTCATTATTCAAAAAGAACACACAGCCTTAGAGGTAAGGTTGCATCAGGTATCTTCCCCTTTACACACAGCTCCTGGACCTGAATATGGTCATCATAAACTGGAACTTCCAGATAGTAGTCAACTGTATATATGTGTTTGTGTCTGTGTGTGTACACTTATATATATTTATAAATATATGCCACTTTACCACCAAGGCAGGAGTCATGTGTTGGACTGCTAACTGCGAGGTCAGTTAGCAGGTTAAGGAAACCACCCGCTGCTCTGAGGGAGATAGACGAGGCTCTCTCTTTCTGCACAGAGTTACAGTCTTGGAAACTCACAGGGGCAGTTTTACCTTGTCCTAAGGGGTCACTATGAGTTGGCATCGACTCAATGGCAGCGGGTTTAGTTTCTTGATATATCTATATATGCACACACAAATCTTTGTTATTATTGCCCAACATCTTTTTTTAATTAATTAATAAATATTTTTATTGGGGCTCATACAACTCTTATCACAATCCATACATACATCAATTGAGCAAAGCTCCCTTATACATTTGTTGCCCTCGTCATTCTTTTTTTTTCTTTTTTTACATTTTATTAGGGACTCATACAACTCTTATCACAATCCATACATATACATACATCAATTGTATAAAGCACATCCATACATTCCCCACCCCAATCATTCTCAAAGCATTTGCTCTCCACTTAAGCCCTTTGCATCAGGTCCTCTTTTTTTTTCCCCTCCCTCCCCTTTCCCCCCTCCCTCATGTGCCCTTGGTAATTTATACATCGTTATTTTGTCATATCTTGCCCTATCCGGAGTCTCCTTCCCGCCCCCCCTTCTCTGCCATCCCTCTCCCAGTGAGGAGGTCACACGTGGACCCCTGTAATCAGTTCCCCCTTTCCAACCCACTCACCCTCCGCTCTCCCAGCATCGCCCCTCACACCCCTGGTCCTGAAGGTATCATCTACCCTGGATTCCCTGTGCCTCCAGCCCCCATATGCACCATTGTACAAACTCTGCCCTATCCAGCCCTGCAAGGTAGAATTCAGATCATGGTAGTTGGGGGGAGGAAGCATCCAGGACCCGGGGGGAAAGCTGTGTTCTTCATCGGTACTACCTCGCACCCTCATTGACCCATCTCCTCTCCTGAACCCCTCTGTGAGGGGATCTCCATTGGCCGACATTTGGGCCTTGGGTCTCCACTCTGCACTTCCCCCTTCATTCAATATGGTATATATATATATACACATACACATATATACACATACACATATATAGACACACACACATATATACATATACACACATATATCTTTTTTTTTTGCATGATGCCTTTATACCTGGTCCCTTTGGCACCTCGTGATCGCACTGGCCGGTGTGCTTCTTCCATGTGGGCTTTTTTGCTTCTGAGCTAGATGGCCGCTTGTTCACCTTCAAGCCTTTAAGACCCCAGACACTATCTCTTTTGATAGCCGTATTGCCCAACATCTTATGCTGATGTCTTCTACTACTACCTCTCTAGTTCTGTCCTCTCCCATGTTTTTCTGGATATTTCTTGCTGCATGTTTCAACGATGTTTGTGTTAGCTGCCATTGTGGCGGCCATGATGCATGGCACCCATGCAATGTAGAATGAACAGCATGATCAGTTGGGTACTGAACCATTGTAACCCATGGATGTTTCACTAGCTGATTTTTTGAAGTAGATCACCAGGCCCCTTTCCTAGTCCATCTTAATCTGGAAGCTCTACTGAAACCAGCTGGACATCATAGCAACACATAAAATGCAAATGGCAGATGAGTGGTGATTGAAAATGAGGTGCGCCGCTGGGAATCAAACCCAAGTCCCTCATATGGAAGGCAGTAATTGGATCACTGAACTACCAATGCCTCATTTCACGTGGCTACCAATCAAATTCATCACCTGCTACTGTTATACTTGATGCCAACTCTTAGTGACCCCATAGGACAGGGTAAAACTGCCCCTGTGAGTTTCTGAGACTGGAACTCTGTACAGAAGTAGAGAACCTTGTCTATCTCCCTCAGAGCAGTGGGTGGTTTCCTTAACCTGCTAACTGACCTCGCGATTAGCGGTCCAACACATGGCTCCTGCCTCAGTGGCAACGTGGGATATATTTATAAATATATATGTGTACACACACAGACACACACGTATATTCAGTTAAATACTATCTGGAAGTTCCAGTTTATGATGACCATATTCATGTCCAGGAGCTGTGTCTAAACCATTCACCTTCTGTGCTCCTGAACTCAGTGAAGGTTCATAGTCTCTTACTTTGAATGTAAATTAATACTTTTTGTACCGTTAAAAGGTATGTCTGGTGGCCAACAACACGGAGCTACCTGCGAGCTACCAAGATGGCAGAGGAGGAAGAAATCCTGATGAGGTCTTCCTGATGATGGGGAGCACAGAAATCATTTCCATCAAGGACACCATGGACAATTCAACCAGTACACAGAATGCCAAGGTCAAGCACAGTCTTGCTTGAAAGCATGAAGCACCGTGTATGGAATTGACCCTCAGAGTCACCTCACCTCCCTTTGAATTCACGCTAAGAAAAATTAAATTATGATCTCACCAGGTAGATAATTTCCTAAGTGTAATTCAGAACCCTACTAAACAAGCCACTCTCTTGGGTCCCTGTGTTATTCCTTAATTTAATGACCCCACCCTACCCCCAAAAACAATTGTGTTACCCATGCCAACCCGCCAAGTGGGAATCACATAAGAGCCCACTTACACTGATCTAGTGACCCAAGGTGGTGCCTGTTTATGCACCCACCCACCAAGGGGCCCCTGCGCTGTGCCAACTGCCCCTGGGTTCCCACCTGAGCCTTCTCCCTCCAGAGGCCCCTCTCTGATCACTTCTGATGTTTAGAGCTAGAGCCCCTGAGAAGCCCACAGCCGGCTTCCTTCTGAACGTCAGGTCCCCTGTCGCCCTTGGAAAAGGCAGTTTCTCTTCCCTGCAGGTGCTAGAAGTGACCTGTGATCTCACATAGCACTTTAAATCTCTAATATAATTTTTGATTATGAGTATGTTACTATGCTGCCATCCACGCTAAACCGTAAGCTCTCTGTAGACTCAGGCTGCCGCGGACACAGATATCAGAAGGCGGATGACATTCTTCCTGCCATTCCTTGATGGTGTTTCCATCGTCACTCAGTCATTGCCTCTCTGGTCCATTGGCACTGAGGACTCCAGCTCCCCTGCCAGAGCTGTCTTTGCTGTCTAGTGGAAATCTCCTCCTGCTCTCCAAGACAGCGGTATGGCTAGCCTTTCTGAACTAACCAATGCATGGCAGTCCTTTGAACACAGAATTGGTTTTATAAGGAGCGTGTGAGCCAGTTTGGACTAATGAAAAATGTGGTGAGCTTTTGTTCAGTGCTTCTGGGAAAGAAGTATCTTTGGGCAAGGGGGGATTACTGCTGAGGGAACTCTCGATTCCTGTGACTGGTGGTGGAATAATTTGGAAATAGATAACGATGATGACTGCGCAACAGCATGAATGTAATCAATGTCACTGAAATGTGTGTGGACAATGTGTTGAAATGACAACTATTTTGTTTTACATATATTTAATAACACACACAAGCCAACCTTCATAAGAACTTTCCTCTTTTTGGTGAATGCTAGAATCTGGAAGAGCCGTTTTGAGCCAGTGAAGGAAATGAGCCTGAACAGGAGGCCAATATATAAGGGAGATGACCCAGGAGCCACTAAGTTTCATCCCACCCTGAAGCCTGCGTTACCTCTGAACTAGTGAAACAAAGAATAAACCTCATTGCCATCAAGTCAATGTTCCTAGTGACCCCCAGTGAGTTTCCAAACTGTTTACAAGGGTAGAAAACCCAGTCTTTCTCCCCCAGAGCTGCTGGTGGTTTCAAACTGTCGACCATGCAGATGGCAGCTCCGCACTTAAGCACCACACCACCGGGGCTCCTATTGACAAGGGTCAAAGTAGTTGCTTATGAAGTTGGAACCAAGTTCTCTGAAACTTGCCACACAGAGAGCAACAATGGATACTGTGATCCTATCTTTAATGCACAACAGTATCTGTCCTATGACAGGCAATCAATTAATGCTGGTCGGTAGGGTTCGTTGTAGCCCTGATTCTAGCACCCTTCTGTCTCCCCGGATCTTCCTGAAAAGTTCCCCACACAAGTCTCCACCCACTCCCCTCCCCGTGCCATGTAATACTACTGGTAGTAGATCCTCAGTTTCAAATATTGAGACAGAGCTTCCTGAAGTGGCAGGAATGTTTGCATCTCCTCGGGTAGCTCTCTCCCCATGAGCACCGGCCAATCTCACTCACTCGCCTTTTTTATAGACTTTGGACTGCAACCTTCTGGATTGTGATTGCAGTTATCGTTTCAACATACTTTGGTGACGTTTTAAATGTTTTGCTTCCTGGTGATAATTTTGAAGTTACCGCAGCATAATCAATACACGGTCCACAGATCGCATTTTGGGCTGGGCTACTGCTACGAAGCGGTGCTTTTGTGGTGCATAGGGTTGCCATGAGCCAGGAACTAATTTGATGGCACCTAACAAAAACAAATGACATAATTTTAAGACGTTTCCTATGGATTAGGTTTTAAAGCAGTGGATGTGGACTTTATTGTCTGTGACTAATATTTCTGCCCTTGAATGTCTTTTTTTAACCAAGCTTGTCAGGCCTTCACATTCACTCGGGGGTGTGGGGGGGCACTGCGCAGCCCCTCAAAGGCGGCAAGGCTCACTTGCTGTGCGGACCGTTCTTTAAACTGCTGCTATAAGAAGCCACAGTCCTTGGGTTTGGTTGCAAGGTCCTTGAATATCTTATCCTTTGACTTCCTCCTACTCACATCGTTTATTGTTTTAATTGACAATGTTATAGTGTTGTTGTCATCTATTACAACAACAGTTGGGATTCCAGCTCACATCTACCCTACCTGACAGAGCAGACCCGTCCTGTAAGGTTCCCTGGGCTGTTACCTTGATGGGAGAAGATTGCCAGGTCTTCTCTCCCATGGTTTCCCTAGGTGGGTTTGAACTGCCAACCTTCTCATTAGCAACAGCGTGTTTAACCATTGCACCATCGGGCTCCTTCTCCCTGATCTTAGAGATAGATGTTATAGGGCCAAGGCAATACCAATGATAATGAATTTAGCACAGGATGGGAAAATATTGTGTTCTGTTATGCCTGTGGTCACTCTGAGTCTGAGCAAACTAGACAACAGCTCACAGCAACAACAACAGGGCCGGGGCTGGGCCCTGTCCATCATGAGACGTCTGTAAATTGACATGGGAGTACCAGCCAGCCACATTGTCATATATTGTACTGGACCAACCAATCAGATCATCTCTCAGATTCTGATTAAGATCCATAGATAGAGAGTGATATGAAATTATTGATAAGTTCAACTACTTTAAAATTAAGCACTTTTCTAGATGTGGAAAGGAGCCCTGGTGGTGTAGTAGATACTCATAGGGTTACTAACTTCAAGGTCAGCAGTTAAAAGTCGCCCACTGCTCTTCAGGAGAAAAAAAAGTTTTCCTGCTACCTTAAAGGTATGTAACCCTAAAGTTCTACTCTTCCTTTAGGGTCACTGTGAGTTCGAGTCCACTGGAAGGCAGTGAGTTTGAAATTTTTTTTTTGAGGTTATCAAAAAACACATAGAGAAGATGAAAAAACATCCACAAATGGGAAGAAAATATTCGCAACATTATGTCAATGACTGGTTGTTAAATAAAGGAATTTGTATAAATTAATATGAAAAAGATCTACAATCCAAAAGCTCTAGCCAAAAGTTTTGAACAGACACAAAGGAGGAAACCCAAGTGGTCAATAAACAACACAGAAGAGTAGTCGGCCTCATTTGTAACTAGAAAATGTAAATGAAGCCCCACTAGCCACCCATCCGATTGACAAAATTAAACACATCTGAAAATAGCCAAAGGCAATGAAACAAAGCAAAGTCAAACACCTGCAAGAGGAGGCGTAACTGGTGCAGCCGCCTTGAGGAGCAGTTTAGAATGATGAGGAAAATGTCCTATGACCCACCCATTATGCACCCTCCGCAGAGGAATCTGTGCAGATGTGAATCAAGATATGCATGAGTATGTGTGTATGAATGTTCATAACATAATAGCAAAAAATAAAACACTCACAACCCATAAGAAAAGAAATATCTAAATATATCAATCATGGACCTGATAAGTAAATGATGGTACAGTCTTCCAATGAAATTTTATGGAGCAAGGAAAAGAAACGAATCAGCTTTTCATCTCTGGCCGCTTGAGCGTCCCCGACCATCTTGGATGACGCAGTAACTATGTGGACCAGGAAATTCATAACCAACTGACTACTTAAACAAGAACAGATGCTCATTGATGCCCTTCACCCTGGGAAAGCGACAGTGCCCAAGACCCAAATTCATGGAAAGCTACCCAAAATGTTCAAGGCCACAGCAGACGTCAGTTTTGTATTGGGATTGAGAGCCCATTTTGGTGGTGGCGAGACTCCTGGCTTCAGCGTGGGTGATGGGAAGAAACAGAGCCACGTTGCAGGCCACGGCCTGATGAGAAAGTAAGGCCCTCAGGAAGGCAGTGAAGCAGTGCAAGGGATGCAGGGACAGGAGGAAGTGCAAGGGATGCAGGGACAGGAGGAAGTGCAAGGGATGCAGGGACAGGAGGAAGTGCAAGGGATGCAGGGACAGGAGGAAGTGCAAGGGATGCAGGGACAGGAGGAAGTGCAAGGGATGCAGGGACAGGAGGAAGTGCAAGGGATGCAGGGACAGGAGGAAGTGCAAGGGATGCAGGGACAGGAGGAAGTGCAAGGGATGCAGGGACAGGAGGAAGTGCAAGGGATGCAGGGACAGGAGGAAGTGCAAGGGATGCAGGGACAGGAGGAAGTGCAAGGGATGCAGGGACAGGAGGAAGTGCAAGGGATGCAGGGACAGGAGGAAGTGCAAGGGATGCAGGGACAGGAGGAAGTGCAAGGGATGCAGGGACAGGAGGAAGTGCAAGGGATGCAGGGACAGGAGGAAGTGCAAGGGATGCAGGGACAGGAGGAAGTGCAAGGGATGCAGGGACAGGAGGAAGTGCAAGGGATGCAGGGACAGGAGGAAGTGCAAGGGATGCAGGGACAGGAGGAAGTGCAAGGGATGCAGGGACAGGAGGAAGTGCAAGGGATGCAGGGACAGGAGGAAGAGCGTCGGGCCTGCAAAGGCCAATGTTGGTGCAAAAAGAAATGAAGTGTCCTGGCGTTGAGCTAGAGATTGGGTAACAGAAAGACTCAAGAATCTACAGTGTGGCTTTTCCACCAGAGAATTAATAAACGATACAATCTTCTTTTTAAAAGAGAATGCAACAACACGGTTAACGCAGGTTGGCAGGAAGGGCTGAGACTAGGGGCGAATTCTGTGCGTTGTCATCCACTTCCCTCGCAACCTTTGACATGAACTTTGCACGAAGTCTTGTGAGGAGCTGTGCAGATTTTACGGTCTGCTTCCTGCTAATGAAGATGCCAAGGTCCAAGCATTGCTTTGGGGCTGAAACATGTTTAGACTTTGTCTGCTGAGGTTTGTAGTTTCTTTGCCAATAGAATTTCCTCAAAAATTCAGAAGGTGTCCGTCAGTTCCGTGTGCCGGTCATAACTCAATGTTCTTTTTATGGCTGATGCAGTTCTTAAAAAGTTTCCTTTTTTTTAATACTTCCTTGATCGACCAATAATTCACTCTTCTTTTCGGAAGTGGTGCAAATGGCTAACCTGCCCCGCTACTAACTGAAAGATTGGTGGTTTGAGTTCACCTAGAAGCCTCTCAGAAGAGAAAATGACTGTCTTACTTGAAAGAAACTGTAAGATCTTAAGTCTCCACTGTTTCATCAGAGTGCAAGTGAAATGGCCTCTTTGCTTTGCTTTCAGCTAGTACTTCAGCTATACATGAGAAGAGAGCTTTCCTTTGTACTTCTGGTCTGCTAGGTCGCTATGCCTTGATGGTTAATGTCCTGAGTCCATCCTAATGTCCATTCTCAGAGCTGCAAAGTATTGTGTAGTCTGAAGATCGAAAACTTTGCAGTGATGTTATGCTAGTGGTCCACCCAAACCTGTTTTCCCTTCATCCTGGTCACATCTCTCAGCCCTCTTTCAATTCGATATGGCCTTGTGGCTGAAATGAATGTGAGAGTGGTGAGTACCACTTCTAAGTCTATACCCCGATACAGTGAGCCCCCCCCCCCCATCACCAGGTAGACAATGTGAAGGACCAGGAAATGGAAGAGAAATAAGAAGAAAGAAACCTGGTTCCCTGAATGACTTGGTGGAACAGAGTCACTCCATGTCTGGAACACTCCCTGCCATCGAGTCGATGCTGGCCCATGGAGCCCCTATAGGACAGGACTGAACCGCCCCTGTGAGTTTCAAAGATGGTTAACTCTTTATGGGAGTAGAAAGCCTCGTGTTTCTCCTGAGGAGCGGCTGGTGGTTTCGAACTGCTGACCTTGCTGTTAGCAGCCGGACATGTAACCACAATGCCTCCAGGATTCCTCTTCGTGCATATGACACTTGGTAAAAAAAAGAAAAGCCTAACTACAGTGCCTGGCATAAATTAGGTACATCAATGTCAGATTCTTTCCCTGTGAGCTCCCTTTCAGCATCTTTATTCCTTGCCAGAGGCTTCCTTGGCTGACCTAAAAGTAGGTGATGTTGTGCAGGAAAGGAAAGGGCCTAGCTGCTGCCCAGAAAACCCAGTGACGTGGTGAGCAAAGACAGCAGGACCAGTGCAGTATCCTGCTCCAGGGGACACGCCATCATGGAGGAGAGGTACGACAAGCACCCTGGGGTCGCGACACCCACAGAGCCTTCTTCTCCATCATTGAGGCCTCTACTATCGGCGAGCCTCTTCTCAGCCTCCTCTCCTCTCCAGCCTCCTTAGCTTTCAGATCCAATTCTTTCTTATGGAGCCGTTACCTCGGCCTTGTAGTGGGGAGGAAGCCTGGCCTTTAAGAGCTGCTGCCGCTGCAGGGGAAGAGAAAGCAGATGCGGGAGACTCGGGCAAGGGCTTCTGCCCTTACGCTGCACGGCATGCAGCCGGACTGTGGGGAACAGTGATCTCCCAGCGGCTGCTCTGGTTCCTGTTTGTTCTATCCAGGATGAAAGTGCAGGAATGTGATGTGATGCATTTTCCCCAGTTCAATCAGACAACTAAACAGATGCCTCTGTTCCTGAATGTTTGAGTGAATTCCTGCCTGGGTTGCCTAAGTCAAAGTTCACTATCGAACTATGCCCACTGGCCAGGCCTTGTTCTAACCAATAGAATGCAGTGGAAGAAACGCTGGGAAAGTTCCGAGACCAGCCTAAGAAATCCCAGCTTCTTCCTTCACCTCTTTGAAGACTCTTCGTGAACCAGCTACACAGAGGGGTCCCCATGCAGCAGCGAAGCCTGCCACCACGAATATGAGAAGATGGACCAGAGGGCAGCCAGCACCAACCATCAATCATGCGAAGGAGATCCTGTCAGACCTGTCAGCTGTCCCGAACCCCAGTCAGTACCAAATGATGTTGAACTCCCCGTCAGCCCAGAGAATCACTGCATTTTGTTACAACAGCAACAGACCACCAACATGTGCAGGCGCTTAGACCCTGCTTCCTAGCTATGCACAGTGATAGATGCTTCGTACATATTAACTCACATCAATCCTCGCCGTAAATACAATGATTGCATGTTAGTATCCCCATTTTATGAATGAGAAAACTGAGACACAAGGAGGTCAGTAATTTGCCCGGGGTTAGCCAGCAAGTAAGCGATGAGGCTGGGATTTGAACCCCGACAACCCATTAGGCTCCAGAGTGCGAGCTCTGGGCCACTCTACCCCACTGCAACTTTCTCTGACTGAAGATATCATGAGCAAACTTCCGTCGTTAATAAATATCCATCTGCGACCTCACATTTTAGGGTCACGTGTTGAAATCATGATTCAGGCATCCAAAATATTAGTAATTTCTTCCAGGTCAGGGTTATCTCCATTGGTTATATATGACTGTCTTCATGTTCTTGATACAGTTTGTTGCACGAGTGAGCCCCTATGCACTCCCTCCCACCCCAGCCCCAGATTCCCTTCCAGAATGGCATGTAGCATCCTCTTTGAGGAGAGATCGCTCAACCATCTGGGATTTGCCTGTGTGTTTCATAAGCTTAGCTACTGAGTAGAAGAATATCTACTTAGATAGTAACAGTAGGCCAAAAGATAAGGTGCATGAGAACCCCTGGAACCACCCCTTGTCGTAATCCAGCTTAGTAAACTCCACCGCAGACCCTCCGGTCACAAGATTTCAGAGCATGGTGCCCAAGAATCTGTACTCCACAGCCCTCCAGCTGAGTGTGGGGACCACTGACCCAACCTTCATGTCAGAACACCTCGCCGGCAGTACTGCTCACCAAAAGGGTCCAATTCCTGGGTGTTTCTACATTTGAAAATAACATTTTATAATTCTACCTTCATGTCTCTTATCCACTGCGAGCTCTGTCAAGTCCTATTCCAAATTCCAGGTACACTGAGGCTGTGGGACCTCTGATAATCTTGTAAGAGGTGCCCTGGCTCTGCTCCTAACCCGCTCTGTGGCTTCCTCTCTCGATGTTTGCATCTGTAAAACGAGGAGGGTGGATTCATTATTAGAGTGCTGGTTGGCATTTGCCCACAAGGCCCTTCTCCATGACGGGGCAACAGCTACTCATTCCCCCCACTGCTGAGCATGATGGGTGCTGCCAGTTCATGGCCACTCAATGTCCAGTCCCCTCCGGGGTGGAGGCTATCCCCAGTGACTGGTAGATGACCAAGCATGAAGACCAGCCCCCTTGCCTCAATGGAGGTTGTAGTAGTCACATTATCTGGTGTCAATTTGCAAAGGGGTGGAGTCTTGTCTGTCATTCAGGTCACAGCTTGATGACCTCATTTGGATGCGCCATGGAGATAAATAGCTCACTGGAGGCCAGAGACACACACTCTCTGCCTTGTCTTCCTGTTGACAAGCCAAATGAAACTACATTAGAGCCAGAACCCTGGAGCTGGAGGAGCCACGTGGAGACCCCTGCCAGTACTGAGATGCTTCCACCACCACTGAATCCATAGACGTTCTACCCACTGGCTTGTGATCTTCCTGTGTTCAGCATCATTGCATGTGTTGTGTGAGTCTGAAGAGGAATTTATAGACTAGAATTGGACATATGGGCTAATATCAGACTTATGGACTTGATCTGAACTGGGCTGGGATGTTTTCTCAATATACAATTGATCTTTTACAGAAATCTCTTTCTTATACACAGATGAATATCTACAAATTTGTTTCTCTAGTCCACCCAGACTAACACATGGGTCAACAGCGAAAAGCCACCCTATGGGCTGATCTGAGGCCTTTGTTGTTCAATTCCTCCCTCTCCCCATTTCTACTCCCTTCGATCCCGACATGCATGGATCCCACGGGCATTCTGCAATAAATATTTTGCACCTCACTTCACCTCAGAGCCTGCTTCCTAGGAAACTAACTACCACAATGACCTTTGACATCTTTTGCTCTTGAATTGAAAGCAGATTCGCCTCTCAGAATATTTGGACCCATCCTGAGTGCTCTGTTCCAGTTACAAGCATTGTCTCTAGAACCTCCTCCCACTCTTCATTCAGTGAACAGACTGTCATTGCACTCCTACTATGCGTCGGGCCCGGGGCTTAGGCCACTGCTCAGACCCTTGCCCGTGTCTCCAATAGCAGAAGGAAAGCCAGGCTTAGCAGCTGAATGGCTCCTCTGTCTCTGTCATGCGTTAAAATGGCTGTTTTAGTAAGACCTGGCACTAGCCCATCCCTTCACTCTGAACATGACCCAACTGGGCCCTTTTTATTGCCCTGGTCACGGTTTGTAAGCGCAGCTTCTGTTGGGCTTTAACTTTCCTGACACCGGTCTTATGTTTTGTGTCTCTCTTTAGAATCCTGTCTTAGCCTCTGGGTTTCTCCTTCCAGCGGCTGTAGCTAGATTGGGCCAACGGCCAAGATAAATGCTTCATTTGTGTACAACCCTAAATATGATTATTTCATGTTTGCTGTCTCAGGATGGCAGACACTTTGGAGGGACAGGATCTTGAGATCTGGCTAGGGCAGAAGCAAAGGATTGGAGTTAAAGGTTTTATGAAATTACCCATCTAGGGTCCACATTTGCTGTCGCCACCCTCTCTCTTGCCGTCTCTAAGCCCTGAGAGTATTTTTTCAGGCCCAATTGCCTGCTTCCCTTCATGGATTTGTAGCGTCGTGGTTTCTGGCTGCAAAGTGTTTCCTGCTGTCCATCATGCCCCCCTGTACTTGGATGGGAAGGAGTCCCAGTAGCGGTGGTTCCCCGGGATCGTGGCATTTTGATCTTTGTCTTTACGGCATCGCAGCAAGAATGACTTTGCCCTGCAGACACGAAAGCAGAGAGCTCTTTTTCAGCCCTTTGTCATCACATTAATCGTCGTAACTGAACAAATATAACCATATAGCACTCGAGTTAAACAGGTCAAGTCCAACAGTCGCATTGTACTGATAAAGAAACTAAGGAACAGAGAGATCACACAACTTTCCAAAGGCCACAGTGGTGAGCGTCAGAACAGAAAAAGGGGCACCTCCCACAAGGAAAGAGAAGAGGTTGGTATACTTTGAGGAAAGGATTTCCCTCGGGGCAGCAGTAAGTTCTGGGTGCTACCTAGGGCTATGTGCTATCTACAACAAAGTACCACAAACTAGATGGTCGAAAACAAGAAAAGGAGCCCTGGCGGCACTGTGGGTTAGGTGTAGAGCCACTAGCCACAGGTTCAAACCCACCCGCCGCCCTGTGAGAGAAAGATGAGGCTATCTGCTCTCGTAAAGGTTTATGTCTCAGAAATCGTCTACAGGGTTGCTGTACACGGGAACTGACTAGATGGCAGTGCATTTGTTTGTTTGTTTTTGTTTTTAATAAGAGGAACACCGTCTCTCGGGTGTGAAGAATCCAAAATCAAGGTGCTAGGGGGCATGCACTCTCTCTGGAAGCTCACAGAGCATCTTCAACTGTGGGTCATGAACAAATAAGTGACAGTGACGTGTTCTGAGCACGTGACGACCAAAAACGAATCCAAAGTCAAAGGCATGATCAATCTGAGGTGCTTCTGGCAGTGCCGGCCATGTTGCACTGCAGCCTGGGTTCTGGTAGCAAAAACCATATTACCAGAGTATACGTTGTACTTCACCAGGCCACCCAAATCATTAACTGTTTTACAAGCTGGGTTTGATTTGTATACTTATTTTATAAATACGTAGGCCCAGTGTCACGTAAAAACCTCTCAGGCGAAAGAGGTCACACATGGGAAAAGTTGAAGAAGCTCTGCTTGTCGGGAAGAGCCTGTCCCTGAGGCTCTCCCCGCAGCCGGTGCTGTCGGCAGTCCTGGCAGCTCCCGGACTTGTGGATGCTTCACTCCAGCCTCAACTCCACCTTCACATGGTGCCCTCGCAGTGTGGCTGCGGCAATTCCCCTCTTCTTGTGAGCACACCTATCATATTAGGTTAGGGGCCACCCTTAGGACCCACCTCGATTCTACCAATAAACCATTGCTTCCAAACAAGTTCATGTTTCCAGGTACTAGGGCTTAGGACCTCAATGTATTTTGGGGGGTGTGGGGGACCCACAAGTCAACACACAACACACCCTAAAAGTATTATTTGATCTAATTGCTTAGGAAAGTGAGCCTATTCTGATCAATGACAGCTCTTTTACCTGCTACTCATCCACAGTGGGTCTAAACAAAGACTGAATTAGAGCAAAGGAATTCAAGTTCTAGTCCTGATTCTACCACTTATAAACTATCTAACTGACCTTAAAAATACCACTTCCCTGCTTTTATTCTTAAGTTCCGAGGCTGGCCTGGCTCTCAGAGTTCCGGGGTATCGGGCAAGAGAAAGCACCACAATCCCCTACCTGTACGCCACAATCCTTCACGGATTTGAAGTTGGGGATGTGGCCTGTTTTTCTTAGCTCTAAGGGTGATTTTGATGTACAGCCAAGTTTGGAAACCACCGAGAAAGTATAAAAGACAAACAAGAGCAGAACAAACAATGAGGCTGCTAGCTAAAAAGATGTCTTAGATTATCTGCAATTTTTAAATTTTAGAGTCAATCTAGAGAACCAATGAAATTGCCCATTTTTTCAAGGTGTGCTACCTGAAACTCTAGTCCTAGGATTCTTTCTTTCTTCTGGAAAAGATGGATATTACTTCAGTGTCCTTTCTTCTAGCTAGTAGTTTACACACACACACACACACACACACCCCTGGTGAACAATCCCCATATCTGTCCCCTGTGAGGAAGTCAGATGCCAAACCGTATATTTCATTCTGTGACTCCTGAGTGATTATCTACTAGCCCTTCTTTGTGGTTGTAGCTGGTTTTTCAGGACCTGGAAAACTATCTGACATCTCCACAGAGGAGTCCAGGGCAGTGGTTCTCAACCTTCCTAATGACGCGACCCTTTAATTCCGTTCCTCATGTGTGGTGACCCCAACCATAAAGTTATTTTCTTCTTTTTTTTCATAAAGTTATTTTCATTGCTACGTCATAACTGTAATTTTGCTGTTATGAACCATAATGTAAATATCTGATATGCATTGTTGCAAATTGTTACAAAATATCTGATTTTCATTGTTACAAATTGAACATAATTAAACATAATTAAAGTGTAGTGATTCATCACAAAATAGTATGTAAGTATATATTGTGAAATATTTATGTGTTTTCCAGTGGTCTTAGGCGACCCCTGTGAAAGGGTCATTCAACCCCCAAAGGGGTCTCGACCCACAGGTAGAGAACTGCTGGTCTAGAGGGATCTATCAACTAGACAGCTAATTTATTCCATTGGATATTCATTCAATCAGAGCTCTGGTTTTCCTTCTTGATAATCGAGTGGCCTTGGGCAAGTTTCTTTCCTTGTGGCAGCTCTATTTGGAATACCAGGCGAACGTATCAGAGACTGCAGTGGTCGTGACATTTTTAAAAAGTGATAATGAATCTAGGAACTGAGCTTTATTCAGGCCATGAGGCACCCAGGTAAACAAGTGGCACTTTTGGAAAGCACCTCTTTGCTTCTTATGGAGACAGAGCTGCGTGGTTTCAAACTGCTCATCTTGCTGTTAGCAGCCCAATGCATAACGGCTAGGCCACCAAAGATCCTGTTCCTGGGTCCTGGCTTACCGTAATAGCATCCTACCCACCTGGCCGAAGTGATTGTTCTGGAGATCCAACCAAAGACCAGTCCAAATATCAGATTTTTCTAAAGAAAGCTGGTGAGAGAGCTTTCTTTTCGTTCTGGTCATGGAGTTATATAACTATGACCTCAGAGCTGCCACTGGAGAAGCCTGGGAGAATGAGCCACCACCCATAGAGCAGCCGAGATGAGAAACGGAGACGGGGCCCAGGAAAGAAGATATGCCCGTCCTCGGGTCTGACTAGAGCACCGTGTCTGGAGTACACACTGTGTTGGGCAACCCCACGTGTGTCAGAGTGAAAGTGTGCACCAGGTTTTCAGAGGCTGGTGTTTTGGAAGTCAGGTTTCTTCTGAGGCACCCTAGAGTGAGTGTCCTTGAACTTCCAAACTACATTAACAGCCAAATGTGTGATTTGTTGGTGACACCTGGGGATCTGGGTGTGAGGCTCTGGCAGGCATTCTCCAGCAGCTCTTCTTAGCAATCTTTGTGATTTGCCCTAAGAACCTTATTGTTACTTAAGCCAGGTGTTTGTTGTTTTAGAATTCCTGTCACTTGCAACTCAGTCTTGATTAAAAACACTTTTCTTCTCTATTGAGCACTTTATAATATGCATGCATATGTAAACATAGATACTTTTATATACAGTCATGTGTCATGGGAAGTCTGTTTGGAAATTTGAGATTGTATACATGTATGTTGTCCCAACCCTTAAAAACCTATTATATTAAAAATCCAAAGTACATACAGTGGTTCATAACAAATGGGCACTATTTTTGATGTACATAAAAACATAATTATTTTTACTATATTATTCTATTAAAGATGTTTTCGTGTATCTAGAAGCATTTCTTCAGTTTTCTATGCATAGACAGGTACACTAGGTACTACATCCTAAGACAACTATCTGGCTAATGCTACACTCAAACCCAAACTCAGCGCTCTGGCTAACACACAAATCCAACTTAAAGGCAGATGTCGGCACAGAACTCATTCGTAATCCAGTGAATGCTTGTACCAGGGATGCTTCCAAAAGTCTGTGGGAAAAGACCATTATCTTTGCATTAAAAAGCTTTTTATTGTAAATTTGTTTTACATTCAACAATTTTTACATATTTTGTTTCCACTCATCTATGGCAAACCTCTCAAAGAACCATCTCTTAGCCCACTTCCTCCCTGCTTCCATTCCCATCTTCCTCAGCCCTCTGTACTCGCCCATTGCATTTTTGAAGCCACTTTGTATATATGTGCACAGCAAAGATCCATGATATGTTCTGTGAAATACGACTCTGTGATTTGGACATTAGACAAGCACCATACTGTATGCTCCAAAATCTAAATCCTATCCACTGCCATTGAGTCAATGCTGACTCAGAGACCCGGAAGGCCAGGGTAGAATTGCTCCTGTGGATTTCCAAAATAATAACTCGTCAAAGAAGTGGCCCGTCTCATTTTTCTCCCATGGAGTGGCAAATGGGCTCGAACTGCTCATCTTGCAGAGCGCAGCCAAATGTGAAACGGCTATGCCACCAGGGCTTCTAAGCCTATATACTAGGAGGCTTCAAAACGTTCATGGAAAAATGAAATTCCAAGGTAATGGAATTTTCCCATGAACTATTTAGAGGGGCCTCATGTATCATAAAGATATATGGTCGCCCTATAAGAGAGAGTACCAAAAACAAAAGACGGAAAAAGCTCTGCTGGGTGGAGCTTCCATATACACGTTTTTCCCAGATAGATGAGCATCAAGCAACTGACTCTGAGTTAGTGCACCCAGTGGCATCGCCTGGGAAGTCCAGTCACAGTGTATTTTTTCGTAAAAGCAGTTTCACTCGAACCTAAATTTTTGTGATGGCCGATGTAAGAGAACAGCATGCGGCTGTGAAATGTTTCCTGCTCAGGAAAAATGCCCCAGACACTGTTATGATGTTGAACACAGCTGACAAGGACAGCGCTATGGGAAAAGCACACGGGTGTGACTGGTTTTCTTGTTTCAAGAAAGCTGAGATGTTGATTGATGACAACCTTGTTCTGGACATCCATCAACTTCCCAAGTGGATGAAAATGTTGACAAGATTCATGCCCTTGTGCTTGAAGACTGACAATAGACCATTGAAGAGATGGGGAAGTTATCTGAACTATCTTGGAGTTTAGTTCAGCGAATTTTAACAGAAGATTTGGGAATGAGAAGGGTCGTTGTAAAGTTTGTGCCTCCGTTCTGACCAACCAGGATAAAGAGCATGAAGTGGAAACATGCTGTACTTTGAAAGAACAGCTCTGAATCAACCTAGACATTTTTTCCAAGGTCATTACTGGTGTTGAGACATGGTGCTATTCTAATGACCCCAAAAGCACACATCAATCAAGCCAGTGGAAGATGCCATCGTCACCTTGCCCCCCCAAAAAAGCTCATCAAATGAAATCAAAGATCAAGGAAATGTTCACTTGTTTTTTTGATGTGAGGGGGATGGTGCATTTGGAGTTTATTCCATCAGGTCAAACTATAAATCAAGCTTTCTATTTAGGGGTTCTGAAAAGATAGTGTAACAGTGTGCCACACAAAAAGCCTGGATTTGTGGCAGACGGGGCACTGGTTTTGCCAACACAACAATGCACCTGCTTGCGCACCCATCTCAGTGTGCCAATTTGGGGCAAAAAAACAGCATGCCTCTCTTGCCCCACCTTACTCACCTGACCTCACTCTGTGCGACTTCTTTTTGTTTCCACGAATGAAGAGGGACATGAAAGGACAGCGATTTGACAACACAGAAGAGGTGGAAATAAAAAAACAAGGGAGGTGTTGTCAGCCATCCAAACAGACGCATTTGAAAAATGTTTCTGATAATGGAATCACAGATTTGACAAATGTATTAAATGTAGTGGAGAGTACTTTGAAGGTGATAAGCTTGTTTGTAAAATTTTTAAAAATATATAGCTTTGAAAAAAAATTCTGTTTTTTTGGGTAATATATATACTATAAATTCTCATTTTAACCATTTCTAAAGGCCGTGGTTCTCTGGCACCTGAGCAGGTTAGTGACTTTTTCTCTGATTCATCAAACTGCTTTTTTTCAGATCTTGGCTTCTCCAGCTCCTCCACATGGTGTGGTTTCTAATTTGTACAGTAATTTCTTGTTTCATTTTGCTTCTCTAATTGAACCCTGACTAATACAAATTGTATGGGTGGCACTTGGCAAAGAAACTTACTGCTTCCTTTCTCTGCCTCCCTCACACCCTGCATGTCCCGCTTCCCTCGGGTCACTGCGTCTCCTCCTGGTCTTCATGGGAAGGTCTGATTCTGTTTCTACTGACTCCTCAGCTAACCCAGGCCTATCCTGATCTGCCCTCTGCCCTGTTCCCTTTCACATTATTTCCTGCTCTCCATTCCCAAGTCTGTCTGGCAGGCAGTCAAGAGATTGAACACAGATTGGCTCCCAGTTAAGGCAAACGCTGAGACAGCCTGGCCAGAAGAGCTTCCCACTCCTGATTTCCAAATAAAAAATACCACCAGGCGAGGAAGTGAATGCTCTCAAAGAGAACTCAATGGCCACTGCGTGTTCTCTAGAGTGGCTATTAAATAAATATTTTGCTAAATGAATGAGCACACAGTAAAAACTACTTAAGTTGAATATTATCAAAGAACCTTTAAAAAATCACTGTGGCGTGCTGTTGACCCACTGAGCACTGCATTGGTAGGTCTAAAGTTCCTGCTGGGTTGGCTCTGCTCTCTACTGGCTCAAGGTCTCGACCAGCTCTGTGATGGACGCTCCAAGGCCAAAGCTGTTAGTCCAGATGTTGCTCAATGTGCAACCTTGGGGGAGTCAGCTCTTGACCTATCTTGGCTCTGGCTAGTCTATCTGGATCAATGAAGTAAACAAAAATATTTTAAAATCATGTTTGGAAGAAAACTTAGGCCAGTGGTTCTCAACCTTCCTAATGCCTCGATCCTTTGATACAGGTCCTCATGTTGTGACCCCCAACCTTAAAATGTTTTTCATTGCTACTTCATAACTGTAATTTTGCTACTGTTATGAGTCATAATGTAAATATCTGATATGCAGGATGTATTTTCTTTTTTGTTTGTTTGGTTTTTTGTTTTTAAATTTTTAATCATTTTATTAGGAGCTCATACAACTCTTATCACAATCCATACATACGTCAATTGTGTAAAGCACATTTATATATTCATTGTCCTCATCATTCTCAAAACATTTGCTCTCCACCTAAGTCCCTGGCATCAGCTCCTCATTTTTCCCCTTCCTCCCTGCTCCCCCCTCTCTCATGAACCCTTGATAATTTATAAATTAATTATTTTGTCATATCTTTCCCTGTCTGACGTCTCTCTTCACTCATTTTTCTGTTGTCCGTCCCCCAGGGAGGAGGTTATATGTAGATCCTTGTAATCGGTTCCCCCTTTCCAACCCACCCTCCCTCTACCCTCCAAGTATTGCCGTTCGCACCACTGATCCTGAAGGGATCATCTGCCCTGGATTCCCTTTGTTTCCAGTTCCTATCTGTACCACTGTGTATTTTCATTGTTACAAATTGAGCATAATTAAAGCATAGTGATTAATCACAAAAACAATATGTAATTATGTATTGTGAAATATTTATTTTTAATGACAAATAAATGAAATTTTGTCTTTAAACATGGTGTAGCATGGGTTACAGTCTTCACACCGGGTACTTTTACGTGGGCGTATCTGCATGTGGGTGGACCCACCTGGAGATGGATAGAGAAGCAGTGTCTTTGTTCCTAAGATCATCAGAAATATGTGTTTTCCAATAGTCTTAGGCGACCCCTGTGAAAGGGTCGTTCGACCCCCAAAGGGGTTTCGACCCACAGATTGAGAACCGATGCCTTAGGAGCTATCTTTAATCCAGGGAGATGACCCTTGTTTATCGCCCCCTGCCCTCTCTGAGGTCAGGCAGCTGGGTCATGTGCACTGGCCTCCTCACTAGACACAGTGCTGAGATGGTGCACTCAGACCTCTGGCTAGACTTGTCCCAGAGCAAGAAACAAGTATCTAAGAACCCACTTCTCCTGATATAGAATTGTTGCTGTTGGCTCCCCTTTAGGTAGCCCCTAACTCAGGGCAACCGCATGTACAATCACAACCAGACCATTGTGAGCCAGTCACTTTCAGTGACTACTTTTAGAAATAGATCATCAGGCCTTTCTTCCTAGTCTCTCTTACTGGAGGTGCTGTGCCAGAACCCTTCTGGCATCGTAGCAGCACTCAGGCCTCTGGCAACGGCTGGCTGTGCCTATGCTTGCCCTGCATTAGCAGTGCAGTTCCGTGATCGAATTCTCACCATGTGGAATGTGTGTTAGTCTGGGTGGACTAGAGGAACAAATTCATAGACACCCACATGTGTATAAGAAAGAGCTTTGTATCAAAGCGTAATTGTACATTAAGAACCAGCCTAGCCCAGTCTAGATCACGTCCATAAGTCTGATATTAGCCCATATGTCCAATACCAGTCTATAAATTTCTCTTCAGACTTATGCAACACATGCAATGACACCAAATGCCGGAAGATCACAGGCCAGTGGGTGGAAAGTCTTGTTGATACAGTGGCAGTGGGAGAATCTCAGCACTGACAGGAGTTCCAGGTGGCTTCTCCAGCTCCAGGGCTCTGGCTCCATCAGCATAGCTCCATGTGGCTTGTCATCAGAAATGACAAGAGCAGAAAGTGTGTCCCACCTCCAGGAAGGAAGGCAAGAGTTCCCAGAATCCTCAGGAGAAGGCCATGCCTCATTGACAATTACTTGATTGACAGGCTGGAGTCCCCCCCTTCACTCCAGTTGACAGGAGATTATGGACCTGCCACAGGAATTAAAAAGCAAATCAACAAAGCACACATTGTCATTGGGTTAGCGATGACACATGGCGAACCATGTTTGACAATCGACTTGTGCTCCATGGATTGGGTTTTCTGTGGTTGCTTTTTCAGGCCCTTCTTACAAGGTGCTTCTGGGTCGATCCCGATTTCTAACCCTCTGGTCGGCAGCTAAGGGCTCAACTGTTTGCACCACCCAGAGGCTCCCCAACAGAAAAGACACTTTTGCCCGACTGACATAGGACGTGAACAGCAGAGCATACCCAGGTGAGGGTTCGAAGAACTTGGGGCATGCAAGAATAGTTTATTACAAACAAGAATAAAGCACTTAGCGGCTGTCAGTCGGCATCCAGCATGTGCTACAACCCATGGCTATTGAGTTGGTTCTGACTCCTATTGGCCTATAAGGCAGAATAGAATTGCCCCGGAGTTTGCAAGGCTGTCATCTTTAAGGGAGCAGATGGCCACACCATTCGGATTGTAGGTAGTCTCGTACAGCGTGACAGCTGGGTTCCCAAACCAACCAGCCTCTCCCATCTAAATTGGGCCACGAGTCCTCCTGCGTATACATCTTGAAGCTACCAACACACGTACCTGTCCCTTCCCCAGAGGAGAAACGCCCCAGCTACCGCACAGGAGAAAGAAGAGGCTGTCTGCTCCGCTCCCCATTGGAAAGTCTTAGGGGCAGTTCTACTCTGTCCCTTCGGATTGCAATGGGTTGGAATTGGCTCAACAGCAAAGCATTTTGGGGTGTGGGTTTTCTTTTTTTCTCTGAAGCCCCTCTGCAAGGGGAACAAGGGCTCCGGCACAGCCTACACGCAGTAAATACCTGCTACTGACTGCTTTGGGGCCAGTTGGGCTCCTGCCCAATTGAAAACGCCCAGGTCTGTCTGGAAATAGGTATTCCTTGCATCTCATCCGTAACTAGGAAATACAACCTGAGAACAACGGAGTTCAGCTGGAGACACAAAGGGCCCTGGCAGTGCAGTGGTCAAGAGCTTGACCGCTCATTAAAAGGTTGCGAGTTTGAATCTACCAACTGTCCCATGGGAGCAAAGTCCTGGAAATCTGCTCCCATAGGGATGACAGTTTAGAAACCCCTGTAGGGCAGTTGTCCCCACCCTGCAGGGTTGCTCTGAGTTGGAATCGACTCGATGACAAACTGATGGCATGCCCATACACACAGAGATGGAAGGAAAAAGCGGCTTAGTCTTCAGGAGTTGAAAGATAGGACAGGCCTTCGTTTTTCGTGTCACTTCAGTGTTGTGGATCATGGCCACCCACCCGGGACTATGGATTCCTCCAACAAAGCCACCCAATCCATGTATCAGGCATGTCATTGGGCTCCGGGCTTGCCGAGTAAATGTACATGGAAGATCGTGTGTCATCAATTCTGTGGTAATCAATCGGTCCTTGCAGTCACGATCTGTTTCAGCCTGAAATTTCTGGAAGAGCAAAACTGGTGAGGTGGATAGAAGGAAATTCACTTCATGGAAGTGGATCATGCAGTTTGGGGTTGGCAGGTCCCCAATCTGTGGATCAGATGGCAGGCTCAAGCCCTCGGCTGACTCACAGGATTGCAAGGACTGACGACTACAAAAATCTGTAGGCCAAATGACAGAATAGAGGCCTCTGCTGATTTACACACCAGAAGAGTTGGGTGGGTTGCGGGTGGGGGTGCACAAAAAGAGAGTGAACTTTGCCAGAGTATCCATTGCAGACACTGAAGGCAGGCCAAACCCTTATGGAAACTCCCCTTCCAACCAATGGCTACTCACATCAGATCCCTATGGAGCATCTCAGCCCGGAGGAGCTGACATGGAACATTAACCATCACCCCACCTGAGACCATTGGATAACGGACTGGTGGTAGTTTGGGTGAGATAGGGCAATGTGAAAAGTCCCAGATGCTCAGAGACCTCAGGGCTGTGGAAAACTGGTCCTTCCTTCACCCCGTGATCACTGCCTCTGCCAGGACCGCTTTCCAAAACGATCCTGCCCTCCTGGCTGCCTCCCCTCCCACCCCCCCACCCCCCAAAAAAGAAAGCTGTGGAATGTTGACAGAGACTCGGATGTGTACACAGCTGAGGACCTTGAACCTTCTCTGCTGGGATACTCACAGGGGATTAGACAGAGGACAAGCAGATGCCCTAGGCAAGTTGAAAATAATGTTGTAAACAACACATGTCTGTCCCTTTCAGAATTGACTCACTGGCTGTGAGTTTGAGGTTTGGGGCGGTACAACGGTGAAGGGTTTGGCTGCCAACTGAGAGACAAGCAAACTGAGCCCGCTCAGTGCCTCCATGAGAGCGAGACGTGGCCATGTGCCCTCTTACAGATCCCAGGTTAGAGCATCCTATGGGCAGTCCTGTCCTATTGGGCTGGGTTCTGTGACTAGAAGCCACTGCGATGGCACCTAAAACAACTACTGTGTTCAAAGGGCCTTGCTCCGGATTATGTTTGCCATGACTGTAACATATCTTGGAAAGTAGGCATCTGAAGTATATTTCCCCCCTACTGTAAGCTCCTTAAAAGAATAAATAACTACTAAATAAATAAATAATGTGACATTCACAATAGCATCTAAGCAAATAAGCAAGTTAGGCATAAATTTAACTACAGACATAGAGGGGACATCAAATAATTTGTGGAAAAATGAAATTAAAAGGTAATGGAAGAGATGCAAATAGTAAAGTGCTACTGAAAGAGATTTTTAAAACTTCGGAAATGGAAAAGATAATCCATGTTATGGGTTGGAAGACTTAATATTGTTAAGTGATCTATAGATTCAACACAATCATGATAAAAATTCCAACAGCCTTCTTCACCCAAATAGAAAACCCAGCCTTCTACTTTCTATACAATGACAATAGGCCCCAGAGAGCTAAAGCAACACTGAAGGAGAGCACTCCCACTTGATGATTGTAAGACACACACACACAAGCAATCAAAACAGCCTGGTATTGGGATGACAATAGATGCATAGGCTAATGGAATAGCATCGAGAAATAAACTCACACACCTAAGGTCAACTGATGTTTGATAAGGGTGCTAAGTCTATTCAGTGGAGGAAAGAAGAGTCTTTGAATAAATGGTGATTGAAAAATTGGACTTCCTCATACAGAAAAATGAAACAGAATTGAAGCCTCATACCACACACACGCACAAATTCAAAATAGATTAAAAAGCTAAATGTACAAACTCAAAGCTTACTGCCATTGACTCGATCCCAACTCATAGTAACCCACAGAGATCATAGGACAGAAGAGAACTACCCCTGGGGTTTCTGAGGCTGTAAATGTTTACAGGAGGAAAAAGCCTCATCTCTTTCCCTCGGAGAAGCTGGTAGATTTGAACTGCTGACCTTGTGGTTAGCAGCCCAACTCATAATCCAGTATTCCACCAATGTCCTCAAATGTGCGAGCTAAAACCAAAAAAGTAATGAAAGAAAATTCAAGGGTAAAGTATTATATATATATATTTAATATATGTGACATAACAATAAAAGACAACATGAATTAATAGGGCCTCATTAAATTTCAAAAATTCTGTCCACTGAAAGACTTTAACAAAAAAGGGCAAATACCAATGGGGAGATTATCTTTGTAAATCATATATCTAAAAAGCAGGTAGACACATATTAACTTGGGTAAAGGGGAAAGCAAGTAAATAAATAATCTAATAATAAAGATATATATATATATATATATATATATATATATAAAATGTTGACAAGTTAACAACAATAGGACAAATAACCCAGTCATAAAATGAGCAAGGGACTTGAATAGACATTTTTATCCACTAGGGCTTTCAAATGGCCACCAAACACATGAGAGGATGCTAAATGTGATTGGCATCAGAGGGATGTACAGCAAGACCACAATGAGAGAATATTTCACTCCCAGTAGAAGAGTTATTGTTCCATAGCTCCTGGTCTTTTTGTGACTGATGATACTGAGCTACTCTACCATTTCTTTGCACAGATGTATTTGATTTCATTCTTGTGTGTTTCAATTGGTTAAAAGGTTCAGTATAAAAAGGTATTTGCAATGAACAAATCATTCCCAAACTCACTAAACTCACTGCCATCAAGTCAATTCTGCAACACAGCAACCATATAAGAAAAAAGTGGAACTGCCCCTTTGGGTTATTGAGACTATAGGTCTTTACAGGTGTGGTAGTTACATAATTTTGTGTCAACTTGAAGATATGAAAGTGTGGGGGTGGAATCTAGCCTGTCAATCAGGTCACAGCCTGATGGTACCTCCTTGTGGGCATTACCTTCCTTTAAGGAGGGTCCTGGGAACTTCCTCCCCACCCCTCCCCCACCCTTCCCTTTCCTGTTGACGAGCCACGATGAGATTTGTGTAAGTCCTGTGATGAGGCCACACCATTGGATCCACAAGGCTTTGCACCTACTGGCCTGTGATCATCCTGCATTGTCATTTTATGTGGCTCCATGAGTTTGAAGAGGGATTTAAGCATTAAGTATCGGATTTATGGACTTGATCTGGACTGGGCTGGGATGTCTTATTAGTGCATAATTACTTCTTGATATAAAGCTCTCTCTTACACATAGATGAGTGTCATTAGATTTGTTTCTCTAATCAACCCAGCCTAACACAACAGGGAAAATGCGTCTTATCTTTCTCCTGAGGTATATCTTTTAATTTGTGGTTAGCAGCCCAAAGAGTAAGCCACAACACCACCAAAGCTCCCGAACAAGTCATTGGTCTTGCAAAAATCTATCATGCAATTTCTCGTGTCCTTTCTACCATCACGACCATATTTTCAGTCTGCCATCTCTTCCTGGTTCCCAACCTGTGCATTCCAATCATCAGTAATTATAAATGTATTTGATCCATTTCAGACCACAGAAGTTGGTATAAAACTTCAATTTCTTCCTCTTTGTCTTGTGTGGTTTATGTGTAAATTTGAGTAATGGTGATATTTATTTGTCAATCTAGCATATGGACATCATCCTGACAGTATTGTACTTCAGGATAGAATTTGAAATGCTCTTTTTGACAATGAATTTGATATCATTACTCTTCAATTTGTCATTTTCAGCACAGTAGACTATCTAATGGCCTAGTACCATTCAAAATGGCCCAGACCAATCCATTTCACTCACTGATGCTTGGATGAGGAAGTAGCCCTGGTACCATAGTGGAGCTGCTAACCACAAGGCCATAAGATGATGAGCACCCACCAGTGGCTCTGAGGGAGAATGTGGGAAACAGAACCAGGAAGAGTGTGTGCAGGCAAACCCTCAACAGCCATACGTTAGAGAATCTGGGAAGCCAAGGGTCCCACAGAGGAAACCTGCACGTTGATGGGTTGGAGATGCATCCCACCACATCCTCCTAAGAAAAGTTATTCCCCACGATGTCCCCCCACAATAATGCCAAATCTCAGGTGCTGTCTACAACCACCTGGTCTCTCACTATACTCTTGAGAGTCAACTGCTTGAAGGTTATCTGCCTGAAGGTTGTCAGCCATCTAAGGCAATCAGACCCTATTGTCCATCCCACCCTGTGTTGGATAAGGATTATCCCTTCTGTTAAGGATAATAGATGGCCCCCCTGGAGGAGAGCTCACAGACCTCTCAAGGCAAGCCAGCAGAGAGAACATCAAGGTTAGACTGCCATCTTAATTCTAAAGTTTCCCCTCTTGTTACATATGTGCCTTGCTGCCACGTGTGTGCCCCTAGCTCGTCCCCCTCATGTTATGTATATGTCTGTTGTACAACCCCTTCCTGTTTATGCATGTTTACTGTGGCCTGCTTCTATAAACTCATGACATTACATTACTCTCTCCCTCTGCGTGGACCTGGCTCCTGGAGTCATGACTGAGAGGTGAGCCCTTTCATGCTTTATCTTGTCTGGTGTCCCTCTAATTTGCCCTTCAATAACACAACCGCCCCTCAGACCCATTCGATTGTGGGGAGGTTGTTCCCCCACAGGAGAAAGGTGAGCCTATCTGCTCTTGGAAAGATTTAATCTTAGAAACCCACAAAGGCAGTTCTGCTCCGTCGTAAAGGGTCGCTATGAGTCAGAATCAACTCTATGGCAGTGGGTTTGGTTTAATGCCTAGAATATGAATCTTAAGGCATTCAATTTTTTAGATCATTTTATTAGGGACTCATACAGCCCTTATCACAATCCATACACACATCAATTATGTAAAGCACATTTGTACATTCCTTGCCCTCATTTGCTCTCCACTTAAACCCTTGCCATCAGCTCCCATTTTTCCCTCCCTCCCTGCTGCCTCCTCCCTCATGAACCCTTGATAATTTATAAATTATTATTTTGTCACATCTTACACTGTCTGACGTCTCCCTTCACTCACGTTTTGTTGTCCATCCCCCAGGGTTATATGTAGATCCTTGCAATGGGTTCCTTTTCTACTCCCCCCTCCCACATCACCACTCTCAGCACTGGTCCTGGAGGAGGCATCTGTCCTGGATTCCCTGTGTGTCCAGTTCCTATCTGTACCAGTGTGCATCCTCTGGTCTAGGCAGATTTGTAAGGTAGAATTGGGATCATAATAGTGGGGGAAGGGAGGAGAAAGCACTCAGGAACTAGAAGAAAGTTGTATGTTTCATCATTGCTATCCTGCACCCTGACTGCCATGTATTCAATTTTTACAACTTCCAATTTTTCTATGGTCACACTTTGTACATTCCACATACTGATTATTAATGAATGTTCGTAGCCGTTTCTTCTCATTTTGAGTCTTTCCTCATCAGCCAATGAAGGTCCTGAAAGCTACCACTTCCCCAGAAGTGTCTTGAGTGTCTTTCAACTGGAGGCGTTCCACTTCTGGCACTATATCAGGCCAGGAGCTACTGCTATTTTTCAGGTTTTTCCCAAGTCAATTTTTCAGAAGGAAATTTCCATGTCCTTCTTCTTAGTCACTCGAAGTCTGATTGCGCTACTGAAACCATGATGACCGGGCTGATATTTGAAGCATCACTGGCATCGTTTTCAGCAGCATGGCAATATGCAAGTCACGACAGTACAACAAACTATCAGATGAACTGAAGATGGCGACGTTGAGAACAAGTTCATGAGAGCCAAAATCAGACCTTGAGTCTATCCCACGTGGATTTAGAGAGCATCCTAAGATTAGATTTGACGCCTCAAACACTAATGATTGAAGGACAGATGGGCAAGTTGGGGATAGTGGCAAGGATATTATACATAAACAAGGCAAAAATTATAAAATAGACAGGGAAAAAGACCAAAATGAAAGTCAAAATAGACTCTGACTCTTTCTCTAGAACAGCGGTTCTCAACCTGTGGGTCGTGAGCCCTTTGGAGGTCAAACAACCCTTTCCGAGGGGTCACCCGATTCATAGCAGTAGTAAAATTACAGTGATGAAGTAGTAATGAAAATAATTGTATGGTTGGGGGGTCACCACAACATGAGAAACCGTATTAAAGGGCCACAGCATTAGGAAGGCTGAGAACCACTGCTCTAGAATGCAAAGAAGCTAATATAAATAGAAGCAATGAAATTAAAACTGAGTAGAGGTTTTCAAAAGGGCAACTTCAGAGACAAAGTTGAGTATCATTGTTATCTCTCATAAGGGTTTGTGCCCTGGAACAACTGGGCCCATTAACTAACTCCAAGTTAGAGATATAAAGAGAATTTTATGAAAAAGACTGACAACTGTCTTGATGGTGTCCCACTTGTGCTCAGAATACAGTTTACATATTTTTACACTGGGATGTAAAATGCATTTGGGGTGGCGGGGAGGGAACCTGTGAGGGAAAAGCTAGCCCCCCACAACTAATCACGAGTTCGATAGGCGCAATTGTATGGTTAAGATATGTAAAGATTATAATAAAGTCATAGAGAATGAGAGAGATAGGAGAGAGAGTAAAATAAAGAAGTCAAACACATTTCATGGTAGCATGCTCATATCCTGGATGGCCATGATCTTACCAGCCAGGTCCGCACACAGCGTGAGCCGAGGGTAAGAGAGTGAGGCAAGGTGGGCCGGAGAGAGATGAGGTGGAGAAGAGCCCTCCGCTTATTGCTAACCAAGGCTTATATCTACTTAGGGGGTGTAATTACAGGTAACCACACATGTCACAGGAAGGGCTGTACAATAGGCATTACAAGCAATAGGAGGGGGATATGCAATGGGCATAGGCATAACAGGAAGGGGATGAGCTAGAGGTTTATCCATGATAGGAAGGGGAGGGACTAAGGGTATTCATGTGACAAGAAGGGCGGACCCTACACTCAATATGGCAGCCTAACCTTGGTCACCCTTTAGTGGGCTTGACCTCCCTGGGCTCTCCTTCAGGGAAACAATCTATTACTGTCCTTATCAGAAGGGAGGTGACCCTACTTGTGGGATAAGCAATGGTGTCTGCTTGCTCTAGATGGCTGATAACCCTTAGGGAGAATAACCTCTGATCTACTTCTGTTGACCTCCAAGTGTATAGTCATTTGCCACTGTAACAAGCTGCAAGCAGCCAAGTTTGGGATATATTTTGGGGAGACAACTTGGGAGCAATCTTTGTTTCCCACAGGAACCTATACTTTGCTAGGTATTTTCCATAACTCAAGTTACAGGATAATCACAACATGTTCACTATAACAATCAAATAAGCCGGTAAGAGTAACATTTATGATATAAAAACCTTCGATGTCATAATGATCCTTCAGGCAGAGTTGCTCAGATATCCCTCAAGGCCAAATCATCTATTTGAACACTTACCACGTCTTGGAGTAATACGGAAGGTTATTAAAACTCCACAGAGGCTGGTATGGGGAACAAGGCAAATATGACATGAGTCAGGCTAACTACAAACGGTCTAGGTTGCATAATAAAATGTGCAAAGACCTGGAGTTAGAAAACCAAAAGGGAACAACACACTCAGATTTTCTCAAACTAAATGAAATATAGAAAAAAAATCAAGACTTGCTTTGAAATATTCAATGGACAAAATATGGAACTGTAAGGTCTCTCTCTCCTGGACTAGATTTCATCCTCGGTCCTTGGCTCCGCACGAGAAAGATTTCATGCCGAAGCCGGGCTCGTGATCCAAGTGAATTTAATGAAAGTTCAAAGAAGCTTCAGGTTTTACACGGCACCCATAGGATTCCTTTGACCATGCGGCCTGGCAGAGACTGCTCCGGGACACGCAAGGATCTCTCTCCTGCCACGAAGACCACCAGACTGCCCAAGCAAGACAAGCCCAGAGACCCTCTCCCTTCTGGTCCCTGCCTTCTTAAGGGTTCCCGGGGGAGGCGTGGTGAACGACCCCAGGTTGCTCCCATTGGCTAAATTGTAGTAACCTGGCCCAGGTGGGCTGCTCCAGGTGTAACGCCCATCTCCCACCCACTGGCGGGAAAATCCAGCTTTTGTCCTTTGCTGGCTCTCCTGGGCATGCGTAAATGGACTTCCCAGTTCCCTAGGCTAAGCTGCCTAACAGAACCAGTACAAGAAGCATCAAAAGAGATGGAAGGAATATAGTCACTGTACCAAAAGGAAGGGATTGATGGAACATTTTAGGAGCTAGCATGTGACCAAGGACTGATGGTCCTGAAAGTCGAAGTTCAAGTTACACTGAAGACCTGCCTCCAGGAACTGAAGGGATACCAACTTAAATGTTTCCAAAAGGAAAACCAGTGTAGCACTGGGAGTACTCGCGATAGTCCGTGCCAAGACATGTAACGGAGAGCTCACACACTGGACGAGATCCATATTTGTGCCCATTCTAAAGACAGATGGCCCACCAGAATGCATAAATTATCAAACAATATCATTAACATAACACATGACGGCAACTTTGCTGAGGATAATTAAAAAATGGTTGTAGCGATACATGAATAGGGAGCTGCCATTTATTGAGGCTGGATTCAGAAGAAGAGTGGAACTAGAGACAGCATTGCTGACGTCATGTAGGTCTTGGCTGAAAGCAAAGAATCACAGAATGATGTTTGCTTGGGTTGCATTAATTATGCAAAAGCCTTTGACTATGTGGATCATAAAAATTATGGGCACATTATAAAGAATGGCAATCCAGAGCACTTAACTGAGTGCTCAGGTGGAACTTGTAAACAGGTCAATAGGCACTCATTTGAACAGAACAAGGAGATACTGCATGGTCTGAAACCAGGAAAGATGGGTATCAGGGCTGTACCCTCTCATCATGCTACTCAATCTGTATGTGAGCAAATCATCTGAGAAGCTGGACTGCCTGAAGACGAGCACAGCATCGGGTTGGAGGAAGGCTCGTTAACAACCTTCAGAATGCAGGCGACAGGGCTTTGCTTGCTGAAAGCCAAGAGAACTTGAAAGACTTACTGATGAAGACAAAATAATATGACCTTCGGTGTGGATTATAACCCAGTGTATCGGAAACCCAAATCCTCACACCTGGGCCGATAGACACATCATGATAAACGGAGGAGAGACTGAATTTGTCGATGATCTCATTTTGCTTGGATCCATTCTCAGCACTCACGGAATCAGCCGTCAGGAAATCCAACAACATCAGATTGCATTGGGCAAGTCTTGAGTCAGTGTATCATTTTAGGACTAAGGCTCACTTGACCCAAGTCATGATGTTTTGTTTCACTTTCCTCTTTATGTATGCCAAAGCCGGATGAAGAATACGTACGAGTGGAGGAGGATTGATACCTCTGAATGATGGTGTTGGTGAGGCATATTGGAAGCCCCACAGACTGTCAGAAGAACAAGTAAATCTACAACGAGGATTCTCCTTGGAAGCGAGCATGGTGAGATTTCGTCTCATGTCCTTCGGATATGTTATCGGGATCAGCCAGCCGCTAGAGGACGTATGCTTGGTAAAACAGAGCGTTGGCAAAGGAGATTAAGACCTCTAAGGAAATGGGTTGCCACCGTGCCTGCAGCAGCGGGATCGAACATCACCAGTGTGAGGATGGTGCAGAATCGAGCGGTGATTGTGCGCCTGGTCCGTGCTGATGGCACCTCACCCCAGCAGCCTGCGTTCCCTCATCGGTCCAGGGGGAGCTGGAATGGAGGGCAGTGAGTTTGGTTTCAAGTTCGTAGGACTGTTGTGAGACTTAGAGGGCATGATACACTTGACGTGCTTGATGAACCGTGGGCCCATGTCCTTTTACATAAGCAAATGTGCACCCCTTCTTTCCCCGAGGCAGCCTCAACTATGGGCTAGTTCAAAGTTTGACCTTGGTAGGCTTTCTGTCTATTTAGGGGAGCCCAGGTCAACACACAGAGCTCCATATCCCCCGACGTGTCAGGGCCTCTCCGGGGAGCAGTCCAGGAGTCCCTGGGACTTAGGGAAGGTTTGCGATTGTTCATTTCCCAGCACATGATTTGCTGTCATTGAACATGCAGTGGAGGGAGCACTGGGCCACAGAGAGGCTGCTCCAGTGAGGAGCGGTTGCTGATGGGGAACAAGGCCCTGCAATTTCAGGGAGGTGGTCGGTGGAAAGCTACAGTTTGAGTCAAAGATAGAAGCCTGGGAGCCAGACTGAGTGTAACGGTGGTCTGGAAGTTCTTAGATAAGAGCGTTGAGCGTTGAGCTCACAGAAATTAAAAAGTCCAAGAGCAGTGGCTCACAATGAGCACTTCTCCTGACCCCCCTCCCTGCTCTGTCAGGTGTACTTGGTGCTCATCTCTGAAGAGTTCTGGAGCCAGTGTAAATTGTATCTGTCTCAGGCCTGCAGGCTCCGCAATCTTTTGGAAGTAGCTCTTTGCTTTGGATGGATTTGAGCTATGGATTTGAACTAACTAGGGAGAAGGCTAGCACTTAATCGCTGGCATCAAGTCTGGTTCACCCTAATACCTTGGTTCTGAACTGCTCCAAGTGCTTTGCCTTTCAAAGAAGGCTTCGCCCAGCGTACTGAATTAACTACCCGAAAGAAGACCGACTTGGCATATCACGGGAAGTCACACTCTGTGTGTACATGTGTTAGGAAGACCCCCGTCAATCCTTCCATTAGTGACTAGGCTGCACTAGGGATGAAATATGCAGGTGGCTACCTTGGTTCCTTCCCTTCAGTATGCATGTGCACAAGTAGCCTGTGTGCTCTGCAATGTTCAGTGAAAGGAGACAGGTAGACTAAGCTTAAATTCCAGGAACCTACGACCAGCCTCCTGCACTAATCTCTCTCCCATGCAGAAATGGCGAGGGAGCCGTTTACGCCTCTGGGAAGCATGTTCCACTGTCCTCCTGCCTTGTTGCCACCTCGCAGAGCTTACCACAGAAGAGGCGAGGTTTTCTACCAGTTTGATGTTATGCTTGAAATCACACCTTAGACTCATTTCTTGAGGTTAAAACACCTGTTAAAACACACATGCCTACCCTTCCCCTCCCAGTATTGCTGCTTCCCTTATTGGTCCTGAAGGGTTTATCTGTTCTGGATTCCCTGTGTTGTGAGCTCTTAGCTGTACCAGTGTGCATGTTCTGGACTAATCAGCTCTGTAAGACAGAATTAGGGTCATGGTAGTCGGGGAGGGGAGTGGGGGGAGTCATGGGAACTGATCACAAAGATCCACGTGTGTCCCTCAGTCCAGGGGAATGGATAGCAGAAAAATGGGTGAAATGAGACAGCAGTTGATATGTAAGACATGAGAAAAGAAGAAGAAGAATTTATAAATTATCAAGGGGGCATGAAGGAGGGAGGGGGAAAATGAAGATCTGATACCAGGGGCTCGGGTAGAAAGAAAATATTTTGGAAAAGATGATGGCAATACATGTACAGCAAAATGGATATATGTATGGATTGTGATAGGAGCTGTAAGAGCCCCCAATAAAATAAAATTTAAAAAACCATACACACACGCCTGCTTGCAGTTATGGTTAAGACACAGAGGCTTCAGCATTAGGAAGAGCACCTGGAGGCCTGGAGAGTAAGTTAACACTTCACTTCCTCCTCTGCTATAGCCGGGTGGTCAGGGCTGCAAAACGAACAGACAAACCAGCTGCCATTGGGGGGGGGGGGGGGTTCCAGTTTATGGTGACTCTGTGTGTGTGCAGAGCAGACCTGGGCTCCACAGTTTTCAATGTCTTTGATTTTTTTAAAAAACAGAAATACAGAGCCTGCCCTGTGGAATACTTTATCTTCTAACAATATCAATTATTGGATTGAAAGAGGACTGAGTGATTGTCAACCTCACAGCGGATCATTTGAAAAATCATTAAAAATCTCTGGAGGGTAACCAAGCAAGGTGCTGTAGCCAGACTCTATTTCTAGGGTGCAATGCTGATGGTAGAATTTGTGAGAGCATTGTTACTGCATTTCCCACCAGTTTGCTCAGTGTGTTGCTTTGCTTGCCAACAATTTGGTCCTAAGCCACTTAACTTTCAATTTTCTACAGATGAACTTAGTGATTGGCACGATTTGAATATGCTGGTTTACAGAGATTGTGTATTGTCATATCTAAACTGAAGACATGGCTTTGGCTTTCTGCATAATCTGGAAACACAAATTGATTAATATCAGTATTAGAAAGCTGTTTTGTAATTCATTGTTATATGGTTATAGTAATCACCGATTGAGGACTACTTTTTTAAGGAAGTAAGGAAGTTTTGGGATCCCCACAAAATTTGGATATTTGCTTAAATTTGTTGTCAATCTAAGACCCAAAACAAAACCATACCCAAGGTGAATGGAGGTGGGCATGGAGTGGAGACCTAGTGCCCATCTGTAGACAATTGGACATCCCCTCACAGGGAAGAGATGAGCCAGTCAGGGTGCAGAATAGCACTGATGAAACACACAACTTTCCTCTAGTTCTTTGTTCACCCCACTATCATGACCTCAATTCTATCTTACAAATTGGATTAGACCAGAACATGCACACTGCTATAGATAGGCGCCCGCAACACAAGGAATCCAGGATAGATAAACTCCTCAGGGCCAACCATGAGAATAGAGATACCAGGAGGAGCAGGGGAGGGTGGGGGGAGAAAGAGGGAATCTATCACAAAGATCAACCTATAACTCCCTCTCAGGGGGAAGAACAATGGAAAAGTTTGTGAGGGGCAACGGAGGACTATGTAAGATATGAAAATAATAATCTATAACTTATCAATGGTTCATAGGGTGGGCAGCCAGGGGAGGGAGGGGGGAAGAAATGGGGAGCTGATATCAGAGGATCAAGTGGGAAGAGAATGCTTTGAAAATGATGATGGCAGCATATGTGCAAATGTGCCTGACACAATGGATGAATGTATGGATTGTGATAAGAGATGCAAGAGCCCCCAATAAAAGTATTTAATAAAAAAATTGTTGCCAAATCTGAAAGCAAAGCAACACAAAAAAGAGCATCCCATCATATATGTTTAAAAAATGTGTGATGAATTAACACATAAATAATAATAATTTTACTAACTTTTTTTCAATCGTTTTATTAGGGGCTCATACGACTCTTATCCATACATACATCAACTGCATAAAGCACATTTGTACATTCCTTGCCCTCATCATTCTCAAAACATCTGCTCTCACTTAAGCCCCTGGCATCAGGTCCTCATTTTTTCCCCCTCCCTCCCCGCTCCCCTCTCCCTCACGAACCCTTGATAATTTATAAATTATTATTTTGTCATATCTTTCCCTGTCTGATGTCTCCCCTCACCCACTCTTCTGTTTTCCGTCCCCCAGGGAGGAGGTCACATGTAGATCCTCGTAATCAGTGTCCCCTTTCCAACCCTCCCTCCCACCACCCTCCCAGTATTGCCACTCGTCCTCCCTGGATTCCCTGTGTTTTCAGTTCCTATCTGTACCAGTGTACATCCTCTGATCTAGCCAGACTTGCAAGATAGAATTGGGTTCATGATAGTGGCTGGGGGTGGGGTGAGTGGGGGGAAGCATTTAGGAACTAGAGGAAAGTTGTATTTTTCATCGTTGCTACATTGCACTCTGACTGGCTCATCTCCTCTCCGAGACCCTTCTGTAAGGGGATGTCCAGTGGCCTACAAATGGGCTTTGGGGCTCCACTCCGCTCTCCCCCCACATTCACTATGATAAGATTTTTTGTTCTTTGATTCCTGATACCTGATCTCTTTGACACCTTGTGATCACACAGGTTGGTGTGCTTCTACCATGTGGGCTTTGTTTCTTCTGAGCTAGATTGCTGCTTGTTTACTGTCAAACCTTTAAGACCCTAGACGCTATATCTTTTGATAGCCGGGCTCCATCAGCTTTCTTCTCATTTACTTATTCACCCGCTTTGTCTTCAGCAGTTGTGTCAGGAAGGTAAGCATCATAGAATGCCAATTTAATAGAAGAAAGTATTCTTGCCTTGAGGGAGCCCAATGCCCTTCTGCTACCTTAATACTAAACCTATAAATATATGCACATAGATCTATTTCCCCATCCTCATATATAAATATATTTGCATATGTACATGTATTTATCTAGACCTCTATAAATACCCTTTGCCTCCCAGCTCTTTCCTCTATTTCCTTTGACTTTCCTCCTGTCCCACTATCATATTCAGTCCCCACCAGGGTTTCAGCAATTCTTGGTTACATTACCCTTGATCACGCCCTACCAGGCCTCCCTCACCCTCCTGACCACCGATTTGGATCACTTCTTGTTCCCTTGTCACTGGGTTTGTTAACACCACTACCTTTCCCCCCACCTCCCCCTCTCCCATGTCCCCCTGGAACTATTGGTCGCATTGTTTTCTCCTCCAGATTGTTCATGCAGCCTATCTTATTTAGACAGACCTGCAGAGATAATAACATGCACAAAAACAAGACAGAGCAAAACCAAGTAGCAATATACAACAAAACAACAACAACAAACCAATGGCAATAAAAACAACCACAAAACAAAACACAAGAAAGAAAAGCTTGTGGTTAGTTTGAGGATTGTTTGTTGGCCTTTAGGAGTGTTTTCCAGTCCAGTCTGTTGGGGCACCACACCCTGGCCCCCAAGTCCACCTCGTCGCTCCATTTTCTTGCTGTTCTGTTGCACCCCCTTAGTGTTTTGCCTCGGTGTTGCAGGATCAGATCAGGTTCCCACACTGTGTCTCCGGTGTTGTCCCCTGCAGGGCTATGGGTCAGTGAGGGGCGTCATGTCTCATAGTGGGGCCGGCCATGTGGTCTTCTTTGTGGACTGGCTGCTCTAATTGGGATCGTCATTCTCAAGGCCCGGTGGGCCAGTTACTAACTTTTTAATTGACCATATGTTGAAATGCCAATGTTTTTTCCTCCCTCCTTCCCTCTCTCTCCCCGCTTCTTCTCACTTCCCTATATCCTTTAAAGTCTGCTTCTTCGAGTGTGAAAATCACTTATTTTGGTTTGCTTTTTTATAATGGTCTCATAAAGTATTTGTCTATTTGAGACTGGCTCACTTTGCTGAGCATAATGCCTTCCAAATTTACCCATGTCATAAATGTTTAACAGTTTCATTATTGTTTTTATATAAAAAAATGGATGTTGGATTTTTGTCATGACTTTTATACATCAATTAATATAAATATATTTTCTTTTGTATTATTTATATGTTGGATTACATTGATTGTTTTTCTAATACTGAACCATCCTTTTATACCTGGTATAAATCCCACTTGATTATATATATATAACTGTTTGTTGAATTTTATTAGCTAGAATTTTGTAGAAGATGTTTGCATTTATGTTTATTATAGGACATTATTCTATAGTTTTCTATTCTGGTAATATCGTCACTAGGTTTTGGTGTCAGAGATATACCTGCTTCATAAAATGAGTGTTGTCCTTTTCTATATTCTGGAATAGTTTGTGTAGAACTGGTTGTGGTAGTTGTGGTAGTTTCACAATCTGGTGTCAACTTGCTAAGGGGTGGAGTCTAGCCTGTCAATCAGGTTGCAGCTTAGTGACCTCTTTTGGAGGCCCCCAGGAGGTCAGATACATACTCTCTCTGCTTGTCTCCCTGCAAGACATTCCTATTGAGAAGCCACATGCAGCTATGCTGATGGCAGCCAGAGTCTTGGAGCTGGAGGAGCCATGTAGAGACCCACACCAACCCTAAGATGTTTCCACCGTCACTGGATCCACAAGACTTTCCACCCACTGGCCAGTGATCTTTCTGTACTTGGCGTCGTTGAATGTGCTGCGAAGTCTGAAGAGGAATTTACAGACTGGTACTGGACATCTGGGCTAATATCGGATTTATGGACTTGATCTGGACTGATCAATTGCTCTTTTATATAAAGTTCTGTCTTATACACATGAGCGTCTATGAACTTGTTTCTCTGGTCAACCTTAATTAACTTATTGGGGTAACTCTAACTCTTCTGGGTAAAATTGCCCAGAAAAACCATAGGTTCTTAGATTTTTTGTTGCTGGGAGTTTTATTTTATCTATCTATCTAATCTATTTATTTATAGAAGGTCTGGTGGATCCAGTGGCAGTGCAAGCATCTCAGTGCTGGCACGGGTCTTTATGTGTCTTCTCCAGCCCTCTGAGTGTAACAACAGCAAGAAAGGGAAGGCCATTGCAGGGAGTTTTAAATGGCCTGATCAATTTCTTGTGGTACAGATCTGACATGAGTTTTCTGTGTCAATCTGTGTTAATTTTGGTAGTTAATGTGGTTCTAGAAATTTGTCCATTTATTCTAGATTTTTCAAGTGTGTTGAAGTACAATCCTTCACAATATTATCTCATCTTTGTTTGCTTGGTTGGTTCTGTTGTGTTGTTACCTCTTTCATTTCTTATTCATAATATTTATTGCTTCTTTTCCTTTGTTAAATTTGCCAGTAGCTTATCAATCTTATTAATCCTTTCAAAGAACCCACTTCTCTCCCTCTCTCTCTCTTTTATTACTGCTACAAATTCATGGAAACCTTTATTAAACAAAACACTAAAGTTTGAAGCTATTGTGTCTCCATATCTTCCATCTAGGTCTCTACATTTCTGAAGGCAGTGTCCCAATCCCTTTAGTCCTCCCTAAAAAATTATTTTATTTCCTTCCCCCAACAGTTTTATTGGCAATGAATTTACATATCATATAACTCAATCATTCAATCATATCAAGGAGAATTGTACAATCACCTCCACATCAGTTTTAGAGCACCACCCCCATGGTTAATTCACCTTTAAAAATAATTATGCACTCATAATCCGTTATAGTGCTCCCTCCCTCCTTCATCTTCATTATTTACTTCCCAAATTCCCTTTCCCTCTCTAACATCCCCCCACCCTTGTATTGCCCACATCCCCTTGTATCAGTTATTCTTATTCTGCATCCACTCCTCTTGTGCTTCACAGTTAGGAGACCCAACAGAAAACAATAAAAAACAAAATCACACTAAGGTGGTAATGATGAAAACATAATAGTATAAAGACAAAAATACAAGTATTGTGTAAGAAGGGAAAGACCCCCAGCAACATTCAAGAAGTCAGGGAGAAATGTCTGTCATGGAGCCAGTAAGAGAGACTTACACCCAGAACAAGTTCAGGTCAAGTCTTACAGGGAGGTCAGTTGGCCAAGTATCAAAGAACCCACTTGTGTTGTTGATTTTTTTCAATTGATTTTCTGATTAACTTTTTTCTGTTCTAATCATTGTTATTTTTTTTCTTACAGTGGCTAAGGGATTTTTGTTTTGTTTTTCATTTCCTATTCTAATTGTTGTGGGTGTTGGTTAAGTGACTGATTTGGTACTTTCTTCTTTCAAATATGTTTATCTATTGTTATGAATTGCCCTCTGAGAGCTGCTTTTGCTGTGTCCCAAAAGTTTTTTATGTTTCGTTTTGGTTCTTATTTGATTTGAGGAATTGTTAAATTGCACTCTTTATTGCTTCAATTACTCAGTGGTTTATAAATCAAGTGTTCAATTTTCATGTAATTGATTTATTTGGTTTGATCTTCCTATTATTTATTCCTATAGCCTTATAATGTGAAAAGGTAGTTTGTAGTAGTTGTTTTTTTTATTTAAAAAATTTTTACAAAGTCACAATGAGTTATTATTATTACCATTTTATTGAGGACTCTTACAGCTCTTATAACAAACCATACATCAGTTGTATCAAGCACATTTGCACATATGTTGCCATCATTATTTTCTAGACATATACTTTCTATTGAGTCCTTGGTGTCAGCTCCTCTTCCCCCCTCCATCGCCGCCAGTAGTTGATGTTTTTAAATTTATTAATGCTTGCTTTGTGGCCTAACCTATGATCTATTCTTTAATATGTTCCCTGTGTGCTGGAAAAGAATGTATGTTATGTTGTTGTTAGGTGAGGTACTCTATGTCTAAGAGAACAAGCTAATTACTTATGTTATTTGGTTCTTTTGTATGTTATTTGGTTCTTCGTTGCTTTTTCTTTCCAGTTCATGTCTTTTCTCAAGAGGTGTATTGAAATCTCTTAATATTATTGTAGTATTGCCTATTTGTCTCTTAACTGTGTGTGCTTGATTAATGAATTTTGAGACTTGTTTACTGGGTGCATAGATATTTATTATGGTTATACCTTCCTGTTCAATTGAGGTTATAATCATCAATAGCTTTCTTTATCTCTGGTGATGTCATAAATTAATATTATTTATTACTTCTGTTGTGTGTTTTTTAACTAGTGTTAATTTGATACATTCTTTCACCCTTGATTTTTAGTCTGTTTTTGTCTGCGTATCCTGTAAGTGTTAGATCTCTCGGGGGAGATATATGCCTTGGTCCTTGGCTTCACACAAGAAAGAGTTCATGCCAAAGCCTGGTTTGTGATCCAAATGCGTTTTATAAAAGTTAGAAGCAGTTTCAGGTTCTACAGTAAATGGAACACAAGCCAGACAGAGTCTGTGGCACAGTTGGGGGACTGCAGCCTGGCCACTCCGGGCCACAGTCCAGCTGTGCTATGTTGTGTAACAGCCTCTGGGAAAGAGAGACAGCCAGGGCAAAACCTCTGGCCTTTTCAGTTCCTCCTAGGGGAGGCGTGCTTGACAACCCTGGTTGACCCCATGGCTGAATTGAATTCATCTGGCTTCGATGGGCCAATCCAGGTGTGACACCCACCTAGGTGTCCCACCCCTTCCTGGCCAGGGGCTCAAACCTAACATAAGCAGCACATTGATAGGTTGTGTTTTCTTATATCCATTCTACTAGTCTCAGTCTCTTAACTACTGAGTTTAATCCATTTACATTGATAGGGATGATTTTATTGGTATAATTTTGTTGACTTTTTTTTGCTATTTTTATGGTGTTATGGGTTTCTATGTTTATTGTAATTGTGCGGATTTCATTTTCCTTGTGGATTTTCTTGTCATGTTTTCCCATTGCTTTTTTTGTTTTTATCTTCTTGCTTAGTATGTTTTTATGGTTTTGCTCTTTTAGCTTTTGTTGAGCTTTTAACATGTTACTTTCAGAAGGTAACATTGCTGACTAGAGGTAGGGAAGGCTAGTCAGAGGTGGATTCAGATGCCCTCCGTGCCATGCAGTGTTTACAGACTAAAAATCAAAGGGTGAAACCAACCTTCTTCGGACAGAGAAGAAAAACACAACTGAAATGTGCCAAGTCCAATTCTTTCCTTCCTATGTAAAGGGGTGTGGAAATACAGGTAGTTTCTTCCCAGAACCCAGCAGAGGCTGGGCTGCATGCAGCAGGGAAATCTCACCTGAGCCTGCCAATAAGGACCAATGAGCCCTCGGCAATAGCCTGGCATGGGCTCCCTCCCACAGGGGTTGTTAATTGCCCAAGCTTTTCCAATGCTCAGCTCTGTTCCAAGGAGCTTTTGTGGTTAAAATCAATGTGCTTCTGGACTAAGTGCCCTTATGATTTCTAGTTTACATTATTTGCCTGTGCTCTTGTACCACGTGACACGACACCCTTTGTGTTGCTATGCAGTAACAGGCCGTTCAGGAATCTCTAAGAGCTTTGTCATTAGGGCCCGCGGCACAGGGCAGGTGGAGGACTGAAAGCTCAGAGACAGCGGTGATAAAGCTCCCCCTGGGTCATAAAGGAGCCAAGCCTAGGCCTGGTTCCTCCTCGAGGCCGCAGGTGCAAACTCTGTGGCTGGTGTAGGGCTCGCGGTGCTGCAGAAGAAGCATCCGGGCGTCCAGAGGGGCTGGGCGGGAGAGCGGGCTCTCTGCGCCTGTACGTAGTGCCACCTGCTACTGAGCTGAAATGCCCCGGGACTGGGCTGGCAACAGTTTGCGTGCGCATGATCAGTTCTTGTGGCTGCCTTAAGGCTCGCTGTCATTATTGTTAGGCTTACACACAATGTAGTGACACTCAGTCCAGTGCTGCTCCGGATCCAGGATCAGTGGGTGGAGGATTACATAGTTGTCTGGGATCCACAAGGTTTCCATCAGCTCGTTTTTGGAGGTAGATTCCAAATCTTTCTTCCTCAACTGCCTCAGTCTGGAGGCTCAGCCTGGAAACTGCTCAGCATATCAGCATCCAATGCTTCCGCCGCTAACCGAGTGGGGACTGAGCATGAGGGACGTTGACTGGAACTGAACCTGGATATCTGGCATGGGGTGGGGCAGTCTGCCTCCATCCCGATCACAATCTAGGAAACGCGAGGGGCCAGAAGGGCGTCAGGAGTCAAATTGACTCTGCAGCGCACAACAAACCTCATTTGGAATGTGACAAAGAATTCTTGTCTTATGGACTTAACCCTCCACTTCTCCGCGGGGCATTGTAGGCGTGGCAAGATCACGTGTTGGGAAGTGGCCCAAAGCAAAGCACAAAGATTAATTTTCTACTACGGTTCCCGGACCCAAGGTCAGCTCAGGGACCGACTTGTACCATCGGTAAGGCTGAACACGTGGCCCCGAGGTTACCTCCTTGAGGTCCCGTCCCCAGAAGGCCGTCTTGTGGTCCAAAGCCGTAGCTGCAAGCAGTCAGGGATGGAGCGGGAGGGGCGAACACCGTCCAACACGCCCCCTCCGACAGCGTTAGGGTGGAGGCCCGGCCGTGCACATGGCTAAAGCACTGGCTGCGGCTCAGGGGGTTGGGGTCTGCCCAGAGGTGCCTCCGAAAAGCTCGACTTCCCAAACCTAACTCTGGCCGTGGAATTCCCTAAGAGACACAGTGCTGCTCTGACATGCCAGGGGTCGCGGGGGGCGGGGAGGGGGTCGGAGGGGACTAGGGCAGCAGCGTTTCTTTTCTGATTGGAGTGAAAGCAGAGCTGCACGTTAGGGGTCTCACCTGCAGCAGCTGTGGAGGCAGGTGGGCTGGATCAAGCAGAAATGGAAGGAGACTCTGGCTTCCTCTCTTGTCTTCCTCTTCCTTGGCGTTTTCTGCGGCTCCTCCACTTCCTGCAGGGGTGCCAGGCAGCTTTATAGAGGAGGGTAAGTCAAAGCGTGCTGGGCTGGGGTTCCAGGTCACACAGCACAGGTCTATTCCAAATAAAGCCATCAGCAGACAGCGGCAGACAGCTCTCTCAGTGATACACTTGCTTCCGGAACCAGGGGAAACCACAGGAGGGGCTTCCGGGGAGATCTGCAGGCCAAGCAAAGAGGTCAGCCCACAAGTTGACAGGGACTGCTAATTTTATTTAATTACTTCTTTCGTGTGAGATTCCTAAAGGGTAATCTTTTTTAAAAAAATAGTTGTACTGGCGTATACTTCACAAATCACACAAGTGAATCATTCAGTCATCGTAAGAAGAGTTGGGCAATCCAGTTCAGAACATTGTCTTCTTCTCTTACTCATTGATGTTAGTCCCCCGTTTCTCCCCAAATATCCCCTGCTGTGCTCCTAGCTAATGATTTTGTTGATTTAGTTTATTCCAATGCCACAACTTCTACTTGTATAATTCAGTGTCACTGATTAAACCCTTCTGCCCGTACAGTCATGACTGATATCCTTTTCCAAATTACTCTACCACCATTGCCATCGACTCAGTGGCCCCCGTGACAACCCTCTCCCCTTGGTCACACTTGGTTTCCTTTAAGGGTAATCTCTAGTTGTGCTTGGAGGACACCGGCTAGTCACTGGGGGGTCGTTATGAAGCGTTTTGGAGAAATGTTGGACTGCAGTGTCGGGGAAAGGCCAGGAAACTTGAGCTGCGGACTCTCGTTTCCCCAGCGGGACAAGGCACTTCCCCGTTCTTGGAGGCTAGAGAGGGCTCTCCTATGAGAATTCTCCTGGAAACCTTATGCCTCCACCCTGTAATGCTGATCGTACCTCTTCTGACTTCTTTTTCCCCCAAACTCAAAGAACGTTTGAGTCCCTTGCGGATACCCAAACCTCTGTGGTGACCTGGTGTAGCACATCGTGGAGCACAGACTTCTTTACAGGAAGGGGCCAGAGGGATGAAACATCGCCTCAGAGTGCACAGATGTAGCGGTGGATAGATCCAGAAAAAAATAGCTTCGAGTGTTGATATTTTTGTTATGATTTTATTGTATTATTATTCTGTTCACTTACCCCCCAGCATGAAAATCATCACGAAGTGTCCTCCAGCCTCACCTGCACGAGTTGTTGCCGCCATGAACAAATACACACTGACGACTGCGCCGACATGGGGGGGCTTCCAGAAGTTTCCTGAGAGCAGGGACTCTGCAGGCGGGGAGGAAAGCAAGGCGGCGGCATGGACAGGGAACATCTGGCTGGAGAGACTCTTCTGACCCGGAGGAAGCTACTGCCGGAGAGAGGGAGGGTGGCCAGAGGCAAGCACGGGCCTTCTTCTCTTTCACTTTCTTTTGAGCTCTGGTGTCCAGTCCACCCCCTCCAGCCCCGTGCCTCGGGCCTGCATCCTTGTCCCAGGTGGGTGGCTGTGATCCCAGCGAGCTACATTCGCTCAGCCTTTACACTGCTGGAAGCCTGGCGTGAAGAGAAAACGCACTCTACCCTCCCTGGTCTCTGAGACAAATGTAGATGGTCAACAGGCAGATCAGGCAGGACTGATCCGTGCAGGGCTGTGAGCCGGAGATGGAGGCCAGAGAACAATGGCGGGAGCCTACAGGCGGGGCTGGGGACGGGGTGGGATCTCTCTGTTCCCATCAACAGGACATGGTAATATTAGCCACCATTTGCCTACATGCACGTGTCCCTGAAAGGCCAGGCAGGCAGTCTGCTTCACACAAGCTCGAATTCTGGCCCAGAGGTACACCTGCCTGTGGGTCTCAGGGCTATGGGAGGATGGAATTTTCAATGGAGCGTGGTAGAGGAGAGTGTATTCAGGGGCAGGAAAAATAGAAGCAAAGGCAAAAAAAGGCAAACTGAGCTCATGAAATGACCAGGAAGCTCACGTTGCAGCTCAGAGGGCTGGGAGAAGTGAGGCGGGATGGCTAGGCGGGGCTCTGAGCTGTGGAGAACTCGGTGGGAACAAGCGTGTTTGAGCAGAAGAGGGAATTAGGAATCGGGGCCTCCTCAGAGGGGCCGGAGACCAGCAGCAAGGAAACGGGGAGTGAGAGCAATGGTCCAGCACCACCGAATGAGGCTGAACAGGAGCAGGAAGGAGGGAACTTTTCTAAGGACAGCTGCCTCGCTCCCTCCAAAGTAGGCCAGCTCCTCTTCCTGCCGAGACACATACCTCATGTAAACACAGACACGCACACTTGGGAGGTGAGATAAAACACAGCCTCCTCACCATCCCTCTTTGCAACTGTCCGCCCGCCCTCCACCGGCCCTCCACCGCCTTCCCTCGGCATCCTTCCCCAGAGCCCACATCCCCCTTCTAGGCAGTGGCTGCAGGCATTTGCTCTAAGGACAGAAATAGTCCTGTAAGGCTATTTATATCTCCATCTGCACTCTGCTTGGAGGGCATGTGTTTGGTGGGGGCAGGCAGGGCCATACCGCCCCCCCCCACTTCCAACACACACACACACACACACACACACGCCTCTCACAGGCAGAGCTCTCAGATGGGTATCTCCAGTGTGAGATCAAGTGGACAGAATGGGGTCAGGAGGTCATATAGGCCATCCCTCTGCCTCCAGACGGCTTCAACCACTCATCCATCCTTGTCCACTTGACCATAGACCGGTCATAGGGCCCTTCCAAAGCCTTCCCACGATGAGAATGCAGCCTCCCTGTGGGATTTCATTATTCCCAGTTTGGGAATCCCTCCTTAACCCCAACTTAAATTTCTTACAGCAGCTTTTACACCTCCTTGCTTTGGGGTCTGTGTTTGGGGAGGGTGGCAGCCTCCGCATGCGTGGTCCGTGGGGAACTTGCTCTGACCATCAGTGTCGAAGTCTTCCTTGACTCCGCCACAGAACTCATGCCCAACGCGTTTCCTGGCAGGAACTAACTTTGAGTCTAAGCCCCTTGGTTTAGCAATTCACTACAGAAGATCCAGAAAGCAGACTCGAGAAGCTTCTGTTGGCACAGTGGGCTGGCCACATCTCCCATTTCTTCTACCTCCAGAGCTAAAGGCTGTGCTCCCGGGGAGTCTGTGAGATGGAAACATCCACTTCCCAAGAGAGGAGCCGAAACTCCGCGAGGCGGACTAGACTCTGAGGCATAGGTTTGGTCTGGTTTGGGGCTAAGAGCTTGTAGTCCCTTCTGGGTCCTCAGATGACACGAAACATCATCTTTCTTTAAGTCTGAGCTCCTCCGAAACATCACCTGTTGGAGCAGGCTGACGTTTCCGTTGTTCTCTGGGCCACTGGGTTCAGTTGGTCCTTAGACCCAAGTGGAGGGTGGCGCCCAACGTCCACGCTAGCTCGTGTGCATGTGATCACATTTTTACCCCCAGCTCTTCAAGAGGGAAGTTCTTCTCTCCATTGTCCGGATAAAACTACCAAGTCCAGGCTCAGAGGCGTCAGACGAGTACTGGGGCTGCTGTAGGACAGGAAACGGTGGCTGTTGCTTATTCCCATTAACTAGACATGGTCCCATCAGCCACCATCTGTCCACAGGGACACCAGCCCCGAGGCCAGGCTAGCTAGCCTCCATTCCCAAGGCTGGGTCACAGAAGGACATAAGTTACCACGTCTGGTCAGAGAGAACCAGGGTGAAGGTGTTGTCACTGGGTCGGGAGGGACAGATGGGTTTTCCGACACCTAGTGGTCAGACAGCATTCTGACCATAGCAATTTCTCCAGGTTTTAGAAAATTTGCCAGCTCCCTCCAACACAGAAACGTGGAACTGGGGGGTTAAAAACTGTCGAGAGGGGCTTCGGAAGGGGTGTCACAAAGTAAAATGTGTGAAGATGGTTCCATGCAGCAGGAGGAGACACCCAGGCCCAGTGAGCTTTTGTGAAGGGCCACACAGCGAGTTCAAATCCACTTGTTTCTCTCCAGCCACCGGGAGCAGCTCAGGCTCCCCAGTGGAGTCAAGGTCAAAGTGGGTGCTCCTTGCTGCCCTGCCGTGATCTGAGCAGCAGGGGACTGGGTGGCCGCCATTGGATACCAGTACCTGGCACCCATAGATGCTCCCTAAGCGTTTGGCGAGGGAACCCAAGGTGGTTCCTGCTGGCTGTGCTGGCCAAGCTCCAGCTTAGGAATGTGCCTTCCGCAAGCTCAGAGACAGATGTTGCTGACTGAGCTAGCGCCCCAGGAGGACAGTCAGCTGAGTTACCTGCGGGGCTCAGGATGAAGGAAAAGTGCTTTCCATCAGCTTCTGGCAGGACGGGGAGAGGGCAAGGGGGTGAAGCGGGGGACAGTGTTTAGGACAGACTGCCGCTGGTCCTCTGAGAGATCCCAGATGCACTCACTGCCTGAGAGAGGGGAGAGAGTCCTAGCCCAAGACCAACACAGCATGCTTCTGAGCCTCCCAGGGGACGCTGTAATGGCTAATAGCTAGAGGTGGTGTTGTTTAAGCGATCTCACAATGTTATTTCTCCCTGATGCCCTGGCACTTTAAACATGACCTGGAGGGGTTGGTGTGTAGCAGTTGGGCCCAACGCCACAGGAGCTTCTGCAACGAGTCCATCTTTCATTATTTTTGAGGGCCAGCTCGTCCCCCTCCAGGTGGTGTCCGTATGTCATACTCAGAAGGCCTGGCCTTCTGTCTAAATGCTCTTCTATCCCTCTGGCCTCCAAGTGGGAGCTAAACATCCTTCCCGTCTGCCACAGGCTCTCCATGAAGGAACACATACATTCCACGGGGCACAAGGAGACACCGGTGCAATGACAGCCGCAGATCCCTGCCTCATGCAAGGGACGCCGGTTAGGACGCCAGACATGGGTCTCGTTTGGGCTCTGTCACAGCCTTCTTCCCACTCGCTAAAGACAGAGGTCTGTCTCCATCAGGAGAGATGAACCGTCACCTCAGGGCTCCCCGGTCAGTTTTCTGGCCTTGACCCACTCCAGGAAAGCCCTTCTCCCCGCTTGCTGCCCGCTTCCTTCCCCAGGCCTCCTGAGGCCTCCTGTCAAGGGGTCACTTCAAAGCTGCCCCTCCACCTGGGAGGGTGTCTGCCTGCTGGTGGGGGGAATGGGGAAGGGAAAGGCAAGGCGGGGGACACTGTGAAAAATTCATCATCCTCTCGCTCATCTCCCTAGGTCTTACTGACGGGTGAGAGGACGGAGAGGAACTGGCAACGCAGCCTATGGGCACAGCCCACGGTCTCAGAGACAGGAGAACGGGATGCTGACACGGGCACATCCGCCCAGAGTCTTGTTTAGCGCTACTTGGTCCTAATCCTCTATTTTAAACACGTTTGCTTTACAGGCACAAATAAGTGTCATCCAAACCCACAAATAAAATCTCCAAGAAAAATCACAGAAAGGTAAAGTAGAGAATCTCTTTTATTCACACATTTTTTTTTACACCACTCTGGCATTTTGGGTCTTTGGTGCTGTTTCTGATTGTTCCAATTGATTTGCGATTTACAGACCTTGCCCACAGTGACCCCCAGCAAACACATGGCAGAGGTGGGGCACAGGCAAGGTCTGTAAAGGAGTTAGTTCCCTGAACCCATTTCACCACATCTCAATCTTTAGCCAGATCAAAATAACAAAGAGAACAAGTATTTCTTGCACAACAAATACGTGGAGAGAATAGCACTTGGAGCGCATAGCAAGCAAGCAGGATGAAGGAAAAAACAGAGACACGTTTTGTAAATTAAGATCTAATGATAGCTTTATCACATTTGGCATTCTTCATTCAAACAGGAAATCAAGGATTCCAGGCTTTGGCGTGTCATTTGATAAAAACATGACTTGTTTGGCTTAAATCCTAGTCACATTTCAAAATCAAACTGCTCCATGGTAGGAGCCCTGAGAGTGTGGTGTGTCTGCTCTCCAAAAGGCTCAAACCCCTCAATTGTGTCAGGCTGTCTGTCTGCAGAGGACAGCCTCCCAAACCCCAGGGAGCAGGTGTTCTTCCCTCTTCTACAGGGATGACCAGGAGTTGGAATCATTGATGCTAGTGATTTCTTTACTACTCAATCCATCACACCCAATTCAATAGGCAGTAACAACAAATCTCTTTTTCAGTAAATTAGAAGGAACAGTTCCTCACCAGCAGTAGCCACATTTCAGCTACTCACAGCTCCACGCGGCTGGTGGCTGACTGGGTAATTCAACACGGTCACCATGATGAGCAATAGTGGGCAGCGCTGCACACCTATGCTCTACATTCCAAGTAGCAGGGATGTGGGCAGGTAGTGGTGAGAAAGATCAGTGACCTAAGGACCCAGGGCAAATCTGTCTTATAAGCAGAATTTAAACGGACATCTCTGGAAGCCTAGTCTGTGGGTCTTGTTGGGTTGGTTTGGTCCTGGATCGCATCTTAATGTGGAAAGTGGTTTACTGTCTTTGGTGGCAAATTATCTGCCATCTTGGTAGGATTGGGCTAGTAGGGGCATTAGATCTCTAGTTTTAAAGTGGAATACCCAAACCAAACCAAACTCATTGCCATCGAGTCAACTCATAGTGGCCCTATAGGACACGACACAAGTGCCCCTGAGTTTCCAAGACTAACTCGTGATGGAAATAGGAAACCTCTTCCTTCTCCCTTGGAGTTGCTGGTGGTTTTGAACTGCTGACCTAGAGGTTCGCTGGTTCCTAAGCTGGAATACAGCAATACTTTAATTTCTAAGTAGTCAACCATTATCACCATGCAGGTGATCAACAGCGTAAGTATTTTATTTTATTTTCCTGGTATGCTTTTCTTTTAATATCTTAAGTAGAATTTACAGCACTATATTGGCAAGCAATTCCATCTTGTTTCGTTCAACATTATCCTATTCTACGCCCCAATATGAGGGAAGATATCTTACATGTGTTTCAAAAACCAAACTCACTGCCATGGAGTCAATGCTGACTCAGAACCCGACCCCTGGTAGGTTTCTGAGTCACTGTCTATAGGAATAGAAAGCCCAGTCCTTCTCCCGAGGAGCTGCTGGTGTCCAGCCTGGACACTCACAGCAACCCCAGGTAGGATCTCCGAGGGCGTCATCTGCGAACCACCCACCTTGTGGTTAGCAGTCCAACATTTACTGACAGTGCCACAGGCAAAGAAAAGGTACACTTCATTAGAATAAACAAAATGGTAAGACTAAGAATTGGTGGAAAATCAGCCTAGAAAGAACAGTAATAATAGCAGCAAACACTTTCCCAAGTGCTTTATATATGGATTCTGTGTTGATTCAATGAATCTTCGTAGCACTGATAAGCTTAGTTCAGAAACAAGGAAAGTGGCTCAGATGATTTATCCAGGACCGTCACTATTCAAAGGGATCTGAAGCTGGGCAGTGTGGCCAAGGCTGTTCTGAGCCACCACGCTGTATTGCAGGCACAAGAACGGAGCGAAAGGAGCTGTCTTACCAGGTTCAATCAGCTCGTAATCCGTTTTTAATGTTTCTGGAGTCAAGGAGCATTATCACACTACAATTAATATTTATCTCTTTCTTGTATCTCCCCCCACCCATTCATTAGTCTAAGGTTGAAATAAAGTTTCTCCCGATCTCAAATAGTTTTTAACAGTGAATGCCAAGAATGAAGTTCATTATCCCAAATGTAAAATTAGATAAGAATTTTCATCTCCGAGTTAATGAACCAAGATATTTAATCCATTTGCTCGCTATTTTCATACCCCGAGCTGTGTTTTTTTTAAAATTAAATGATCATTTTATTGGGGGCTTTTACAACTCTTAGAACAATCCATACATCAAATCTATCAAGCATATTTTTACATGTTGCCATCATTATTTTCTAAACATTTACTATTGAGTCCTTGGCATCAGCTCCTTTTTTTCCCTTCCTCACCCCCTTGTGTCCCCTCTATATATTATTTTCATCTTACACCGACCACTGTCTTCCATCCCCCATGGTTTGTTCATCCCCCTGGGTGTGTGTGGGTGGTGGTGGTTATGTGTCAATCATTGCAATTGGTTTCCTCTTCTCCCTACCTTCCCCCTACCCTCCTGGTATTGCTACTCCCGTTCCGTTTCTGTATTGGTGTTGTGAGCTCTTAACTCTATCTGTGCGCATGGCTCTGGTCCAGCCCACAGTGAAATGCAGGACTGGGGTCATGATAGTGCGGGGTGAGGAAGCCTCAAGGAACTAGACGAATATTGTGTTTCATCGGTGCTATACTGCACTCTGGTTGACTCATCCCTTCCTTGTGACCCTTCTGTGAGGAGTCCCATTGTCTACAGATGGGTTTTGGGTCTTGCTCTGACCCACTTCATTCACAATATGGTTGTTTGTTTTGGGTGTGTTTAACAGTGCCTTTTCTTCAGTCTGAGGTTAGTAAGTGGCACACATGGGCGACACTCTGCCAACGGGAAGGCTGGCTGGAACCTCCAGTGGCACCACGGGAGAAAGGCCTGGGGCTTGGCATCAGTTAACATTACAGCCAGGAGGAAGAGAATTCTTGTACAGCTTGAAGAGTATAATCATTGTCAATGTCATGGACTTGTACACACAACAGAGTATGTTGTGCTATGAGGGTTAAAACTCTATCAGACTAGTAATAAACTGTTCTCACTAGACAATGGAATATTACCTGAGTATTCCCAGGAAATCTCTATGGAACCGTTCTTGTAATACATGGAGTCATATGAACTGAAACCCATTTGACGTAAATGGGTTTGTTTCCACCCCAAGTTTGGGTCAGGGGCTTTGTAGTACACAAAATTGAAGAGCTTTTATCTATCACTAGTAAAACCTATTTTCCAAAGATACAACGGGGAACTGGTGGCTCAGAGGATGGCTTACTCTCATCTTCCTGGAAACAGCATTGGAAACCTGCTTTCCTCCCGGGGCAAAGTTTGATTCTGAAGCAAACAAACAGCTTTTTCTCACACTAGGACATGTTGACCATTAGTCTTCAGTCATCTGATAATAAGTTCTAGACCAGATCTAGAATTCAGCTTAATTTAAATAAAATCTAGTTTTTTTTGTGTGAGTGAGAGAGTGAGAGTGAGTTAGAGAGTGAGTGAGTGAGAGAGTCATAAAATCTAGTTTAATTCAGTCATTTTTCAGACTAGGACAGTAAGGCTGAGTTCTTGTGACTTGACTCAAATGATGAGTGAGCTAATCCAATCAGGGCCCAGAGGAACCCAGGCTTCCTGATTCAGCCCTTTCCTTGTCCAAAGAGCAGGGGCTGTGCACACGTCTCCACAGCACTCCTGAGGCCGCTGTGCGCAGACGCTGCTACAACCGGGTGGACTACGTGCTGTGCCCCACTGGGCTGCGTCGAAGGGCCGTCGCTCAGTGACATGGGACAATGCTCTCACGACGGGCTCAGCTGGGGCAGTAGCTCATGCAGCCAAGGGACTTTGGAGGAACCTAAGTTGCCCATCACATCTTGCTCTTAGAAGCCACATGGAAGGCCACAACCCTCATATTTTTCTTTCAAACACTTGTCCTTTGAATCAATGTCAATTTGGAAGAAAAAAAAAGGCAAAACAAGGGCAGGAATTAAGATTTATTTAAAAAAAGAAGTTTCCATGGAGCAAGGCTGACTTATCTTGGGAACTGCACTTGGAAGCTGCTGTGTCCAATTGCTACAAAGCACCAACAACTGCAACCCTAGGAGGCCTGGTGCTTAGAAATCATAACCCCGAAGTATTAAGTGATCCCAAATCATGAAAGCAAACAAGCTTCAGTTATATCGAGTACACTGTGGTAAGGCAAGTAAGCATATTATTATACTTTAAAATGGTTTCCAACCAGTATTAAAATTTAAAAAAGGGGGGGATTATGTTTCTGACTAACCAGAAAACCCCAGTCCCTGAGCATCCTAACTACTTGAGGTTGTGTAATAAAGAAACTGCTCTCACTAGACAATTGAGCATTACCTAACTTACCAAAACAGAAACCAAGCCAGATCAAAGGGCAAGATATCCCAATCTACAAATAATAAGATATTAACTGTGAATGATGTTTTTTCCACCTTTAAAACCATGTAAAAAGTCTGTACTATATAGCCACACACATTTAAAAAAATGAACAAATCACTAATCTCAACTCTTTCTATGTGCCTGCTAGCTGGCCCTTAGGTCACCTCAGAACTAAACTCTAAGTAAGGCTGCCGCAGCACTGGAAAAGGCAGGTGGTCCCCGGAGTCCTGCGGCAGGAGGTTCCGTTTGGCTGGGCTGTGGCGCTCACAGCATAGAAGAACGTCCATTCCCCGGGCTCCCTCAAGTCCACGCACAGAAGGACTCAGTTTCTACTTTCAGGTCTGTAACAGGTATATTTTGGTGAAGAAGCGATCAAATTTACTAAGTCAATGATCCAAATGGGGGCTTCGCTCTTGAAAGGAAGCTCAGCAACAACACAAAATAATAAACGAGCAACGGAGATGTTAACTATGAGGAAATGGACCTGGTTTAAAAAGAAACAGGACCCCCCCCCCCAAATTACCTTTCTGGCTAAGAACTCAATTATTTCTCATATTTTTAAGTAAACAAAACAAAAAACACCCCAAAACAAACAAAATTCCAAGAATGATTACAAAACCCAGTAAGTGGGCGGCACATGGTAACTTTCATAACTTAATCCACATGAAAACGCCAATTAATTCCTGCCTATTTGAATCTGGCCGATCCTCTTAAAGCCCGTCGTGCAGGCTCAGATAGTTAAAACCGCGAGTGGGCGTTCCGCTGCTGCTGCTGCTGCTGCAACGGCTGCTGGGCTTGCTGCTGCTGTAGGCGGATTTGCTGGGAGTAAGGGTCTTCCAGGGATTTGACAAAGATGGTAGTTCTGGGGCCAGTCTTCCACATGATCCCATTGGCATCTTTCACTGAGGACTCCACTGTAATGTTGTGCGTTCCAAGGATCGCAAAGTTCAGCAGAAACTGAGTACTGAAGTAATCATTATGAGGTTCGACCCTCTGCTCCATCTCATTGGTCAAGTTGTCAATGGGAATCTGGAATGGAAGGGTTAAGTAACAAAAGTTAATCCTTGGTGGGCACTCGCTATGGGCTACCGGGGCCCTGGTGACACACAGTTTAAACGCTTGGCTGCAAACTGTGGTGGCAATCAATGTGTTTCTGTGAAGCCTTACAGTTGGGAAACCCTACTGTGTGAGCTCCACTGTCCTGGACGGATGCTGGGAGTCAGAGTGGACGTCAGGGCAGTAGGCGGGTTTTTAGGTCCTAGGGGCCAGGGCCAGTGTTAAGTGTTCGCCGAGTCCTCAAAACAACTAAGAGGTCTTGCTTTCCAGATGAGGAACCGGACGGAGGCAGAGGGCTCAATTCTCACAGTGAATGGAGAACCCACAGCTGGAATCTGGACCCAGACAGCCCAATGGACCCTACCTTTCACTTTACGCCTAGTACCTCTCCTCACTATACTTGAGTAGAAAGAGCCCATAGTGCAGCTGCCTCCAATTTCAGTCCCTATCTTGCTGAACTGTGGAGAGAGATTCTGAAGAAACATGATGGAACCACCCGTGTTAAAGTGTCTCGAACCAAAGAGCCTGATGTTAAATGAAAGCTGGCTCTCCCTGCTTCTCCCAGCTAGTTTGATTGACTATAGTTCTTTATGTAATGTATAGACCCCGCCCTTCCTCACACAGACTTAAAACTTGTGCACTGCTCCCTTAATACAGGCAGTCTCCAGGCTTCCAATGAGAGCCAGGCCCATCTCTGAAGAGACCCAACAAATGCCTGTGGTTCCTGTTCAGCCTCAAGTTAGTGCAGAAGAGGCTCCAAGCCTTTCCAACGACAGAGGAGCTGCGCACGCAGCCAGCACAGGCGACTGTCATGAAGAGCGTGCTGCGAGCACACGGGGGTTCAAGCTTTTCAAAGTGAGGGCAGTTAAGCTACCAGCTCCGCCCTGCTCCAAGAGGGTGGTGTGCCCCTTAAGGGTGGCAGGCAACTGCCCCGCTCTGGTGTGTGGCTCTCCACAGGCCTGCCAAGCCTCTTCTGGGTCTCTCACTCCAGGACTTGAACCTATCATTTCCTGGTTACTATGATGAATCAACCAAATTTTAAAATTCAGCCTATCCCTGATTCAATGGCCATGAGAGAAGCAATTTGTATCAGTACAAGGCCCTGCATCAAAGAGCAAGTAGGAGCTGGCCAAATGCCAGACACTGGTGACCGAGGCCTGACTGTAATCCGTGTCTTATTCACACTGGCCACACAGTATTTATAAAACACAGATTTATATGACAAAATGGAATGTCACATCAATAGCCACGTCTCTGTCCTTCAAAGAAAGGATATTAAATTGTTAACACCTGCTGGTATGTCTCACTCCTGCACTCAGGAGACATGTTCTGAGAAGGCAGTGAAGGTAATCTTATTAAACATCTAATCAGATGGCTCGGTGCCTGTTTCTGTTGTGTAATTAATTATAGACACTTGCCTGGGAGCATTGTATCTCAATCAGCAGTGATCATAAGGACAGCTTTCCAGAGCCATTTACCTGGGATGTTAATGAAGTCAAGTCACCGCTCAGCATGAGATCTAATTACTAATGGACATAGGTACCACATATATATATATATAAATTATAAAAGCATACTTAACTTTTGCAGGGGTTTTCTTTTCCTAGGAACTATAATTATTTTAAAAGTTGCTAAAAAATGGCAATAGGTGTAGGTGGCAACCTGATTATAGGCAACCTTAGTGGGTGGCTGCGATTTACCTTGCAAATCACGACAAGTAACCTTACACAGTGATCCCGAGTGAGACAGCTCATCACACCAGCCTGCTGACGCTCACGAATACTTCCTGAGCTACAAGGCAAGCACACGACCAACTTGCCTCGGTCTGAGTGCCGACTGCTTAACAGGCGCAGTAACTGCATACAAGAAACAAGGGGATCCTGGCTCCGGTTGTTTCATACTCAAAGTGAGGCAAGAGCGCAGAGTGAAGTCGCCTCTACAAATCCTCATTGTGTGTGACAATGGTAACAGCTGTACTCTGTGCACACGAAGTACTCAATCAATACGAACAGATTCGGTTTTCATTTACCAAGTATTCATTGAGCGCATTGAAGAGTGGTCTCTCTCAGAGCCTTCCCAACTCCAGAAGCCTTGGGCCTATTGGAACCTGTCTCTTTTGCCGTTTCTGCTCCTTATGGGAACAGAGTGGGCTTCCTCTGCTCTGCTCATGTGTGGGCCACAGGAAATGTGGCTAACCCCACTTCTCTCTGTTCCTCATGTGGAGGGAATGGATGGAGCTCTCAGCTGAGGCCTGACGGGTGTGTGCAGCAGCCCTGGGGGACTGGTGTGCACAGGTGAAGCTGACCTTGCTCATCCTCACCGAAGTAGGCCTGCTCCATCCAATGCCTGTGGGCAAACTGTGCTTTGTTGGCATCCAAGGAACCAGGCTTGCCTGCCATGCATCACGGCACGATGAGGGAGTGAGAAATGACTCAAATGTTGGTTGCCCTGGCAGATGGAGACTATCCCAAGGGTGCAGCTGCACCCGAGAGTACTCTAAGTCCCTAGACAAGAAAGTCTGCCCGAGCCAAGAAGCCTGTGAGTCTCAACCCATAGGGGAGGCTAGTCGAGCCTATCAGTGGGTCAGGAGCACTGCTCACAGGGCTGCAGGACACGGTGCAGAATGGCAGCAGTTTGTGCTCAACGGAGGAAAGCCACTGCCCAGAGCTCTACAATAATGGGACCAGGTATGGCCCCAGGGGCTGCAGCAAGCAGAGTACCTTTAAAACAGGTCCCCAGTGCTGACACATGCTTTGTCGCACAATGTGTGAAGTGGTTGAAATGTAAGGAGAAAAGAAAAAGATACAAAGCTGCTGGTGGCTGACTGCTCTGCCCAGTGGCGTGGAAGAGACCCTCTCCAGGAGAGTGACACCTTGGCCGGCAGCATTGGTGCATGCATGCCCCCTCCTTTCACAGTACTCTCTGGTGACTTGGTGGTTATGGGATGGGTTGCGATCCGAAAGGTTAGCAGTTCCAAACTGCCAGCAGCTCCAAGGGAGAAAGATGGGGTTTTCTACTTCCATAGAACTCACAGGGGGCAGTTCTACCCAGTCCTATAGAGTCTATGAATCAGCACTGACTCCATGGCACTGGGTTTCTGGGTACTCTGACAGCAGCCCCCAAGGCCAGCAGCAGTAGTGGCAGCAACAGCTGCAGTGGTGAGGGGGCAGAGTTGGGCTTGCCTCCATGCTGCTCACACCCAACAAAGTCCCACTGCTAACACCTGACAGGAGGGTATAAACAAGGCTCAAGGGCGGAGCTGCAGGGGAGGAAGAGGCAGAGTGGGGACCAGGGATGTCTGTGCTGCACACTGGCGACCTTTCCCGGTGCCTCCCCTCTGGCAAATTGCCCTAAGCCAGCCTGCTAGCAGGCCCAGCCAGCAACTCTGCTGGGCTCTGCTCCCTCCCCAGGAAGCTGTGGGCAGATGGAGGCAGTCAGCCCCGGCAGGCAGCCACGTGGGTGCACCTCTGTGCCTGGCCTGAATCCTGTTCTCCCCACCCCTCCTGGCGGATGGACCTGGGAATGGATGCAAGGGCCTTCTCGGCTTTTAGAAATGAACAGGACTACAGATTAAGCCAATGTCCCTCTGTCATCTGGGGGGACTGTCAGCCCCATGACCAAGTTACAGTTCAAGGAGAAGAGCTGCCGCCCTCGGTCTTTAGACACTGGCACGTAGTGACTGACTCTGACCCCTACAACTCCGGCACCACGTAGAAAACCACCAGGTGCTGCTTTGGGTCTGAGGCCAGCACCACTGGCATCCCTGCCCCAGTCAACCGAGGGATGGGGCCCTCTGGGGCTCCTACGACCTTCCACTTACTGTGCAGCCCTCACTACAGGCTGTGCATTCAAGTACATTTATCGCACACCTCCACACTCGGGCAATGCCAGAGTCAGGGCCAGCTCTGTGGGTATACGGGAGACTAGGAACCTACTTGACTCAGGGATGTGACTAACAGCAGGGCTGTTTGATTGGGCCACTGACAAGCCGCAGATAAGGCATTTATAGATAAAAATTACTTCTGTTTCTGATGAGCTTTGGTTACCCATGTAGATGCTCACCAGAAAGGCCCCTGTGTAGACAGGAGAAACATAACCAATGAACAGATGGTACTTTTCAACTAAACACAGAGGCCAAAATGTCCCTAAAGCCAGCAGATTGTGTCTGCCTGCCTCCTAAATCCATGGGAATTCCGACACCATCCTGAACTGGGCCTCATGCACACCCTGATCTGTCATCAGAAAATGCTGAAAGGCATAGAAAACTGGCCCAGGCTGAAACCAGTACTCTGGGACAGACTCCCAAGCCAGTTGGCCCAGGAGTCCTCGGCAGGAAAAGTACACCCGGCCTCGTCCTGTCCAGGTTTTCACAGGATTCTGGATGGACTCTTCATGTCCCACCTCACTCCTAAGCTGTGGAAGTGACCGTGAGCTTTGGTAGGCAAGGAAAGGGACTTCAACATCTGATGGGAGGAGACAGGACAACGACAGCCTGAACCACCCACCTTAGGCAGGCAGCCGAGTCTCACGCCCAGAAAGGCCCATCGCCCCGTTTGATCAGGCTGTCTGTCAAACCTCTGAAAATCTTTTCCATACCACCGTTCTAGACAAATCTCTGGATGAAAGTCAGGAAGATGGGAAGATTACTGCTGTCAAGTTTAGATTACTGAATGGTCCACACCACCAAAAAGGTAAGTTAATCACGACTCTGGCCTCACTGGAGGCCCTGGAAATGTGTGTGTGGTGGTGTAGACACTAACAATCTGTTTCTCAAAAATGTTCCTGAACAGACACTGCCAGTGCTGACCAGTGACTGAGAGTGAGAGAGGCAGACCTCGGCTCCTGCACCATCCACACAGGGGCCTCCAGATGTCGCCCACCCTGGGAGACTGATACACCTTGTGTACCACAACAAAAATGAGATGTGGTCTCAGGCAGGCCTGGTGAAATCACAGGACAGGACAAGGGACCCCGGGCAGAAGGAGCTATGACAGGAGGTCATGTGAGTCCTATTAACTTGGCTGACAACTTCGTGGGTGCACTCCATGTTAAGCTTTGTTCTTGTGGTGGTGGTGGGGGGGGGAGGGGGGGCATGTGCCCCTGACACTGTCTCAGCCCTGGAATGCATTCAACCTCCTGGCCAGAGCTGTGATGTGTCTGAACCAAAGCCTTGAGACACATAAACGATTTACATAAAACTTAAGGAGCGAGCCTCCTGGCTCTCTAAAACCAGAGCCATCTGTATTCATCAGGGGATAGCCGATGTGTCTCACTTGAGTCTGTCCAATAAAGGGGTAAAAATAAGGACGGTCACGACAGCCTCTGTTAAACTCCTCTGTGTGAGCTTTCAGGCCTGATCAGAGGCTTTCCGGGGTAGGCCAAAGGAGCCCTGGTGACACTTTTCAGGAAAGTGATGGACTGTTAACCACAAGCTTGGCAGTTCAAACCCACCAGATGCTCTGTGGAAGATGCAGCCTCGAAAACCCTATATGGGGTTGCTATGAGTCAGCATTGCCTTGATGGCACTGGGGCTGGCTGTTTTGGTTTTTATCTGGCAGGCGTCAGGGGGAAAAGCTGCCCACCCTAAGCAGACTTGGTGTGCAAGCTAAAACAGTATAGAGGTGACGTCTATCAACGTTGTGCATTGGGTCACGGCACGGAGCACACTGACCAGGGCAGATGATGGACATGTGGGACTTGTGACCACTGCTTTGCCTCTGTTTCTTCCTGCAAGGGTCGGGGGACTGTTGGGAAAATAGGAGAGCAGTCTCTCATGCAACCTTCTAACCCTAACCTGGACTGCCCAGTCAGAAGCCTTGGACCTGGAGCTTTCTCTGATCACAGGAGCTGGGAGCGACAGTGAACTTTCTGCCTACTCTGCTCATGCATGTCACATGGGACCTAACCAATCCCGTCCCTGCACCGGATCATAGCAGAAGGCAACGAAGTCTCTAAACTGGCATGAGCGGGGCACACAAAAAGCACCAGCCCTTAGCTGGCTGGCTGTGGGGAGGGATCTGCTGGGTTATGGGGAAACCATTGCTCCGAGCTCACACTGAGCTATTCTCTTCTGTCCGCAAGTAAATCGAGGCATCATTCCATCCCATGCTTGCATGTAAACCTTACTTCTGTGTGGTTTGAAAGTTTGAGAGTGAGCAGGGTGGACAGAGTGGCTACATAAGGTACCCTGCTCTTCATCGTGGAGCCCCAGAAAAGGGGACAGAGAGAAGGCAAGCTGAGCTTTCCAACAGAGGAGAGAGACAGGAATGCTACCACAGGGAGGACACTAGAGAGAGCTTAACCCACAGCTCCCCTGAGCTCAGCTGTTTAAAAGCAATCAACCAAATGCTCCTCTGTTCATATTGGTACTGGTGTCCCCTCTTTCTTGCTGTGATCTAAGTTCAGCTGAGGCAAGCCCGCTGGTAGCCTGGGCCAGGCCAATTTAGGCATTTGACCATCTGAGTATACGGAGAGGGGGAGGCTTCAAAAAGTTCATGGAAAAATTCCATTACCGTTTACACCCATTTTCTCACACACTTTTTGAAGACCTCTTGAATAGCTGTGCATGTTTCCTTACCTAACTCATCCCTTAAGATGGATGACTCAAGGACCTGGAAAAGACCCAAAGAGAAAGAAAACTACTGACAGTCCACGGGCACTGGTGCAGCTGCTTAGCCCTGGCTAATAACCTAAGCCCAGCTTTAGTTAATATTTACCTGCCTCGTGATGTTTCAAAGCGGCAAGTTCCCAGCACCTTTATGGGCAGGTTGACTTGGTTTGCCGAGTGTTATGTCGCTGCGATTCATTTTCTTTTTGAAAATACTAAGATGTATTTGGGAAGAGCCCGATTCCACTCTCGATGCTGTCGGCCCAGCGGCGCACTGGCCTCAGGGAAGAAGGGGAAGGAAGCCTGCGGGCGCTCTGCTTCTCTTTGGGCCCCAGGGTGCTTCTCCTCGCCAGAAGTTTTACAGACAAGGGGGGAAAGTTCAAGGGAGAGAAATTCATAAGTACAAGGTTAAGAATCCTTGCTGCCAGGCCGGCTGACTGTTCTAGCAGGAACAAAACCCATGTGTTGTCCTGACTGCCTACGGCCTTTGACGATCACCTGCTTTCTGACATCACACAGAGAAAAGCGAAGTGTTGTTTATGTCTCCCCCCAGACCAATATATACAGGGTTTTAGTGTATGGCTGTCTGCTCCCGAAGGAGATGTACCTGATCAACTACAAAAATCCAACGAAAAACGCCTGCCCCCAAGCTGATAAAATCTGCAGCACCATTCTGCCACTCTTCTGAGTTACCTTGTAGTCTTGTCCAGATTTACTCTGTAGTGTGGAAGAAACGTTCAGACAGACAGACTGAATTTTGCGGAAGAGTCCAGGTTTAGATCCGTGCTGAACCACTCCCTCCACCTTCAGTGCCAGCTGCTGGTTATTCTGGACAGGGATGGGTTCTGAGGGATTCCGGGGTGATGGGGACAGAGCCAGCTGGAATATTAATAGGGAAATAAATGCCAACAACTAAGACCACGCTTCCTTCCCAAACCACAGGCTACAAGTTAAAACACACGAACGCCCACCGTCAAATGATGAGGCTGTTTTGGGAATGAACCCGACAAGGCGTGCTCCTGCAGCCCAGGGTTCCTCAGCCTCAGCATCTTCCTCTACAAGCTACCGTGCTTTCCACCCACACGCAGTTCTGGTATCCTGAGGAAGAGCATCTCTTGGACATGGAAGTGCTTCTAGTACGGAAATGTACTATGTAAAATGTCATGTTCAGAAGCTGTCTCTTTGGCCTCAGGTGATCGTAAACAGACTATACGTGTGTAGAAAGGCACTTAAACTTCCAGGTCTGTCTACCATCAAGCCACTAGGGCAGGGGGTCAAACTGGCAGCCTGTGGGCCACATGCAGCCCTGAGGTAATTTTTTGTGGCCCGCAATGCTCTGAAATAGGGAATTGTGTGTAGAGCATTGCCTAGATCTCCCCTAAGTGCTGTTTCCTTCATAACATTTTTTTTCTATTTTCATTTTATTTCAGGACATTGTGGGCCACACAAAAATTACCTCGTGGGCTGCCAGTTTGACACCCCACACCAGAGTATAAAAGTCAATTCCCACATAAAAATCAAATGACATTATTTACCCTCGCATTAGTTTTTCTTTAAAACATTAGTTTTTCTTTAAAAACGTCAAAGGTCTCCCTACTGCAAGTAGACAAAGTCCAAGTCTTGCTAATGAAAAGAAAGCTGAAACTTGGGTTCTGAAATAATGTTCAACTGCGAACTGTGAACCCTAGAGCTATGTGTAGGGCTCTTAGCTACGGCATCGGCTTTGCCTGTTCTTCAGGTCGTTCTGAAAGGGCATGGAATCAAGACGGGCCAGTGGATGCAAACTGCACCGAAGACAACGACTGAGAGGGATAATCTAGGAAATCTCTCCGCAACGGCAATCCCCTGCTTCCCAACACTTCCGTCCTCTCAACCCACAGAGCTCTGGAACTGCGAGTGGCATAAATATTTTAAAACACTCTACTTACTGGCCAGCTCCACCAAAGTTCTTTAGAGGTGGAGTGGTGGTGTTCTACTGGGCCTGATTCATTCAAAGTTGGTTCTGAATAGGTTTATCAGCAACAGACTCAGCTCAAGAGCCTTATAAACTGCAGTGATGAAAACCACTCAACTTAGTCCTGGAGGGAAGAGGCAAGGAAACTGCTCCCATGACACAAATATGTGCCTCACTGCACGCAGCTCTGACCCTAAAGAAAGGAAAGGGCTCAACCCCCAGATACTACCCCCTTCACCAAGCCACTAGTAATGCAGAAAGCCCTGCATTTGGGGTTCTAGCTCACCCAAACCACAGGTAAGAGACGAAATTGGAACAATGTCCCGCTTAATCTTTACAAGACAACTGAGATCTTAAATCTTCATATTTGTCCGGCCTTACCTTAATGCTGGTAGACTGCAATTTCTGGAAGAAGTATCTTTGAAATGAAAGGGGGACTTTCAGCAAAGCAATGATGCCATTGCAGAGGCATGCTGTATGCTGGCAAAAAAAAAAAAAAAAAGACAGACAGTGAAAAGATATTTTCTACCTTCCACCAAACAAATGCTATTTTCAGGAAGAAGTTTAAAACTACAAATGGTCATTTCAATCATTACAGAAGCACACCAATTGTGAAAATGTCACATAGCACTGAGTGAGGAACTGTGTACATTTGCCAACCTGTTTCTCTCAAGGAGTCCAATCACAACATTTTACTTCATTTTAAAGGGCACTAACAAATAAGTGACAGCAACAAAGATCCACGTTTCCCAACAGGCAAATTTTATCTTTTTGAAAAGCTTAGAGTGACTACACATTCTTATGAGGAAGGTTCAGAAGCGCCTGGGAAAATCCTGTTATTTTTAAAATATAACTTTCTCCAGCCTTCTTAAATATATTTACTTTAGGTACTAACATATAGATTATCCTATGGTAAAAACCCACTGAGATGGAAATGATTCCAGTTCATAGTGACCCTGTAAGACAGAGTCGAATGGTCCCCATAAGTCTTCCAGAGATAGAATTCTCCCCTCCTTATTATAGAGTGACTTCACTGACATATAATCCATATATTTATACAACTCAATGGTTCACATCTAGCCAAGAGTTGTGCAACCATCACCACTATCAATGTTGGAACATTTTCTTCATTCTTGCATTCACTGTTATTAGCTCCTTCTTTCCGTTCCCTCAACATCTCCTGTCACAACCCCAAGAAACTATTCATCTAGTTGCTGTCTCCATAGGTTTACCATCCTGGATTTCATATCAAGAAAGTCATACGAAAAAAAGAAGAAAAAACAAAAATGTCTATCAATAAAACAGAAAAACCTCACCCTAAAAAAAAGCAGAAAGACTAGAACAAGTTAAAAATAGGTCAGAAGGGAAAACAAACGGTAGAATGTTAAATTGAAACTTCATTTCATCTGCTGTCATTTACTTTTCAATGCAACCTGTCTGTGGACAAGATGGTTCCTATCCCTGTTTAATGGTCTGAGGGAATTCAACCGAGGCGTGTTTCACCTGGGTACTCTGTCATCTGCAGTCTTCTGCAAACTGGGTTCAGAACTTAAGCTCCAACACAATCCCGTCCTCTGATCTTAGGTTTTACCATTTGAAATCCTTGGATCACATGACCTGGTGTGATTCTGTGTGGATTTAGCCAGTACCTCCCTCACTTAGACGGCTATTTAAGACCGCCTTGGAGACCCCAAAACTTTTCTTTCTGATAGCTGGGTATCAACTGATTTCTTCACCATGGTATAAAGCTTTTTGGAAGGAGACTGTCACGTCTTTTTTGCCCCGAGAAAGGAGCAGCTGGTGGATTCCAATCCCTCATTTTGGGTTGGCAACTGAGTGCTTTCACCACTGCGAAACCCAGGCTCCCACTCCAATTATTTTAGACACCCAAACCCCGCGAACTATCCTATGGCAGACAAAGAACCAGAACTGATAGGCAAGCCAACGGCATATACAGGCATCAAGGCTTGACACTAAATCCCACGTAGAGCCTCAGTGTTGAGCTGCCTCATTCCTCCTCTATCTCCACTAAGATACAGGCGTGCGTCCCTGTATCTGTGGCCATGGGTCACGGGTGAATAAGAAACTGAGCAAACTTAATGGAGTTCAGGTTCAGGGTGACTATATAGTCCAATTCTGAAACTGGACTAAAATATTATTTCTAAAATATACTTCACAAATTTGCTGCATTCTGAAAATGCCACTGCAGAATAGAAACACTATAGTGAATTCTGAGTCTGGGTAGTGAAGGGGTCACAGAATTTGACTCTAGGAGTTCAAAGATATTGTAAAGACCTCCCAGGCTAGTACTCAATTTTGCTGCTGACAGTGACATCAACAGCTAACAGCATGAGTAGGACTAGAACCACGGCTGTCTTCTTCTAAGGTCGTGATTTTTCCCCATTTTACCAATGATTTACACAGAATAGCAAGAGAAGCACCATCAGAAAACTTATAACCTGGGAATGACTCAGACCATCTCTGCACTTGGTCCTCTCTTCAGTGGTCCCTCCAGTACTACAGGAAAACCACTGCAGAACAGTCTGCTCTCTCTCCAGCTTCCAAGCAGGCTGCCACCCAGCTGTGCAGGCTGTAAATGTTTTACAATGGAAATTAAGGATAAAACTCAGAAGAATCTGTTCTTTAATGCTTCCAGGGAGCAGAGCATTTTGTGGCCAATCATGCTGGCTCTACTTGAGGTACCACAGTACAAAGGGCCTGGTTCCATTTCTTCAGGTTTAACTAGTAAAGAGTGATGTTCACCTTCCTGTAACAGAGAAGCTGGACAGCATGCGCTGGAACACCTTCTCGTGGGGGAACTTCCGGTGCCACTCCAATATTGGGAAGGGACATCTTTAAAAGGACAAGGAAAGGCCCACAAAAACCTCAGACTGCTTACTGGCAGAAAGGCCATCCGTCTACCTTTGAAAAGAATGGATGCAGATTGCACAATTTCCCACTCAGAATGCAAACACAAGCTCGGCGGCCACTAGCCCCGTGGGCACACTGCCACGGCACGTGAGTTAGCAAACAACATTAAAGGGGGAGTCGGAGATGCTACAGTCTGGGAGACGGCAGACCCCTGAGAAGACGTAGATCAGAAGAGCTGGAGCATCTTAAGGCTCTGTCAATGAGCCCTTCTACTAGACAGTCATGGATGGAACCGTGTCCCTCTGGACGGACTGGAGTCGACCTGCGGATGTCATCCCATTTGGAAACAAGGTTTCTTTACTAAGTGAAAGAGACATATCCCTGAAAATTGTATTTTAAGCCAATCATTTTTGAGATATGAGAGGAGCAGATCAGGCAGAGAAGTAAGCAAGCGTACAGGGAGGAAGCCAGATCACTGAGAAGTTAGAGAGAGAGGAGGATTTTCTTTCAGAGCGAGAGGAGAGAAAAAGCCTTCCCCTGGAGATGGTGCCCTGAATTCTAGTCTCCTAAACTGTGAGAGCCTGGAACATGATGGATGGGCATGGTGGCTGCAACCATGGGTGCAAACATAACAACTGTGAGGAGGGCACAGGCCTGGGCAGTGTTTCATTCTGTATGACAGCCTATCAGGCCATGTATCTCCTGCCAGCATCCCTCTATATTCAGTAAAGGAGTCAACTTGATGGTCATGCATGCTGGAAACCTGGAAGTCATGTCTTCATGGTCACAGGAAAAAAACAAACACCAAGCCATGATGATATTACTTCTAATATCTGATATCTTCCAAATAATCTTCCCATGCTTACTGTCTTTATATTAATTTGACTTTTATCTTGAATGACTACAAAAGCTTGAAGACACTCTTCAGTCCTCTAGCTCCATGCCTCTGAAGCCACGTCTGGTTCTGCCTCCATGATTTAGTAGTCTGCTACTTCTACCTGCATCCAGTTAAAATTCCTAGAAAGTTCTGAGACCTTAAAGATAAAGTCCAAACTCCTTAATATTGTACACAAAGCCCGTTGTCACCTCTCTAGCCTCATCTGTTTCCTAGCCTCTATTTTAAGTTGTAGCAATAACAAACGGTTCCCAAAAGAGACCAAAGTACCTCTTTTTAAAATCATGTTGTCCTTTGCCTGATGAAGTACCCTACCTGTCTGCCCAGAAAACTCACATTCCAAGATACCTTTTCTCTGAATTGTAACCAAGCCCAAACCATCTGTAAGAGTTACATAATCTCATGTCAACTTGAGGGTATTCGAAGTGAAGGGGTGAAGTCTAGTCTGTCAATCAGATGAAAGCCTGATGATGCCTCTTTATGAAGATTTTCTCTTTCTCTCGTGTTAATGCTTCTACCGCTACTGGATCCACAAGGTTTTTCACTCACCAGCCTGTGATCATCTTGCATTTGGCATCATTTCACGTGGCTGAGTGAGTCTGAAGAGGCATTTATGGACTAGTATCGGGCATATGGGCTAATATCGGACTTATGGACTTGATCTGGAATGGGCTGGAATGGCTTCTCAATACACAATTGCCCTTTGATATAAAGCTCTCTCTTATACATACATGAGTGTCTCTGGATTTGTTTCTCTAGTCAACCCGATTTAACACACCACCTTTCTCCTTTGACTTGAGTTATTCACATCCTCTCTGGCTAACATTCCCTATGCACAGCTTAACTGCTGCATGTTTACTGAACTGTGTTTGTTTGTTTGCCAAATCTCCTTTTCTTATTGTACTGTGGACAACTTGAAGGAAGGCCCTGAAAGTCAAAGTCACTATTATCAAGCTGACTCCAACTCATAGTGACCTCTAAACAGCTGCTCTGTGGGAGAAAGAGGAAACGTCTACTCCTATAAATATTCAAGGTCTTAGAAACAGAAAGGGGTAGTTCTATTTTATCCTAAAGAATCATTGTGGGAAAAAAAAAAAAGAAACATTGTGGGTCAGAATATTCATCCCCAGGAGCTAACAAACACTTTGAAAACTACATGTGGCGCCCAGAAGGTATCAAATCTGTGAAATACAAGTTGGGAAGGAAGGGAAGAGAAATTACCATTCATCAACCACTTTTTGTAAGTCAGGCACTGCCCTCCCTACACAACACGCATCACTCCATCTGAATGTCAGGGTAATGTGATGAGGTAGGCTTTATTTGCATTTCATAGAAAAGAATATTGAGTAATAATCTAAAATTACTGCACTGCTAAGTGGCAAAGTTAGAATTCCTAGCTCGTTCTGAATAAAATCCAGGCTCGGTGGTATGTACAATGAACAGAATTTGACCTTTGTCCCCAATTTCTGGGTAGTAGTACTCAAACCTTGGAAACTTCCCAAGCGAATGGAGTCTTTGTTATTTAAGGAGGGGCACCATATCGCACCTGACAGGTCATCCTAATAAGATAACCTTTGGGTGAAGTCTGATCATGATAGAACAATCCATCCGGTATTTACCATTCTGACCTTCCAAGAAAGAAAGAGGAGCTGGATTCAACCTATTGAGCAATGACTTAACAAACTGGGTAATGATTGAACCATGAGAGCAAGGGGTGCTTCCAGATTGGCAGAAGACCTCACTCCTCAGAATGGGATGCACCCTTGAGATAAGAAGTTGTACATTGGGGGTCCTCTCACACTATGCCTCAGGCATCTCCTACATTATACTGTTTTTGCTGTAATAAAACCGCAATTACAAATAAACCTTTTCCTGAGTCCTGTGAAGTGTTACAACAAATGGTGCAACCTGAGGATAGTGAGAACTCCTGACTTTACAGCCCTCAAGTTCGAAGTGAAGGTGTTGTGGGGACTCCCGGGGTAAACTGGCATCTTAAGCCTTGGACAGATTTGGTAGTCTGGGGTGCTATACTGAACCCATCCTTGGTACGAGGGGCAGAAACGATCTTTAGCCTGTGTACTGGGAAGACACACATCTACACGGACATTCTCATTGGCTCCTTTTTCCATACTCCATACTGTCCAAGAGGTGTCTTGGGCAGAAACTTCCCATTGTGCCCATGATAGTCAATGGACTCACCTCCATCAAACTGAACTTACTGTTTGACATCTATTTAATTCCATGCTCTGGCACTTAGAAGGATTGTGAAAACTGTTCAATCATCTTCTCACTCAGATGTATGTATTTCCTTAAAATAGAGTCTTTACTATCTCCCCCAGAAGTCAATCTCAGTGTCAAACAGCTACCTGAGCCAACTGAATGCAACAATACGTGACAACGATCTTACAGTACGTCAAAGAAAGTGTTGTTCTTTACGTCCAAAGCAATGCTTTAACAATGCATCCTGTCAATCAAGCAGGAGGTTGTTTTAAAAAAGGTCCCAAAGTGGTTCTAATGCAAAGCCAGGTTTGAGAAGCCTCCTAACTGTTTAAAAAGGTCTCACTGGCATCCTGGCAGAGTGCATTTTCCATCTAGCAACCGGAGATGTGTAAGTGTTTGATCTGGATGTCGCCTCACTTAACCCTCAGACCTGTACAGTGGGGTCCAAGCACTCCATCCACCCTGATCTGGAGACGAGAAACAGGCACAAGAAGTTCACTTGCTGGGGTCACAGAACCAGCCAGGGCCAGAGAGGGATTAAAAACCCATTTTCTCATGATAAAAGCATAACAGGAACTCAATAAAACAAAGGCCACTTGCCATGTAAGAAACGGGGCTATACTTTCGATTGAGTGATTCCACCTCCTCCAAGACCCGACTGTACACAGACATCATTCTCCTCTCATATTCACTGTCGGCACGTGCTGCTCCGGAAGACCCGTATTCCTGGAAACTGAAGGCAGAATCGGCGTCACCCAACCCACACAGCCAATGGTTTTAATGCTCAAATGTAACCTCGTCTGACAGTAGTTAGAAAGATAGGTGTGCTCTGAAAAGAGATGGCAAGTCACTACTTCAGAGGATAAAAACTAAATTGGTTTATTATATTCTACTATATCAAAATTACAGTTAAAAATGCACATTCCAGTAAGAAGGCCACGATGGGAAAAAACAATGGGGTTTTGTCTTGAATTAATTAGTTAATGAGGGAAGAATTTTATAAAACAATGTCATAAATGAAATTGTGTCCCGCAAAATGTGTTACTTGGCTGAGTCATGATTCTCGGTGATTTGGCAGTTATGCAACGTTGCACTCATCCCCGTGATGTGATCAGACAAGCACTGTAGACATTTCAGAGTTGCCTGTAACACCATTCCTCAGGTCACAACCATGATCTGATGACAGGGGTGTATCCCAAGAGGAGCCCCGAAACACCTTTTATCTTATAAAGGAGAGAGAAGCAAGCAGAGATCAGATGGACCTACTACCAAGAACTGAGGGTGCAGTGTACCCTTTGGACTCAGGGACCCTGTGCATGAAACCTCCTAGACCCAAGGGAAGGTTGACGCCAAGACACATAGAGAGCGGTCATGGCCACAATTGGTGAACGTTGAAAGGAGAGAAAGGTCTTCCTGCAGAGTCAGCAGAGAGAAAGCCTCCCACAGAGCTGGTGGCCTGAATTCAGATGCCTAGCCTCCTAAACTGTAAGTGAATACATGTGTCTTTGGGAGAGTTCTAACAACACCAGGTCACCAAGATGAGCAAGGATAGGAATGTATTTCTGTTTGAGAGGCTAAAAGAATAAAAATGTTAATAGTATTAACTTGATTTTTTTTCTATCAAATATTACTTAGAACACATAAAAAAGGTTTAAATAGCACAAATAACTTCCTTTCATTTTTTTTTCTTAGTCTAAGTTTTGAAAGGAAGAGGCAGGAGAGATAAGCAACAGAGGCTGAAAATCTAAGTTTTATAACTAGCTATGTTACCTCTTTGTTTCATCTCTTGTAATGCATCTTTCAAAAGCATCCTTAGGATGACTAGCTAAGATACCATATTACAAAGTGTCTCATAACATAAACCAGAGTTACCTTGCTGATTCGGGATCCAAAATCAAGGCTTCTACTGCGTGAGAGATCAGTAAACAGCTCTGCTGCTGTCTGCATCGACGTTAAGTAGAAAATTCGACTACAGATTTTACAGGATGTGATTACTAAATGAGTATGACGAGGCGGTATTTTTAGTTAAGGTAATCACGAGGCTGCTGACCCAAACGATCTGAGGTTTGAGGTCTGAGGCTCCCTTTTGCTCAGCCTGGGACTGGGCGGTGTCCTACCTTGTGCATAGGAATGGCACGAGTCAGGTCTGACTAACAGCAAATAGCAGCAGCAGCTATTTGAAAGTGGTCCTCATGCTGTTCCAGGAGGCACACTTCAGAGGCTGCCGCTTTGAGGGAAGGGACAACCAGGCACTAGGTTCTAGGGTCCTTTCATTTAATCATAGTGACTTTGTTTTCATACATTTTAGATACAAGGAATTCTTTAAGAGTCTGAAATAAAACAAAATGGTTTCACTGATAAAAATGCGGGCGGGCAATGAGTTATTGAATGCCTTTACCTCAGGGGTTCCTAAGCTTGAACTCAAGAGGTCAACTCAGTGTTTGGGTGTGCACACACACACACATTTTGTAGGGAAGAAGGCTTATAGCACACAATAGATCACAGGTTCCCAAACCCAGGACTCCTGTTTATACCTGCTTTTGCAGTCCCCTAGATTGTTCCAGCATCCCCCAGGGGGGGATGTTGCTCATTTTAGAAAACAATAATCACAAGTTCAAAAAAACTGGGTCCTACAACTTAAAAAGTTTCTCTCTTACCTACTTCCTATTTTTGAATAAAACACGGACCATTTGAAGAGTGTAAGAAACAACAGTGATGGCTACAAAAACCGAAAGGCTTATTAATAAAGGGGTTGGAACTAGGTTGTTTGTCACTGAGGAGCCTGCGGTGCGGTGAGGGACAACAGGAAGTGGCTCCCTGAGGGCACTCCCTGCTCTGTCCAGGGCAGCTCGGGCAAGCACAGATGGGAGGTTCCACTGCGGAAGGACCTGAGCTCTAGAGATGAGAAAACGGCAACACTGAGTCACCACCTTCTCCTAAGGACTGACAGCAAATTAAAAGTACAGTTATATTGCACATAATTTAATGGAAAAATTATACGCTTACATCATACTCTGAAGTTAAGTCTACCAGAAGTGCTTACATTCCAAAATATATTCCCTAAGGATAAAAAAAAATATTGGGGCAAGCTTAGGATACAGTTCTACATTCCTCAAAGTTGCTGAGTCAGCATCAAAGGATGCCTGATAAAGATCCCCATAGCGGGACGCGAGGCTTCGGAATTCTTCCATGGACTGTTTCATCTGTAAAGCAAATAAATGATCGATTATGACTAACAAACATGATATCATTATGTAAACAAACAAAAAATATCCAATTGTTAAAAAAACCCTCCTCCTCAAAAAATAAAATATTTGAATTTTCACTGTCATTCCATTTTCTAAAATGAAACCAAGATGAAAACAGAAATGATATTTACAAAATTATGGCACTTTATTCAAGATATATAAAAACGGAAAGCACGTGCATTTTTAGCTTCTGGTTGTCACAAGAATCACAGTAGTAAATATTTCTTAATTACTTTAAAATGTATGTCCTTTCCCTTTACATAAATTATGGCATGTAATGAGACATGATCAGTCATGTCCTCTCTCACAGTGCAGCACATTGTTTCTGGAATGATAGATGAGTTAATATGTAAGTAATATTTAATATTAAATGTCTGAGAGGCAAATCACTGATTATAATTTCCAGAATTTCTTGTCTTTTAACTAGCCTCGAAACCTCTGAAGGGTAAATAAAAGCTTCACTGAACAGAAAACTAAGATATACCTGGGTGGAGATGCGGCCACATCTCTGAAGGTCATTTCCTAAGGTCATAGCAATTGTTGTGGCAATCGCAGGTGGGGGGCTTGTCTTGAGGCTATTACAAGTACAGATAAGTTGGGAGAAGGCTTGGAGAACATCAATCCTGAGTTTTACAAACTCACACTGAAAACTTAGAGGATTCAGTGGTGTACTAGCAGCCTGGAAGGAAAAAGACAAAGTAGAAAGATCAGCAAGGGGGCACAGTCCCACGTATTTGTCACAATTTGTGTGAAAGAGCAATGGTTTAACGCTGATGGAGAAACACTCAAATTATAAGGTGGGCGGCTTCAAAACGTTCATGGAAAGCAGGATGAAAAGATAATGGAGCTTTTCCAAGGCATTTTAAAAAACCGCTTGTATGATATGTAGAAAGAGAAACTTACTGTTATTAGCATTGATTCTGGAAAACCTTAAGTTTCAAAACCATTCAAAGATTTTTACTCGCTACACCACAAGAGATCCTATTACAGGAGTTGGCTACACCATCATCAGCACAGTATCACGGAGGGACAGACGCTTCCAGAACTCTTATCATCCCCCTCCCATTCTCTTGTCACCTTCCTCTCTCTCTACTCTGAAATGCCCACCCCTCGAACCCTCAATAGGATTGGGGAGCTGGAGAGAGGTAGGTGAAGAAGGAAAGAAAAGATGTCATGGTTAAAGAAGCATGTTGATTCAAGGCAGTTTTCTACCATGTGAAACCCAAATAAAATTACAGACAATTTCTAAGTGGACATTTCAGAAAGGACCGAGCAAACACCAGGAGGAACAAGTTCTAACACAAGTACATTTCTGTGAGGACGGAAGGATGCCTGGAGGGCCGACAGGAGCATGACGTACGGAGGGCGTAAAGAAGGGTATGTCAAGTGAGTGTTGGCAGAGAACTCGGCAATCTTTAAATATTTCACAACTGTCCTAGCAGAAAGCCTAGCACCGTCTTTCCATAAAAAGCACACACGAAAAATACGTAGTTGCGAAGTCCAGCTCCTAGTTAAAAACCTTCGTGTGATTTTTCAGGCCTGACCATAGGCTTTACTTGGAAGGCCTCAGCTGCCCTTTCCAACTGATCTTGGTGGTCTCTTAGAGTCAGGCAAGGACTTCACCTTCCACGCGGTGTAGTCATCAGCCATGCACTGGGATACGATGTGCAGCTCACTCTCCCAAACGAATGGCAGGCATAGCAGAAATTTCAGTCACTTTGGTTCTTCGTCCTTGAGGTTCTACAAGTCGGAGGATGAACTGTGGAGGGGAGCAGTCTGGGCACAGTCTGCCACCGTTCCCTGTGACCCTTGAGTAAACCTGTGCTTCGGGACAAAGTGTTGCCCTAGCTTCCTGGACAGACAGAGTAGAGCTGACTCCACTTCCTGGGACCTCGCTTCACTTGGTTGCCCAAACAGCTGGTGGCCTGTCAGCACAGCCCTCTCACATGGCCATGAGTGCCCGTCAACGCACTCCCAGAGACTGCTGGGATGAGTGTGTTACATTGGCTGGACGAGACCGGCTAGCCATGGGAAACGTTGCTTTGTCTCTTGACGTACATAAGTAATTGTTGCGTCCAACGTAAGATGTGAATTGTGTCTTTTTTGATGTCCCTGACACACAATTACAGATGGGTTACTAGCCTCCATGCGACGGATTTCTCCTGGGGAGGTAGTAACAGGTACGACTTGCTCAATTCATGCAAAATTAACAATAAACCGAGGCACAGTAAAGTTTCTTTTCTTCTATGACACGACTAGTTTAAAGCACTCTGATGTTATTTTGGAGCTAGGCTCATGATCTGGGGGTTATGAAAGTCATTACAGTATTACCTCTCAGTCAGGTCAAGTACCATACTACATATTGGTCTTACTGCTGTTCTTTACACTTTTACCGGTCAAATGACAAGTCTGATGACTTTGGGGTGGCAGGAACATTTTAAGCCACTGACTGCATCCCTAGTAAGGACGCACCATTTCTCTAGGTTCTCTCTCACACTTGCCGAGGTCCTGGGTGGATCGTTTTCTGGACGTCTGAGGTGATAACTAGTCAACGTATTGAATCCAGAGGAAACGAGGAAGGTCTCAACAGCTGGGTTTACACAGTGGCTGCAGCCATGGCTCAGACTGGATGGCGCAGGGCCAGGTGGCATTGTGCTCTGTCGCGCACAGGGTCCATTAGGAGTTGGAACTGATTGGACACTAACAGATTTCATTTGCAGGCTTTCTGGCTTTGGGAACTTTTTTTCCAATTCATGAAATAGTAGGATACTAAAGAGACCACTTTGTTTGCTTTTCTTACGTGAGATTTGATAACAAAGTAAATTTCTTTTTCTTTCTATAAGCCTTAAGCTGCTGCTTACTATTTTAAATTTACTGCTCGTCAGCTGCTTTAGATGGGACGGGTATAAGTAGGTATATATGATACTGTTATATAAATACATCACAGACCAGCTTACTAGACAAAAAATACTGGCAAAATTGTACTAACATGCATTTATAAAAATGAAAGAAAGGCCAGATAAAGTGGTAATGGGGATGATTTGCTGTTACTGTCAATTTATTCCTGACTAACATTTGATGATAAAAAAAGTAAGTAACCTTGTGATTGTGTTAAACTGAAGAGAAACAATACTAGACACAGTATATATATTTAAAAATGAGAGAAAAGTATAATTCACATAATAGACAAAGACTTGTAAGGAAAATTATCATTCAAAATGGGAGATTTTTAAGAATTGAAAAGAGACCATAGAAATAGGAATATCAATCCATGAGAATGAAAAGGATTGTGTGTTTATCTCCTTTCTTTATAGTGGGGCTTCAGTTTAAGGACAGGCTGGGGTCTGCGGTCAACGAGGAAAGCAAACATTGTGCAGAAGTCCTTTGGAAGGAAGGATGAAGTCCAACATAGCCAGACAACAGCCAGCAGACCAAGAACTCCTTCTAGTGCTCACGTAGGGATCTAAGCTACGAGAAGAATGGCGGCTGACATTGACATCAGTACTTAAACTGATATTTTTTCCTTGCCCTTTATTAAAAATATTTTTTCTTCCATCTTGCTAAACAGAGTTAGATTTGTGCTAATCATGCACATAATGCTATTTCATTACATTTCTGATTTGTAGAATATATCCTGCTTTTTGAAAAAAGCAATGTGGTCAGAAAAGGCCACTTGATAAGCTCAGTTTTCAAAAGAACAAACCAACTTGTACGTAGTAGTGTCTTCAAACTACCTTTTTTCACAACAAATGGTTTTTCAAACATTTTTTTCAACAACCTTCCTGATAAGAATAGCTAGGAAGATTGAACAAAATCTTAGGCAGCAAGGACTCGGAGGACCAAAATCACCAAGAAGGTAAACTTAGGGAAATAAGATTCACAGTAAGGGGCAGGTACCCTTTCCCTCAGTGAGACATCTGCTAAGTTGAAAGCAACTGCTGAGACGGTGAGAACCTGAGGAGAACTTTGGCAGTCTCACTAAGACTAGGGTAAGGGCTGGGAACACATCCAGTTTGGGGCTATGACATCACAAGCACCTTCAGAGTTACAAGAAGCCAAATAACACACCGGCCCTCAGAAGAACAGAAGCTTAGTTTTGAATCAGTTTAATCTTTGGATGAAGCTGATATGCCTAACTGACTGTTGGAACAAAGGAAGACAATTTAAAGCTCTGGATGATGTAAACCACTGTAACTTTTCACACACAATGCCCAAAAACGCAACACAAAATAAGCAAGCAAACAGAAGACCATAATGGAGGGGGGATTTAGTGGGGGGAGTAGACACAAACACAGTAGATCCAAATAATAAAGGTGTCAAATATGAATTTCAAAATAGTTTTGACTACTACATAAAGTCAGAAGCATGGTGGCAGAGTGCTTGCTCAGCAGTTAAGTGAAAGGCTGGCAGTTTGAACGCAGCCAATACTCCCACAGTTACAGTCTCGAGACCCACAGGGGTTGCTATGAGTCAACACTGAAGCGATGGCAGGGAGTTTGGGTTGGCTTTATGGAGAGAGAAAAAGATGGAAAATGAGTAGAGAATGTAAGAGATATATGAGACATGGGCTAAAAAAATCCAAAACAAACAAGCAAGATTGAAGAGGTAAGGACTAAATGCTCTAAAATGGATCAAAGTCATCAAGTCATATATTAAGGCACTGTGAACCCTAAAAGGCATTTGCATACTCCCTAGTGGGATTATACATTGAAAACCACCATGGACAAGTGTTTAGCAATATCGAATAAGCCTAATTTAAGTTCAGTCTAGGAGACAGCACCAGCATTCACAAGAAAACACCAAAAGACAAAAGAATGTTCATAGTTAATTAACCCAAATTTCTTCACTAGTGAAATGCATAAGCAGTTTGTATAATATGCAACACCACAGTAATGCAAATGAATGAAATGCAGTGTGCTACAAAAGCCACAGCAGTGCACATAAAACATACATAAAACACAGCAGTGCACAAACATAAACATAAAACATAAAACACAGCAGTGCACAATCCCTTAAATAAGTCTGGAAAGATGACAAAACTAATCTACAGATGTAGAAATCAAGATATTGGTGATCCCTGGTGAGGAGAGTAAAGGCAGTGACTTAGAAGAGCGGAGTTCTCTTCGGGAGTGTCGGCATACTTTTCCCGCCTGCATGTCTCTGTGATCATTCCTGATGCACTTCTCGGCAGGTCTCTGCACCTTGCTCAGACAGAGAGAAATGACCACTATTTGAGACAGTGGTATAAAGATAATGAATGACAGCATCAATCCTGCTCGCTTTCAAATTTGCCACTGTATTTGAAGAATAACTTCAAACAATTTGAAAATAGTTGAACAAATACGTATATACCTGAGTATCAGCCGATCGGAATATAAGCCAAGACACCTAATTTTACCACAAAAAAACCTGAGAAAACTTATTGACTTGAGTATAAGTCTAGGGTGGGAAATGCAGCAGCTACTGGTAAATTTCAAAATAAAAGTAGATACCAATAAAATTACATTCAATCTCAAATGTAGGCTGATATTTCAGAACGTGATGACATGACTGTTTGCATCGAGCGGCCTGTGTTAGGGCTCATCATGTACACGCTGAGTTGTGTATGCACAGCATTACTGCATGCGCTGTGTTACAGCATATGCACGGGAAATGCTAACGCAACACATGCGGTAACACAGTGCGTACACAATGCAGCGTGTATATTATGAGCCCTAACACAGGCTGCTCTATGCAAGATAGTCAGCACTGGGTCCAGATAGGGGTTAATAAAAGAATAAAAAATAGCATACTAAGTACTGAAAATAAACATACAGTATATCCAATACTAGAGATATACCAGTATAATGCTTGGGCGGAGCAAGGGAGCATGACCAAGCAAGGTTAAGACTGTAAAGGCTACGTGATTGGTCACAGCCCTGGAGAAGAGCAGGAGAAAAAGGGCAGATGCATCCGACATTCATCAGACAAGGATGTATGCGCCCCAGGTACCAGCACACGGGAGCGGCAGGTTCTTGCCCAGTACAGCATGGACAACACAGAGGCTGCCAGCATGCAAGAGAAGAGAAGAGTGGTGATATCAGCAATCATCAGACCACCGCAGATGAGTGGGAGAGACTGAAGAACACCCTCACTGTACCGGAGAACAGGTAAGTGGGGACCCTCACTTGAGTGTAAGCCAAGGGGGAAGGGGGTGGGCTTTTGCAGCATAAAAATGTGCTGAAAGGCAAATGTGGTGAAGAAAGCTGATGATGCCTGCTACCAAAAGATGTAACACTTTAAGTCGCTGAAGACAATGGGTGCACAAGCAAATGTGGTGAAGAAAGCTGATGGTGCTCAGCTACCAAAAGACATAGCACCTGAAGTCTTAAAGACCTGAAGATAAACAAGCAGCCATCTAGCTGAGAAATAACAAAACCCACGTGGAAGAAGCACAATGGCCTGTCCAGACTCGATCGTTGAGGACAAAGTGGGTGCATAAGCAAAAGTTGCGAACAAAGCTGATGGTGCCCGGCTATCAAATGATATAGCATCAGGGATTTTAAAGGCTTGAAGACAATCAGATGGCCATCTAGCTAAGAAATAACACAGCCCACAAGGAAGAAGCACACCAGCCTACCCCGACGCGAACGCTGAAGACAAAGTGGGTGCATGGGCAAGTGCGGTGAAGAAAGCTGATGGTGGACAGTTGTCAAAATATATAGAATCCGGGGTCTCATAGGCTGCAAGATAAACAAAAGGCCATCTAACTGAAAAACAACAAACCCCACATGGAAAATGCACACCAGCCTGTGCGATGACAAGGCATTGAAGGGATCAGGTATCAGGCATCAAAGACAAAAAAAACCATAGCATTGTGAATGAGGGGGAGTGCAGAGTGGGGACCCAGGGCCCATCTGGGGGAAATTGGACATCCCCTTGCAGAAGGGTTGTGGGGAGGTGACAAACTAGTCAGAGTATAGTGTAGCAATGATGAAACATATAATTTTCCTCTGGTTCTTGAATGCTTCCCCCCCCCCACCTCCACTATCATGATCCCAATTCTACCTTACATTAACTGGCTAGACCGGAAGATGTACACTGACACGGATAGGAACTGGAAATACGGGGAATCCAGGACAGACAAGCCCCTCAGGAACAGTGGTGAGAGTGGCGATATCGGGAAGGTAGAGGGAGGGTGAGGGAGAAAAGGGAAACATGACAAGGTCTACATGTAACGTCCTCCCTGGAGGACGGACAGCGGAGAACTGGGTGATGAAGACATTGGATGGTGTAAGATATGATCAAATAATAATTATGTTTAAATTATCAAGGGTTCAGGAGGAGGGGGAAGTGGGGAGGGAGGGGAAAATGAGGAGCTGATACCAAGGGTTCAAGTAGAAAGCAGGTGTTTGAGAATGATGATGGCAACATAAGCACAAAGGTGCTGGACACAAATGATGTATGTATGGATTGTAAAGAGTTGTATGAGCCCCTAATAAAATTATTTTTTAAAATGTGCTGAAAAACTCAGTTTATACACCTGTATATACGGTATGATTAAGAAAATACTAAAGCCCCAAACATGTGCTAAGTGGAGAAGAGATGCTACAAATTAAGCCCACGTTTCTAGCCATATATGTGACTTGAAAAACCACAAAGAAGAGGCTACAGTTATAAGTGAAATTATAGGACAATAAGCTTGTCATCTATGTTAGCACAATGGAAACTATATGCAGGCAATCTTCCTGGTAGCTAAGAAATCTCAAGTGCTACAACTTAAGGAAGACAGATGCCTGGCTAAAGAAGGAAAAAAATGAAAGGAAACATGACAGCCGTTTTTCAAATATTTAAATGGTTGCCATTAAAAAGTATTATATTTGATGTCAGAACTGATGTCACAGAAAGGACTTATAAGTGAAGTAATGGGGAGGGAGATTTAGATTTAATATAAGGAAGATTTTCTAATAGTTGCGGGTTTCCAAAAGCAAAGGGCAAGCAGTCTTCCTTCCTGCTGTTTGGTTTTCTACAGCAAATATTTATTGCCTGCTAAGTTCCAGGCACTTTACTAGGTGCTTCAGACAAGGTGAGGAAGACAGACAGACACATCTCTGTCCACATAGAACTTTAGCAATCTAGAGAAAAAGACAATAAAACAAGTCTAAGTATAAAATGTTAATGCTACAGCATAGCAAGGAAGAACCTAATTCAAAGTGCAGTATCTTCGGCAGGTTGTAATAGCCTGTAATCTGGAAGATGCATAACATTTTAAAAGCGAGAGAAGGAGGGGGATAACAAAAACAAAATTCACTATCACTGAGACAATTCAGGCTCTTAACAACCTCACAGGACAGAGAACTGCCCCAGTGGGTCTCTAAGGCTCTAAGTATCGATGGGAGTAGAAAGCCTACAAAGTGGCTGATGGGTTGGAACTGATGACCTTGTAGTTAGCTAACCTTGGGGTCAGCAGCCCATTACACCCCAGGCTTCCTAAGGAGGTGATAGGAGTAGAAATATAAGGGCGAGACTATTTTAGGCAGATCTTGCTTGAGGAAGGCAGGAAGCAGTGAAATAAGGAGAGTTAAGGAAACAATGCGTTCCAACTTTTGACATTAAAAACAAACAAACAAATAAACAAACCTGGATAACCAGCCAGCTTCCGTTTAAGTGGAGATGCTCATTTGGACAATGGGGCTTATAGCTTAGAAGAACTGTTTTGAAATCACCAACACAGCTACTAACTGAAACTGTCAAAGGATGACATTATTTGAGAGTACACAAAAGGCGATAAGGAGGTTTAGCAAAGAACAAGAGACTCCTAAGAAATGTCCAGATAAACTACAATTACATGCTCTTTCAATTAGATTCCCACTTACCTGGTTAATGACCACCAACTCTTATACTGAGCAGACAAAACTATCTGTTCTGTTCTTGCTTTGCCTCACTCTCTTCTTTAAGGTCAATCAACAGCGAGGACCACTGAATCAAAGTCAAGGGCATCTGGAGCATGGTGAGATGAAACCTTTCAACTGCTCGGGCCAACTACGGCTTAGAAAGGCTACGTGCCTAGTCCAGGGCCACACAGCTAGCCAGGGTGCCCTCAAGTAGGATACATGGGGAACTGGTATCACAAATAGAATGCCAATGCTTACAGTTCAATAAGGACGGTTATCTTCATTTTACAGGCATGGGGAGGTTCAAGTGACTTTACCAAGGCGATGTAGTTGGGATTTAAATCCAGGGAGAAGCTCTACAGCCTAATCATTATGCTCCACTATCTTCATGACAAATATTAAGTGAATCAAAAAAGGTTCTTGCTTTTTAAACATAACTTAAACATCAAAAGAATTCGATAGTGCCTGGTTACCTCTACTGACTAGTCTAATCAATGCCACAATAAAGAGAATTTGATAGAATGGCCCTGAGAAAATGTGGAACAAAAGCTCAAATTCTTAAACGAAAAAAGTAAACAGAAACATGAAAAGGTCCACTGGACTGATTGAGACACAAGAGGAATCAATCCCCAGATGCCCAGAGAGTCTCTTCAAAATTTGAGCCCAAACTAAACACCGAGGCAAACTTGTAGCAAAGTAAAAAACTGTGTCAAAAAAAAAGAAAAGATAAAAAGGACATCACTCATAAGTTCAGTGAATTAAAAAAAACAAAAACATGTATATGAGACCAGCCAATTAAAACAAAGATGAGAATGTAAGGGGGCAAGGAAGATGAACGTAAATGTAACAAACAGTGTAAATATTAATTGTGCACATTGTAATGCATGTAATCAATGTCCCTGAAGCACTTGTACAGAAACCGTTCAATGGGCACCTAACCTGCTGTATAACCCTTCATGTACACACAATAAAATACTATCTAAAAAACAAACCCAAACTCTTTTATCTACTTTGACTAAAATTTAAACGTGAAGGCAAAATAACAGAACATTTATCAGAGAGTAGAGAGGAAAATATCTTTATAACCTTGAAATCAGGAAAAATTTGTAAACAAAACACAAACTATACAGATCAATAATTTAGACTACATTAAAATTAAGAACTGTTCGATGCAAAAATGGTATTTATAACTCAATCTAGATGTAACAGAAACAATTTACAAACCAATATGGAAAAAACAGATAACTAAGGGGAAAATAAGCAAAAATCTTGAATTCACAGGAAAATCCAGGAAATGCTGATCAAACCTTCAATGAAAAGCCACTAAAGCATCTACCACACTGACAAAGAAACAAATTAAGGAAAATCTCACAGTGATTAGATGTGGTGTGAATGCACTGCAGAGTGGGCAGGACTATCAATTTGTGAAACCACTGAGGAAAACCTGGTGTGAGCTACTCAGTTTGACAGCGAGCATACTCTCTGCCATTCCCATCTCTCACTGTGGACAAGAATGCCCTCACCCTTTCGGATATTATGCATCGGAAGCACCTCTTCCTCCTCACTCACACATGTCTAAACAGGGGGAAGGGACTGAGGCCCACTCCCTTAGAACACAGCCTCAACCATCACACTGATGACAATTTGAATTTATTTCCTTCTTCCAGTTGTTGCTGAGGGCCTTTCGTTGCACTGTAAGGCACTAAACAGCATCTCTAACCTCGTCACTAGATTCAATAGCAAGTCATGTTCACGAAAAATGTCTACAGACAGACGAGCTGTCCCCAGAGGGGTGCAGCCATCACTGGCTGACAGACATACAGGAACGCTTGCAGCAGTACTGCCTGTAACAGCAAAACACCCAAACGTCCACCAACACTAGCATGGTAAAAGCAGAACTGTACCTGCGCAACGCATACAGATTCATACAAGACGGATGAATCTCAGCAACATCACTTAGATGATCAAAGCAGGTAAAAAAAAATCGGTTCTTTTTAAAAACATGCAGTACAAAATAGTACTTTGGTTAGTTACATGGGAAAAATATTAAAATTATGAAGAAAGGCAAGGGAATGGTTAAATAGAAGATCTCGGACAACAGTTACCTTTGTGGAGTAGAAGCAGGTATATAACAGAGGAGTGCGCAGGAATCTCAGCAGGTTCATTACCTAGAGCAGTGGTTCTCAACCGTCCCAATTGACCCTTTCATACAGTTCGTGTATGGCTGGGTGACCCCAACCAGAAAATTATTTTTGTTGCTATTTCATAATAGTAATTTTGCTACTGGTAAGAATTGTAATGCAAATATCTGATATGCAGGATCTATTTTCATTGTTAAAAATTGAACATAGTGAAAGCATAGTGATTGGTCACAAAAACAATATGTAATTCTATATTGTGAAATATTTATTTCTAGTGACAAATAAATGAACTTTTGTCTTGAAGCATGGTGTAGCATGGGTAACAGTCTTCATGCCAGGTACTCCTATGTGGGTGTATCTGGATGTGGGCGGACCCGCCTGGAGACGGATAAAGGAAAGGTGTCTGGGTTCCTAAGACCATGTGGAAACAGTTGTTTTCCGATGGTCTCAGATGACTACTGTGAAAGGGTCAGCTGACCTAAAGTCTGTGCTAGTACTATATTATACTATGTTTATGGTCGAATGCACACATAAGCAAGTCTAAGGCACTGCTACAAGATTGTAGAAAGCAGCATGTGAAGTGACTGTTTTCTGGACAAAGCCTCCACCCAGGGCTATGTACTTCTAAGGCAGGATTTCTACCCCGTTAGCCCATCCCCAAGAACCCTGTGCTTTGATTTAGCCACACCAAAACGGCAACTTTGTTATCCTGCAGGGACTTAAATTGTAAATTGTGTTCCTTTGAGATGTTCTTTATATCTGGGGAACAAAAGAAGTTTAAATGGATAAGATTATTGCTTACGGGTGGATGGGGTAAGGTTTCCTAATGAAATTCTCATGTGGCAGCTCTTGTCATCAGCAAAGAAAGAGCAGCTGCATTGTTTTGATGAGAACAAATTCCTCAGTGCAGCCTCCCTGGCCTTTTTCTTACCAATGCAGGCTTTAATTTTCCCATGATGCATCCTAAAAAGCTCCTGTGATTGCCCTGTGTCTGCTGAGACAATCTCTCAAGATTTCTCCTTTGGAGTCCTCCCCAAACAGCCTCCATAATGTTTGCGCTAACCTTCCTGCCTCAAATTTAACAGGTCCAGCAGCTCCCCCTGGAAGTCACTGTGTGGGATGGACTGTTTCTGAAGACACTCTAATGCGACTAAGACAAATGTGTTATTGAGAGAACTTGTTTTCAGTGATCCATTGACCACTCACATGTTTAAACACATTCTGTTCAGCATAAATCCATGTATAGCTGAACTGAAACCCTCATCCTCCATTTTTTACTATGGTTCAGAAGAACACATGAGGCCAAATGACCAGCGCAAGTCACACTGTATAAGCAGCAGAGCTGAGACAAAGACAAGAACCTACACGTCAAATACTTTCTTCCTCCTGTCAGAATTCAGTCCTTGATTATTGCCACGCGTCATTAAAAACCACACACCACACAAATACAATAATTAAGACGGATGACTAAATATGCCACAGAATTTTTCATGAATCAATTCTGCCAGGCTGACTGTTTAGTGAGATTGTCTCACAGCTCTCATCATCTTTACCGCACTGGTTGGTAACTAATGATCTATTCCACCAAAGCTGGACAACAAAATAATTCTACTTCTTTGGACCAGTTATTGTAACTCCCTTGCCTTTCGATTTACTGAGGCATTTATTAACCTCATATTAGCAACAACAATCTTCTCCTAGAAATAATGAAGAGGAAAAAATTAATGAAGTCCATGGGGCACTTTAAGACAGAGAGGGACTATTTTAAACAGCAGTCAATTCCAGATTAGGAAAAAAATAAAATCATACTTCAAAAAAATATTCCTCTCTTGTGACATCTGCTTATTCTTCATTCTACTTTGAAGCATTTCTTTGGAAAGAGTCCACCAATAAAAATATTCTAGGCATGTGTTAAATATATGTAAATAGGTACCAAAAGTTTACACCAAAATCCCAAACTCAGTGCCATCAAGTTAATTCCAACCAGTCCTAAAAAAAGATAATTTTAACAGCTGTATGATATTACCTAAAAAGTATTTACTGATTATGTAAACTCTTTACCTTTAAAAGAAAATGGTTCTTATACAAATTTCATTTGTTTGGGAGAGAGAGAAAAACAAAACAAAACATGAGGAGATGATACCAAGGGCTTAAGTAGAAAGAAGATGTTTTGAAAATGATGATGGCAACATATGTACAGATGTGCTTGACACAATGGATGTCTACATGGATTGTGATAGAGCTGTACAAGCTCCTAATAAAATGATTTTAAAAAATTTCCATTTGTTTACTTCTTTTTAAAGGAAAATGTTCTTGAATCATTACAGAAAATGTTCATTTTAGGGCACAGGTTTATAGATACACAGCTAATTTCAAGGAAACATTTGAAACGGTTAGGGCCTGTTTGCACGCCTTCACTTATTAGAGAAAGTTAAAAGTAGCTGACCCCCTGGAGATGTGGTGCAGAAGGATACCAGAAAAGGAAGCAGTGGAACACTAAGCATCCTTGAAAATTTCTTCTTTATTTAAAAGCAAGAAACTCCTTTCTTCTTGCGTCTGACGCTGCCGCCATCCAGGGTGGATGTCACTCGTGGGAATAATCGCAACAGGAAAGAACTCTCTGCACTCAATCCCTGTTCATGATTAAGCCATCTGTTTCGGGGTGGTACCCAGTACTTTATAAACATAAAATGATAAACATATTAATCTGTAGGTATTGAAGAAATAATCACTGCTTACTTTCACCTGAAATTGATTACTTTGAGATCACCAAAGTATATGCATCAGAAGGCGCACCATGGTAGTAACATAGGCTAACACTAACAGAAGGGGAATTGTTCTCGCACAAGTTATCATCACCGGAGGAGAATGAAGAGGACGGCTTACTGTTAAGGAAGCAATTCCTTTGTGGTAGAATTTTAAAGATTCAGCAATGCAAGAAAGTGCTGAGCTATAATCCTCTTCTTGCAGCCCAGTGAGACGCTGTTCTGCATGTGAGAACTCCTTCAGACTGTTCAGCCAGAAGTAGAAGTGCTCTGAGGCCACCTGAGTCAGCAAACTCTGATAAAGCTCTCTGGCCATGTCATGATTGCCCTAAGAAAGGGAAAGAGGAGGCACATGCTGAAAGAGCAGACGCGGCAGCGAGAAAGACAAACCCAAACATTGGATAAGCTTTAGCAACCATTCCTCGTAGCATGTAATTCTTTGAGACTCAGTCTAAATCAGTGGTTCTCAACCTTCCTACAGCTGTGACCCTATAAGACACTTACTCATGTGGTGGTGACCCCAACCATAAAATTATTTTCATTCCTACTTCATCACTGTCATTTTGCTACTGTTCTGAATCTGGCGACCCCTGTGAAAAGGTCGTTCAACCCCCAAAGGGCTCACGACCCACAGGTTGAGAACTGCTGTTCTAAATATTTCCTCAGAGAAAATATGGTGAATTGCTTTTCTATAACACACTGCCTAATCTTCCTTATTAAATGCCATTTGGCTATTGCAAGGTCTAACCGAAGAAAAAAGACATGAAATTAACTGTAACTCAAGCCTTAGTATAAAATAGAGAGAGCATTTTATAGCAAACTCATTGTGTGCTATTCTGGATGAAGTCTTTGGCGGTGGGAGACGTCATTTAGTTCCATGAAGTATTTGATTATCACCATGAACGAGGGGAGGGTAGCTGTGTATAGCTGATATGTAGGATTGCTATTTCATGTCTGAGGACAGAATATCCAGTAATATCCAGCAATGCTGGAAGTGTGAGGGCAATTGCAAACAATGAACAACTGTGCTGCCACAGTACTCCCCTCTCCAGTTGAGATCACGCGACTCAGCCGCCCAGAGGAACTTTCTCACACTTGGCTCTCTGGACTTATCATCAAAGGATCCCTAGACACCCAGGCTCTACATTTCCTTTCCAACAAAGTTAACAAAAGTCGTTAGGCCTTCCACATGGCGAAGAAGGGTACAGAGCCTTCCTCGCAATGATACAGAGCCAAATGGAAGTGGGACAATCGACGCCTTGTAAAGCTCAGATGTTTGCTGTTCTTATCCAACACTTTATACTAAGAACACTGCTGCCATTGAGAGCTAAGGTAAAAAGTAGGTCTTTTGAGCCATCAATTTTTCCAACCCTTAGTTAAAAGGTCCTCCCATCTTATCTTCAGTTTGGACTAAGTGTAAAAATCGCACAATCTAAGAATTGTAACATGCCATTTCCAGCATGCGAGTTAACCCACAAGGGTACTACGTACCATTCTGGAGGCCTGTCTGGCAATCCGGTATACCGTCCATCCATTAGAAACGCTTTCAAGCTGCTGCTTAATTACTGCCTTGACTTCAGCAGACAATGTTTTCTGACTGGCTACAAAAATCACAGTAGCCAAACTCACCTAATATTAAACAAGAAGAAAGTCAAGAAAATCACATAATCATAATTCTACCCAATGTTCTAAATAATCTACTCCAAAGGGAGAAAGTAGTGATTCAAGACCAGAAAAGGGATAAAATTGGTTTTCCATTTATAAAATTTATCATTTTAATTTCATTAATTTATTTCACTAAGTATAGCCCCTAATAAAATGTTTTTTTTAAATTACAGTATAACAGCAAAAAATCAAAACAATGCTCCTACATATGGAGAAATCAGTGATGACACATTTATAGTGAAATATGATACAGTGAAGTGAATTAGATATACAAAACAACAAAGATGATTCACAGAAAATAAGCAAAATTCATGCTGCTGTATGCTGTCTAATTGGATCCCATTCAGTGACCTTACATAACTGAGTAGATCTGCCCTAAAGGGTTTCCTAGACTATAATCGTTATGAAAGCAGATGCAAGTCTTTTCTCCTAGGAGCAACTAGTGGATTCAAACTCGCAGTTGAACATGTAAGCTACTACAATTATGAAGGCTAATTACCACTGCCTAAGACACACACTGATGCTGTCCAAGTCTAACAGCATGCACGGGAAAGATAAATACCAAATTCCGGAGGGCAGTTACCTCTGGGAGAAGGGAGGGGCGCTATCAGGGCGGTACACAGGGGGCTTCAATGGTATTGGCAATATTTCTTTTCCCTTAGATGAGTGATAGATACAAGAGTTTTTACTGTATTTCTTACATTTTTGACGGTTCGGTTTCATAACAAAAACTGTTTTTAAAAAGCACTAACACTAAGAAGAGTAAGAGCATTAGTCCAAAACACTTTGATAAAATAACTAAATTTGGCTAAAGCCGCTTACATTGATACATATACAAATCCACATATATTTCTTAAAACTGTATATCACACCCATGACTACTGCCCTCTGAGCATCAGGTAACCTTATATGACAGCAAACAATGTGATAGGGGCAGTCTTTCATAAAATGTCTCTGGAGGATTATACATAAAGCAGGCGTTTAAAAGTCATTCCGTTACACTGTTCCCCAAACCCTAAATTCAGGTGAATAGAAATAATATGAGTGGCCAACCCATGTTACATATATTTTATGCTGATTTAGAATGTGGCCTTACAAAGCTTTGTCAACAAGTTATTATAACGCCCAAGACATTTTCTTTATTTTAAAGCATCCTCATAACTCCAGACATATACAGATGTCTAAATTGATTCATAAATAGTTAAGAGCCAAGAACACAGTCTCATCTGTGTTCATTCTGAATATTAGGTCATTGATTTATATTTTCCCAAGTAAGCAATAGGGATTGGTTTGACATATTTACTTCTGTAAAACACATAAAAAAAGCTCACTTTTTAAATAAATGAAAACACAAGACGGGAAGCTTTGGCTACACTAAGACTTGTTGACAGGGCTTACAAAGAGCATAGATTTAGATCTGAACTAAACGGATTTCTAATCAAAAGTGAAAATAGTGAAAAGTTCAGGGTTTTGTTTTAAACATTCCATTTTGGCTTCAGAACAAGGAGAAACCGTCAAAAGTTTTTGGAAAATGGAACTGAAAGATATTGGAATTTTTCACCAACTTCTTGAAGCCCCCCTTATATTTTGGGTATGCTGCTTCAGAATTAGAAACTGTGACTTTAACCAATTTGATTAGCTTTGGTGCTGACTTTTAAAATCAAGTCCAACTAGACTAGATCCAACTCATCCGCTGAAAGGAAGCAAACAAAACCCACCAGCTAACCCTGGCCCATTACAACCCTACGCCGCTTTCTGAGTGTCGCTCTTTATAGGTGCACAGTTTCATCTTACCCCCGAGCAGCCGCTGCTGAGGTTCAAACCACCAACCCTGTGTGGTCAGCAGCTGAATGATTAACCCCCAGTGCCACCAGGGCGCACCCCTTCCAGCCTGTTCACAAAGTGGCTCTTTACCAGAAGTTCTTGCTGTTTGTCTGTGGAGGACCGTCCAATCACTTTGTAGAGCTCCATGAGGTCCCCCAGCATGCCGTCGCCCAGCACTGGCAGCTGCATGGCAATGGCCGCCAGACAATGGCACATCAGGATCCGGGCTGTGTCCTGGGCACTGTGCAACTGGGCCAACAAGGTCTCAACCACTGACTGGCTGAGGTGGGGCCTGCCCTTGGCCAGCTTGACCATACAATTAAGAGCAATCTGCATAAAGAGAAAATGTACTAATCAATTCTCAATACTTTGAAAGTATTAAATGAAGCTTTTTTAAAAAGAACTTTTTGTTATTGAGAAAAAAAATTAAATGCTGTTGGTACATTTTTCATGAGAAACATTTGAGGTGTTGAGCCCTATATTAAGATTTGCAAAGCACACCATATTTAGAATTAAAATAAAATCAAATGAATGCAAATTAGCCATTCATCTCAATATAACACTACTTCCATGAAAAAATCATAAGGAATAATGCTGACGAGGCCATCAGATTCCAAACTAATTATCATCATTTTCATTACCTTCTTCAACTGGTTTGTAAACTACCTATACAAACCACGCCGGGTGGCAATGAACATTTTCCTGGGCTCGGCCCAATCAAACTTAACGAATTAAGTTTGGGGTTGGGGCAAGGTGTGGAGGTTACTGAAAGCTTGTATTCGAAAAAGATACCCTAAGAGGCTCTTAAGCGACTGAAGTTTGGAAGAGGTTTCCAATTCTCTCTCATATCTCAACCAAAAGTTTTAGGGCTTGTTGGTTAACTGATGGCATCACTAAGGTACCAGTCACTAAAACTAGCAGCTCAAAAGCCCCCCACCTTGACACAGTGGCTTGTTTAAATCACTTCCACTTCTATAGCTACTTCCCATTTTCTCTATCACAATATGTAAACATTTCCATAATTCCATCTCCCCAAAAGATGGGCCACTTTCCAGCAATGCAACTTTCACCATGACATAAGGGGAGAAAAAGAATTTTGGAGTCTATTTGAGCCACAGGTGAAGGTCAATTTACCTCATACTGGCTAGGTAGCAGTAAGTTACTGTATATACTCAAGTATAAGCCGAGTTTTTCAGCACATTTTTAATGCAGTTTTTGTGGTAAAATTAGGTGCCTCGGCTGATAATCTGGTCGGCTTATACTTGAATATATATGGGATTTCATCTCCCTGAGTCTTAACTAAAACCAAAACCAAACTCACTGCCATCAAGTCAATGCTGACTCACTGCAACCTATAGGACAGGGTAGAACTGCCCCTATGCGTGTACAAGACTGCAACAGTTTAAGGGAGGATAAAGTCTCATCTGGATTTGGATCTTACTATTTATAATCCTTTGATCACACAGGCTGGTGTGCTTTTTCCATGCAGACTTATTCAGTGATGCTTCATTTAGATGGCTACTTGTTTGCAGATACTAAGCCTTTAAGACCCTAGATGCTATTGCTTCTGCTAGCCGGGCACCATAGGGTTTCTTCACCACACTTAGCTATAGCACCCACATCCTCAGGGATCTATCTCTCCATGAAAGTGAGCATCGAGCAGGACCATATCATACAACAAATTGTTCTTAAATTGGGGTTAAAATTAAGTGTGAATCCCAGATCCATTCATATAGCTATCGTTTATAGTCTCTGGTTCACTTTAGATATCGTTATTATTTTATTGAGGAATGTCATAAATCAACCCCATGGACATATAATTCTATTGATAGTATCATTAATTTAGCCAATGGTATAGAACTTAAAACAATGTTTAGAAAATGAAATTATATTTGTATAGGCCAGCTTTTCAGACCACAGTACATGAACTGCTGACTTGGACAGATTGTAAGCTAGAGTGACTGGATACTGTTTCCACGAATAATCAGGGTTGGAGATAAAGCAACACTTTCAGTAATATTTACAAAGTCAGAATCATGTCGGCCAGGCTTACACATGTCATAAAAAGCAAAGAGAGCATTAAAATAGTAAATTATGGAAAATACAGGACATCATTCATTGGGCACCCTGAAGAAAAGAGATCCAAACCAAAGACCAATGACGATCAATTCCATAATGTTGGGATGGTGGTCATCTTTCTTCTCACACTAGTGTCTTTCAGCCTTAAATCCAAGGGAGTATGTCAGTTCCTTAGAAATGCTACAGGTGAGTTTAAGGTAAAGCCTACTTTGTTTAGTGGAGTTTCCAAATCTCATCCTTCTGGTGAAGTCTATGAAGGATGCTGGGTGCCTTAAAAAGACAGAGTCTAAAGTTCCAGTTTCTATTGGGTTGGGTCACCAAGGGCTAGCTAGAAAATTCTCTTGGTTTATAAAGTAGAGTTTCTGTGTTTGCGAAACTAACAAACACATACATTTATTAATTTGGGTGTAGTCATTTCATCAAGTTTCTTGTGTATTCTTATCAGCGTTACCTCAAAGTATAATTTCCAAGGATGCAGAAGCTCTACCTACTTCTCTTTGCTTTATATAGTCTAGATCCATACCTATGAATCTATTATAACTTAATAAACACAGTTGATGGAAAAATGTGCTAAAGCTCAGATTTTAAGTTTATCTATCATCTGGAATACCATCAAGTCGAAAGATCAGTGGTGAAAGGAAAATCAAGGACGAATATTTATATTTGCCAAGGGTCAGCATACTATTGTCTGTAAGCCTAAACTAGCCTGCCTATTTTTGTAAATAAAGTTTTATTGGAACACAGACACCCTTCCTTTAAAAAAAGACCCACACTGTCAAGGGGTGTTTTTGTCAAGCAATGGTATACTTGAGTAGCTGTGACAGAGAGCATATGGTAAGCAAAGTTTCAAATATTTACTATCTGACCCCTTTACTCTTGGTTAGGCAATGGGAATGGGGATTGTTTTAAAATAAGTGACGTTTTCACCTTTAAAGTGCCTTGAGCACCTGGACTGTCATCTTGACTACAAAGTACGAGAAGGGATTCCAGGCCAAAGACAGCATCTTGTTCCAATGGCAATAGGTCTAGAGGGCAAACATTAAGTTTTATAGTGGCCAAGCAGAGATGATTAAACACACACACACACACAGAAAAAAAATTTTAGAAACTGAAGGTATAGGAAATACATGAATGCTTAAAATTAATCTTCCTGTAAAAGTATATATGGCATGTACTTTTACTTCTGAACTGTAGTATTTATGCTACTTTAATGAAGATTATAAACATATACACATTAAATCAAGCCAAAGTATAAACAATGAATAATAAAATAGTGTTACCAACTTAGCTAAGGTAATAATAGGAACAGCGAGTGATGTTTAGCTTCTAATGAGTGAAACCATTTTCAGGATATAACAAAGACCCTACAAAATCTCATTAGTGCTTCAGTCTGACTATAAAATAATGAACTCTTTAAGGTTTAACGTAAAACATTACTATATACCCTTCGGAGTCCTTGTCCCTCAGATCTAAATACTGGTCTGAGTGGCTGAAAAAGAAGGAAAAGTAAAACTGAAGTGGACTTGGAGTCTTTAATAACTTACAAGTGCATTTCAAACAGGTAAAAAATAAAAACTACTATAACATTTTTTCACTTCCTTAGGGATAAAATTCCCCTAAAGGTTCCATCCATAGAGCTCCGAGGCCTGGTAGTATAGCAGTTACTCTTTGGGGTTTGATCTACAAGGTCAGTAGTTCTAAACTACTAGCAGCTCAATGGGAGCAAGACTAGCTTTCTATGCCTGTAAATAGGTAGTCTCTTGGAAACTCAAGAGGTAGGGAAGCGATCCCATAGGGTTGCTATGAGTCAGAATCGACTAGATAGCATTGAGTTTAGTTTGGTCTTGGTATTTAAGGTAATATGATGGCGAGCCAGAAGGTATTTCTAGTAGGGCTTCAGGTCATACATGGCTGGGTTTATTTCAAACAAAACGTGTATAAACATGTCTCTGTGATGAGTGGAGGACTGCACGCTGGTTCTCTCAGTAAGACACTGATCTGAGTCTCATAGGGTCACTTTGTAAAAAGGTCCAATTAAAGGTCCGAGTGACTTTCAAGGAGCTAGCTAAATTCAAGACAGAGAGGTCAGAGTTCAGAAAGTTATGGCAACTTTTTTTGTATGTCAAAGGGATATCTTGATAGGTTTTCTCAAAGAACACAGGATGATCACGGGGCTTATTACGAAGAAGTTCTAAGAAATAGGGAAATGGTATTGGTGAGAAAAAGGCTGGAAAGAGTGCACCTAGGAATTTTTTTCCATCAGCACAATATACCTACTTAGTCTCTGGGGGGAACAAGTTATTCTTAGACAGACACAAGACCTGTCATTCAACAATTTCATCAGTTTGCCTTACGCCACCCTTTAGGCCTGATCATTCCTGTTTTGAACAAATGTATGAGGCTTTCAAATCTTATGATCACACAAAATATATGCACTATTTTCTCTGTACTTCCTCCTTAATTATTCAAATCATTTTAAAGCTTACAGATATCTAGGGAGAAAGTAGGTACAATTTTAATTTGCTTGCCTCTCAGTGAAACTATGTATTTAAGCACCTTGATAATTTATTTTTTCCAAATGTTTCTAGATTTTTGTAAAAGTGGACAGGCTGTCACAGTAATCTCTATCAATAGGATCTTACGTGCAAGTATTAACAGGGGGAAGAAGTAGGCAACACCTCACAACACCAATCCCCAAATCCTTAAAAGAGTATTTTTTCACAAAGATTAGGAGCCTTGCAAAAGCACATTGTAAAAGCATTTTTGAAGGAGGCTTCTAAGAAATCAAAAGACACAGACCAGAAGTAGTAAGGGATTTAAAAGCTAAATACATAAAGAATTCTACCTAAAATTCAATGTAAAGTTTGTTCACAACATCATTCCTAAATGAACTTACCCTTTTCTTGACAAGAGACAGTTATGTTGGTGAGGACTCTCACTCCATGGGCTGCAATGCCCCTGTTATTGTGGTAACAGCACTCTTGGGCTACTTTGACTAGATCCGAGGAACTCGGGGAAGAACTCGGATTTCCTAAACAGAAAAGCAGTGTGCACTGTTAACTCACAACTTCCTTTTTAGAAAAAGTATTAGTTTTTAAAGTAATTTTTTTCTTTTTCAAGAGAAAATGTTAACAAGAAACTTCACCTGATGTTCCTATTTCAACCCACCATCAATATACCCCACCATTTTAATTTCCCTTGTAAAGGTACTTAGGACTAGACATGCCATGCGCCAGCTATCTTTCAACTAGGATCTAAAATCAAAATGAGCCTTTCCATAGAAGAATAAAAATGGAGTAGAGAACAGTGCAAAAGCTGTAACAAACATCGAAGGTTTCGTGGGGTAAAAGTAGATTCTGATCGAATGGACACTACTGCAGGCTCCTTGTCAGGTCAACGCGAGAGAAAGGGGAAAGAGAAGCCCCACAATGTAGGTTTGTTTTCCAACTCGAATTGCTGACATAAGTTTTATATTTATACCTCAAACAGTTATGCAAGAGTTCACAAGTTGAGACTTGTAAAGGACTTAAGGATCATCTGACTCAACATCCTACTTTTACAGAAGAAATCAAAGCCCCAAATATTAAGAATTTTGCTATGAAGGTCATAAAACTTTAGTCAGGCATTATTCTTATGCTTTAGATTTTAAGTTCCATGCTACAGATTCCAAGAACTTATAAAAATCAGCTTTGAAATTCTTTAAAGGTTGGGCTGTGAATGTTCTGACTGAGAGTGGAGAAGCTTTTGGTTCTAAGTGAATGAGCGTGAAGAACAATCATCAGGAGAATAAATCTGGTTGAACTTCTTAGAAAAGTCTCCCTTTCCTCTCTTCCCCTGATATCTTGCCATGTTCATGTCAACTTCCATCTCATGTCTCATACCTAAGGCGACCATAGTTTTCAGGTTAAAAGAGATACTATTAATAAACAAGGAGCCCTGGTGCACAGTGGTTTTAAGTTACGCTGATACCTGCAAGGTCAATGGGAAGCCCCCAGCCACTCCCAGGGAGAAGAGGGGGCTTTCCTACTCCTGTCAAGAGTTAAAGATGCTCAGAAATTCACAGGGGGTGCTCAACTCTGTCCCATAGAGTCGCTATAAGTAGGAACAGACTCAATGGCAGTGAGTCTGAGTTTGATTAATAATTAAACAGGCATAAACCAAGGGAGTGTGAGAGACACGGTAATTTTACATATTATCAGTTCAGCATAAAAATGCTAGCTACAGTGAAAGCCTCAGCTCTTGAAATGTCTGTTTTTAATTTTACTGTGTAGATATAGCATTAAATTAAACATTTTAACCACATTAAAGCATACAATTCTGTGACAATTAGATGAATCAGTTATACAATCATCATTGGCCTTTTTTTTTTTTTTTGCGTTATCAAGGTTTACCTAACAAACTGGGGCTCGTTTACACTTCATTCCATGAATGTTTCTGCTGCCCATAAAGTCAGCAAATCCGAGACAGACTGAAAATGAAACCTTAAATGGCTTGAGTTTTCGCTCCGTTCTCTTGTTGTTGTTGAGTCACTACAGTGAGTTTCCATGTTATCCCTCGCATTTGTGAATACAGTTTATGAAAGGTCAGCTGGAGAACCCTTGTCTTATCCACCCTTGTCATCCGGGCAGAGATGCAGCGATCTATAATTCACTTGCCACGTGGGTGTCTGAACAAATAATTTGACTGGTCGCCCTCACTTATCATCAAGAGCATGCCTCTGAGGCTTCCTTTGTTGGGACATCAGGTGCTTCCACATCACTGCACCATACTCTTCTTGCTCCTTTCCGCCGGCAGAGCGCTCGCAGCCGGGAAGGAGGAGGCGGCTCGGAGGCGTGCAGGCTCTGGGCAGGAGTCTCCGCTCGGACATTTTTTTAAATCACACCAAACATAAACTAAAATATCCTTTATGCAAGAACTCCCCATTCCCCTTGGCCTCTCAAGTCCTAGTAACCATTAATAAATTTCTGCTTCTGTGAAATTACCATTCAGATTTCTTTTAAAAATGTGTTCACAAGAGGGACCAGACTTTAACCTGTGCTCCAAGATGTGAATGCACACACCGGTATGAAGCAGGGAACCAATAGAGAGGTCTGAGGGGCCAGCCCCAATCCCAACTATGTGGACAGCTCCCCCTTCCCCCAGAAGAATTTACTTCAGAAGACAGCAAGCGCTGAAACTGCAGCTCAAGGAGAGGGATATGTCTGATCAGAGCACATGGGAGCAAATGAAGGGGAGGAAGAGAATGTGGAGCACACCCTGGCCCACCAGCCTCCAGGATGATATCCCCACTCACAGCAGCCAACTCAGAGAGGACCACATGGCCAGCCCCAGTAAAAGACACAACATTCCTCACTGACCCACAGCCCTACGGGGGACAACACTAGAGACAAAGTAAAGGAACTGTGCTCTATCCAATGCCACCACACTGAAGCAAAACACTAAGATCAGGAAACACAACAGCAAGGGGAGTAGGGCAAGGAGGTCCTAAGCGAATACCAAAAATAAGACTTTGGGGCCAGGGTGTGGCACCCCATCAGATTTGACACTAAAGGTCAACAAACAGACCTTGAACTATTTACAGGCTTTTCTTTTGTCATTTTTGTTGTTGTTTAGCTTTCTTTTGTTGCTCTGTTTTGCTGCTTGTGCATATTATTATCTCTGCAGGTCTATCTAGATGAGAGGCAGGATAAACAAGCTGGAGGAGATAACAATGGGATCAGCGGTTCTGAGGGGACATGGGAGAAGGGGAGGTGGGGAAAGGAAGTGGGTGTTAACAAACCCAGGGACAAGGGAACAAACAGTGATCTAAAATTGACGGTGAGGAGGGTGTAGGAGTTCTGGTAGGGCTTGATCAAGTGCTACGTAAGTGAGAGGAATTACTGAAACCCAAATGAAGGCTGAGCATGGTAGTGGGACTAGAGGAAAGTAAAAGGAAACAGAGGTAAGAACTAGGAGGCAAAGGGCATTTTTAGAGGTCTAAATATAGGCATGTACATGTGTAAAAATATTTATATATGATGATAGGGAAATATTAAGTATTAAGTTAGCAGATGGGAATTTGGCCTTTAATCAAGCACTCCCTCAAACGCAAGAACACTTTGTTCTAATAACCTGGCATTCTGTGATGCTCACCTTCCCAACATGATCACTGAAGATAAAATGGGTGTTTAAGTAAATGTTGGGAAGAAACCTGATGGTGCCTGTCTATCAAAAGATATAGCATCTAGGGTCTTAAAGGCTTGAAGATAAACAAGCGGCCATCTACCTGAGAAGCAACAAACCCCACATGAAAGAAGCACACCAGCCTGTGTGATCAAGAGGTGTCGAAGGGATCAGGTATCAGGCATCAAAGACCCAGAACAAAAAAATCATTATCAATGTGAATGAAGGTGGGGAGTGCAGAGTAGAGACCCTAAGCCATCTGTAGACAATTGGACATCCTCTTTCAGAAGGGGACAGAAGCCAGTGAGGGTGCAGTATAGCACAGATGAAACATACAAGTTTCTTCTAGTTCTTTAATGGCCCCCCTCCACACCCCACTATTATGATCCCAATTCTACCTTACAAATCCAGGTACCAGAGGATGTATACTGGTACAGATAAGAGCTGGAAACACAAGGAATCCAGGACAGAAAAACCTCTCAGGACCAATAATGAGAGTAGTGACACCAGGAGGGTAAGGAGAAGGTGGGGGAGAAATGGGGAACTGATCACAATGACTTATATATAACCCCTCCCACGGGGACAGACAACAGAAAAGAGGGTGAAGGGAGACAGCAGTCGGTGTAAGATAAGAAAATATAATAATTTATAAATCATCAAGGTTTCATGGAGGAAGAAGGGTGGGAGAAGGAGGGGAAAATGAGCTGATACCAAGGGCTCAAGTTGAAAGAAAATGTTTTGAAAATGATGATGGCAACATATGTACAAATGTGTTGGCACAATGGATATTTAAATTTTGATAAGAGCTCTAAGAGCCCCCAATAAAAGGACTAAAAAAAACACAAAGAAACAAAAGCACAAAAAACAAGACAAAAAACCAGCCTCTGCCCCGGAAAAAGATGTCATAGCTTGCTTCCATAAAGATTATAGTCTTAAAAACCACGAGGCAGTTCTACTCTGTCCAATAGGGCCATTATGAATCAGTTTCAATTTGACAACAATACAGTTGGTGAATTATTTTTAAGTTGGACCTATTATCATGGAACTTTTGTGAGCTTCACTTTCAATGCTTAAACTTGTATCTGCCTAATCTTTTAGGCTGAACAATCAATAAGAACCAGTATTGAAAAACTCAAAAATTTTATGGTATTTCTAATTCATTGCCTACAAAAGCTCTTTCAAAGTGTGATGTCATTAAAGGATGGTAACTGTAAGCTAAGAAATGGAGACTGGCTGATTTATGCAGGAAAAGAATTTATTGGATGTACATTAGGTATAGGGCCGATTGTTTACAAAAAAGCCAGTAATAAACTATTTTATCCTCTGAGGATATTGCTCTTTGCAATGGGACTTTCCCATTATGTTCTTCCAAACCCAGTGCCATTGAAATGATCCAGACTCTTGGTCACCCTATAGGACAGAGTAGAACTGTTCTTAGTTTCCAAGGCGGTATATCTTTTTGGAAGCAGGCAGTTTCATCATTCTCTGAAGGAGCTGGAGGGGAGTTTGAACCACTGACCTTGGGGTTGGCAGTCGAATGCTTAATCCATCGTGTCATGGTCTTTCTGAGGTTGGCCATGTCATTTGTGTTGGCCAATGGGACATTAGAGAAGGTAATGCATGCAAAAGAGCTTGAAAAGCACTCATATGTTTATGGCTTACCTAGCCTGCTGAGAACATGTAGTAAACATAGCCCAAGTTGGCTTGCTGGAGTATCATATGGAGGAGAAACCATGGGCCTTAGCTGAAAGCCATTTAATTGGCAGTTGTAAGTGAGGCCCTCCCTCTTAAAACACTCTTTCTCATGGATCCGGGCCACTATAGACAGTATGAATGGCTCCATGTGAAACTAGCAGTGCTGCCCAGCTGAAAGCTCGGCTAAGCTCGCTAACTCCCAGAACAGGAGAAAACACGTCAGCCCAGAGTTGAAGCTAGTAAGTTTTTGGGTGGTTTGTCGCAATAGATAAGTGATACAGGGTTGCTCAGGAAATTTCTACAAACTAAGCTCAGAAAATCAATAGGACTATTCAGCAAGGCTAATAGGCAACCAAGATGGCAGTAGAAACCATGGAATCAATCCATGAGTTATTATTTATTATTTAGCACCTTACACTGCTGCCACAGGTATCAGACAGGGCAAACAATGTTTGCTATAGTTGACCCTTGAAAATGGATGTTGTTGCACTGATTGCTAGTTCCCCAGAATAGGCTCTGCATGCCCCAGCTGGTTTTTCTATGGGTGCCAATTCAGCTTGTGGTTCAGGGAATGAATAATAAAGTTAAGGCCACTTGTGTGCAACCAAGCTGGAATGGAAGCGCAGCAAGAGATGACCAGGTCTTTTGCAGTCTCCCATCAAGACTTAAATGTAAGCTTCTATGCTGTGGGCCATGAAAAAGACAAATGTCCACTACAGTTCTTTATAAACTCAACTCAAATTAACATGGTGTTGGCAAGCCACTTATTTGGCAATGTTCCATAAACTTTGCATTTAAAATCAAAATTTAATCGAATTGTTAGATAAGAAAGTTTATCACTGGGTGGCATTGAAGGTATTCCGGAGTTAGTCTTTAACCGCCCTGGCGGTAATCCTGAGTGTGGCTTGGGGTAAATGTTAACTGTCAGAAGAAGTTTATCATACCTGGAATGTCTACTAGAGAGATTAAAATGAGTAATTTCTTAAGAATTACAGGTCTACAATATAAAACAACAAATTTTATGCAAAACAATGTACTGCTTTGGGTACAAAATTACTGACATAATTAGACTACCAGGGAGGTAGACAACTAGGAGAGTATTATTGAACTGGAGTGAAGTTTTATTGTAATTATTTGCCAAAGGATAATATACATCTGAAAGGAAGCCTATGACATTTGTTTTGAAAATTCACCACTACTTGGCCTTTGAGATGCTCTTAAATTCAAAGGGCACTTTGAGTCAGAGACATATAAAAGCCAGCTATTTTAAGCATCCTCAAAAATATACATATAAATTCAAAAAAAGGGCAAATCTAGAAAAGCAATATCCTTGAGTTAAGATCAAGGATAAAAAAAAATCAAGGATGAAGAATTATACCATCAGTTAAGAAATCATCTTCAAACAGATCAGATTAATACCGCAAGTTAAGGTGGAAACCTTTCCTGTTTTTCAAGCATCAAAGGAAATAACTAGAAAAAACAGCAATGAAAGATGCAAGAACACATTACCTACTTTCTTCTCCTTACCTGAAGCTAGGCTGAAGTAATGTTTGATGGCGATGGTCCCTGACAGTGTGGAAAGGACGGACAACATGCCGAGTTTCAAGGTGTCATAAGGAGTCTGAAGGGCACATTCACAGAGTGCCTGAAATACAAAGGGAAATGAACACACGGGTCAAATCAACATTCTTCTAAATTGTCTCCTCAGGCGACATGCTCTGGGTTTTAAAGAAAGAATAAAGTCCTTTTTAACCCATGAGAAGTAAGTTAAAAATGCCACCACCAAGAGAAGCCCAAGGAAACATGATTCTTCTATGTCAATAATACAGGAGGAACACGCTGTCCATTTCGGCAATGCCCAGTTCTTTGCCATCCCCACAACTGTTATGTTTGGACTCACTGCTGCAGCCACTGCATCAATCCACTTCACTCAGGGTCTTACTCCTTTTTTCCTTTCTAAGATTTTATTCCATATATCAATTGTATCAAGTATATTTGTACAAATGTTGCATCATTATCTTCTAAACATTTACTTTCTATTTGAGCTGCATCAGCTCCTCTTGTCCCCTCGATAAATTATAATTTTTCTGTTTTACACTGACCACTGTCTCCCTCCCTCCTACCCTGCTGGTACCACTACTCTCATTTCTGTTCCTGAGGTCTTTTCTGGCCTGGATTCCACATGTTGTAAGCTCTTATCTATAGCTGTGCACATGCTCCAGTCTAGCCCACAGTGAAAGGCAGGACTGGAGTCCTGATAGTGGGGGGCGAGGAAGCCTCAAGGAACCATAGGAATATTGTGTTTCATCGGTGCTATACAGCGCCCTGGTTGACTCTTCCTTGTGACCCTTCTGTGAGGGATGTCCCATTGCCTACAGATGGGTTTGGGGAATCTCTGCTCTGACCACCCTTGTTCTCAACATGCTTTTTTGGTTTGTTTTGGGTCTTTTGAGGCCTGTTACCTGATCCTGTTGACACCTCACTATCACACAGGCAAGTGTGCTTCTTCCATGTGGACTTGTTGCTTCTCTGGTAGGTGACTGCTTGTTGAACTTCAAACCTTTAAGACCCCAGATACTTTATCTTTTAATAGCTAGGTACCATCAGCTTTCTTCCTCACATTTTCTCATGCACCCTTTTTGCCTTCAGTGATCGTGGCAGGGAAAGAGCATCACAGAATGCCAGGTTGTTAGAACAAAGTGTTCTTGCGTTGAGGGAGGGCTTGAGCAGAGGCCCAAAGTCTGTCCACTTCCTCAATGTATTGCCATATAAATGTATGTGCATAGCCCAATACCTCTATTTTTATGAATTAGTATATTTACATAAGTGCACACCTATGTTTCTACCCCTATCCATAGCTTTGTGTCCTAGAGAGTCTTACTCTTTATCTCGGACCCTCTACCTCACCAAACATGGTATCCTTTTTCAGGGACTGGTCTCTCCTGATAACATGCAGAAAGTATATGCAATGAAGTTTCACCATCTTCACTTCTGAGAATTCTAGTTAAATTTCTTTCAAGAAAGATTTACTTCTTTTGGCAGTCCACGGTATTTTGATTGTTCATTGTAATTCAAAGGCATCACTTCTTCGGTTTTTAATTCATTAACCAACTTTCACATGTAAATGAGGCAACTAAAAATACCATGGCTCGGGCCAAGCAAACTTCTAAATGACATCCTTTCTCTTCAACATTTTCAATGGTCAGGGCAATACATTTGATTTCCTAACTGCTGCTTCCATGGGCAATGACTATGGATCCAAGCGAAATGAAATTCTGTGTTTATCACAATATTTCTATTGGCCCAGGTGTGAGGATCTAGTGCACTCTATGTTGAGGTGTAACACAAACTGAAGGCTGCAGTCTTTGCTCTTCACCCAAAGAGCTTCAAGTCCTCTTGCCTTTTAGCATCCAAGGTTATGGCATCTACGTGGCACAGGCTGTTTATGACCCTCTCCCCACTTCTCATGCTGTGTCTTCTTCATATAGTCCAGCCTCTTCCGTTAGTTGGTCAGCATACAGATGAAGTATGGTGAAAGGACACAATCCTGACACGCACTTTTTAAAGACATGCAGTTATCTCCTTGTTCTATTCAAATGGTGGCCTCTGTCTATATAAAGGTGCCACATAAGCACAAGTCAATGTTTTAGAATTCTATTCTTTGTAACGTTATATGAAGTTTATCATGACCCACACGTGTTGGATGTCTTTTCATGACCAGTAACACAAAAAGAAACATCTTTCTGGTATTCTGTCCCAGGCAAGATCCACCTGATGCCGGCAATAATTTCTCATTTCACATCCTCTTCTGAGTCGAGCTTGAATTTCTGGCCGCTTCTTGTTTATGTACTGCTGAAATCATTTTTAAATTGTCCTCGAGATAATTTTATTTGTATATAGCAATGGAGCTCTGGGGGTGTAATGGCTTACAGTTGGGCTGTAATCACCATGGTCAGTAGTTCAAAACAACCAGCAGCTCCATGAGAGAAAGACAGTTATAGACTAGGAAACCCACGGGGGGTCGGAGGTGTCACTGAGTCACCACTGACTTGGTGATAGTGAGATGAAATAACGATATTATTTGATAATTTCTGTATTGTTGGATCACCTTTCTTTGGAATGGGCAAAAATATTAACCTCTTTCAACTGGTTGGCCAGGTCTTCCAAATTTCGTGACATAGACCAGTGAGTACTTTTAGTACTTCATCAGCTTATTGAAACATTTAGATTGACATTCCATCAATTTTTGCAGTCTTGTTTTTCAATAATGCCTTCAGTGCAGCTTAGAATTCTTCCTTCAGTATCATATTTTCTCAGTCATATGCTGCTTCCAGATATGGTTTAATGTCAACCAATTCTTTTTGGGCAGTGACTCTGTGTGGCCCTTCTATCATTTAAAAAGATGTTTCTTGCACCATTCAGCATTTTACTGATGGAATCTTTTAAATACATTAACTTGAGTGTTGGATTTTTTTCCTTAGTTCAGCTTGAGAAATTCTGAGCATGCTAGTCCTGCTGTCTTCTCACTCCAGGTCTTTTGCACGTGTCATTATAATGCTCTGACTTACTGAGTTGCCCTATGAAATTTTCCGTTTAATCTTTTACTTTTGTATGGGAGGCTTCTCTACTACTTTTTAGTCTAAAACTGTTCTATGACTTAATCTACTGAAAACTTTTAATCCTATAACTTATTAACAAGCCTATGAAGTGATGTACTATTTATCCTCACAGTCTAGACCTCTAGCTAATTATGCTTAGTTAAGAGAGGGTTTAAAAGCTGACAGATGGTGTGTCCTATTTAGTTTAAAGCCCAGTGAACGAATCTCTTCCCCTTCCTGGTCACTTCTTTACTTCTGACAAAGGCATCCAAGTTATCACCGAGAACAAGCACCTGTTTGTTGTTTTTCAGGGAAGTGAGCTATGAACATGTATATGCATTTATAATATCCATCTCTGTTTTTCTCCACACTGCTGTTGTTTGGTGCTATCGAGTAAGTGCCAACCCACAGTGGCTCTATCCACAACAGGAAACAGCACTGCTTGCTCCTAGGCTAGCCTTACAATTGCTCCTAGGCTTGAGCCCATTATTGCAGCCACGGTGCCAATCCATCGCAGGGAAGGTTTTCATCTCTTTCACTGCCCCTCTACTTTCCCAAGCAGGGTGTCCTCTAGGAACTCGTCTCTCCTGACATGTCCAGAGTTCATGAAACCAAGACTCATCCATGCTTGCCTCTAAGGAGCACTCTAATCATGCTTCTACCAAGATACTTTTGTCTGTCTTTTAGCAGTCTACGGTACTTTTAATATGCTTTGCCAGCACAATTCAAATGCATCAATTATTCTTCAGTATTCCTTATTCAATATCAATTTCCACGTGCCTATTGAAAATACCATGGCTTTGAGTAAGGTGCACCTTAGTCCTCTAATTAACACCCTTGCTTTTAAATACTCTACAGAGGTCTTGCATAATAGATTTATCCAATGCAACACGTCTCTTGGTATCTTCTTGACTGCTGCTTCCGCGAGCATTGATTGTGGATCCAACCAAGACAAAATATTTGACAACTGGTCCAGTTGTGAGGATTTTGGTCTTCTTTACAAGGAGTTGTAATTCATACTGAACTCTGCATTCCTTGATTCAACTGTTTTAAGTCCTTCTTACTTTCAGCAAGCAAGTATGTATCCTCTGCATACCTTAGGTTAAAAAGCTTTCCTCCAATCCTGATGCCACATTCTTCCCATACTAGCTCATCTTATGATTTGCTCAGCAGACAGATTGAGTAAGACTGTTGACAAAACACAACCCTTATGCACACCCTTGTTGATTTTAAACCATGAAGTAATCCCTTGCTCTGTTCACACAACTGCCTCTTGATCCATGAGCACAATGAAGGGTTCCAGAATTCCCATTTTCCTCAAGGTTATCCACAGTTTTACGATCCACACAGTCTAATGCCCTGGCACAGTCAATAAAATATAAGTAAACATCGTTCTGGTATTTACTGCTTTCAGCCAAGATCCATCTGACACCAGCATCACTCTTCCACACCCTCTTCTGAATCTAGCCTGAACCCCTGACAGATCCCTGTCAACGTATTGCTGTAACCGCTGTTAGATGATCCTCAACACAATTTTACCTCAACATATTATCCATGTGAACATTCTACTGGGTCACCTTTCTTTGGAATGGCTGAGAATGTGGATCTCTTCCTGTCAGCTAGCCAAATTTCCTGAAATAGAACAGTGAATGCCCCAAGTGCTTCAGCAGCCTGTTGAAACATTTCAATTGGTCTCTCATCAATCCCCACAGCCCTGCTGTTGGCTAATGTTTTCAGTGTAGTTTAAGCTTTTGCCTTCAGCACCACTGACTCCTGCCAATGTGCTCCTTCCTGAAATGGCGGAATGCCGGCTATTTCTTTTTGGCGGTGACTGTATTCTTCTTTCCATCGTTTTGGATGCTTCCCGCATCATTCATTATGTTGCCCAGAGAAGCTTTCAATATTGCATCTGAGGCCTGTAATATTTTTCTTTCTTTCTCCTTCTTCTTTTGTCCTAAGACATACGGAGTCTGTTCTTCCCTTTTGGCTTTGTAACTCTAGGTCTTTGCACATTTCAGTATAATATTTGATTTGTCTACTTGAGCGACCCTTTGACATTTTCTGTTCATCTCTTTGACTTCATCGTTTCTTCTTCCCTTTGCCTCAGCTACTCGATCATGAAGAGCAGGTTCTAGAGCCTCTTCTAACATCTACTTTGGTCCTTTCTTTTTAAGGACCTTTGGCTTTCTTCCCTAAATGATGTTCTTGATGTCCTTACACAGCTCATCAGGTCTTCTGTCACTAGTGCTCAATGAGTGGTATAACCTCTGTTGTTGAGACGTTCTCAAAATCTCAAGCTGCTCTATAAATCTCATCCGGGTGATGGACTCATGGTGGTATTTTGGCTCGCATGGACTTCTTCTGCCTAGCCATTGCTGTTTGGGTTTTTATTTGTTTCCTCTTTGTGGCTTGTAGGACTTTCTTTCTATGAAATACAGGATAGATATATAAAAACAGTAATTGGATTGAAAATGCCTAGGGGCATTTCAGGGGAAAAGAGTGGGAAATGAGTCTAACAGTGAGTCTAAGAAGAAAATGTTCTTCAATTGGAATGTCTGCACAAGTCATCTTAATATAATTGATTAAATTGCATGCTACATGAAGCATATGCCAATAAAACTAGTAAAAAATAATAAAATTAAAAAGAAGAGGGAGAAAACTTTGATAGATAACTTAATTGGAAATTTTCTCAGAACCGTATTCCTGAAAAATTGCCAGCTTCAGATTTTGTTTATTTTGGGTTTTTCCCCCAACAACTTCAACACGTGTCACTGATTATACTTTGTGTTTTACAACCATTATTGATCTCCTTTTCCAAATTATTCCACCACCCTTAACTCAATGCCCCCTAAGCAAAAAATTTTCCTTCATCACCCATGGTAACCATTGGTCAAGTTTCGTTTCTTTTTTTAAAGCCATGTTTACAAGAAAACCACACATATTAGAATGGTATGCTCTGAGAACCTACACCCAGAGAGAGTACTTTTCAAGAATGGTAACAAAATGAAGATATTTCAGACAAGTAACATCGGGAGCTTTTATTAGTGTTTATAGACTCTCAATAAAGGGCTTTTCAAAGAAAGAAAGAAAAGTAGTGCAAATAAAAAGACGCAGAAAGACAGTAAACTTACAAAACAAAAAAATTCATATAGTAAGAAAAAAATAACATACTTATTTACAGGGATGTAAATGGAGTTCAGATGTGCTCTCAAATCCCTGAAGTAAAATGAATTTCAGATTTTCTCAAAGAACTGTTCTGAGAAGAGTCACATTGAGATGTCATGGGCAAACTGGGAATGAAATATGGAACGGGACTCACGACTGCCAAGAACACCAGGCTGAGTGGTCAGACAGACATGTGTGAGCTTCAAGACCATGGCTCTGAGCTACTTCTTAGGTATGGAACTGAACTCTTCTCTGTGGAATAACCAACCATTTAGCATAAAAAGAGCAGCATTTACCCACAGAAACCACTGGGAGGAAGCGGATGAGTGATGGTGCCTGGAGGGGATTAAAATTTTTGGATGTAATCTATAAACCTTCATCTAAACCACATTAAAAAAATTAAAGTTCTATATCTCACCATTTCTAAAAACAATTATTCACAGGAAAAACAAGGCAAGATATTAAAAACAAATAATCTACGTAGCAGGAATGAACCTGTAGGGCATAATGCTGAGTGAATGTTAATTGCAAAAGAATACTGTATGAAAGCAGGATTCTTAAAAATATTGTATGCAACTATGATTCAAGGAAATGTTATCACTAAAGGAAACTTTCTTTGACAGTAACTGGGACAGGATGGGAGAAAGAAGTACATATATGTTAACTTGGGTGAAGGAGAAGACAATGCACAATAAGGAGGTAGAAAAACTGATGTAGGCTGACGAAGACAGGGAGGGATGCAAAAATCAAAGGCAACCGAGGTAAATATTGTTGCATACTGTGGTGTAGTACAATATGGTTCCTCTAGCCACAATTTTTTGTAACTCTCACAAAATAACTGAGAGGGACTGTGTAAACTAGGTGTACGGGAACTCTAGCTTGGAGACTGGCTGGCTTGCCAACCTTTTGGATTTAAAATGAGCCATCCAAGAAGCAGGAAGGGGTAGCTCACTAGCATTAGAAAAACAAGTGATCTTGATTATGCTGGATCAAACTTGATACTTGGTCAGCTGACCTCCCTACTGACCCAACCTGAGTTTGTTCTGCATGCAAGTATCTCTTAAGGGGTCGCTGACAAACTCTTCCCTGGCTTTGTACATATTGAGGGTAGTCTTTTCTTTCCTCCGCATTATCTGTATTTTTATCTTATTATTATTCTATCGTTCTCACTTAATTTGATATTGCGTTTTATTGTCTCTATTGGGTTTCCCAGTTTGTGAAGCACAGAAGAGTGGATGTAGAACGGTAACTGAAGCAAGGGTTCATAGGGGCGGAGGGTGGGAGATAGAGATGGTGAGGGGATTTCAGGATTAAACAATGAAGGGAGGAGCACTAGAATTGATTGTGATTACACAATTCATCTTAAAGGCAAGTTCACCGGGGGGTGGGGGGAGAGGGTGTGTGTGTGTGTGTGTGTGTGTGTTAAAATGATCTAAAACTGATTGTGGTAAGGACTGTATAATTCTTCTTTATAAGATTGAACAATTTTAACTACTTAAATGTATGATATGTGGATTAGGTACCAGTAAAAACATTAAAAATGAAAGAGTGATGCAATCACTAGCCTTTCAAGACATGAAAATCAAAACAGTAATAACAGCAATTCATTAATAGCCAATTAAGAAAAAGCAGAAAATGAGTGCTGGAGGGTATGCGGACACTAGAACCTTCACACACCCCCGGTGGGCTGTGCAACAGTATAACCGCCATGGAAAGCGGCATAGCACTTCTTCCAGCAAATGACCCAGCAATTGCATTACGTGGGACTTAGTCCACAGAAATAAGGAACACAGCACAAACAGACGTGCACACCTATGTTCATCAAAGCAGTATTCGCAATAGCAAAAACAGATGCAAACAACCTAAACGCCTCATTAGTCGAAGAAATGGTATAGAGAAACTTTGATACACACACACACACACACACACACACACACAATAGAATATCACACATCACTGAAGAATAAAACTGTGAAACATTTTAAGACATGGAAAAATTTGGAGGGCATCATGCTGAGTGAAGTTATTCAGTCACAAAAGGACAAGTATGAGATTACTGTTATTATTTTTTTAATCAAGTAAAAGTTTTCACACCAAAAGAAACAGACTTTGATGAATTCCCGGGGTGGAATGGGAGAGAGCGGAAGGGGAAGCAACAGGCTAGAGGGCAGCTAAGTGGTAACTTGGGGGAAGGGCATGATCATACAAACAAGTGAGAGAATGAGGGGAAAAAGTAGGGACATGAAACAGGGCAAGTCATCGGACTATCTGATAAATTGTTTAAGTTGATTAATGTAAAACAATGATATGTAAAATAATTAAGGTGAGGTTTGAGGGGCCAGCCCCAATCCCAACTTCGTAGATACCTCCCCCTCCCCCCAGAAGAATTTATTTCAGAGAACTGCACTGAAGCTGCAGCTCTGGGAGAGGGACATGTCTGATCAGAGCAGAGAGGAGAAAATGAAGGGGGAGGAAGAGAGAGTGGAGAAAATAATTTATAAATTACCAAGGGTTCATGAGGGAAGGGAGAACAGGGAGGGAAGGGGGAAAATGTGGAGCTTATGCCAGGCGCTTATGTGGAGAGCAAATGTTTTGAGAATGATGAGGGCAACGAATGTTCAAATGTGCTTTACACAACTGATGTATGTATGGATTGTGATAAGAGTTGTATGAGCCCCTAATAAAATGATAAAAAAAGATAAATCAATTAATCAATCAATAAAAGGGACACTCTGATTTGTAAAGCCCCACCTAATCCACAATAAAGATTTCTGGGGAAGAAGAAAGAACAAAAGAGCAAGGAATGTGTTGAACCTCCTTCATCTAGCAAGAGAACTGTCACACAGACATGGTGGAAATGGCAAAGGAGGAGCAGCAGCAGCACCAAGACAGAGAGAGCCGCATGTCTGGACACCCTGAGCCAGAAATCTGCAAGTCTTTGAGCAAGAGGCTCCCTTCCTCACAGAGGGTGCCCAGGTTAGCAGACCCACAGATCTACAGCCAAGTGTCTTTAGAGTTGAGATTCGTGGCAGAGAGGAATGTTTTTCTTTTGGTATTTATCCACAATGTTAATGGAGTTTTGTAACACTGTCTGAGCAGGACAGAGGCTAGAGGGCCACATGGCTGAAGACGGAGGACCAGAGACAGGTCTGACTGAAGAACTGTATCCCATGCATTTCTAAACCTGAATCGTAACCTGTTAACTTCCTTAATAATCCTCAAAAATACATTGTTTGTGAGTTCTATGAGACCACTGCTATGAATTATCGAACCAGCAGAGAACAAAAGAGTGCTCTGGAAGGGACAGCTGTCAGAATTAATAAAGAAAACTGGAGGGTAGAGACATGTGACTTCTGCCTCAGAAGAACTTGTCTTTGACTACTGAGTTTGATTTTCCTTCCTATTTGTAAAGTCAGGCGAACAAACACTGCCCCATATCATCTTCCTATTTTCCTAACACCTACACTCACTGTCATGGACTCAGTGCTGACTTGTAGCAATGCCTGCTGGGTTTCTGAGACCGTGTTTACATGGTCACATGAAGCTGCTGGCATAGTCAAACACCTTTAGGGAATGAATCATGGGGCCTGGAGGCTCAGGACCACAGTCTTGGGGCTAAACCAAAATCAATTAGCGTAACAGTCCACAAAGAAAATATCCTACATTCTGCTTTTATAAACAGAGACTAGAGTTTAATAGCTTGTGAGAAGCCATCTAAGATGCAAATATTGACTGGCTTCTCCCCATCCAGAAAAACGAGGAGTGACGAAATCAAAGACACATGGAAATAATTAGTCCATCGGTTTGCAAACTTAACTGGCCTACCACTTCTTTTCCAGGAAAAAAAAAATGAACAAAAAACTAACGCATGCCCAAGACAATTAAAAGACTTCCCTGACTCGCTCCAGTGCTCCCCAGGGGAGCACGATCACTTCCTTTAGAAAACAGTGAATTAGTCCACTGGACTAATGGACTACATGAACATCAGTATTCAGGACACTGAGGTAAAAATAACTAAATGGTGCCTGACTATCAAGATCAACTTCTCTGAAAGGGATCAGAAAAGTGAGAAGATTAAAAGGTCTTAGCTACTATGGAAGAAAAATGGGGAACAAAATTTACTATTGTGTAAAAGACCAAACTTACTGTTTGATAGAGACTGGTGGAACCTCTAAGACTGGCCCTTAATTATTTCAGGTCTGAAAAGACACCCACTCACATGGCTCAATTTTCAGAGAAACAATAGGCAGTTCTAGAAGGGGAACACTCACACTAAGGAGGTGCACACATCTTAGAATATCAACCAAGTGAGATCAAAGGCACCAAATTCGAAAGCGTTAGGAGAGGAGGAGAAATAGGAACAGGAAACAGGAAGGAGCCACAGCTGTTGCGATATGATAGAGAATGTGATCAATGACATGAAGCAACATGTGTATGAATCGGTAAATGGAAAACTTATTTGCTTCTGTAACCATCACCCGATTCACAGTAAAAAGTTAAAAATAAAACAATGTGAAAAATAAACAATCTAGAAAAGGCCAAAAAAGGGAGACAGGGAGAAGAAAGAAGAAAAATACAAAGAACAAAATAAAGGTAAACTATATAATAAATTACATTAAACATAAATGGATCACATGCTCCATTTAGAAATGACAAAGACTGCCAGGCTGATTAAAATAATCCCGAAGAAAGATGAAGCAGACCTATTAATATCAGATAAAATAGATTAAAGAAAAAGATACATTGCTGCTGCCGTTGTGTGCCCTTGAGTTGATATTTTAAAGATATCTAAATAAGTTAAAAGACAGAACATATCTATGCAGTTAAAGTTGTCTTGGTCAAATATGGAGTTTTGGGGTTTTTTTCCACTTAAACAAAATGAACTTTACATTTAGAGTCACCTCAATCAAATAATCAAAGGTGTTTGGAGTTGTAGTTTTGATGGAACTTAACCAAGTAAATTTAAATTTTTAGTAGAATTGGCAAGAAAAATGAAGAATAAGCATATTTAAGTGTATAACACTAATTTACTCATCAAAATAGATACTATAAATGACCTTATATCTTGGAATACTTGTGATTATCAAATCCTAATATTTGGAAATGTACTAGAAAATGGCAACCAAAGTTAAACAGCGCTTAGTTTTTCTTCACATGAAATTCAAATGTTTTGAATTTATGCACTAGAGACAAAATAACACCGAGATAAAATCATAATCCAAGAAAACAAAACCAATTCCAACCATCTTCCATTTTATTCCTGTTGTAAAGTGGAAATGCTTCTTCACCTGGCTCTTCTAGCCGTAATCTTTGTCACCCCATTCATTGAATGGATGGGGGCATGTCATAGAGATGGAGAGGATTTGGCCAGTCTTGTCATTCCACTGGATATAAAAGTGGGACACGGCGAAGGGCATGAGAAACTCCTGTTTAAAGTGGAGGAGGTAGCAGAGGTATCAGAGGTCTCCACATGAGACAGCGCAGAACAGGCACGCCAAGATCATGAGACAGAACAGTGAATGGGCTTCCTAGCCCTTGGAATGAACCATACGCCAAGGAAAGCTGAGAGACTAAGGACATATTTGAGAGAAACACGCCTGCCAACAAGGCTAGCAAGGAGGTGCTTCAGACAAACAAACTGTATCCTTAACAGTTTGTAATCTGGTAGCTTCTCTAATAAAACCCTTCTTAGATCATGCACAAATTACGTAAGTGCCACGGAGGAACGGTGGTGTCAGACTAGGGTAAAGCAGGACGGAGGGTGGAGGCATGGCTGACATCTGCCGTGGGCAGATATGGAGCTGCAGTCTCCTTCTCTCTTGTGTAGCCAGGGCTCACATGTGGTCTCTAAGACAATTTCCTTACTTCAAAGGGCGTAATTTAGAAAATGTTATATCCATTATCAGTGAATGGTAAAGAAATAGTCTGAATTTGAGGGGGGAAAATAGCATTAATTCAATCTAAGAAACAGTATACTTCACATAAATTGCCTAGAAAGTGTGAGGTCTGTTTCTGTACTCATAACGAAAGGATTTAGAATGCCTTTTGATCTCCATAAGAAGGAGGAATACATTTGGCCATGTCCTATCCAGGATCGAAATATAGCCAGTAGCTAAATTCTTCCCCCTAAACTAAAGGAGGAAGGGATAAAAGTATACAATTTTTTTAACATTTTATTAAGGACTCATACAACTCTTAGCACAATCCATACATATACATACATCAATTGTATAAAGCACATCTGTACTTTCTTTGCCCTAATCATTTTCAAAGCATTTTCTCTCCACTTAAGCCCTTTGCATCAAGTCCTCTTTTTTCCCCTCCCTCCCCGCTCCCCTCTCCCTCATGAGCCCTTGATAATGTATAAATTATTATTGTCATATCTTGCCCTATCTGGCATCTCCCTTCACCCCCTTTTCTGTTGTCTGGCCCCCAAAAGTATACAATTTAACTAAGCTTCTTAACTAGCCTCAATGAAGATATGGTAAAATCAATAAGATATTGAAAGGCAAGTGTATTAGTCTAGGTACTTTAGAGAAACAAATACACAGAAATTCATGTATAAGAGAGAGTTTGATATAAAGTTTAAGTGAGCATCAAGAAAGCATCCCAACCCAGTGCTGCCCCAGCCCTCAGATCCAACATTAACCCACATGTCCAACACCAATCCACAACGTCCTCCTCCATCTCACAAAACACACACTATGATGCCGATTACAGGAGGAACGCCGAGTCAGTGAATGTGTAAACATCTCCGACTGGCAGGGGTCTCTACACGGGTGCTCCAGCACCCAGGGCTGCATCGGGGTAGATCCATGTGGCTTCTTCAAGGGGCCAGCTGAAGCAGGGAGCTGCTATGGCAGCTGTTCCCTGGTGCGACCATCCCAAAGCAAGAGACTCGACAACTAGAAAGGCTAGGCTCACCGAGCCATTTATTTCTCCACCCTTCAATTAATCCCACATGTATTTAACAGCCAGGTTGGCACAATAAACTAACTCAGCAAGTTTGATACTAAAATAAACAAATAAGGGAGAATGAAAGTCTTATGTGTTAATATTAAATATGCCACTTATGAAGTAATTTGTCACACATCATATTCAACCACTGAACAGTGTTTTCTAAAGTGGTGATAACTCCCCCTGCGGCAGGGCAGGATAGGGCGGGACAGATGGGTTGCTGGAACAATCCAGGGGGGATTGCAAAAACAGACCTACATTTTACCCTGGATTGTGGTCTATAGTACAAAATCTTTTAAGAGCCAGAGGAATGCTAATTTTCTTCTGAAAAAGGGCAGTAGGCCAAATAGCTTTGGGTACCTATAATTTAAAAGATGATAATGACAACAAAAATGTAAAACAAAACAATTTATTCTATTAAAAGGTTAAGATTATTTTTGTATATAGAATATAAATGTTCAAAGGTCACCATACCTGAATATCTTCCCTACTCCAAGTATGTGGTGTTTTACTGGCAAGTAATTTCAGATCTTGAATAGCAAGTCTCTTTACTGCTTTCCTGGGATCACTCTTCAAGTACTGCAACAGAAGCTGAATCTATAAAGGAAACAAGCAATGCCATGAGCAATACTGCCACCAAACATCGGTAAGAATGCATTTTAGTTTGGTGAGACTTTTAGATTGGATTCAATGCTAGCTTTTAATCACAGCCCTGATGCTTCTCAGCTATGTGCCCACAAAAACGTGTTTGGGCTTCTTTCTCATGTTGTATATAAAAAGAGACAATCATTTAACTAAGGAGCCCAGGTAGCATAGCGGCAATGCACTGAGCTACAACCATAAGTTCAGTTGTTCAAACCCACCAGCTGCTGCAAGGGAGAAAAATAAGGTTGTTTATTCCGGTAAAGATATAAAGTCTCACAAACCCGAAGGGGCTACCCTGTCCTATATGGTCACTGTAAGTGGGAAATGACTTACTGGCAGTGAGTTTGTTTGGGAGTTTTCATCATTCAACTTGTAATAGTCTAGCATAGTTCTTAGCATAATAATCCTTCCTTCTTTTCTTTACACCCCGCCATATGCTTTCTATCTCAATTTCTTTAAGGACTCCCAAGTATAAGTAATGTAAATATAGAGAAGCAAAGAGCAAGCAAAAGGATATTAAATTGATCTTAATCAGGGACAGGAATCTTAAGGCTACCCAAACATAAGCCACTTATTTTTATGGTACACTTAATATGAACATTTATTACAGAAAGCAGTTTAGAGAAGAAAATTGAAATTACCTGCTTAGGTGTATCAACCAAAGATGAAGCTGCAAGCAGAGTAAATGTATGCAGAGAAACAATGACCATTTTGGTGGAGGGGTAGGCTGTGACGAGCTGCTGTAGAAGTTGGCGAGCACTGGAAGCCAGGAGTGCATCATGGTGCATGTGCTGTAGGATGGGGATCAACTTCAGCTTCAAGTCAACGGGCGTGGCTAAACCTAGATGCAAAAAGAGCACTTAAGAGATTTTTTACCTTGACCTTAATAATATCGAAGATTTAAAAGGTCTGATTCAGTTAGCAAAAATGTTCATTTAAAAAGGGCTTTTAAAAAAAGGAGTGGATTCCAAGGGCTCAATAGAGTGTAAATGTCTAGAAAAAAATAATGGCAACATATGCACAAATATGCCTGATATGATTGATCTATGGATTGTCATAAGAGTTGTAAGAGCCCCCAATAGAATCTTTTAATAAAAAATGAAAAAATAAAAGTAGCATTTTACTATGTTTATAACATTCAAGCATTTTGTACTATTATTTAAACATTATACTAGAGTACATAGTCGCTTTTTCTAAAAGTATTTAACAATATTAATTTTCAGTGTTTATAAAATATATGTTGCGAGTGGAAAAAAGGCTTAGTACTAAGTAGCTTTGTATTTATACTATTTTTTCTAATAGTGTACAAACCAAACCCACACATTGTACTTACACATATAGTCATTAGGTAAACACACACACATTCAATTTGATTATATTAATTTTCACTTATTTCTTCTAATACTGAATCGTGAGCAGGACATGACAGACTATTTGTGGAATTACTTTGTCTGCTTGCATGGCAGTATCGTTTTTATCGCAGAGACATCTAGAAATCCATGAGGATCACCTCCAACCTCTGCTTCCCACCCAACAGTGCAGCTATCCATTTCCCCTCTACAGCAGCTTTGCAGCGAGAGAATAACAACTTCTCATCCACAGAGCACTACAAAGATGCCTAAGAGTGAACTTACGCTCTGCAAACCACTGACTTTTCCACAGTGAAATAACGGTTAGTATGGACATATGACGGTAAGTTAAAAAATATTGCTATAAAAAATCACAGGGACTTTTCTTTAACAAAGGAAGTTGTTGTGTTTCAACATATTCTCCAGCTAGGTCCACATACTTTTGAAGGTCAACATGATACCAGCTTTTAATTAAGTAATGGTTATCAGTTATAGAAACTAAGTAGTTTCTTTCACTAAAATTTATAATAGAAAGGCAGTTAAAACAAATACCCTAAGACATTTATGGCCTAAAACAGAATAATGGTCAAGAACATGGACTTCAAAGCCTAACTGCCAATATTAACGTGGGTGAAGGGTAAGGCAAAGAATAATGATGTATGCATGCAAGGAAAAAAAACCAAACAACCGGACACTTACTAGCTGTGCGACCTTGGTCAAAACACTAAGTGTTATTGTGGCTCAGTTTCTGGAAAGCGATGCGTTGACCAAGGCTGCCAAGTCACAGAGTGCAAAGGGAAAACATAAGTGCTATTCTCTAAGTGTGCAAAGCTTCAGCCCTCGCGCTGCCTCTTATAAGTATGAGAGCACAGTTAATCCCTGATGAGCACGGGATGGAAGGCAGCGCTGGAAAGGTATGTGGATTTGATTCTAGTGGCAACTGGAAGTCGCCGGAGAGGTATTAACAGAGTGAAGAGCCCAGTGCTCCTAGTCAGAATGCCCCCATTGTCAGAATGTATCTGTATAGCTCACTCCTCCCCTCCTTCATGTTTCATTCCAGTCTCCATCACTACACTGGAGGCATTCCTGAGCAACCTCCTGAAGACAGAAGTCTCTGTCCACTACCTACTCTTAGCCCTCTCTATCATCTTGCTTTTTCTCCACAGTACTGGAAGGAGCCCATTTTTATTATATTGATCCCTTCCCCCATCACCACCATATAAGGTAAGAGGGTAAAAATGGTAAGGGCTTTGTTTTGCTCACTACTGTACCCTCAGGACTTAGAACAGTTCTGGCACAATGAACAAACAAAAATCAATGGCCAAAAAGTCAATTCCAATTCATGATGACGCCATGCACGGAAGAAGAGTAGAACTATGCTCTCCAGTGTTCAGTAGCTGCTTTTCCAGAAGTCGGTAATAACTAGGTCTTTCTTCTCTTGGCAAGCAGACACTGCTTACTAAATATTATTATTTAAATGAATGAGTAAATAAATGGCACCTAATAAAGAATAACTTAATGGACAAAAAAACCTCACATCTTTCTTCCAGAGTAACTGGGGGTTTTGAACTGCTGACCCTAAGGTTAGCAGCTCAATGCATAACTCACTACGCCACGAGGGCATCTTGTAACAAACACTAAGTACTTAATAAATATTCTCAACTCTCATGGCCTTCAAGTTGGCTCAGGCTCATAGCAACCGTATACAACAGAGTAGACCTGCCCCCTTAGATTTTAGAGACTGTCAATCTTTCCAGGAGTGCACAGCTGGCCTTTTCGTTGCCCTCAGAGTGGCTGGTGGGTTTAAACAGCAGATTTGCAGTTAGCGGCTCTATGTATAATCTAGTACACCACCAGGGCTGTTAATATAAACTCGACAGAAGCTACTTAGTAATTCTAAGTTAGACATACATACCTTGAATCATTTCACTGATTTTGTTACAGATTCCTATAGCAAAATCCCTTTGGAAAGAAAGAAAACAAATTTAATATGAGTTTTTCCAGCACATTTTGTTTTTGTTTTCCTTGTGGTTCACCTTTTTCCCCCATTTAAAAAAATCATTTTATTGGGGGCTTGTACAACTTTTTAAAAAAAATCATTGGGGGCTCGTACAACTTTTATCACAATCCATATATCCATCCATTGTGTGTCAAGCACATTTGTACATTTATTGTGATCATCATTCTCAAAACATTTGCTTTCTATTTGTGCCCTTGGTATCAGCTTATTTTCCCCCCTCCCTCGCTGCTCCCACCTCCCTCATGGACCCTTGATAATTTATAAACTATTATTTTGTCCTATTTTACACTGTCTGACATCTCCCTTCACCCACCTTTTCTGTTGTCCGTCCTCAAGAGAGGAGGTTATATGTAGATCCTTGTAATCAGTTCTCCCTTTTATCCCACCTTCCCTCCACCCTACCAGTATCACCACTCTTAGCACTGGTCCTGAAGGGATCATCTGTCCTAGATTCCCCGTGCTTCCAGTTCCTAATTGTACCAGTGTACATCCTCTGGTCTTAGGTAGAATTGGGATCATGATAGTGGGGATGGGGAGGGGAGGAAGCCATTAAGAACAAGAGCAAAGGGGAAATCAACTACAAGGATCTACATGTGACCTCCTCCCTGTGGGACGGACAACAGAAAAGTGGGTGAAGGGAGATGTAGGACAGGACCAAGATATGACAAAATAATAATTTATAAATTATCAAGGCTTCATGAGGGCGGGGGGAGCGGGGAGGGAGGGGATAAAATGAGGAGCTGATGCCAAATGTTTTGAGGATGAGGGCAATGAATGTACAAATGTGCTTTACACAATTGATGTATGTATGGATTGTGATGAGTTGTATGAGCCCCTAATAAAATGATTTTTAAAAAAAACCAAGAGGAAAGTTTATGTTTCATCGTTGCTATACTGCACCCTCATTGGCTCAATCCTCCCCACTACCCATCTGTAAGAGAATGTTGTTGCCTAGAGAAGGGCTTTTGGTCCCCAATCTGCACCCACCCCCCTCAATCACAATAATATGAGTTTTTGTTCTTTCATGACTGATCCCTGATCCCCCCAACACCTCGTGATCACACAGGTTGGTGCGCTTCTTCCACGTGGGCTTTGTTGCTTCTGAGCTAGATGGCTGCTTATTTACCTTCAAGCCTTTTAAAACCCCAGATGCTATATCTTTTGATAGCTGGGCACCATCAACTTTCTTCACCACCTTTACTTATGCACACATTTGTCTTCAGCGATCGTGTCAGGAAGGGGAGCATCATGGGATGCCAAATTTAATAGAGTGCATTGAGGGAGTACTTGAGTGGAGGCCCAATGTCCATCTGCTACCTTAATACTAAACCTATAACTATGTGCACATAGATCTATTTCCCCATCATCATATATAAATATATTTACGTATGTATAGGACTGTATTTAGACCTCTATAAATGTCCTTTGCCTCCTAGTTCTTTCCTCTGTTTCCTTTACTCTGCTCTCCCACTATCATGCTCAGCCTTCATTTGGGTTTCAGGAATTCCTCTTGGTTACACTGCCCTTGTTCAAGCCCTACCAGACCTCTTACACCCTCCTTGCCACTGATTTTGTATCACTTGTTCCCTTGTCCCTGGGTTGGTTAACACCACTTCCACCCCACTGCCCCCACTTTCCCCTCTCCCATGTCCCCTGGAACCACCAGTTCCTTTGTTTTCTCCTCTAGATTGTTAACCCAGCCTATTTTATCTAGATACACCCGCAGAGATAATAATATGCACAAATAAATAAGAAAGAGCCAAACAAAATAACAAAAAAAGGACTACAAAAAAAGCCTGTAAATAGTTCAAGGTCTGTTTGTTGACCTTTAGGAGTGTTTTCCAGTCAAGTATGATGGGGTGCCAAACCCTGGCCCAAAGTCTATTTTTGGGACTCCCTCAGGATTTCCTTGATCTGCTCCCCTTGCAGTTCTGCTGCATGCCCTTAGTGTTTTGTGGTGGGGTCAGAACAGGTGCAATTCGCACACTGTGTCTCCAGTGTTGCCCCCATAGGGCTATGGGTTAGTGAGGGATGTCCTGTCTCATCGTGGGGCTGGCCATATGGTTCTCTCTGTGGATTGGCTGCTCTGAGCGGGAATATCGTCCTCAATGCTTGGTAGGCCGGGATGTACTTACTCCATTCTTTCTTCCTCCCCTTTCATTTGCTCCCGTGTGCTCTGATCAGACATGTGCCTCTCCCTGTTCCAGTACATTTTTAAATGCAGTTTTAGTGGTAAAATTAGGTGCCTCAGCTGATATTTGGGTTGGCATTACTCGAGTAGATAGGGAAGTTTTCTAAGGACTGAAAACAAACCAACGATGCAAAAATACAAAGGGTGCACCACAGAACAGGGGAAATACAATACTCTCAATCAAAACTACTATTCCAGAGTTCTGGCCCTTTTATTGGAGAGTGGGTTAAGAAATAATCAAAATAAAAATGCCAATCATGAAGGGATCTTATGCTAACATCATTCTCACGTGGAATTCAAGCAAAGATGCTCTGATCTGTTGTGGCAATTCGCCTCATTGAGTGACATTTTCTGAAAGATTCATAGTCATTAACTTCATTTATGATGTTTTAGAATATACAAGGGGGCTTAAAAAAATTTGTGGAAAATGGAATGGAAGATAGTGGGATTTTTCCATAGCTCTTGGAAGCCCCCTTGTACTTTCAATTAAGAAAATCACTAACACAAATCTCTGATTACCTAAACAGTGAAATTCAGAAAACCAGAGTGAGTATGAGGCAGCAGAAACACAGTAGAAGACGATGACACAAGTCCACTAAGAGAGCAATGATTTAAAGTTAGCCATGTGTGATGGTTTTTGGTTGGTTATTTCTTGTGGTGAAATATAAAAGTCACAAGTATGGTTACGAGGGCCCAGCTCATACAAGCACAGGCTTATTACCAACACGACGTGTTTAACACGTTTCTCTGGTCAGTGGATGGCTGCAAAGGATCTCAGCAATGTGCTGCTTCCGTCTTGTTAGGGGCCTTCAGAAAAAGGTCCATTGAAAACAAGGGGCTTCTGAGGGGAATCTGCTGGGCCGCTTAAGTTCCAGTCAGCGAGGTCAGCTTAGAAGTTCATACTAACTCTAGTTTGCGATCCCAAAGGGCTAATCTTAATAGATATTCTAGATAGATAATCACAGGGGCTAATTATGAGGAAATTTTAAGAAAATAGAAAACTGCGTTGGTGAGGAAAAGGTCCAGCCAATTGCATTTAGGAGTTTTCTTTTTTTTAAAATTTTTTATTAGGAGTTGTTTTTCATCATGTCAATGCACCTTCTCATTCTCTAAGGGTAATAAGGATTGTCGCATGAGAATTTTGCTGGGAAATCTTATCTCACCCACCTTATACCCTTGATATTTTATTGCCCCTAACACTTCTCTTTTGTTCCCCAAATTCAAAACCCATTGAAAAGGAAGATGATCAAGTCCCTTGAGGATGATAATGCGGCCATATTGGCATGGCATCAACCAAAGAGCACAGGACTCTGTGAGGAGCAGACGCCATTAGAATCGTGGACGCCTAGATGACAGACATGCTGGGAAACAAAACTTCATTCTGAGGTTTTAAAGAAGGGCGTCTACAATTTTGACAACACTCTTTGACTTATCGTCGTAAAAGGGGCTTCAAAAGCTCATCTTTTCATTACATTTTCCATGAACTTTTTGAAGTGCCTTAAAATTTTTTAAAATTATTAAGCCATTTTAAGTGTACAATAAAATGACACTAATTATATTTATCATGTTGCATAGTCATTATCCCATCTACTGCAGACAGTTTTTCATCCTCACGGTCACTGAATAATGAAGCAACAATTCTCCATTTCTCTCTCTCACCAGCCTCTCCTATCTGCCAATATGTATTTTAGCTATTTTATATAAATAGAAGCATGTAATACTGTCATTGAAGCATACAATGTATCTGACTTTCCCACTCAGTGTGTTCTCAAGGTTCATCTACGCAGTGGCATATACTGAAACTTCCTTTTTCTTTCCGGCTGAATAACCATCCATTTTAACTATAGACCACATTTTGTTTATCCATTCATATGCTGATAAACACTTAAGTGGTTTCCTTTTGCTGTGAAAGCTGAAGCAAACAGTGGTACACAAGTATCTGCCTGATCCCTGCTTTCAAGTCCTTTGAGTGTACCCCTAGGAGTGGAACTGCTGATCCTTTCCCATAAAAGCGGATCATTTACAACCTTAACAGCAATGGATGAGGATTCCCCTCTTCCGGCATCTTCACCAATAATTATGTTCTACTTTTTTTTGGTAACAGACACACTAGTGAATGTGAAGTAGTATTTCATTGTGACTTTGGTTTGTCATTTCCCTAAAACTAATGCCACAGATAATCTTTCATATGCATATTGGCCATTAATGTATCTTCTTTGAAGATTGTCTATTCAAGTGCTTCACCCATTTTTTATTGGTTGTCTTTCTATTGTTAACTGTAGGAATTTTAATACAGTCTAGATCAGGACTCTACAAACGTTTTGAGACAAAGAACCAATCCTTTCCCTTACCACAGTTAAAATGTATTCAAGAACCATGAATAAATTTTTACAAACAAATGAAATCACCATTATCTGAATAATATCCCTTAAAATTTTTACATCTTATTTCAGAGCCATGTGTATGTACCGAAAGAGCTGCATATGGCTTGAGAGTTGGTTTGCAGACCCTAGGTCTAGATAATAAACTCTTATGAAGTAAATGGTTACTACACATCTACTCCCATTCTGCAGACTGATTCATTGCTCTCTTGATAAAGTCCTTGGATGTATAACAGTCTTAATGCTGATGAAGTACAATTTATCTACTGTTTTGTGTGGCTCATGTTTTCGGTATCATAGTCAAAAACTAGGTGTAAAACATTACCCCTTTTACCTTTAGAGTTTAATATTTTTAGCTCTTATATTCAGTCCATTTATCTACTCACAGTTAATTTTTATAAATAGTGTAAAGTATGGACATAGTATCATTTTCTTGTATGTGGAGATCCAGTTGTCCGAGCATTATTTGTTGACGAGACAATTCTTTTTCTCTTTAAAAGGACTTGGCACTCATAAAAAATATATTGGCCAGAGATGTACAGCTTTAAACCTAGGCACTTGATTCTGTTCCATTGGTCTATATGACCTGATACCAGTACCACCACTTTCATACGACAGCGTTACAGAGCATTCTGAAAGTGGAACGTGTCTTGACACATGGATGGATGTAAGGATTGTGATAAGAGTTGTACAAGTCCCCAATAAAATGATTCATTAAAATTTTTAAAAAAAGAAAGTGGAAAGTGTAGCCTTCCTACTTTGTTCATTTTTTAAAGATTGTTATTGTAATTTGAGCTGCTTGTAATTCCATATGGATTTGAGAATTAGCTTTTCAATTGCTACTCAATAAAGCTGTGGTAATTTTGATAGGGATTGTATTCAATTGGTAGATTGCTTTAGGTAACATTGATACCTTACAGATATAAATTTTCCAACAGCGGGACCAACAGTTCCGGGGGGACTTGGGATAGGGGGAGGTAGGGGGTAAGGAAGTGGTGTTAACAAACCCAGGGACAAGGGAACAACATGGGATCCAAATTGGTGGTGAGGGGGGAGTGGCAGGCCTGGTAGGGAATGATCAAGGGTAAGGTTGCGTAGAGAAGAGGTACAGCTGTAGCCCAGGTGGGGACGGAGCATGGTAGTGGGGCAGGAGGAAAGTCAAGGGAGATGGAGGAAAGAGCTAGGAGGCAAAGGGCATTTATAGAGGTCTAGAAAAAGACATGTACATGCAAATATATATATGAGGATGGGAAAATAGATCTATGTGTCTATATTTATAGGTTTAGTATTAAGGTGGCGGAAGGACCTTGGGCCTCTACTCAAGCCCTCCCTCAATGCATGAATACCTTCTTCTATTAAATTGGCATTCTATGACGCTCACCCTCCCGACACAGCTGCTGAAGCCAAAGCAGGTGAACAAGTAAATGTGGTGAAGCTGATGGTGCCCGGCTATCGAAAGAGATAGTGTCTGGGGTCTTAAAGGCTTGAAGGTAAACAAGCGGCCATCTAGCTCAGAAGCAACAAAGCCCACATGGAAGAAGCACACCAGCCTGTGCGATCACGAGGTGTTGAAGGGATCAGGTATAAGGCATCATTTAAAAAAAAAATCTTACCATAGTGAATGAAGGGGGAAGTGCACAGTGGAGACCCAAAGCCTATTTGTTGGCCACGGGAGATCCCCTCACAGAGGGGTCTAGGGGAGGAGATGAGTCAGTCAGGGTCCGATGTAGCACCGATGAAAAATACAGCTTTCCCCCAGTTCCTAAATGCTTCCCCCCTCCCAACTACTATGATCCGAATTCTACCTTGCAAGTCTGGATAGAGCAGAGGTCGTACACTGGTGCATATAGGAGCTGGAGGCACAGGGAATCCAGGGTGGATGATACCTTCAGGACCAGGAGTGTGAGGAGAGATACTTGGAGAGTAGAGGGTGAGTGGGTTGGAATGCGGGAACCAATTACAAGGATCTACATGTGACCTCCTCCCTGGGGGACGGACAACAGAAAAGGGGGTGAAGGGAGACGCCGGATAGGGCAAGATATGACAAAATAATAATCTATAAATTATCAAGGGCTCTTGAGGGAGGGGGTAGCGGGGAGGGAGGGGGTAGCGGGGAGGGAGGGGGAAAAAAAGAGGACCCGATGTTAAGGGCTTAAGTGGAGAGCAAATGCTTTGAAAATGATTAGGACAAAGAATGTAAGGGCGTGCTTTATACAACTGATGTACGTATATGTATGGATTGTGATAAGAATTGTATGAGCCCCTAATAAAATGTTTAAAAAAATATATAAATTTTCCAATCTATAAACATGGATGTGTTTCAATTCATTTATGTTTTTATTTCTCTCACCAATGTCGTAATTTTCAATGTGCAAGCTTTTACCGCCCTAGTTAAACTTACTCTCTGGTATTTTATTCTTTGTAATATTATAAATCCAATTTAAAATATTTACAATAACTTCCCTTTCAGACTGTATTGCTGGTATATAGAAACACAATGGGTTCTTTGGTATTGAACTTTTCCCCCTGCACTCTAATGAAACTAAGGGGGATGTTTTACTGAGGAGAACTGTGTGACGTTTTGTTTGAAATAAACCTTTGCACACCTAACTGGAGCCCTAGCAGTGGTACTTTCAAACTTCTCTTTACAGTCATCTTTAAAACGTCCATTCTGTCACAAATACAAGAGAGAGCTGCTGAGGCTTGTAAACTCCTAGTCAGCAGCATGCTGATTTTTTGTCCAATAATATCCTCAATGTACACATTCAAATATGGTGAAGTTAGCAGAACTATCACATTTTTCAGCTTTAACCCTCCCAGGCCTCCTGCCAATTTCATCCAACAACCAAGGACATATTCTTTTATTGTAACAAATGGCTGGTGCCAAGTGTATGGAGGTATCCCAGGTGGTAGAGTGGAATAAGCACTGGGTTGCTAAACAAAAGGTCAGTGGTTGGAATCCACCTCCGTGAGAAAAAGATGAAGCAGTCTCCTTCCATAAAGATTTACAGCTTTGGAAACCGGGTGGTGCAGTTCTACTCTGGACTATAAAGTCAGTATGAAATTGGAATCAATTAGAGGTTAGCAGTTTTTTCTTCTTGTCAGTTCACCACAGTGGCCGCTAGAGGACTCCTTTCTTATTGACAATGTTCACCTGGCCCCTGAAGACAACTTTGGGACTGCAATTCCTACTTTAGAAGCCAGGAAATAACTAGGTTTTCAAAAATACAATCTTAATATTTTTTTTGCGAGTTAGATGCGGTTATAGGAGTAGATAGAGGAGTACAGGTTTAAATAAATTCTCAAACTCTTACTTGACCATTTACTGTGATTGAAGATTCCAATTTTAAAAAGATAATAAGACAAAAATCTATCAGTGTTGGGTGAGATATTTAATCCGAGTCCAGGTCACTAGTTCTAGAAGAGGAGGTAAATACTTATCTGGAGCAGATGTAAATCATTGATCTCACATAGATAAACCCTTCAGGCTGTCCCACTAGACTGATAGTTTTAAAATCATAAAGTATAAGTGTATTAGATGAAATCTTCTACATGAACTACTAATTCAGATGTCTATACTCTAGGGTTATTATTAGAGGAGCTTGGTGGCGCAGAGGCTAAGCACTCAGCTATAAATCAAAAGGCAGGTGGTTTGAACTCAGAAGAAAACCCTGGCAGTCTGTTTCAGTAAAAACTGGCCACAGAAACCCTAGAAGGCAATTATACTTTGTCCTTCAGGGTCACTATGTGTTTGAGTTGACATGATGGAAATGGAGTTAGTTTAGGTCTCTTGGTCATCAACTCTTTAAGTAAAAAATATTATTTCTATATTATTTAGTCTTAGCCATTTTACAGGGCAAGATATTTCACAGGTTCAAAAAAACAGTTTCCAATATAACACAGAAGAGAAAAATCGAATTAAAATAATTCTTAAGTATAAAAGTTATTTATTAAATTATAAATTCAACACCTAGATTTAGAAACCAAATTTAGAAAATTATTTTCTAGAAGAACATATTTAATTGGACAGGTTATACAGCATAACACTTTGGACAGTGATAATCAGATGAAAACTAGTCACTAGACATAAACTCTTAGTGTTTAAAAGTTCCCTCAACATCAACAACTCTCATGGAGGAAAAAAAATCTAATTAAAAGTAAAAATGTGGTAAACAAGTGGCCATCTAGCTCAGAAGCAAGAAAATCCATATGGAAGAAGCACACCAGCCGGTTTAATCACGAGGTGCCGAAGGGATCAGTTATCAGGCATCAAAGAACAAACAATCATATCATTGGGTGCTCACCTCCATGATACGATGGCTGAAGACAAATGGGTGCATAAGCAAATGTGGCGAAGAAAGCTGATGGTGCCCGGCTATCAAAAGATGTAGTGTCTGGGGTCTTAAAGGCTTGAAGGTGAACAAGCGGCCATCTAGCTCAGAAGCAACAAAACCCACATGGAAGATCACCAGCCTGTGTGATCACGAGGTGTCAATGGGATCAGGTATCAGGCATCAAAGAACAAAAATTTTATCATAATGAATAAGAGGGGGGGTAGAGACCCAAAGCCCATTTGTAGGTCACTGGACATCCCCTTACAGAAAGGCCGAGGGGAGGAGACGAGCCAGTCAGGGTGCGATGTAGCAACAATGAAACATACAATTTTCTTCTAGTTCCTAAATGCTTCCTCTCCCCCTCACCCGGCCCCCCAATATGATCCCGATCCTACCTTGCAAGTTTGGCTAGACCAGAGTATGGACACTGGTACAGATAGGAACTGGAAACACAGGGAATCCAGGGCGGATAATCCCTTCAGGAACAGAGGTGTGAGTGGCGACACTGGGAGGGTAGAGGGTGAGTGGGTTGGAAAGGGGGAACTGATTACAAGGATCTACATGTGACTCCCTCCCTGGGGACAGACAACAGAAAAGTGGGTGAAGGGAGAAGGTAAGATATGACAAAATAATAATTTATAAATTAACTGGGGCTCATGAGGGAGGGGGGAGTGGGGAGGGAGGGGAAAAAAATGAGGACCTTATGCCAGGGGCTTAAGTGGAGAGCAAATGTTTTGAGAATGATGAGGGCAATGAATGTACAAGGTGCTTTATACAATTGATGTATGTATGGATTGTGATAACAGTTATGAGCCCCTAATAAAACGATTTTTTAAAAGTACAAATGTGTATTTACTCAGATAGTTCTCCTAAATTAGTGTCACATATATTAATATTAAGCAGTAAATTAGTTAAGTACAGATGCGTGTCACATAATGTCCACTCTGGTCAGTTCTCGTAACAGCTGTTCACACATATACACCCAATAGGTTCATATTAAACACTCAAGGAGCATATGATGGTTTGTAATGACACATTTGAACATTATTAACACTGCGTTATTATGTCAAAATGTTTTAGTGTAGCTACACGTATTTCTTTATGGTTTTTATGCATGGAAAGGTACATTACATACTAAACAAATATCTAAATAACTGATAGTAGACATAAAATATACCTGAACTTACTGTATATACTTAAATATAAGCCAAATTTTTTCCCCCACTTAAAAATCATTTTACTGGGGACTCGTACAACTCTTATCACAATCCATAAATCCATTCATTGTGTCAAGCACATTTGTACATTTGTCGCCCTCATCATTCTCAAACCATTTTATTTCTACTTGAGCCCTTGGTATCAGCTCATTTTCCCCCTCCCTCCCGAACCCCTGATAATTTATGTTATTATTATTTTGTCATGTCTTACACTGTCTGATGTCTCCCTTCACCCATTTTTCTGTTGTCTATCCCCCAGGGAGGGGGGTTATATGTAGATCCTTGTGACCAGTCCCCTTTCTCTCCCACCTTCCCCTTACTCTCCTGGTATCACTACTCTCATTATTGGTTCTGAGGGGTTTATCTGTCATGGGTTCCCTGTGTTTCCAGCTTGGATCTAGCCAGATTTATAAGGTAAAATTGGGATCATGATAATAAGGTGGGGGTTGGCAGGGGGAGGAAGCATTTAAGAACTAGAGGAGGGTTGTATGTTTCATCGTTGCTATACTGCTCTGACTGGCTCATGTCTTCTGGGGACCCTTCTGTAAAGTAAGCAGTTTTTTCAGCAGTTTTTGTGGTAAAATTAGGAGCCTAGTCTGCTGTTCGGGTTGGCTTATACTCGAGTATTTAACTTGAAGAGAGGCTTAGGAATGGAACTCATTCACAAGCTGAGGAGGGACTGCCTGCATGTAATATGGGGTACAAATCACACAGCGTCCTACTTCATAGAACATATCATGGACATTAAGGGACACAAGGATGTTTTCTATCCTTCCTTCCTTTTTCAAAGAGTAATCTTAGAATTTTGAGTGTGTTAAGAGTAGCTGAATAAAATATGCACATCATTAAAATCTGAACACAGTATGTGATTAACTATCAAGGCTTATCTATATTTAGCAGTAGTTAATAGAAATGTTGTATTTTTATATTAAAAATTGTATTTTTAATTCATCTGACTATAAGCCGAAACCCAAACATGACAAGATATACAGAAATTTACAAGAACATAAAAACTCAACACTTCATTCAATTGACGTATGGATTGTGATAAGAGTTGTACGAGCCCCCAATAAAATGATTTAAAACAAAAAAACTCAACACCTCACAGCTTCCCATTGCCAGACATTCTGATATATCCTTCTAATATTTTTTCTATTCACATAATCAGAAGTACTTTTTTCCTTTATAAACCTGGAATCTCACAAGGCTATTATTTAACATGCTTCCAAATAGGTTTCTACAATGTATTTATTAAAAGCTGATATAATATTCCATTATACAAACATATCATAATTTATCTAAGCTTACCCCAATTGGTTGAAAACAAAACTAAATTTCTCTTGATTTTATAAGTAATACTACAACTACCCTCCTTGCAAGTAAATGTCAGCAGATATTTTATATTCACTAGGAGAAACTTCTTAGATAGGGAATTTCTGAGTCAAAGGGGTACAGATGCTTTAAGTTTATCACCTACATTATCACCATTCTCTCCAGGAGGCAATGGTAATTTTACTATCAGTCAAGGGTGCCTGGTCTTGGCAACAGGGACTCCATTTTGAATCCGGTGCCTTCAGCTTGGCTCTCAGAATTCACCTCTCATAGACCTCCCTTTCACTGACCTCCCTCTCTCACTGATCTCCCCCTCCCCTGCTCAACCTTCAAATTCCTGGAGCCGGCTCCTCACTGAGCCAGAATGTTTTCTGAAGATATGCACACTCCACTCTAGCCGTCCTTGGCATATAGATAAGGTCAAAGACCTTCTCCCTTCTGAAGCACCTGTGTGCACAGATCCTCCCCAGCTTGGACCCTTCCCAGCTGTGCCTGCCAGCAGGGGTATAAAAAACGCAGCCTAAATTTCCCAAAGTGCGGTTTCAATAGCTCAATTCCCTGAGTTGCTCAATCCGCCCGCAAGCCTCCCAATAAAGCCTGCTTCTAAATTTTGCCGATTGGATCTCTGGTTCTGTTTTGTGCCCCAAAATTCCTTACAAAGGGGAAAATATACATTTTTACAAAGAGTAAATAGGCAAGTAAAAAACCTAGTAAAAAAGCAATGGGCTGACATTTCATTAAAAATGAACCCTCTTGTGAAAGAAGCCAGGGTAGAAGACTATTAGTCAAGCTGTGCACAACTCTGAGGTCAAACAGTTCAGCACTAGAGAGCTGAAGAAAGCAGTCATTCCGTGTTGGGGAGGCGTGTACTTGCAAGTGTGTGCCCAGCGGGCAACGCATCTGCTCCCAATGGCACCCTCCCAAGATACTCTAGGTTGACTTTGGTCTCAAAACTCCCATTTCATTAATAGTGAATGCTAATGCTTTAACACTAAGTTTCCTTTTTCACTTATGTATTATTGCTCCAACGTGCTCCAAGCCTACTTGGAATATGTACATACTTGTCATTTACTTTTTCTGTAGCCCTAAGCTTTTCTACGTATCCAGCAGTTATTCCTTTTAAAAATGTTTAAAATCTTCTTGAAAAAGAAGCTACTGAAAGGCCCACGCTTACTTAGACTGTGCAGAGAAGTTTGCAGCAGCAAAAACAGCAGCTTCAACTTCGACGTTATCATGTGAATCCAGACTCTGACGGATGCTATGATGAGCATTCTTCCTCTCCGGAATTATTGATGCAAGACTCCCCAACATCCTAGAAAGATGGAAAAAATCCATGCTGAACAGATACAGTAAATTCAAGGTCAGGAGGGGAGGAAGCAAGGTCAAGCAAACTAAAGTCTGTAGGCAGTTCCATTTCAAGTTAGTAAAATACAACCTTTAAGAGTAGTAATGAGTGGAGGGTGAGTGGGTTGGAAAGGAGGAACTGATTACAAGGATCCACATGTGACCTCCTCCCTGGGAGATGGACGACAGAGAAGGGGGGGAAGGGAGACTCCGGATAGGGAAAGATATGACAAAATAACAATCTGTGGATTATCAAGGGCTCACCAGGGAGGGGTTAGCGGGGAGGGAGGGGGGAAAAAAAAGAGGACCTGATGCAGAGGGCTTAAGTGGAGAGCAAATGCTTTGAGGGTGATTAGGGCAAAGAATGTACGGATGTGCTTTATACAATTGATGTATGTATATGTATGGATTGTGATAAGAGTTGTATGAGCCCCTAATAAAATGTTTAAAAAAAAGAAAAAAAACATTAATCCAGTTTTAAGAAAAAGAGTAGTAATGACTCAATTTCTAAACCTTTACATACACTCATAGGTCAGAGCAATTTTAACTGCTTATAGAACATGAGCAAAATAAATAAACTCAAAATACATCTCAGGTACCACACAGGGTCCAAGAAAGTAACTTCTGCCTTATGATGAAAGGACTGCTTTTGTTACTGTTAGATACCATTGAGCTGATTCCTACCCTTAACAGCCCTATGTAGAACAGAATGAAGCATTGCTGGTCCTGTGCCACCCTCCCAATTGTCATGCCTGAGCGCATTTGTGCAGCCACTGTGTCAATGCTTTTGGTAGAGGGCCTTCCTCTTTTTCCCTACTCTTCCATTTTACCACACGAGGTCCTTTCCCAGGGACTGGTCTCTCCTGACGAGTCCAAAGATCATGAGATGAAGCCTCACCATCCTTGCCTCTAAGGAGCATTCTGGCTGTACTTCTTCCAAGACTGATTTGTTTACTCTTTTGGCAGTCCATGGACTGTTAAGATTCTTCACCAGCACCAGGATTCAAATGTATCAATTCCTCCTCAATCTCCCTTATTCAATGTCCAACTTACACAGGCATATGAGGCAACTGAAATACCATGACCTGGGTAAGGCATACCTTAGTCCTCAGAGTAACCTTCTTACTTTTCATCATGTTAAAGAGGTCTTGAGCAGCAGATTTATCCAAAGCAATGCGTTGTTTGATTTCTTGACCTCTGCTTCAAAGAGCATTGGATTGTGGATCCAAGCAAGATAAAATTCTTGACAACTTCACCCTTTTTTCCATTAATCATGATGTTACCTATTGGTCTAGTTGTGAAGATTTCATCTTCTTTACAGAGTTGTAATCCACACTGAAAGTTGTAATCCTTGATATTCATGAACAAGTGCTTCAAGTCCTCCTCACTTTCAACAAGCAGGGTTGTGTCATCTGCATATCACAAGCTGTTAAATAAGCTTTCCTCCAATCCTGATGGTGCATTTTTCATATAATCTAGCTTCCTAATTATTTGCTTAGCACACAGATTGAGTAAGTGTGGTGAGAGGCTATAACCCTGATGCAAACTTCTCCTGATTTTAAAACATGCAGTGTTCCCTTGTTCTGTTTGTACAACTGCCTCTTGACCCATGTAGAAGTGCTTCATGAGCCCTATCAAGTGTTCTGAAACACCAGTTCTTCTCCAGGTTTCCCACAGTTTGTTATGAGACACAGTCGGATGCCTTGGCATGGTCAATAAAACACAAGTAAACATTTTTCTGGTAGTCTCTGCTCTCAGCCCAGAACCATCTGTCATCAGCAATATCCCTTGTTACACGTGCTCCTATGAATTCAGACTTAAACTCCAGCAGGTCCCTGTCAATGTACTGCTGCAACCTTGCTGGGTGGTCTCTAGCAAAATAAAAATAAAAGTGTTGTTGGCATATATTTCACATTATCATAAAATTTAATAGTTCAATTTTATTAGGAGATTTATGCAGACATTCTGTTCTCGAACTCATTGCTGCTAGCCTCTCATTTCTCCCCATCCTCCTGTCATGCCCCTAGAAATGATCAATCCAGCTATGACTGCCTCTACAGATCCATCTATCCTGGATTTCATATATAGAAAATCATACAAAACATAAATAGGAATCAAACTAGCAACAATGATTAGGAAAAAGCCTCAATCAAAGAAAAAAAGGGAAAAAAATTAAAAACCTAAGTTTTAGAAGGGGTCAAAACGGAGATCAAATAAGGTATTAAATTTTAACCCAACTACCTCTGCCATAATCGACTTTATTATGCTTCCAGTCTTATGGCAAGATTAATTACATCCTTAGATATGTTCAGAGGGGGTTCAGTGGTTGTGTAATCCACGTGGGAACCCTAAAAATGGATTTTGGGCTTCCACTGTCATTCAAGTCTTCTGCAAGCCAGGTATTCACGATTTAAACTCTGATACCATTAATGATGCTGTTCTTTAATTTCAACATTCTGTTGGGTCACCGTTTCTTTGGAATGAGTATAAACATAGAACTCTTCCAGTCATTGACCAAATGGTCGTCTTACAAATTTCCTGACTTAGACCAGTATTTCCTGTGTTTAATCAGCTTGTTGAAACATACCATATCAAAGTTTTCTGGCTAATGCTTTCAATGCAGCTTGAACTTCATCCATCAGTACTATTGATTGTTGCTCATATGCTACCTCTTGAAATGGTACAATGTCAACTTGGTTTTGTTTTGCTTATTGGTACAGTGATTCTGTGTATTCTTTCCATCTTTGGATACTTTCTGCATTATTCAATATTTTGCCCATAGAAACTTTCAATATTGTAACTCAAAGCTTGAATTTTTTCTAGAGTTTTTCCAGTTTAAGATGTGTTGAGCATATTTTTCCTTTCTGGTTTTCTAAATCTAGGTCTTTGTGCATTTCACTCCAATGTTTACTTTGTCTTCTTGATCTGTCCTTTGAAATTTTATGTTCAGCAATATGACTTCATCAATTCTTCCATTTGCCTTAGCTACTCTAACAATTAAGAATCAAGCTCCAGAGTCTCTTCTGATGTCCTGATCTTCTCTTTCTTCATGGATGATGTTCTTGATGTCCCCCCATAGTCCATCAGGTTTTCTGTTATTAGTGGTCAATGAGTCAAATCTGTTGTTCAGAAGTTCTTGAGACTCAAGTGGGTTAGACTTAAGGCATTTGGCTCTGATGGATGTGTTTTCATTTTCAGCTTCAACTAGAACTTATCAGAAGTCCAGGTGTACATTCGCCATCTGTGCTGTTGAAAAAAGGAATCTGTATGAACAAGTCCTTAGTATTGCAACATTCTATCATGTGATCTCCATCTTTGTTTCTATCACCAAATCCTATTTTTCAAGAACTGTGACTTCATTTTCAACTTTTGCATTCCAATTGCCAGTAATTGTCAATGCACCTTGAATGCATGTTTCAGCAATTTCAGACAGAAGATTATTAGTAGAATTCTTCGATTTCTTCATCACTAGTTGCATTTGTGTTTAGTGCATACATGTGAATTATAGTTATACTGATTGAATTTCATTAAAGCCAGATAAGTAAAATCCAACACAGAAAGCACTGTACTTCAAGGCAGATCTTGAAATGTCCTCTTTGTGATGAACGCAACACCATTCCTCTTTAGTATGTCATTCCCAGCAGATGAGTTTTCTCATTGAGTGTGGCCCCTATTGGTCCATTTCAGCTCCCGAATGCCTAGGATATCGATCTTTATGTGTTCCATTTCATTTTCTACTTCCAATTTTTCTAGATTCATCCTTCATCCATTTTAAGTTGATTATTCGATTTTTGCAACTGTTCCTTCTCATTCTGAGATGTGCCCATCAGCAGATCAAAGTCCCAAAGGCTTTACTCCATTCATGTCATTAGTTACCACTACTTCGCGAAGGCGCTGTTTCTCAGTGGTACTGTGAGTGCTTTCTAACCTGGGTGGCTCGTGTTCTGGCACTACCTCTGACCATGTTCTGCTTCATCAGGTCTTCAGTATCTGACATTATTTCGAAACTTCCTGTAAGGTTTTCAGTGGATAATTTCTCCAAAGTAAACAGCCCGTTCCTTCTTCACATTGTGGTCCTTATCTGGCAGCTCTACTGAAAGCGGTTCACTGTGGGGGGCCCTGCTAGTGTGCAAAGTCCCAGTGACACAGCTTCCAGCATCACAGCAACACACAAGCCACCACAGTGCAACAGACAATTGTCAGGGTGAATGGATTAAAAAGCCAAGTTTCCAATACTGCTTACAGAATGCCATTTGAGCTAAGCATTAAGAGGCCAATATGTTTTCTATTAAACACATCCACTAAGCAAAAAGAGAAAATTTTTCCAGTCTTTTCTCAAAATCAGTACATATTGATAAATGGTTTTCAAACTATCTCCAAAATTAAGAAAACAGAGGCAAAGGGCTTCCTCTGGAGCATATACCAGAATGTGCAAGGAAACATCAGTATAGCTGGTCATTTAAATTCCATTCTATTAAATTTATGTTTAAGAAGATGAAATCAATTAACTGACTGAAATATCACACAGTTTCTCACTACATCACTCAACAGGCAGAGGAATGATGGGTGGATTACAACGGAGAACCCAGAAATACAACTAAGTACTTATAGAAAACTGATCTTCAATAAAAGACTAATACCCATTAAGTGGGTAAAGAGATGGAAGACCTTTTCAATAAGCGCTGCTAGAAAAATTGAATCTCCCCCTGCAAAAGAATGAAACAAAACCTCAACCTCATATCATATACATCAGTGAATTCAAGATGATTAAAGACCTAAATATAAACCCTAGAACCATAAAGACATCAATGAAAAATAGGGGAAAATTGGGGTCCTAATAAAAGACATAAATACAAAACCAAACATAATGAAAAATACCTATACTTTAAACACAAAATAGAGGACTGGGCCCTTCTAAATATATGATATTTATACACATGAAAAAACTTCATCAAGAGAGTTAAAAGAGAACCCAAAGATTGGGGAAAAATATTTACCAATAACTTATCAGATAAAGGACCAGGTTCAAAAATCAACAGAAAACTACACCACGCTTAATAAGAAAAACCAAAATTACCTAATCAAAAAATTGATAAAATTGGCGCAAGACATGAATAGACAATTTACTAAAGATAACACAGGCAGCCAACAATCATAGAGAAATGTCCATGTTTGTTAGCAATAAGAGAAATACAAATTAAAACAAGATAGCACCTCACGTTGGCACTCTTAGCAACAACAACAATAAAAAACAAACAAAAACTTATAAACACTGAAGAGGATGTGGAAATATTAAAATGCTCAGACAATGCTAGGAAGGTGGTGGTAGGGGTGGGACTGCAAAATTGTATAATCACTACGGAAAATACTTTGCTACTTCCTTAAACAAATGTAAATACAAATACCTCATGTTCCTACAATCTCTCTATTGGTATATACCCTAAAGAAGTACTTGGTATGTTAGCTAAAGAAATAAATAAAACATGAATAGACATATGCACACCTGGGCTTGTGGCAGCAATTTCTCTAATAGCAAAAACTCTGACTACAGAGGAATGGATAAACAAATTCTGGTATATTCATTTAATGGACTATTTGCATCCTTAAAAAACAATGATGTGTCAGTCTGTCAAAACATTAAGACCTGGGCAAAATTAGAGAATATTATGCTTAGTAAAGTTTGTCAATCTCATGAAGGTAAATATTTTATGATACCATTATTATAAAGGAAAATAAAGAAAGAGAAAAAGGGTTTTCTTTCTTAAGGATAAGACTTGAAAGACTACAACAAAGCCAAGATCGAGGGTGGGAGAATGTACAGGAAGCTTTGGAGGGACAAAAGGTAGGGAAAGAAAAAAGAAAAGAACCACAAACGAGACCTATAATTTAGAAAAGTGAATTTCAAAACTCTGGAAAAATTATGCCTGCCTTTATAAACTGCAAAGGTAAAAAGAGAAAATGGTCCAAGCTGGATATAAAACTATTAAATGAAGTTCTAATAAACTTAATTTTTTTCAATGCCTAATATGGAAGTTTTAAGGAAAAGTATTAATTTCTTAGTGTTCTCCAGTATCGACAAGTACAAATGATTATATATAAAAATGAAAGGCTGATTCCATAACTAAAGATGAATGAAAAAACTGACACAAAACATAGGAAAACAGGATGAGGCAGGCAAAAGATGAAATGAGTAGAGGCTAAGCTGTATTCAGATCCATTGAGTTATTTGATTAAAATACCTCCAAAGAGGAACATTTCCAATGCAACTTAGGTATAATTAAAGCAGTATCATAGACCTCAACTGAAAATTACTTACAAATTAGAGTGTTATTTTTGCAGTCTCAGTAAAAATAAAAAACAAGCTTTAAGACAAAAATAAAGTATACCGTGTGTATATACATCTACGTATCCATACAAGCGCTCTGGTGGCATGATGCGATACATGCTGACACACGCTAACCACAGGCCAACAGTTTAAAACCATCAGCTGCCACATGAGACAAAGTTGGGCTTTCTGTTCCCTTAAAGATTTAAAACAGGAGTTCTCAAACTTTTAAAATAGGGGGCCACTTTACTGTCCCTCAGACCCACTGGAGGGCCGGACTATAGTTTAAAAAAACCAAAACAAAACTATGAACAAATTCCTATGCACACTACACAGATCTTATTTTGAAGTAAAAATACAAAATGGGGCAAAAACACTCAGCAGGCCAGATAAATGTCCTTAGCGGGCCGTAGGTGGCCCGCAGGCCGAGTTTGAGGATGCCTGATTTAGAGTATCAGAAACTGCCCACAGGGGCAGTTCTACTCTGTCCAGCAGGATTGTTGTGAGTTGGAATTGACGTGGTGGCAGTGAACAGTGTGTGTGTGTGTTCCTCTGTGCTTGTTAATAATTACAGGTTAAACATTTTGTGGTGGGTCATTACAGCAACATACAATACCGGAGTGTGATGGCTCTTGCCACAGGATCATTACTATGAATCACAGAGAAAATTCTCTTCACAAATTCATCCACATTTAGAATCTTCTCCAAATGCTTCTCACTTTGTTGGGTAACTTTAAGAACACACAGCCTCAGGAAATTATTTCTGTGAAAAGTGAGATAAAATGAATGACAACACTTTAGGAAAGTAATATTTAGAGATCAAAGTAGCACAGACACTAATGTTTTGAAAACAAGCAGATCAAGGCCTCACGATCTTACTGTCTCCCCACTACACAAGTTAGGTGAAGTCTGATCTAGGTGGAGACTCCAGTTAGGCAGCTGGTTACTGCTCCTGAGCAAGGGCACAGAGCAACCCATCGCGAGCCGCAGCCCTGCAGCTGAACCTTGGAGCATGTGGCAGCCATCATCAGGAGGTGAGATGGTCTTCCTCTCCGCTCAGGCTACATCTTCTCTCCTTCAAGCCTTGTTTGGTAGATAGGTATTTGCACACAAGTCATTGGAAAATGACACAAAGGAGGACAGGCAGGGAACAATGACTGACGGAGAGGAAAAAGGCAGGCGCATGCTCGGTGCTTTCAATGGGTCTTGGAGGTGCTGTTGAGTAAGCACTGCGCTGCCACCCACGAGGTCTGGGCTCAAGCATTAACAGCGCTCCCCGGAGAATTATGACACCGCACTGCAGGACAGCGTCTACTCCCGGGAAGATCGACCACCTCGAAACCCCAATATTGGCTCGGGATGAATTTGAAACAACCCCAAGGCATGGGTTAGGCTTAGTTGCTACTTGTTTTCAGATATTTCATAGATATGTATCTCATGTTACCTAACACATGATTAAATTAAAATTTATTTTTAAAAATTCTGTACAAAGTAACAGGTTTCCCCCAAGCATACAGTAGTACAGAAATGTTGGCTCCATTTGATTTAAGGAGTCCACGTGGTGCCTGGCGTGCGCTGAACTGCTGCTAATCAAAAGACTGGTGCTTCAAACCCACGGGCTACTCCTTAGAAAAAATTTGTAGCAGTTTGCTTCTGGAAAAATCTACAATGGGAAAAGGTTCGATGGCAATGGGTTTGTCTATTTGGTTTTAATTTGACTTATCCATTTCTTTTTTAAAAAAGTATTCTCTGAATTATATTCCTTAATTTTATAAGAAAGTGTTGCACACTGCCCCATGAATCACTGAAGTGGTAACCATCCCTGTGCAAGTCCTAGAAGGAAGAAAGGCGCTGAAGCCTCACAGACTTACCCAACTCTGAAAACATCTGCTAACTTGAGGAATGCAGAGTTGATGAGAATAGGAAATGGATACTTCTGAAAGAGTCTGGGAAAGCGAACAACTGCTTCACATTGTTCTCCCAGCTTGCCAGATCTTAGACCTATAAAAAAGCATAAAACAAAAGCTTGTATACATTCACCTATAAAGCAAAAATAGCAAGCAAAAATGAACTGCACAGTAAAGACACAATGTCTTAATTTCCTTAACAGTTAGGTAAACATGATAGTAATTTCCTTCCTTCAAGAAGGGGAACATGATGCCCAAATGTGACATAAAGTCCCTGGTTGGAAAGAGAAGGGATTGTGAGCCAAAATCTCAACAAAGAAATTCTAAGTTAATGGTTAAATGAGAAGTTGTTTTATTATTATTATTATTATTCAGGAAGAGGGATTATACAAGTGAGGAAAGATCGATCATTCATTAGGTACTTTGAAGAACTTTTAAAAATTATGAGTTGGGAGAAAGTTTTCAAACAAAGCAAACTGGTGTTCCAGTGGACAATCCATACGCATTTTGATCTGAGACAGAGTGCAAGCTTCACAATGCTAAAATCCCCACTTCCTCGCTGTTTTCCATTTCCATTCACCTTTCTTTCCTAACCCTCTTTTCTGCCTTCTCCACTTTATCTCTGGGCAATTGCTGCTCTTTAATCTTCTATGGTTAGTTGGTTGGTTGGTCTAGGAAATACAAACTTCCCTAGCTAATTGTCAACCTTATCAGCCTATTGCTTCATTCTAATTTGAGCCTGGAAGAGGGGATGGGGTTCAGGTCCAGGCCTAAAGGGTGACAAAAGGGTTAATCTGTATCTTTTAAAAGTTAAAAAAAATGAGGGCGTGGGAGGTAGGAAAAATAAAAAATGAGGAGCTGAAACCAAGGGCTCGAGTTCAAGTAGAAAGAAAATGTTTTTTAAAAAGATGACAACATATATACAGATGTGTCTGACACAATGGATATGTATGAATTGTGATGAGAGCTGTAAGAGCCCCCGATAAAATAAAATACATTTTAAAAATGGAAGATGAAATAGTAACTTGGTAGATCACCTTTTTAGATATACAGTATAATGAAGGTGAAACCTTTTTAAAGTTTAGAATTTATCAAGAATATCCTGGACTGCAAACCAAACAAGTTTAAAAGGACTAAAATCACACACAGCACGTTCTCTGACCACCAAACTCACTGCCCTGAAGGTGAGACACTCACAAGAACCCTGCAGAACAGAGCAGAATCAGCCCCACTGCTATCCCTTGCTCTCACACAGCAGGGGGTGGTACCACTCCCTGGGGAGTGCAGAACCAACTAGGAGGACTGCAGAAGCAGACAACCAGACTACATCCTGGATTAAGAGCTTTAATCCAAAATTTTTCATTGTGGAGGGGCGGGGGAGGTATGAGTAAATTTTTTTCTGAAAAGAGGGTAAAGTAGCCCTATGCTTAGCTACTGTACCACCTACAAGTTTCAAATTCATGAAAACCAACCCCCAGGGGTCAAGTAGATTCCAACTCAGCAAAGTACAGAGCAGAACTGCCCAACAGTGTTTCCACGGCTGTGATTCTTAGGAGAGCAGTCATCTTTCTCTAAGAGCGGCTGGTGGGTTCAAACCACCGACCTCCTGGTTAGCAGCCATGTACTTACTTGAGCCACTGTGTCTTTGGACCCCATTGGAATTAGAAGTCATCGAAAAAGATATCAAGAAAATTCCCAAATACTTAAAAGTTAAACAACATGATTCTAAATAATTCATGGAGCAAAAATGAAATTAGGAGATATAACAAAAATATTCTGAATGAAAATAAAAGCACAAACTGTGGACTGTAGCTACCATAGTGCTTCAAGGAGCAGTTAAGAACATTAAATGCAGATATATTCTACTAGAAAGGCCTCAAATCATTGATCTCACAAAGGTTATTCGATGTACGAGGGATAATCTCTTCAATAAACCAATTGGTAGCAACTGGGCACCTACAAACAGAAGTATGAACCGTAACACACTTAACATGTACCGTCTATGAAACATTAACACAAAACAAACCACATAGCCAAGAGCTGAAACTATAAATCATACACAAAAAAAGACAAGAGAATCTTTATGATTTTGGGCTAGGCAAAGATGTCTGAAATAAAACACAAATGCACAAACCAAAAAATAAACATAAAACACCAGTAAATTGCACTCCCATCAAAATTTAAAGACTCTGTTGAAGATATTATTCAAAGACTAAAACCAAGCCACATACTAGGATATTTACAAAATGCATATCTGATGAAAGGCTTCACCCGTAATGCTTAAAAGTCAGCAAGACAAACCAGCCAGATTTTCAAATGGACAAGATTTGAGACGCTTCATTAGGAGGAAACAAGGATGGCCTCCACGGTCCCAGATGCTCAGCATTGCAAATATGCAATGCAAGCTACTTGCTAGTTAAAAACCACCAGGAGACACTATGACACATCTACTACAATGGCACAAAATCCAGAGAGATTGACAATACCGAGTGCTAACGAGGATGTGGAACAGCTGTTAACACTCCCATAGGGCTAGAAGGAATGCCAAACTACGCAGCTACTTGGCAAAATAGTTTGGCTGCTTCTTCTAAGGTAAATATATATTTAGCATATACTCAAAACATACCAGACACTTGAAAATCTCACTTATAATCAGACATCATCGATTCTGATCTATAGGGACCCACATGGCAACACAGGGTTTTCTAGGCTGTAATCTTTACCAAAGCAGACGGCAAAAGTCTTTCTCCCAGAGTCATGGGGGCTAGGTTTGAACTGCCAATCTTTGGGGTCAGTAGTCAAGCATCTAGCCAGTATAGCAGCAAGGCTCCTGAACACTCCTGTCATTCCTATAAGCATAGGCATCAGGTAATTCTTGAATTTTACAGATGCAGGAACGTGTTTCAGGTCCAACAGCTAACAAATGGCAGAGCTGGGATACAACTCCAGGCACCATGATCAAGTGCATCTTGTAGCAAGCGGTTGAAGACATAGATTAAAAAATGGAATATTTGAATTATTTGGTGGGATTCGGAGTGAGAGCCCTGGTGGGTCAGTGGTTAAGCACGTAGCTGCTAACCAAAAAGGCTGTCTATCTGAACCCACCAGCGTTCGGCTGGAGAAACAAGTGGCAGACTACTTCCATTAAGATTTCTAGCCTTGGACAACCTCTGGGTGGTTCTGCTCTCTATAAACAGAATTGACTGTTCCCCTGTGGGTTTGGATTGGGGTAGTGGGTTGAGAGCTGGGTCGCCAATTGCTAGGTCAGCAGTTTGAACCACCAGCTACTGCCCAGGAGGAAGACAAGGCTATCTGCTCCTGTAAGGAGTTACAGACACAGTCCTAGCCTGTCCTAGTGGGTTGCTATGAATTGGAAGGAATCAGATGGTGGCGAAAACAGCAATTATGGTAAACTTGGGGGTTGTGATGTCCGTTAATGTCAATACAGATTTCCAGGTAGCTGCCAATGACTGATTAGGCAGAAAATTTTTGCTCACAGAAAGACTAATAGTTTCGGTAAACAAGCAGCCATCTAGCTCAGAAGCAACAAAGCAACCATGGAAGAACACCAGCCTGTGTGATCACAAAGTGTTGAAGGGACCAGGTATTAGGTATCAAAGAACAAAAAATCAAATCATTGTGAATGAGGGGGAGTGCAGATTGGGGACCCAAGGTCCATCTGTAAGCAACTGGACATCTCCTTATAGAAGGGTCATGGGGAGGAGATGAGCCAGTCAGGGTGCAGGGTAGCAACGGTGAAATATACACCTTTCCTCTAGTTCCTAAATGCTTCCTTCCCCCCACCACTATCATGACCCCAATTTTACCTAATAAATCTAGCTAGATCAAAGGATGTATACTGGTACAAACAGGAACTGGAAACAGGAATCCCGGACAGATGATCCCTTCAGGACCAGTGCTGAGAGTGACCATACAGGGAGGGTGGGGAAGAAGGGGGGAACTGATTACAAGGATCTACATATAACCTCTTCCCTGGGGGATGGACAACAGAAAAGTGGATGAAGGGAGATGTTGGACCGTGTAAGATATGACAAAATAATAATTTATAAATTATGAAGGGTTCATGAGGGAGTGGGGAGCAGGGTGGGAGAGAAAAAATGAGGAGCTGATACCAAGGGCTCAAGTGGAAAGCAAATGTTTTGAGAATGATGATGGCAACAAATGTACAAATGTGCTTGACACATGGATGGATGGATTGTGCTAAGAGTTGTACGAACCCCCAATAAAATGATTAAATTAAAAAAAAAGACTAATAGTTTCAAGCTATACTTCTTGGAGCCACATCTAAGACATCACTACCAAGCTGGTTAGATGAGAAAAGCACTGTTAGCAACTAGCACTATATGCCAGATGCTACAACTAGCATTCTGCCAGTCGTTGCCATGACTGCTGCAGACAGGGCAGGGAACCAACTGTGAGTAGACTCTACCCCTGCATTTCTGCATCTTAACTCCACTTCTCCGACTCCTGGAGTAGGTATGACTGAGTCCTCTGGTCACATCCTGCATGCTATGAAGGGAAGTTGGGCAAGTGAGTTTTTGCTTCCAGCTTGTGGAAACAGGACTCTTCACATGGGAATTGCTTTTAGCACAGGATTTTCAAAGGATGCCACGTGACTGCAACAAGACTAATTCCACTACCAAAAAATGACACATTAATTACCAAAAAAGCATATGTTAAAGGAGAATTTGCATACATTTAGCTAAGGGATGAGGATGATTCAAATTGAGCCATTAACACATACTCATCTTTTAGTATAGACATAAAAAAACGTAGGGACGGGGGAGATGAACACAGCATACAATAACATTTTAAGGCAACCTAATGGCTCAAGCAACAGTTTGTTCTACTGTGGGTGGGCTCTTGTTATGATGCTGGAAGCTAGGTCGCTAGTATTTCAAAGCCATGGCACATAGATTTCAGCACAGCTTCTACACTAAAATAAGCTAGGAAGAAAGTCCTGGCAATCCACTTCCAAAAATTAGGCAACAAAAACCATATGGAAAATAAGAAAGCACTGACTCAATTGCTTTAGACACATCATGAGAGGAGAACCTGGCAGCTGGTGAAGCAGAAGGCGGGTGAGGGAAATCTTTGGTGAGTAAGATAGGCAAAATAACTTCAGTGGTAAGACTTGGACACACCAGCAATCATGGGGATGATGCAGGAACTGGGGAAATTGCTGTTCTGTTGTATAGAAGCTCTCCGTGAATGAGTTGGTGCTGACTTCATGACTTCCATCTACCCAGCAACACAGAGCTTTTTAAACTGAAAACAAAGCCCCAGTAATTGGCATTTAAAGAGCAGGACGAAAACAATGGAAACGGTAGTCCACTCAATGATAATGCATTAATAATAAAAATCCTTCTCTAAAATTTCAGCCATTCTGGCTGTAAGCATTATTAGTATGATATAAAATCCACATTTTCTAAAAGATTAAGTTCAGATTCTGAATACCAACTCTTAGAAATGTTCAATAATTCACTTTCTTAGATTATAAGATATAACACTTAGTCACACAAAATTATTAGTTGATTGATTTTAGTTTGGTAATCGTTGATCAAATAAGCCAGGGGGAAGGGAGGTGGAGAGAGAAAAACTCCTATTAAAATACTTCAGAATTGGTAATCCTTGTAGTAGAGAAGGAGCCATGGTAGTGTTACACACTGGACTGCAATTCACAAGGTCAGCGGTCTGAAACCATCAGCTGCTCCTCTGGAGAGACAGGTGGAGCGTTCCAGACTCAGACACTCACAGGAGTTCTACCCTGTCCTATAGGGTCACGATCAGTTGGCATCAGCTCGATGGCAGTGACAGGAAACAATACAGCAGATCTGGGGAAACTAAAGTCCTGGAACTTGTAGATTCCTGAGTCGATGATCTTTGGCTCACAAACTTTTATTAATAGATAATGAAGACACAATTCAATATTTAAAACATTAAACTATATTCTAATGAAACTGGCTATTTCTAAAGCTAAATTTAAAAAATAAAAAAAGCTTTAATAGGTAGAGCATGATGGGGGGTGGTGGAGAAGAAGGGTTCTGTTTTTATACAAATTATCTTTTGAGTCTGCCTGAAATTAATTTGCAAAATACTCACCCAGGGCACTGTTAGGATGATTGAACATAATCATTTATTTAGTATCTCAATAGACACCTGAAATAGGTGCCATAGTGGTTACCATTGGGCTGCTAACCACAAGGTAAGTTGGTTTCAAATTTGGAAAAAAAGCATGGTATAAGAGTATTTCCCCCTTCTACCTCACCTTCCCCTTCCACTCCTGGTATCTCTACACTCATTATTGGTGGGGGTGGGGGGTGGGATAGGACTATTTGTCCTGGATTCCCTGTGTTTCCAGCTCTTATCTCTACCAGTGCACACCCTCTGGTCTAGCCGGTTTTGTAAGGTCGAAATGGGATAATGATAGTGGGGGTGGGAGAGGAAGCATTAAAGAACTAGAGGAAAGTTGTATGTTTCATCATTGCTATACTGCACCCTGACTGGTTCATCTCCTTCTTGCGACCCTTCTGTAAGGGGAAGTCCAGTTGCCTACAGATGGGCTTTGGATCTCCACTCCGCACTCCCCCTCATTCACAATATGATTTTTTTGTTCTTTGATGTCTGATACCTGATCCTATCGACACCTTGTGATCACACAGGCTGGTGTGTTCTTCCATGTGGGCTTTGTTGCTTCTGAGCTAGATGGCCCCTTGTTTATCTTCAAGCCTTTAACACCCCAGATGCTTTATCTTTTTTTAAAACCATTTTATCGGGGGCTCATACAACTCTATACAATCCATACATACATCAATTGTACATTCGTTGTCCTCATCATTTTCAAAACATTTGCTCTTCACTTACAGATGCTTTATCTTTTGATAGTTAGGCACCATCAGCTTTCTTCACCACATTTGCATAAGTAACCAATTTGTACTTTAGTGATCATGTCGGGAAGGTGAGCATCATAGAATGCCAGTTTAATAAAACAAAGTGTTCTTGCATTGAGGGAGTACTTGAGTGGAGGCCCAAAGTCCATCTGCTACCTTAATACTAACCCCATAAATATATGCACATAGGTCTATTTCCTACACCTATGTACAGGCCTGTATTTAGACCGCTAAATTTAGACCCTTTGCCTCCTAGTTCTTTCCTCTATTTCCTTTTACTTTCCTCTTGTCCCACTATCATGGTCAGCCTTCATTTGGGTTTCAGTCATTCCTCAGTTACAATGCCCTTGATCAAGCCCTATCAGGCTTCCTCCAACCTCCTCACCATGGATTATGGATCACTGGTTGTTCCCTTGTCCCTGGGTTTGATACCCACTTCCTTTCCCCAGCTTCTCCCTCTCCCATGACCTCCCCACCCCCAAACTTTAGTCCAATTGTTTTCTCCTCCAGATTGTTTATCCCACTTATCTATATAGACCTGCAGATAATAACATGCACCAAAAAAGCGCAAAACAAAGCAACAAAAGAAGGAAAAGCCTGTAAGTAGTTCAAGGTCTGTTTGTTGACCTTTAGGCGTGTTTTCTGGTTGAGTCTGATGGGGTGCCGTACCTTGGCCCCAAAGTCTATTTTTGGTATTCCCTGGGGACTTCCTTCTTCCATTCCCCTTGCTGTTCTGTTTCACACCCTTAGTGTTTCACCTCAGTGTGATGAGGTGCCACACTGTTTAAGAAATGAAAATTTGGTTCTTTTTATTACAATTGGAAACTTTGAAATTGAACACCATGATTTATCTCTTAAGTGCTCTATCCTGACCCACTCTAGGAGCCCTACTCGATTGTTAGTATAAGTCCAACTGGACTAGAATGATACAGTATCCCTAGAACTGATAAGGGCATTAGATAGCATTAGAACTACAGCTCTCACTGGGAGTAAGGGAGAAGTGAATCAGAATGGAAAGGGGAAGCTTTCAAAGTATTTAAAAAGTGTGCTTAGTATATATTTGAATTTCGGGTGTGTGTGGCAGGGAGCCTTCTGGCTTTAGTAATGGAAAGCAAGTTTAAATATGACTTTCGGCTGGAGGGGGATGCAGTAATAATTTTGTGACTCAAGCAAAGGAATGACCCAATATAAAAATGTGACATTATTATATTGATGAAAACTAGGTAATGGCTTTACCAAAAAAACAAAAAGTGTAAGTCTCAATCAACCCAGTAAAACTATTTATAGGTTAAAGAACAAACCACAACTGCTGATCCAATTTTCAGGGCATTACACATGGCTACAGATAATTAAGAATTAACACTTCCAGTGACAGAGTATTTTAGTACACAACCAAAACTTTTGAAGTACAATGCAACAAAGGTTTCCCGTTATTAATACTTAAGAACTTAGCAAACAAATATCTGCCCTGGCCTTCTATACCCAGAATACATAGCTGCGCCATTCTATCACCTCATATTTCTAATAATTCTGCCATGCAACTGCACCCACTTTCCAAGCCAATAATCCCGGTTTGGGTGAAGTTAAGCAACTTATTCATAATAACTTGCAGATTGAAACACAACTAGTCAGACACGCCTTCTTCAACACTGAGCTGCCTTCCCTACCCATCAGCTCGCCCCGCCCCCTCGCCTCCCTAAGAAAAGAACTCGGGGAACTGGTTGGCAGGGAGTAGGCGGGCTTTCTGGAGGTCTTGGCAATACTCAAGCTCACTGCCAGAGTGGATGCAGACACAGAGCGACCTTATATGGCAAGGTTAACTTGCCCCTGTGGGGTTCCAAGCAATACTAGGGGGCTTCAAAAATTCGTGGGAAAATCCCTGTCTTTGCATTCCATCCCCCCCCCCCACGAACTTTTAGACACCCCCTTCATATTTAGCCCGCACAGGAGGACGCGTGTGATGCTGTAGGGTCTAACCGCAAAGCCCCTCCCCCCACGCTTTAATTTACAACCTATGAAATCCTATATTGAATCGCTGAGGCATATTTCAATCCGCGGAAGGCAACGAGAGTGCAGAGGGTTGAGGTGGGCGACTAACCACAAAGCTGGCGTTCAAAACCATCGCACCAGCCCCCACAAAGATGACAGCGTGAGCGACCCTAAGGAGCAGTTGTGGCTATAAATCGGAACGGGCTCGAGGGCAGTGGGTTGCATTTGGGTAGCTTGGTTTAGCACCGCGGATGGCAAAGAATTAGAGCTCCAATGGATTTTTAAAAAGCTGATGCAAGATACTAATTCAGTACTCTTAAGGAAGGCTCTGTCCGAATTGAACATATTTAAAAACAATTTCAGCATTTTTCGAAACTAGCTACTTTCATGACTTGGAAAATCGGGACTGTGGCCTCTGGTGAAAATGGCCTATAGCTAGAGCTTGCAGGTCTAAGGCCTAGCGATGGTCAGCAGTCTTTCTTCAATGTCCACACGTGGCCAAAGCTCTAGTCTCACCAAAAGCGCAAAATCGGGGTGGACGCCCCAGACCGCGACAACATACGCATGCGCCAGCCCAGCCTCTCCTGAGACTCCCACCACCTGGTGGCGCCCTGTCCCCCAACAACCGTGCCGCTCAGCCCGCCCTTTCGAGTACCTTTGTCCAATTCCATAAGGGCAGAGTTAGCATCCAGTTCCTGTTCGCCGTAGCCGGCATCTGCCAGGAAGGACTTAGTTGAGTTTGACGCCATCACTCGAATAAGACGTTCAACTACCCTATCCAGAAAGATTACAAACTCTGTCCCAGCCCCGCCATCTTCCTCCACTGCCTTCTCGCGAATTTTCCCTCCGCGGTCTGGCAAGCCGTGGTACGCATGCGCCCTGTCCTCCCCGCGGTTCGCCGGCGCCGCTCGGGCACCCCGCGCAGGCGCTCAGGGAGCTCTTGAACTCCTGGTTCGCGCGGACCGGCGGGCAGGAGGCGGGGCTTCAGAGGGGGAAGTGACTCTGAGGCGCAGTGACGCCACGGAGGGAGCCAATCAGAGGACGTGACGTCAGTTTGGCGCGGAGTTTGGTGGCAGGAACGGCCAGTGGCGGGAGTCGTAGGGTGTAACGTAGTCGTGTTCCTAGCACTCTAGCCACGACTTCTGCTGAACCTGAGGGGGCACTTCAGCGATTTTTCTTCAGTTGAACTTTGGCCGCCCGTCCAGATGCTCTTCAGTTTGGTGCTCCGCCAGCCCCAGTTTGGCGTCCCAAGAAATGGTGAGTAACGGTCCTAACCGCTCTTGGTGGCTGGTGGGCTGCACCTCCCTCGAAACACGCAACCCCCTTGACCATGGCGCCTTTCCCCAGCTCGAGTGAATTAGCACTAGTGGATTCCTGAAGAAGGTGGGAGAGCTGTATATTCAATATTTCATTACCTTGAGGTACTACTTTGATGTTTAAAAAAAACAACTTAAATATAGGTTGAAGGTACGAGAGAAAATGATCTCCAAGGTTCTTTATGGCCCGAGACCCTGTGTTCCGCCATAACTGGCTTTTTTGAGGGGTGGGGGGTAGGGATTCTTTCAACAGCCACGTGAACTGGACACGACACGTATTCATTGATTGATTCAGCGAGCTGTTGCATTACTTTATCGAGAATTTTAGATGACCCACCCGTAAATATGGCGCGCTGTTAAGGAATTTAGTCGAGCAGAAAAGGCAGAAGCATCCGTTTCTACCAGTCTCTCCCCTCGCCGCCCCCCCATGACTACATGCTCATAAAACCTCGAAATACGAGCGAAAGATTTCCCACCCCCCCCAGAGATGACCGCTGTGAATAAATTTTAGTGTTCATTTTTTGATGCGCTGTAATAAATATCGATACTTACAGAAGTGGGGTCAAATGGATTTTTTCACCCATTTTAACGGTATAACGGCGACGTCTTTCTATATTGTTTAGACGTGCAGCTTGTTCTGGTTCTTTAAAGTCCTTGAGTTGAAAACATTGGCAGCACGAAGTTCGAGCTTAGATTTGGGTGTCTAAACCTTCGTAACGTCGGCCAGTACGGGAGGTCTTCCTTTCCCCGGAAACCAGGTGGGAAACAAAAAGAATCTGAGCAAGCGAGGAAAGCGATGTGGAAAAGGATCTTCCCGCTCCGGATCCGCCATACTTAATTCCCTCTAAATTAGCCTTTGAAATAGCATTCCAAGTACCCCTGGACCGCGCCGTCTTGGGATCTTTCGGGAGACATTTTTGTCCGGATCCTTGGTATCGTGAGTAGTATCGCGGCACCGTTCAGCGGTCTGCCTTTTGAGTCAAGACTTCTAATTCCAATTCCATTCTTCCCTAACCCTGTGCCTGGGACAAGACACTTGGCCCAAGGATTCTCCAACCCATCTTCCTTCCTCTGCTGCTCGCGATCATCCTGGGTGCAGCGGCATTCGGTCACCGCGCCGGCCCCCCGGGGCGGAGCGGTCCATTCCAGCACACGGTGACGCCGTGGGTAACAGAGTGGAACGGTTCGCCACAGGATTCTAATGGCTGATTTTCAGCAATTGCCATGATTTCAGAGGCAATTTTGAATGGATGCGAACCTCTAGCTTTTTTGATTAGTAGCTGCGCACCACCCCGGGACTGCTGTATAAGTTCTAAAGATAAAAATTCATTGTCATCGAGTGTATTCGGGCTGCTAGCGATCCCGGAGGACAGAACAGATCCGCTCCTGGGGGTCTCCTCCAGAGTGGAAAGCCTTACCTTTGTACGCTGAGGGTTAGTGGTTTTGTACTGCTGACCCGGCAGTTAGCGCCCCAACGTGTAACCCACTGCGCCACCAAGACTCTTGACGCAGTGGTTTTCAGCCTTCGTAATGCTGCAACCCTTTCATACAGTTCCTCATGTTGTGGACCCCCCAACCATAAAATTATTTTCATTGCCACTTCACTATAATTTTACTTTTTTTTGCTACTGTTCTGAATCGTCATGTAAATATCTGATATGCAGGATGCGTTTTCATTATTACAAATTGAGCATACTTAAAGCATAGCGATGAATCACAAAAATGATATGTAATTATATATTGTGAAATATTTATTTCTAATGACAAATAAATGAAATTTTATCTTGAAGTCTGGTGTAGCATGGGTAACAGCCTTCACGCTGGGTACTCAAGTGGTGGGTACTCGTATGTAGGAGTTATCTGTATGTGGGCGGACCCGCCTGGAGACAGAGGAGCAGTTTCTTGGTTCTAAGACCACCGGAAATATGTGTTTTCTGATGGTCTTAGGCCACCCCTGTGAAAGGGTCGTTCGACACCCCTCCCCACCAAGGGGTCACGACCCACAGGTTGAGAACTGCTGCTTTACTGGCTATATATATTGTTCACTGAAATGTGCAGGGCCATCTTTTCCGTCCACCTCCCTGGTGGTGAAGTGATTATGTATAGGTCCGTGAACTGCAAAGTCAACCCTTTGAAACCAGCCGCTGCTCTTCAGGAAAAGACTGAGCTATCTACGCACATAAAGAGTTAACAGGCTCAGAAATCCACAGGGGCAGTTTTTCTTTGCCCTGAAGGGTAACTGCGTTGGCCGGGAATTTTTTTTGATCAATGTTGTTTCATCCTTGACCCCCTATCTTCTACCCTACTCTGTGAGATATAGTAAGAGAACCAGAGTGTCTTCCCTGTAACCTACAACCTTTCATCCCTTCTTCAGACCCATTCCTACAAATGGGCTACATCTATAGTTAACTTCACTCAGCTATTTTCTTCCGTCAGCATCTCAGATGCTCCAAATTGCTACATTACCTATTTTAGGCAGTACTCTTTCCAGCCAGAAACTTTGAAATCCTCCATGACTCCTCCTGGTCATGATATACCTTCAAAAGGATTCTCAAAAATCTCTGGAATCTGCCCAGGCTCCTGTGTCACCATCCATTCCACTTCTTTTCTCACTCTTGGATCCGTTATCACCTCTGACTGGGCCTTCACATTTTCTTATCTAGACTGTTATGTCTCCCAGGTGGCCTTTTGGTCCACCTCCCCCTCCAGTTTCTTCTTCACCTGGTGTCAAAAATCTTTCTAACATGGGAAACTGATTGCTCTTGTATGAATTTAATTGACCTCTAAAGCTTTATCATTAAATCCTGAAGATTATGAATACTGCCATTTTAAATAAAAATGTTAATGTCCCACTTCTAAATGTATCTGGTGAATTGTAAATACTACAGTGATTTGTTAATTATATTGTTAATTTTTAAGCAATATGAACAAAGTTTTCTTTAACTGCTAGGCATATTACAGTTATTCCCCCTTAAGTTACTTGTATTTTATTTCCTCTATAGAAGTTATCTTAATGTAATTTTAATTCTGTGCTTCAAAAGTTCTTTTCTTTATCACTCTATCATATTACTGTGTCAAAATAGATTTAAATGCATAATTTCCTTGTCATAAAGTTCCAAATTTTAAAAAATTGAAGTAATATTATAATCATTAGTTGTACACAGTTTATCCAAGCAATCTAGACTACTCACTTTGATAAAGAACCCTGGTAATACAGTAGCTAAATGCTTGATTACTAATCAATAGTTCATCAGTTTGAACCCACTCTTCGGATAAGAGATGTGACTACCTGCTCATGGAAAGAGTTGCAGCCTTGGAAACTCGATGGGACAGTTCTACTTGGTCCTATAGGATCCCTATGAGTTGGAACCAACTCAATAGCAGTAGGTCTGGCATTTTCATAATTGTTAAGAAAATTTTTTATAGAAAATACATCTTTTAAAGAGGTGGATCTTGGCAAGTGTTAATGATGCCTTTAGGAAAGGAATTGCCACTTCTCTCTTGCAGTCCCTGAGTTGTTAGACCTGGGCCAATGCAAGGTAATCCCATTCTTGGAAAGTGGCAGAAAGGCAATGATGAAGAAGAGCCTGAGAAAAGGAATCGAAAGCCACGACCTTCTCAGATCAGTTTTAGAAAAACTTGTATGTGGAAGTTCTGACAGTTGGTTCTTGAAAAAAATCTGCCCTTGTGCACGTTATGGAAAATTTGTCCATAGAGGAAAGAGTAACTGAAAAAACCTTCTGAATACATGTTCTGAAGTAGAAAATGGCATAGCAAAATACCAATCCCTACTGCTGTGGAGTTGATCCTGACCCATGGTGACCCTGTATGGCAGAACAGATAGGCTGTAAATCTCTACAGCCGCGACTGCCACATTGTTCTCCATGGGTCTCTGCTGGGCTCCAGCCATTGGCCTTCAGGTAGCAGCTGAGTACTTTTCACTCCTGCAGCCTTAGGGCTCCTGTGGTGCGATACGGACTCCACAATTGCCGTACTGGGAAAGTGTGTCCTAGAAGTGCACAAGTAGAGTAGGCAGGAACCAAAGAAGCCGGGTGGGGCTGAGTGTTAGGCGTTGGGCTGCTCACCTCCAGGCTGATAGTTCAAACCCATCAGCCACTCCAAGGTCTGTTCCATAAAGATTTACCATATATAAGGTTGGCGTGAGTAGGAAGTTGACTCCAAGGCAGTGGGTGGGCAGTCGGGGCAGGAACCAATCACTAAGAACATGTTAGATTACGTAAAGATGTTTGGATTTTTGTCTGTACATAATGGGGCAGAATTGAGAGGACACTGCATAATCATGAAGAATTACTTTTTCCAGACTTTATCACCTTCAATTCCACCTAAATTGTTTGAGATTCAGCCTTTTTTAGTATATTTGTAGGCTGTCACAAGATTTTTTTTTCTAGAATTCACCTTAATTTTGGGGTTCTTTTGTTGAGAGTGTACACAACAGAACATACACCAATCCAACAGTTTCTACATGTGCGATTCAGTGACATTATTATATTCTTCAAGTTGTGTGATCATTTTCAACCTCCTTTTTCAAATTGTACCTCCTTCATTAACTTAAACTCAATGCCTCCCAAACTTACTATCCAATCTTTCCAACTTACTGTTGTCAATTTAACCCTATATAGATCTCAAAAGAGAAATAAAGGCAGACAGTCTACTAAGAAAATGTTGGTTTACTCTTTAAAGATTATCTTAGGGCAATGGTTTCAGAGACTCATCCAATGTCAAAGGCTCCAGAATGAATTTGATCTTAAATCCTAAACCACAAGTATACAGTTGCATAATCTTAGAGCCATTTTAAAAATTCCTTCGATAAATGAGTGGTTTTGAGTGCATACAATATTACCACATACTGCGTTGCCTTTTTCTGTGGCCTTTAAGGGCTTGGTTGCATTGTCTGAAGACATGTCAGACAACGATGTCTTTTCCAAAGAGTATTCTATAAAAGATAAATGAAAAATATGAGCAAGGTTGTAAGCAATAGAATATAAGGTCGATTCCCTTTGAGGAGGGATTGTTTTCAGGGAAAAGCTTGACCTAGTTGGACAATTATGCTTTCTCGGGCCCCACAGATTGTTTTGCTTTACCTCTAGCACATCTGTTATTCTGTAATGTTGTTAGTTTATTGAACAGCTCTTATTAGACTATAAGTCATTGTTTCCTCTGATATTTAATGAATATTTGCCGAATGAATATTTCTTTCATATATTTAAATTGTGTTGACCTAATATTACCGTAATAAAAACAATACCCCAAACCTGCTTATTTAGGACAACACTGTGCATTGAACCTCTGACCAAAAGATAATAACTTTCCCTTTCCCTTGAACATTCAGTGAAAAATTACCTTTTAAGACCTCTGCTTAATTTCATCTCCAGAGAATTCCCTGATCCTACTAGCTTGAGCTAACTAACAATTCACCTTAAAGTTGCTCTATTTTAAGATACTACGACTTAGTGCTGTTAACCTTTTAGAGTTCTAGACTTTGCACAATGGAACGGAAAGGTGAAGTAGTGTTAGTTTTTTTCTTAGTTATTGTGATCGTAGGATAGGTAGACATATTGGCATACATTAGTTTTGTGTGTGTGTGTGTGTGTGTACAAGAAAGAGCTTTATATAAAGAGTAATTGTACATTAAGAAAATATCCCATCCAAGTCCACATCAAGTCCATAAATCCAATATTACCCATATTTCCAATACCAATCTATAAAAGTCCTCTTCAGACTCACACAACACATGCAATGATGCCGAATGCTGGTAGATCACAGGCCTGTGGGTGGTAAGTCTTGTGGATCCAGTGGCGGTGTAAGCATCTCACAGCTGGTAGATCACACAATGGCTGATGTCAATCATTCATGCCACCTCCAAAGATTTTTGAATACGTCTACATTTTGACAGTTCCCCACAATGCAAACCCTACCTTCTTTGAATTAAAACAAAAACAGAAAACAGTGCCATCAAGTGGATTCCAACCCATAATGACCCTCTTTAAGGTTTCCAAGACCAACCAGGTACATGGGAGCAAATAGTGTCTCTCTCTCCTAATCCTGCCTCATTAATATCATAGAAGTTAGGATTTACATCACATAGGATAATCTTATCACAAAATTACATGATCATTACATGATGCTGAAACTCATGGCCTAGCCGCATTGACACATATTTTAGGGAACATAATTCAATCCATAGCAGGGAGAGGGAATCTTTCAGTGTGCAAAGGCGATTTGTTTCTTGCAGAAACCTTGGTGGTACTGTGAGTTAGGCACTGGGCAGCTAATGGCAAGGTTGGTGGATTAGCCCCACCAGCAAGTCCTGGCTGCAAGATGAGGCTATCTGCTCCTGTAAAGACACCGTCTCTAAGCCCTAAGAAGCAGTTCTAGTCCCCTGGCTTTGCTGTTAGGAGTTGGAAACAGGACTCGATGGCAGGTGGTATTGGAGTCTCCTTTTATGGGAAGCCCAAAGCTACTCTCGGTAGCAGTAGGCAGTGCTCCTCCACTTCTTTCTTAGCCTTCTTTCCATTGCGAGGGAACTGCATAAAAAGTCTTTGAGAAACAATTATTTACCGATGCATTTGTTAAACGTGCTGACATGTGATGCTATATTGGAATTCTATAAGGAATTGTGTATGCTTTTAGGCTGGTCTTCGCATTATCCTCTGCAGTCCCTTCTTACTGCTTATCAATGCAGTTATGGTGATGAATATATTTCTTATGGAGAAACAGGAGTCCCAGTTCCTCCTTTTGGCTGCACCTTCGCTACAGGTAAGGGATTTACTACCTAGGCTAGACTTGGATAGAAATCATCTTGTCTCACACTTGAAAAGAACATACTGGGATATCGATAAAGCACAAGACTATTAGAACACCATTATCGGGAACTGATAGAGGGAGGCTTGCAGAAGTTAAACCATCCTGACAACTGTTTTTTGCTCAGTAGCTAGTCCTTCCTTTAACTCTCTTAGGAAAGTACTAGAAACCTTTCATCGTGTTGAGTTTAGTCTCTCTGGCATCCACTGGGGAGCATTGGAACCGAAATAGAAGTACTTGACCCCACTGTTGAGTAGGAACGTATAAAAGGCTGAAGAAGGAACAGCCGCAGCTTACTGGCAACCTCCTTTACCATGATTTCCCTTCCTTGGCCATGGGGCCGTGCCTTTTTTTTGCACGTCATCCTTGATTCTGCCCTTCCCTCAGTAAGAAATTATCTGAAGGTAATTTGGGCACTTTTGAGTCATTTGCTAAATTTGGCGTTATGGCTAATTTTAAGCAATGCTTCATTCAAGTGCCTTCCTTTCCATTTCAGATAGTTGGGTAAAATCTTCCCTGCTTTTAAATGAATTCTTGGCATTTACATTGTAGTTTTCCATTAATCTTTTTAATAAAATTTGTGTGTGTGTATAGATATAGATATATCTATCTTCCCATTAAGCTTTAAAATGTCTGTATTTCTCATTTTTAACTGTTTGTTTCCTATTTAGCTCCCAATATGGAGCATGTGCTAGCAGTTGCCAATGAAGAAGGCATCGTGAGGCTTTATAACACAAAATCACAAACTTGTAAGAACAAGTGCTTCAAAGGTAAGTCTAGGTCTATAGCTTTTGTTTGGACTGTTTTTTATTAATAAAATCTCAAATTGTTATTTGAAAAATTTCACCTTTATTCTGATTAAGTCTGTCTAATCCTAAAAAACAAATCATGAACTTCCTATCTGTCAATAATAATTAACTGTGGAAGTATTAAAAGTTAAAAACATGCATAATTTTAGGATTAAAAGCAGTTCTTTTGTAAAAATTGCGAAGTTATTTAGACTTACCGTGGTTGTGGGAAAGAGCCTTGGCGGTGTAGTGGGATGCATTCGGCTATGACCTGCACGGTCATCAGCAGGTCAAAACCACCTTGGAAGAAGACTGGACTTTCTGCTACTGTTAACAGTGACAGTCTCAGAAACACACAGGGGGGTCGACCCACTATGAGTCAGCATTGACCCAATGGCAGTGAGTTTGGTTTCGTGGTTGTGGAAAACATTGCTGAAAATATTACATTGATTATCTTTCAAATAATCTGTGGGAAAAATGGAATTAAAAGATAAATGAATTTTTACCTGAACTATTTTGAAAAGCACCCACATACAAGGAAGGTTATACTAGCTTTAAGCAGCTGACCTTTTGGAACTGGTAACTATATGGAGACTATAAATACATAAACAGAGCACAAAGAAAATACCATGGGTGTCAGTGAGAAAATACCTGTTACAAAGGCGGCCAGGACGGCTTCCCATGAAGCATGTTTAGACCAATGGAGATGGTGTAGTACACTCCAGTTTGGAGGAAAAGCATTAGCAAAGACTTAGGAATCGCTAGGTGATACAGAAGGTTAACACCATTGGTTGCTAACCAAAAGACCAGCCAGAGGTGCCTCTGACGAAAAGCCTGGTAATTTATAGCTGAAAAATCAGCAATTGAAAACTCTGTGGAGCAACTGGGTATTTAGAAGAAAGCATATGATATGCTAAGGAATAGGAACTCTGTTTGGTAAGTGTTGATGGCTAATCTCAAGGGTGACAGTTCAGACCTACTAGCTGCCCTGTGAGAGTATTATAGTAATGTAGGCTATCTGCTCCTATAAAGATTTACAACCTAGGAAACGCTACAGAGCAGTGTGTCTCAACCTTCCTCGTCCCACAACCCTTTCATACAGTTCCTCATGTGGTGGGGACCTTAACCAGAAAATTTACTTTCATTGCTACTTCATCACTCATTTTGCTACTATTATATATCGTAATGTAAATATGCAAGACGTATGATATGCAAGATGTATTTTCATTGTTACAAATTGGACATCATTAAAGCATAGTGATGAATCAAAAACAATATGTAATATATTGTGAAATACTTATTTCTCATGGCAGATAAATGAAATTTTGTCTGGAAGCCTGGTGTAGCATAGGTAACAGTGTTCACGCCAGGTACTCATATGTCGGTGTATCTGCATGTGGGTGGACCCGCCTAAAGACAGACAGAGGAGCGGTGTCTCAGTTCCTAAGACCATTGGAAATATGTGTTTTCTGATGGTCTTAGGCGACCACAGTGAAAGGATTGTTTGACCCCTCCCAAAGGGTAACGACCCACAGGTTGAGAACCGCTGCTCTATAGGATTGCTCTGAGTCAGAGTTGGCTCAATGGGAGTGGGTTTGGTTTTTAGTTTGGTTGTGAGAATTTAGCTTCAGAAAGAGATAAGTCTTAAAGATAAAGACCAAAGCATATAGGACATTAAATGTCAGCCCCAGAACTTCGTGAATAATTTTGAACGAACTGCCGAATGTTTCAGAAAGATTCCTTTCAGAGACGATATTACTAGTCAACTCATAGAAGGGAATTTGGCAGCCAATGGTACTTTTTATATGTGGTAATTAAATGACTGTGTGAGGCCTGTTAGCCCACTAATTCTCTTTGACCCATGTACCTTAGGGTACAGACCACTATTCTTGTGACTGGCTTTCAATGCATTTCAACTGCTTATGTTGATATGAAGCTACAGGACACAGCCTAGACATTTCATATGGATCTTTTCTTTCCTTAGAATGGTTGGCTCACTGGAATGCTGTCTTCGACTTGGCCTGGGTTCCTGGTGAATTTAAACTTGTAAGTGACTTCATTTTTGGTGGGCTCGGGGTAAAGATTGACCAAACGTGGTTTTATTCAGTGTGCTTCCCTGCTTTTTAAAGGTTACAGCATCAGGAGATCAAACAGCCAGGTTGTGGGATGTCAACACCGGGGAACTGATGGGTGCTTGCAGGGGTCATCAGTGCAGCCTCAAGTCTGTTGCCTTTTCTAAATTTCAGACAGGTATGTTTCCGCCTATCTTTGTTGAAATCCCTGCAGCCTCCTTTATGGCGGGAAAAGAAAAAGCTCCAATTGTCACCACCTTTTCCCCTGTCAAAAACTAGATTGGACTTGGATATTGCTGAGAGCATCAGTGATGCTGAGATGGGTTTCAGTGTCATTCCCATGTGCATTATCTCCAACTTTCATTGCAGGATCAGAAATCTCCAGGTCATTTTTATTCATGTTATCTTGCAGGTAGCATAAGTTATCTACAGCTCCAGAGCTGCTGCTCAACTGTGAATGCCCATTGAAGTTAAAGCCCTGTGTTGAACACTGATTACCTCGATTTATTTATACAAAGAGTTACTTCAACTACTTGTAAATGGGAAATAAGGCTGAAGTGGGAAACTGGTCCTAGGTCTCTACCTAAACATTTACTGTGTAATTACTTTTCATGACCCAATACTTCAATATGTTTGAACTATTATTTACTGGCTATTGATCTTCCTGTGTTTACGGTTAAATGGAGAAGGGAGATGTAAAGAGAGACAGTGCTACGGCAACAGGTGGAAAATGAGCTAGGAGTGTCGGAAAGGGCTCTTCACTTTGAGTTTTTGTTTTCCTTTTCTCCTTCCTTCGTATGTTGCACTAAATTACTTTTTTTACAAGCAGACCAACAAATATTTTCCTTAGCAAATTGAGTTTATCTAACTAGTCCCAGGATAACAGATAAGCATTCTAGTCTTCTTTATAATTTTGAAAAAGATTCAGCATTTTTCAAAGGAATGTGTTCCTTTATATTCATGTGAGTACTCAGGAGTATTCAATTGATTGGTAAGCTTGGTCTGCTCTTGAAAGAAATTTTTAAAAAGGTCGATTCTATCCTTGGATTTGCTCTTGATGGTATGGTTTTTGACCTCTGCGGCATAACTTCTCATGTTTTTTAGTGGACTTCTGTATCATAATGAGGAACCCTGGTGGTGTATTGGGTTCCATGTTGGGCTACTAACTGCAAAGTCAGGAGTTTAAAACCACCGCTACTCCAAGGCAGAAAGATGAGGCTTTCTACTCCTACAAAGAGCTACAATCTTGGAAACCCCTGGAGGCAGTTCTGTCCTGTCTTGTAGGATTGCTGTGAGTTAGAATTGGCTCGATGGCAGTGAGTTTTGTTTGTGGCTTTTTCAGTTTGTGTCAGAATGCTCTTAAATAAAGTGATTAAAATCTAATGCACTTTTAAAAAAGTGATTAAAATCTAAAAGGGTAATGGAAACACTATCGTTTTCATTGCCTTTACATATTCTCTGGTATATTATATGTGAATATATATTAATGTGTTCTAGTAACAAAAGCATTAAGTTAAAAATTTAGTTGGGTTTTTTTTACAACAATTTAAAATGAAAGTAAGATGTATTTTATTCTTGACTCTGCCTCTAAACTCTAAAGCAAAGTCATTTTTATCGCCCTAGGTCTTCCATTGGCCTAGTGGGTTGCAGGAGGTCAGCAATTCAAATCCACCAGTCTCTCCATAAGAGAAAAAGGAAGCTTTCTGATCACATAAAGATTTACAGCCTTGCAAGCCCCAAGGGGAGTGTTTCTCTGTCCCATAGGGTCGGTATGACTGGTGGCAGTGAGAATTTTAGACCTTCATTTCCTAATTTAATTAGATTAATTCTCAACAATATAATGCAAAAATTAGGTAAAGTTTTTGTTTTCTTAATCTGGGGCATTATAAATGCTTAATTTTTGCACCTATCGTAGTAGAAACGGTCATTGTTCCAGTTCTTTTGTCATAGGTAGGGAATGGCCCCACTAGCACTATGAGATAAGCATGGACTGCAAACCACAGTTCACACCCACTGGCTGCTCAGTGGGAGAAAGATGAAGCTGTCTGTTCCCATGAAGACTTAAAGCCTCACTCTAGATACAGTGACCACAAGTCAGAATTGCGTGTGGTCATAGAGTTTCTGTTTCTGTTGGGCTGGTTGTAGTCATTCCCAAATATTTACACCTGAGACCAGCTGTAGTCTATAGCAGCTGTTCTCAGCCTGCGGGTTGTGACCCCTTTGGGCAACCTCCAATCAAGAATCAGTAAAATAAAATAGATTTTAAATGAATTTTTATTTTTCCTCCTATAAACCTTCTTATTCAAAATAAAGATTGTTTTCCCTCCAGTTTAAGACCTGAACTTCTTAGGCCAGTGCTTCTCAACCCAGATGGGACATTAGTACCTTGAGAGATTTTTTTGTTTGTTTGTTTTTAATATTAGTTGAATAAGAATCTCTGGGAGATGGCCCACACATCTATTTTTTCAAATGTTCCTCAAGGACCATCAGTGTGTGACCCTCAGGGTTGAGAATCATTCTTGATCTTATGCCTTACACTGTCAGCTGTATTATCAGAACGCCAGTATCTCCAAGCCTCTATCTACAGTGACTGCTTTGCTGTCTTGCTCACCATGGGCTGGATTTAAACACATTATTACAAACCATTAGCCAGCTCATTAATTTTTACTCCCGGCAACTAGTGTGTTATACTACAACTACTGACAGTTCTTGTTCTAAATCTCTTTTCTCTGGTTTTTCTTTTCTCTCTCTTGAAAGATGGTAGGTTTTTTGTATTGGAGTTCGGTTGCCTGGTACTGATGCTGTTCACCTGTAGCTACCCTATAACTACAGTGCACCACAAAACCTGGGGACTCACCCCAGGCCAGTCATTTGCTTCAAATGTTGGCTTTTCTTCAAATATTGAATGTTTTATTTAGTTGCCACCGAGTATACAGGAAGTTTTTATTGTTTGGGGGGCAGTTTGGGGGATGTTTTTGCATTTTGTCTAGAATTTACAACAGTGCAAGGAGACCCACTTGTTTTGTGCTCACTCTTCTCAGAAGAACTTGTCTTTTTTCATTTTAGCCGCATGACATTAAAGCTAAACCTGAAATTTCTGCATCTTCTCTGCAATCTTACTCTTGTTTTTCAATCCCCAGGAGCATTCACTTTCCCAGTGGGGTGAAGTTTTACACTGAGACTATAGCTTATAGTGTTGGGACTATGGGCTTTGTGTTCATGAGGCCAAAATACCTTGGACATGTTATGTATCTTCTCTCTTTGCTTCAGTTTGCTCATCTGCCTGATGGAGGTAAAAATAATAATACCTCCATCAGGAAAAATAGCAAGGATTTAAACCCCTTTGGATAATGTCTAGCCCCCAACAAGGCCTTGATTTATTTTTGCTGTTGCTTTATCATTGTTCTTACTGTAACTTTATTATATACAGTATTGTTGTGGTTTAAACATTTGACACAAGTGGATGGTAAGGTAAAGTTCGTAATCAACAGAGTGAAGTCTTTGTCCTCCCCTACCTTCCCGGCTCTGTTTCCTCTTTGGTTATGGAGTCATATAGAAGGGGCTTCAAAAAGGTCATGGAGGAAATGGAATTAGAAGATAATGGAATTTTCCACTAACTTTTTTTAAGTCCCTTTGTAGTTACTCGTGTTTAATCTCAACTGTTGATTTCAATATCTAGCATATGATACTCCAGGAAATTGAAATGTATATGTCGTGGACCAGTTTTATTATTAACCTTTTGTATGAACTCTTTCCCCACAGCTGTCTTCTGTACAGGTGGGAGAGATGGCAATATTATGGTCTGGGATACCAGGTACAACAAAAAAGGTAATCTAGTTCTAATTTCTAAAATCTAGTTCTTGTTCTAATTTCACCAAATACGAGCTTGCCGGTTTGAAAGGGTTGGTGTTTCCATCTGATGACCACCAGGGGGCACATGCGTTCCCAAGCACCCTTTGTTAGTCACATTAAATTCACAGTTAGTGACTATTCTAAGTATTAGCCTCACATTTTCACCTCATATTATTCTGCTTTATAATTCAGTTTATCTGCATGTTTTCATTTAAATTCAGTTTTCGCTTTAAGGGTTGGGTTAAATCACATTACCATTATGGGGGGGGGGGGACAATGCCACTTTCTGCTTCCTTTCTTATTCTCCATGACAATTTCACCACAGGAGATGCAGTGGAGCTGGTGCTACTGTTTTCTAAATAAACTTGTTTATTTGGGGGCCTGATAACACCTTTAAAGAGTTACAGTCTCAGAAACTCACAGGGGCAGTTCTACCTTGCCCTACAATCGGATTCATTCCTTTGAGTCAGAATCAGCTCAGTGGCAATGAGTTTTGTTTTTCGGTTTATGTACATATGTTACAGTCAGCATTGGATCAAAGGTTCTGAAACTTAAATCCATTTCTTCGGAAAATCTTTCAGATGGATATTATAGGCAAGTGAATCAAATCAGTGGAGCTCATAATACCTCAGACAAGCAAACCCCTTCAAAACCCAAGAAGAAGCAGAATTTAAAAGGACTTGCTCCATCTGTGGTAAGGTTTTATAGATGTATCTGCATCTGGACATCTTAACAGAGAATCACATTTCAGGGACTTTGGTGGGCATAAAATAGCAATGGTATTTAAACTACAGTGAAGGTTTGGCAGATTTTCAGTGGTATAGTGGGGCGGGGATAGAGGGGCTTAATTTCCGACAACTTTGCATCCTCACATACACATCTTTAGGAAAGGGGGATGAATAGTAGTTTGAAGGTGCATATTTAGTGCCATGATAGTTTTATATTCAAAGGAAGAAATCCCTATTATTTTGTAACAAGCTTCAGAACAGATCTGAGTTTTTTATGTATTTCATAAGTATTTGTATTTCAGAGTATTACAGTATTATTATGTTGAGAAATACTTAGGCAGAACATAGTGCATCTCAAATAATGTGTAGTTAAAATTTAAGCAATTCTCCTACTGCTTAATTTTTTTCCCACCATTGGTCTTACTTTAGTGTATTTTTCTGATACTCATGGTTTTGTAGAGTCCAAGCTAATGTCTTTGGAAATGTAGTTGCTAAAACTTTAGATATAAAACTGCATGTATCTGAACATCATCACTTTCCTGTCAGTTTATCATACTGTGGTAGACTGTGTCTTGCTCTGCTACTGGGAGCTGTGTCACTGGTATTTCAAATACCAGCAGGACTCCAGGTTTCAACAGAGGTCCCAGACTAAGAACAGACTATGAAGAAGGAATAGGCTGTCCACTCAAGGCATTAGCTGCTGAATCAGCCTCTGGATAGCCTCCAAACATTGTTAGTTGCTGGAAACCTCATGAATAGAAGCAGAATATTGTCAGAGACAGTAACCATAATGACAAGGATGGAGTAAAGCCTTCAGGAGTTTCATTTGTTGATGAAGCATGACTCAAATGAGAAGGAACCATTGGAATACGCAGAAGTCAATGGACTACAGTTGTGGGAAGAGGCCATGGAGAAGCTTGATAGCAGCTAAAACGAGGCCAGGCCTCATTGTGGAACAGTCAGTTGCTAATATGTAAGTTCAGGTTGGAGATGAAGACAATTTAAATAAATCCACAAGAGCCAAAATACAACCTTAAGTTGATCCCACCCAAATACCAAGACCATTTCAAGAACAGATTTAATGCATTCAACACTGAAGACAAAAGACCGGATGAGCTCAAAACCATGATACACGAGGAAAGCAAATGGTTATGAAAGAGACAGGGAAAGGAAAGAAAGATCAAACTGCATGTTAGAAGAGATTCCGAAACTTGCTCTTAAACATAGAGTAGCTAAAGCACATGGAAGAAATGACAAAATCAAAGAGCCAAACAGAATTTTAAGGGACAACTCAAGAAGACAAAGTAAAACATTAGCATCAAATGTGCAAAGATGGAGTGTTGGAAAACCCAAAAGGAAGAGCACTCAGATATCTTAAATGGAACTCACAAAAATTTCAAGGCTCGAGTTGTAAGATTGAAACATTCTATGGGAAAAAATACTGAATGATGCAGGAAGCATTAAGAGAAGATGGAAAGGATTACACAGATTCACAGTACCAATAAAGAACTGGTTGACACTCAATCATTTTTAAGAGGTAGCACATGAGCAAGAACCAATGGTACTGAAAGAAGTTCAAGCTATGTTAAAAGCATCAGCCAAAAAAGAAGGCTCCAGGAATTGATGGAATATCAATTGAAGTGCTTCACCAAACTGATACTAGAAGCACTCGCTCATTTATGCCAAGCCATTTGGAAGATAGCTATTTGTCAACTGACTGGAAGAGATTCATATTTGCAGCCATTCCAAAGAAAAGAAACTCAACAGAATGTAAACTGTAGAATCTTTGATATCACTTTCAAATAGAATTTTGTTGAAGATCACTCAACAGTTGTATCAACCTTGATACAACACAAAGCATTGAGAGAAGCTGACAGGATTGGCATATGGAGACCAGCTGGACTTGGAATGAGTGACATTTCTACATTTCATCAGCTTCCTGGAGCTCTAACTTCTTCAGCACATGTAATTGATTGTATTCCTTCCACACTGCTGTAGGGTCACTGTCAGTCAGAAACATCTCAGTGAGGGCAGTGAGTTTGGTTTGGGGTTTACAGATAATAAGGTTAAAAAGTGACATTTTATAAATGAAAGAGCCCCAGGAACCTTAAATGAGTTTCCTAAGGATACTCACCTGATTAGTGGGGCTGATTGTATATAAAGCAAATTCAGATAGTATCTTTTCATTATTTATTGGTTTCTTGAGTACAAATCAACCCTCCATGCTATAATCAATGTTGTTTTTTTTTAACCAACATAACTTCTGTGCTTGCATATATATCTGAGTAAGATTACTGGGAAAGGAGCATTTACTCTAACTTGGTGCTTATATGGCTTCGTTTTTAGTGCTGTGGTTTCTTGTTAATAAAGGTTATGATTCCTAAGATAGAATTCCCTTTTTTTCTGTCGTGCTAGGATTTCCAACAGAGTGTTACTGTGGTCCTGTTTCAAGATGAGAATACATTAATCTCAGCAGGAGCGGTGGATGGGTAAGAGTTTATTTCTGAGTTCTTTTAGTGAGGTCCCTTTCAGCACCTCTGTGTGAGAGCGTCTCCTAGTCCCTTTATCATTGAATGTGTGCTTTAATTTTCAACCTCGTGAGCACCCCCACCTGAGCGAAGGAACAACAATCACACTGGAAACTATCTAACTGGGACTCTGGTTCAGATTATTAAATGAGATAATATATGCCATGCATGGCACAATGTCTAATGGGAATTGGTATGAAGGACATGAGATCATTTCCTTGCCTTATGTAGTAAACTTTAGTCCATTATTATTTGACTAAATCTATTCAGATTTTCTTGTTACTGATTCAAGAGTGTCCTAAGAGAAAGACTTTTATTCTGGGCATAGACTTGACATTTCCAGGAGTAATCTAACTAGATAGTAGTTAGTGCCCAGTGACTTTTCATATACCTTCCATCCATGATTGACCTGAAAATGTGGGTTCTAAATCAGTCTGTGGCAAGTTTTGGATCGATTGTCTTGTAGAATGGATGTTCTTTGAGCATGGGGACTCTTGCTTTTTAATTATCTTTTTTTTTTAGCCTTGCCTTTTAAAAGTCTTGTTTGATAAATCTCCTAATACACCCCTCCTTCCAAAAATGAATTTAAGAAGATGGCAGCTTGCTGTGGCCTTGGGTTAAGTCCCTGGGGCACTATAGCCCTTCTGGAGACCAGCCTTAGACAGGAAGGAAGGATGCCCTGGACATTACTAGGAATGCTCGTGACTTGTTGTAAAAGTTTGTTCTGGTATTTTTCTCAAGGATGCCAGACTTTTACACAAGTTCTTTACGTTCCCTATAAACTAGAAGGCCAGGATATCTACAGACAATTACCCAACAGATCAAGGGGAAAAATACTTTTCTCCAATCAACAGGAAGGCTTTATTCTGTCTTAAAGGCGTGCTGTAGGGATGGGCTCATTGCTTAGATGTCCACGCAGAGTGTCAAAGGCTTAGGAAGTGCTTTTTCTACAAACAATGGAACAGTGACTATCAGCCCTCAGCCTCCATCTTCCTTTTCCGCTCTCTTGGAGTGAACTCAGGGTAACCCATCGCTGGGTCAAATCCCATCTGTTTCCCTTCTGTGGGGATTGGAAGCCTGACATTGTAGAAAACAATATGAGATGATTTGATCGGTTTCCCAATGACACGTCCTCACACTGTACCTGTTTGATGTGCAGAGGAATTTGATTAAAAGTCTTTGCACATTCAGTGGAGTTGAAGCTGGTTGGGATTAAGAGAGGGTCTACAATATAACTTACTTTGTCTTGACTTTTAGGATAATTAAAGTATGGGATTTGCGCAAGAATTACACTGCGTATCGACAAGAACCCATAGCAGCCAAGTCTTTGCTCTACCCAGGTAGCAGCACTCGTAAACTAGGTAAGCCTGTGCTTAGACTAAAGGGCTTTCTAGGAGGTACACGCTTTTGATAGAATTCTTTATGCAAATACCAAACTACTTTTCAACAGTGTAGACTTGGAGAATTCTTACATTTGTTTTACATTGTTGATTTACATTTTTAAAGTTCAAAAGACAAGAACTCAGAAGACTGCTGTCTTTAGTTTGTATCTATTTGGAGGGTGGGGCGGATTCTAATGATTCTTCCCATGGAATGATTTAATTTTGCTTCCACGATTAGCAATTAGCCTGAGGTCTACTCACTGTCATCAGCATCTGCTTACGGAAAGGTTCCTTCTTTAGGGTACTCTAGCCTGGTGTTGGACTCCACTGCCTCGACTTTATTTGCTAGCTGCACCGATGACCACATCTATATGTTCAATATGACTGGGTTAAAGACGTCTCCAGGTAAGATAAGCCACAGCTTCTTTTAATGGAAAGCTAATAGGTGTTTTTGCTAATGTTGGGGGTTTTGTTGTTTTTGTTTTCTCCCGTAACCTATCTTATTCTGACATATGTAGACTTTGGGACTTTTGGTTAGTGCCCATGACATTGCCTGCGACGTACTTGCCTTTGTGTTTATTTCGTCACGTCATCAGGATTCTCTTCTCTACAGTGACTTTGACTTTCACAGTGGGTCTCTCCTGGCGATGCTTAAAATGATCTGTTTTTGGTTCCTTAAGCGTGGAATAGAGAGGGCAGTTCTGGTAGTTTTTGTCCTGTTTGGAGAGTGTTGGTTAAAGTTGAGGACTGCATTTTCTAACTCCCAACAAAACTCGAGCCTACCCAAGCCTCTTCCTTAATGCTGGTCAGGCCATTTTATCTCTTTTTAAAATGTTTCCCCTATTCTCACCTTTTTTACCCTTGTCTCAAAATTAAAAATAGAATCTAATACTTAGAACTAATAAATGACATTTTTGAAAAGTCGTGGAATGGCTCTAAACATCAAGCATGCTTTTAGAGAATGATTTCCGTTTCATTGCTTTCTAAGACTATTTATTATCAGTTACCTATCATTTGCCTGGTTCTTCCTTCGAATATCGCTTTGCCATAATCAATCTCGAGAGTTAGCCAGCACCGCTAAACTAAGCCAAAAAACAAACTCACTGCCAATCGAGTCAATGCTGATGCCTAGCTAACCCCCTGAGGGTTTTCTAGACTGTGACTGTTTATAGGAGTAGAAAGCCCAGTCTTCCTCCCTCAGAGTTACTGGTGGCTTTGAACTGCCAACCATTCAGAGGATCGTAACCCAGCATGTAACCCGTGTACCACAAGGGATTCTAGACTAAGATGGGCTAAGTAAACAAGAAACTGCCAAATAATACTGAACTTAGGACAAGGACTCTCATATCAGTGACAGTATCACGACTAGTATTAGGTGTGGTATTTAAACACTCTTAACAAGAGAGTTTTGGGGATTGGAAAAGGTTTTCTAACATCTTAGGTTCCTGATTATGTTTCACTTATACAAAAACTATTCCTATAACCTTTTGCTATGTAGCATTATACTAAAAGGGGCTTTGAATTAAGTTTGTTCTTCCGCCATCAAACAAATATGCCCCAGTCTGCATAACTAAACTGATAATGTCAGAGCCATTGTCTGAGCTACTGAAATAATTTGATTGGCTCTCATGGATGGATGGATGGATAGATAGTGCTGCATGGAAGTGGAATGGAATGACTATTTGAGGGAGAAAGCCCCAGCCTAATTCTTCATTTTAAGTGTACACTTACTTGTCCTTTTTGAAAGTTCAAGAATGATTAATACTTAATCTCTTACACTTTGTTCACAGAATTGTATAACACTAAGTGATGTTCATAATGACAGAGCACTTTAAGAGCTCAAGTCATCAAAGACTCATTTGAAGTAATTAAAGTTAGTAAAAGTTTCAGCAATATTTTTAGTGAGGATTGAAACATTCCTAACATACATCACACCAACCTTTTTGAGACCAGCAGAGGGCAATAAATACTTATAAGTTTAGTGGGAAATTCCATCCATAATTTTTATTCATAGGTTAAAATTACGGAAGAGTAACAACTATAGTTTTGTAATAGCATTTAGAATAAAGGATCTGTTTATTCTGTCGGCCTACTCTGGTAGGCCTATAATGAGTCGTCCGAATTTATCTATACCGGCTTCCCTTTGACATGACAGTACAAGTGTCTCACGTGAGGAAGTACTAGACAAACAAGCTTTTTCTTTAAAACTTGTAAATATAAACTTATTTTCCAGCTTACTCTGGCAAAAGGAAGGAATCTCTGTGCAATTACGGAAAGCTACGCCCCTCACTAATATTTCTCTGTTTCATTTAGGAGCTTGGGGCGTGACTTGTTTATTTTTCCTGCTAGATTGTAAATGTATACATAAATTCTCTCCCACTAGCTACGAGTGTGCTTTTGTACTCCGCAGTGCTACTCTGATGCCCAGAGCCTCACGTTTTGGCCTCGTTAGTATAAAAGAACCTGTCAAGCACATGGTTTCTCAGGTCGTTTGCCCTATGTAGTGCCTAGTGAGAATTCTAAACCCGAAGGCTAACCCGAACCTATTTGGAGCAAGTGGATAGTTTATTCCATTGGCTACTTCAGCCATATATAAAGTGCTGGATTTAAAATCCCATTTAGTATAAAAATAAAAACCCACTTGGCTATCAAGAAGCCTTAACCAGAATTCAAGTGGTTCTTTTCACGGAGTTCTACATATTTATACAACAAACATTTTGAGAATCTACACTATTCAAAGCACTATCACGTCTGCTAAAGAAAGACTCAACTGCAATTGAGTCAATTCCAACTCAGAGTGACTCTTTAATCCAGGTTAGAACTGCCCCTGTGCGTTTCCAAGACTGCATTTAAAAAAAATTATTTACTGGGGGCCTCTTACAAATATTATGGCAACTCAACCTTCAATTGTATTAACTACACTTGTACATACGTTGCCTTCAACATTTCCAAAAAATTTTCTCTCTACTTGAGCCTTTGGTTTCAGTTCCTCTTCTTTTCCCTCCCTCCCCTTGTGAATCTTTGGTCAATTATATATTATTATTGATATTTCATATCTTACATGGTCCATTGTCTCCTTTCACCCACAATTCTGTTATTCGTCCCCCTGGAGGGAGGGCTATAAATCCAACCAACTGATGGGTTCCCCCTCTCTCCCCCTTCCCCATTTGCCCCCACCATCACCCTATCCTCATGATATCACTACTGTCACTAACTGTTCCTGAGGGGTTTATCGGTCCTGAATTCCATGTATCGAGAGCTCTGATCTGTACCAATGTGTGTGCTCTGGTCTAGCTGCATTTGTAAGGTAGAATATATTCTACTGGGTCATGGTAGCGGGGAGGGGGAAGCAATTCAGGAACTAGAGGAATGATGTGTATTTCACTGGTGCTATACTGCACCCTGGTTGAGTCATCCCTTCCTTGTAACTCTTCTGGTGTGTGTGTGGGGGGGGGGGTGTCCAATTGTCTACAGATGGGCTTTGGCTCTCCACTCCAAGCCCCCTTGTTCATATTGATATAATTGTTTGTTTTGGATCTTTTAATACCTGATCCTGTGACTACCTCATGATCACACAGGCTGATGTGCTTCTTCCATGTGGCCTTATTTGCCTGTTTAACTTCAAGCTTTTAAATATATTTAAAGCCTTTAAGACCCCAGATGCTATATATTTTGATATATATATGCTATATATTTTGATAGCTGGGAACCATCCACTTTCTTCACCACATTTGCTTATACACCCATTTTGTCTTCAGTGATCAGGAAGGTGAGTGCCAGGTTATTAGAACAAAGTGTTCTCGGTTTAGGGAGGCCTTGAGTAGAGGCCCAAAGTCCATCTGCTATCTTAATACTTTAACATATAAATATATGTACATTGGCCTCTATCTTTCATTATAAATTAATATATTTACATATATACATGCCTATAGTGATAGCTCTATAAATAGCTTTTGCTTCCTACTTCTTTCCTCTTATTTCCTTTCACCTTCCTCCTGTCCCACTGTCATGCTTACCCTCCACTCGGCTCTCAGTAATCCCTTTTGGATACATTGCACTTGATCAAACTCCACCAGGCCTTCTCACCATCATTTTTATATCTCTTGTTCTTCCCTCATCCCTGAGTTTGTTGGCTCCCTCTTCCTACTTCCCACCCCATCCTCTCCCATGTACCCCTGTTGTTTTCTCCTCAGGATTGTTTGTCCTGCCTATCTTATATAGATAGACATAGGGCATAAGGAAAAAAAAAACCCTAAAGATGATAGATAGTTCCAGGTCTGTCTGCTGACCTTATGAGTGTTTTCCATTTGGGTCTGATGAGGTGCCAAACCCTGTCCCCCGAGTCAGAACTCTGTTTTCAGGATTCCTCCAGGACTTGCCATTCACATTTCACCCCGCTGTGCATGGGGCAGAGTGGACACACTTTCTGTAGTGTCTCAAGTGCTGTCCCCCGTGGATCAGTGAGGGAATGTCATGTCTCATGGGGCCGGCCCAACGGTCCTCTCTCTGCATTGGCTGCTCCGAGCAGAGATGCATCCTCGGGGCTTGGTGAGCCATGATGAGATTCACTCTCTCTTTTTTCCTTAGTTCACACCGTGTGTTTTGGGCAGACCCACCACTCTCCCCGAGCTATATCTCCAGTGCTGTCCTCTGTATTGGTTTCTTCTGGGGAGGGGGTCAACATAGCTCGGCTTGAGCCCGGCCCTGTCGCAAGCCTACAATTTTTTAACGGAGTAGATAGCCCCATCCTTCTCCCTCAGATCTGCTGGTGTTAGCAAACTGCTGGCCTTGCATATCGCTGCAGAACACGTAACCACTATGCCCCCTAGACTCCGGAAGAAAGACTAGAATAGAAATCTATCCTTAAAGGCATTGGCGTTTTAAGGGAAAGTAATCATGTCAAGCAGTCACAAGAGCCCAGCCCTGAGGTGGCTGTCTGTCCTGTCTTGTCCTTTCATCACATTCCTCTCTTCAGCCCTCTTCACACCAAGCATGCAGGCTGGGATTGGATCTATTGTGTAGTCTCTTTCTATAGTTACTACTCTGCCAGTGGACAGGCCCCTTTTATTTGGTGATGATAGCTTGGCCAAGGACCCCTGGTGACAGTTGTTTGACTGCTAACTGCTAGGTCGGCGATTCAAAACCACCAGCCTCCTTGAAATAGAAAGAGGAGACTTTCCGCTCCTAGGGTGTGAGTGACTCAGTGGCAGTGTTTGGTTATTTTTGGTTATAGCTTGGCCATCTGCTTTGATAGTGAATACAATCATAAAATTTGATAGGACACATTTGTTGCTTCCATTTGTTGGAATCCTGGAAATAAAAGCCAGATATTTGGGTTCTTTTCTTTTGCAGTGGCTTCCTTCAGCGGACACCTGAACTCTACCTTTTATGTGAAAGCCAGTCTTAGTCCAGATGACCAGTTTTTACTCAGTGGCTCAAGTGACGAAGCGGCCTACATCTGGAGGGTAAGTTGCCATCTTTAAGAGGATGTGAATTTAATACCTTACATTTTCTCAACTTTTCTATATCGGGTTGCTTCTTGGCTCTTATTATGGCCAAAGCCTCGTTCTGATTGTTGTGGAATATGTGATGCTCTCTGTTCAGAGATTCTCAGAAGTCAACATCCACAGCCACTCACAGTTTACGTGTCTAGGGCCTCAAGTACTTCATCTTGCTGCTCAGAAAACATACTAGTCCTTTCTGCCCTTTGTTTTCAAACTTAAAGAAAATGCAATGTTTTCACTCCTATTCACACACGGCCTTACATAAGACAGTCTACGAAAATGTATTTGGCTATATTATCAATTTTTAAAATATATTTAATAGCATTCCTTTAATACTTTTCTCAATTTTCATCAATTTCATGTTCCTCTATTACGTAATTTTTTGGAAACTTTCTAAATTACTGATTCTAAAATGACTTCTATAAGCCAAGAAATTTAAAGTTATCTATTTGAAGCCCAATGAAGAAAATGGAGATGTTTATACCATGAATAGGACTCGCTGGCCACTAAAACAAAAGAGTCTGAAGGTAGGAATAGTGATGGTGACCCTAAAAGTTCGCATCTGTTGAGTGTGTGCCTTGAGGGAGACACTCCATGTAGAGTGGAAAGTTAACATTCAGACGTTGTTTGCCTGGGGCTAAAGGTTGAGTATCTTCTAGGCTTCCCTGTGATTCCGTAAATATCCTTGCCAGTGGTGAGGTTAATGAAGGGGTACCTACATTTTGTTTCAGAGTCATAAGATCAAAAATTGTATAGGCCCATAGTTTCAATATTATCAAACCCCTCACCTCTCCCAATAAAGGTATGTATTTATCTCTAGTCCTGCAAACTCCAGGGAAGTTACATCTTTCATGTTATCATAGGGCATAGGTTAAACTTACCTGGCCTGAAGCATAATTGCTCCTTCTTAATTTCATTCTGTACTGGGAGAGATACTAAAATTATTATGTGCCTATAGTTGCAAAAGTATAACACTACCAATAATACTTTTGGTCCCTAGAGGGAGTTAATTGTTCTGTGTGTTGCTTTTATGTTGCTGGCTTCTTTTCTTTTTATAAATATATTTTTTTTCTATTGGTTTTATTTTAAAATGAAATTTCCCTTATAAAGTATATATCCTTAAATTCTCATCTTGGTACGAAACTTTTTACCTACCGTATATACTTGAGAATAAGCTAACTCAAATATCAACTGAGGCACCTTGTTTTACCACAAAAACTGCATTAAAATTGTACTGAAAAACTCGGCTTATACGTGAGTGTATGCAGTAATTTCTCTCAAATTCTTTTCACTTGATGCTTCTGTATTTATAGTTTTAAATTTTGAACTTCCCTACTCGCATTGTCTCTACTTTCACTCCAATTTAGCTAACATTTATTGCTGCAAAAAGTTGTCTCTTTAAAGTTTTTTGAGTAAACTTGTCATTCACATTAAACTAGTTTTAACTATAAAGACTAATTACATATGTAATTATTTATAACATAGTTCTCCTTACCAGTTCTTAAAGTTCCTCTAGCCCTCTTCTCTAACACAAATAACTTTTATGTGGTTGGTTGGTGGGTGGGAATGCGCATTGAGGGACTACTTCCTCCCTTTAAAGACACTCAAGGTACTTGGCACCTGCTCGTACTTCATTTTAGACATCCAATCAATGGCCACCGCTTGATGTGTGACCCTTTCTAAATTCCTCTGCTGGGTCACACGTCAATGCTGAATGAGGTGGGTCAGACATGATGTGCTCCTGCCTGTCCACACATAACTCAGTGAACAGCCTCTGATATTTGAGAACCCGGTGAGCTTGCTTCTCCTAAAATTGACTTTGTCTAGTGAGGTGGCTCACAGTGGCGTGCGTCTCTTGGGTCGGTGTCAGCATGGTGGTAAGTCTTGGTGTTCCCCTGCCCTCACACAGACCTCCTCCTACCAGACCATACAGAATTATTAGTAACCTTTATAATCAATTTTATTCATAGACTAAGATGTGAAGATAACAAAGGAATAGTGTGTGATGTAGTTGTAAATTGCCTATATGGAGTATGTCTTAGATCATATGAATACTAGCAACAAAGTGTTGTGTAGATATTTCCTCTTCAAATTAGAGCATTATTAGTAACTTAGCAGAGGGCTTTTTGACTTTCCTTTTGCTTTAATTACTACTTCATTCTCAAAAAAACTATTGATTTAGGGCCTCAAATAATAATAACCACAATATTGTAACTAAAACGAGAAAGGCCACCAGCAGGAACACAAACATCAAGTTCTTATCGTATGTGCAGACCAGCCCACATGATTCAAAACATCACTGTAATTGAGTAATGATGACAGTCTGAAGCGAGTGTACTAGAAGGTTCAAAGAGTAAGTGAGCAGAGGGTATTAGCCTTATAGGTATATTGCTACACACAAGTTGGGCTCATGGGAAAATCATGACAGGGATATTGTATGAAAACTTGATATGCTGAAATGCTACATGGAAATTTACAGGTCATCATTTTAGTGGCACCACTGGTGACTAGTCCTCTTTTTTGTTGTTGTTTTAGACCTCTTTTCTGTGATGTGTTTTGTTTTCAAAGGAAGGGACCTATCATTTGCAATCATTTCCTCGCAAATGGAACGTGCAGGCTGTTGTATTGTCTTGTAACTGCCACATGCCCACGAGGTCAGCACTCTCTCAAGTGTTGACACTAGAAAACAGAATGGACGGTGGGGATTTCAAATTCTTACCCTCACCCCTGCTCCACAAAGGGCAGGTAGAGCGGAGCTAGGCTCTCTGATCTAACTCAGGCCCAAGACTGAAAATTAAGAGAGACTTTAATATTAAACTCTTTTTAATTTTCTCCTAACTCTCATAGCCCAGTTCATTTCTGACAGTTACTGAACAGTATTGAAGTGGTTATAAATAAACTGATTTGGCAGTTATTCTACCACTGACTGGCAAAATGTGGAGCCTGACACCGTAGGGCAGGATAAATGATCTCATGACCAAAAGAGAGATTAGATTTGATTCCAACCGGGCAGACTAAGATTTTGTCCAGAAAGGTGCTGCACTTCATGGCATTTGTAAGTGTATAAACTGTTGCGTGTGGCCTCTCAGTTAGAGCCTTCGGAGTTCTACGAGGGTTAATGTTGGATTTCCCCAGGCTCTCTACTAAAGTCTGGGTTCGTTCATAGTTTTAACAGGTAAGAGAGGAAAACCTTTTGTGTTGGACTGGTCCCCAAATACTTTGGAGCCCCTAAAAGTCTTTTGAACTTCTCATTTTCTTCTTTCTACTTCAAAAGTGGGGGAGGCTTGAAAAAAATCAAAATCCTATGTAATTTTTTTTAACAAATGAAGTGGCAATAGATAAACTTATCAAGAAAAAAGGATTGTCAAGCCACCCGAGTCTCAGTAAAAACCCAAATTCCGTGCCATCGAGGTGATTCCAGCCCATAGTGACCCTATCGAGGGCTTCTGAAACTAAATCTTTCCGGAAACAGACTGCCTCGTCTTCCAGAGAGCGGCTGGTGGGTTTGAACTGTTAACCTAGGAGTCCATACTAGTATACGCTATCATAGTCTGTGTGTCAAAGCATTCATTTCTCAAATTTATAAAAACTCGACTGACATTTTAACTCACAACATGTCCCTCTACACAATGCAGAAATTACCATTTTTAAAGTATACACTTCAATTTTTTTAGTATAATCACAATATTGAGCAACCAGTACCACTGTGTAACACCAGAATATTTCAACACCCTGAGAAGAAATCTGTTAGCCATCACTCTGTAATCTTCCCCCACATGCCCCAATCCTTGGCAGCCCCCAAACTGTGAGGGGGTACTCAAAAACACCGGAAAAGTTTTTTCAAAGCTATGTATTTAATTTGTTTTATAAAACAACCTTATCACCTTCAAAGTATTCTCCATTACATTTTTCAAATCTGCCATGCCATTCTTGGAAACATTTTTCACACTCATCTATTTGGATGGCTAACAGGACCATACTCGTTTTTCTTCATCTCTTCTATGTCATCAAATCACTGTCCTTTCATGTCCCTTTTTATTGGCGGAGTCAAAAAAGTTGCATCGAGTGAGGTCAGGTAAGCTACATGGGGCAAGAGAGGCATGCTGGATTTTGCCCAAAACTGGCCCACTGAGATGCATGAGCAGGTGCATTGTCCTGGTGGCAAAACCAGTCCCCTTCTGCCACAGATCAGGCCTTTTTTGTTGCAGACTTTGGCAATCTTTCAGAACTTCTAAATAGAAAGTTTGATTAACAGTCTGAGCTGGTGGAACGAACTCCAATGCACTAAAGTTGACTTTTTTGTCCATTTGGAAAGTTGATGGGACATCCAGAATGAGATTTGTCATCACTTGACATTTCACCTTTTTTGAAAAGGGAAAGTCACTCATACACTTGAGATTTTCCCATAGCTATGTCTTTGTAAGCTGTGTTCAACATCACAACAGTTTCTGCATTATTTTTCCTGAGCAGGAAACATTTCACAGCTACAGGCTGTTCTCTTAAATTGGCCATCACCAAAAATGAGGTTCAAGTGAAACTGCTTTTACGAAAGGACACACTGACCAGAGACAACCTTCCCAGGCGATGTCACTGGCTGCACTAACTTGGAGCAAGTTGCTCAATGCTCGCCTAGAGGAAAAATACATACTACAAAAGCTACACTCCATCCACTGCTATTCTGGTGTTTTGGGAGTACCCCCTCATATACTGTCTGTCTATGGACTTCTCTATCACAGGTATTTCATGTAAGTGTGCTGTTTGTGGCTCATTTCTTTTATGTACCATAATGTTTTCAGGGCTCTCTCATACATCAGTACTTCATTTCATTTTTTGTGGCTGAATAAAATGATTGCTTGAATAGACCATCTTTAGATGGACATTTGGATTATTTGTTCTTTTTGGCTATTATGAACAAAGATGCTATGAACATTTACACACGATTGTTAATGGACAGGTGTTTTCAGTTCTCGGGAACATGTGAGAAGACTTCAAAAAGTTCATGGAAGAAATCTGTTTTCTTTCAACTCCACTTTCCCACAAATTTGTGAAGCCCACTCATATCTCATATATGTATCTACAGGTAGAATTACTGGGTCAGCTGTCAATACAATCTTTACATTTTTAAGAAGTACCTCTCACTTTTAACTTCACATAAAGGGCTTAGCTCATGGTAAATGAAGCACTCAACACATTGTAGCTTTTATTGTCATTATCATTATTTTCCTCTCATCCTATGGGAGATACAGAAATGTGCATGCATCTATTGATGGATATTTAGATTTTTCCTAAAACTTATTATAATTCTTTGTGTACACATTTAGAATCTCCTATGTATTGTAATAGAAAAGCTGAGGAAGGGTCAGGATCTTGAAAAGCTAGAGGGAATAAGCAGGTGAACCAGTGGAGTAGAATAGAATGTTCTACCCTGGAGAGTCCCGAGGACATGGCACCCTCCTCTCCCTTTGAACATGCTGCTCCCAGTCCTGCCTGGTCTGATGGGAACCTTAATGTACTGGAGCCATCCCAAATGGAGGAAGAAGTGGTTATCTGTGATTATTGCAGTATTCAGAAATTAAAAATATATTTTTTAATCTGCTTCCATTTGAGAGAATGCGTTGGTGTCTCTGGCATTGTGGGAGTAAGCTCTTAGTAAGTGAGATCCTGGTACATAGTGCTTATTTCATTTCCGTTAAACTTCCATTAGTCTATCAAAGCAAATTAGACTCTACTGACTTTTTTGGCTTTTTTGAATTATTACATGCATGCCATTTAACCCAAGAGAGGAGTGACAATAATTAAGTTAGATAACCCGATGAATCAGCTTGTTAAATCTCTTAATGACAATTTGAGAAATCTATTAACTTCACTTTAGTCATTCTCACGAATCTTGCCAGAGTTGTATCTACTTTCTTTATGCAAATGAGCCATGATTCAGAGCCTCAGGAGAATGGAGTGAATAATGTCTTTCAGCCCCCACCTAACTTTTTTCTAAATCCACATGTTAATAATAGTTATGAGGTTGTACTCCATATTGTGCTGATTAAGTCTCATGTCCTATGAAAAGATTGATAGCTCTTGAATGAGTCAGCTGTACCACACTGTCCAAGGTATACCACTAGTAGCATCTGACCAAGGAAAACGGGAATCTTAGTCACATGTAGTACTGAACATGAACAGCGTGACCCTTTTTATGCATTGTGTGAGTATGCAGATTTATGGACACTGACTCCTCACTTACCAACTCTCATTATCCAACGTCACATTTAGAACTAGTTAAAAAAACAACAAAATATTTTGCACATTAATGACATGATGAACACCATCGTGATGAATGTAACACTGGCTGTGTTAGTTTAGTGTTAACTCAGCTGGGCCATGATTCTCAGTGGGTTGGCAGTTATGTAATTTGGCAATTCGTAATAATTTGGTCATTCTCCATTTTCATTTAATACAGTGATTCTCAACCTGTGGGTCGCGATTCCTTTGGGGGTTGAATGACCCTTTCACAGGGGTCACCCGATTCATAACAGTAGCAAAATTACAGTGATGAAGTAGCAACAAAAATAGTGTTATGGTTGGGGGGAGGGTCCCTACAACATGAGGAACTGTATTAAAGGGTTGTGGCATTAGCACGGTTGAGAACCACTGCTCTAATGACCGATTTTTACTTAACAACCTAGTTTTTGGAACCTAACATGCCGCAAGAAGTAGGGATGTGTGTGTGTTTGTGTGTGTGTGTACACACATACATATGTAGAATTTGAGAATTTCTTAAATTAGCTAAACAGTTTAGAGGATCTTTCCCCCCAATAAGAATACCAAGGTCCCGTATAAAATATCGCTTATAACCCTTTAAGGACCCCCTGGCAGGTGCAGTTAAGAGCTTGACTACTAGCTGGATGATTGGCAGGTTGAGCTCATCCAGAGAGACCTTGGGAAGCAGCCCTGGCAAGCAGGTCAGAACCTAGAAAACCTTTTGGGGTACACACATGGAGTCTCCTTGAGTCAGAATCAATTCCACGACAACAGCATACTTACTTAGGATAGAAGAGAATAATGTGGAATTTTAGTAAAATGTCCAAGTGTCTTTTGGGAAAGAGACAGAACATGTCTCAGGTTCCTTCAGGATTTGGTGTTTCTGAAAGTAGCTAACTAAAGGAGACCTGAAAATGTTTGGGCTCTGTAAGAATATCCACTGCTTAGCAGCTGAGGAACCCTAGGGGCTCAGTGATTAAGTACCAGACTGCTAACTGAAGGCTCTGCTGTATGAACCCACTATCTGTCTGTGGGAGATAGATGCGTCTGAACCTTGGAAACCCTACTCTGCCCTGAAGGGTCGCAGTGAGTTTGAAACAACTCACTGGCAACAAGCTTGGGTTACTTTATGTGACAGCTAAACCTCATCCTTCCAGAAAGCTTACCAACTAAGAGGTGAGAGACAATGCCAGTCTTGAACATTAGTCAAAATATGTATAGCTAGGTAGCTCTGATTTGAAATGAGTCCTGTCCTGATATGTTAACTCACTGTATACTTACTCTTGTTATTACATTCTTATTTTGAATCTTTTTATTGTGTACTCAGGTCAATCACAAAATTGGTACTTTTTCTTTTAATTAGTACTTTTATTATCCCTTAGAATTCATCTGAATTATAACTTTGCCTAGGGGCTTCGGTGATAGCACTAAAGGAGAAACACGGAGAAAAACCTCCTATCTGGGAGACCTTGTGCTGCTCTCACGTGTTTCTTTTCGATTGTCGATTAGGTCTCTACCCCTTGGGATCCCCCCACTGTGCTCCTGGGTCATTCGCAAGAGGTCACATCTGTGAGCTGGTGTCCAGCAGACTTCACAAAGGTTTGTAAAAAAATCTCTGGTTAGTTATAAAAGTTGATTTTCCTAAGATTTCATTTGAAATGCATATAGACTTTTGTTTAAGTGGATGTAACTGATTTTGAGGCCATCCATGGATCTGTATCAGAATTAATCAGATATTCTTATTTTCTCTACCAATGAAGAAACTGCATTTTGCCCAAAGGAGTAAAGATGGATTTCTGATTCCCTACAGTAATTCTTTCTTAAAGATAGCATTAAGTACATTTGTTTAAATGTAATTCAATTTTATCTTAAATGTAAGGTGTGAACAAGTCTTCACCTTCTGCACTATTAGTGCGGATTGTTCTTCATGGTCTGCTTTGGGCTTTCACATACAGCTAATAAAATGCCTGTTGTGAAGGTTTACCTTATTGGGTTGCCTTAGGGTAAAAGGCATAAAAGATAAACTAGAAATGTCTTACACATTCTGGAAATAAGAAAACTTACCCACCTTTTTTTTTTTTAACCAAAAAGAATAACTATACAAAGCAAGTTCAATGAGAAATAAACACATACCAAATGTGAGAAGGTCAGAAATTGGTGGCTCGTATGTTTTTTGCCTTCGTTAATGTAAATATGTGTGAGTATATATCAATATATAAATGTAGAGTTAAGGATATAGCCATGCAAATATGATATTTTTACTGTTTTTTATTTAACCCTTTTGACACATGGTTCAAGTACATACAATTCAATTGTTTAAGTGTATTTCAAAGAGTTGTTCAATTGTCACATAGTCAGTTTTAAGTCATTTTCTTCATTCTTATATTCTTTATTATTAGTTCCCAGTTTTCCCATAACCTTCCTATCCTAACTATAATGAGCTATTAATCTAGTTACTGCCCTTAAATATTTAGCTCTCCTGGATTTCATATAAAGAAGATCACATTTTTTAAAAACCAACAACAAAAGAAAACTTCAGTCCAAAAGAAAGCAGGAGGTTTAACCCACTAGGGGCCTCTGAATGAATTTTGGGCTTTCACTATAATTCATAGCCATCTACAAATAGGGTTCTCAAAATTTAAGCTCTAATAGAATTCTTCTGGTTTGGGATTTTATTTCCAATTCTTGGATCGCAAGAGGTTGTGTGCTGCTTCATAGTGGACTTAGCTGATTCCTCACCTGCTTTTTATTTTAAGAGTAGGCTGTAAGATCCCAGGAGCTACTCTTTCTGATGACCAGGCACCATCTGTTTGGGGGTTTTTTGGTTGTTTTTTGTTCTTTTTTTTTAACCAAACATTGCCATAGCACCCATATTCCCATATTGTCAGCGATCACTTTATGAAGGCAAGTATTGACCAGGGCCACATCATCACAACGAATGATTCTTAGAATACGGCTTTCAGGGAGGTGCAAGTTCAAAATCCATTCAGTAGATCTAAGGATTATACATGTCCCTGGTTCACAGCATTATCAGTTTCTGGTGAAACGCAGGGAACATTTGCTAATTCTTATACTATCGTGAATCTCACCAATTGTCCAGAATTTAAAATACTTGTGTGAAAATGCACATACATGAGAAAACTTATTGTTATAAAATACAAGGGATGTTCACTTATACTGTCCGACACTTGTACAGATTAACAACTGACTAGGGGGAAGGAGGGGAAAAAGAGAAGCTGATACCAAGGGCTCAAACAGAATCTAAATGTTTAGAACATGATGATGGCAACATATGTACAAATATGCTTGAAACAATTGATGTGTGGGATGTTGTAAGAGCTGTATTGAACACTACTTAAGAAAACAGTGAGGGTTAGTTAGACACAAGACAAAAGTTTTGATAGCACTCAATCCCTAAGGCAAACCTATACCTGCAGAGCCAATACATGTCCAACAATATATATGTGACGATTATATAATATCCCAAGTTTTACTTCTTTTCCCAGCCTACATGTCTCTGGTCTCTGGGTTATTCTGGGTTCTACAGGGAACCTTGCTTCTATGGAGTTCTCCTCTTTCACTTGTCTGAGGGTTTGTTGCCTATATCCATTCCCATTCATTTTGTATGTTTCAGAAACTTGTCATGACCTGGTCTACATGTGACATCCCTTCTAGCTTTACAGCACCACTGTGGCTTTATTTTGTTTTTATTTTTATATTTCTTATAGTTTTGTGGCAGACTTCCTTCCCCTCCTAAGTACCCCCTACCCCATTCATTGCTTTCCATATCCATAAACCTTAATTACATCTCAATGACATTATTTTATCTGAAATTCCACCGAATTTTTTATGTTCAAGTGAAATATTTACTGCATCTTCATGGAATTTACTGGTATAACTGGATTTTTTTTAATTTGGTTAGTTACTAAGTCACCTTTCAACCACCCCATTTTATCCTTATCTATAGACATGGAAAATCCTCAAAGGGACGGCAGAGCGCTTTACCTATACAGCTCTAGCGACCACTGCTGCAAAGGACTCTACAATAAACTTAGCCCCATGCCTAGCGTTAGGAAGTTGAACTATAGTAAGAAAATGGTCTGACCTATGGAGTGAAACAAAGCTGGGTTTAAATTCTAGCCAAGACACTTAATTGGAGCTAACCTTAGGAAATAGCTTTATTCCCATTTGTAGATGCGAACATGCTTTTTTGTACTATGAAATTAAAAGTGTAAATAGCATGGCCAGGCACACAGTAGGTGTTCAACAGTGACAACTATTGTTAATAGATTCAAGAGTGACTTTTGGGATTCCAGGCATTTCTTATTGAACAGTTCAGTATGCGTATCTTCTTTTTGCCTCCCAGTAAGGAAAGGAAAAAGCTGCCAGTCTCTTGGGGGCCAAGACTTGGAGAACGTGTTCCCTTCTTTCTCTCCCCCACCCCTCCACCCTCTTTAGAAACTGAAATAGAGAAATTATATAAACAAATGCTGGGGAACAGCTCTGGTACCAGTGGACATTTGCCACAAGATCTTCAAGCTGGGCTTTCTCTGCCATAAAAGGCTTGGGACCAGAATCAGGAATGGTCAGATATTTTTAAAGGGGCAAAGGTTATTTTTAACTTCTTTCAGCCTAGTGAATTTGTTTTCCCGGATTGCTCCTTTACCTATCTGAAAAAAGAATCTCAAAGGAATTGTTCCATTTTACTTGTCACAACCTCTAGAATCCTGAGCTAAGTCTGGTCTTGGAAATGATCCCATTACTTAGCAATAAGGGAGAGCGTGCAGAATCCAGAAGAAAGTCATACAAGTTAAATGATAGTGAAATACACTGATCATTTAATAGAGAGATGGAGTCAAAAGGGTATATTAATTACACAGGTCATAGTTGTGTAGAAGATAACTATGATAACTTGCCTAATATGAGAGAACAAAATGAAGTTAGCAAGGTTTTTTAGTAGCATTTTATGCTAGTCAATGAAAGATGTCACCTGGAGAGTCCGTTTTATGAAAAATAAGACTAATTTCTGGAAATGTGGAATGGAAGTAGACGATCTCTCGTTTTCTATGTCCCATTATATGAAAGGAGATATGATTCCAGTCCTGAGCCCTTACGACAGAGCCACGTGTTACTTTGTTGTCAATCTTTGGATAACCCCCTCTTTCCTTTTTCTTCAGATTGCAACGTGCTCAGATGACAATACAATGAAAATCTGGCGACTGAATAGAAGTCTCGAGGAGAAACCAGAAGGAGACAAGTCTTCCATACTGGGTTGGGCCTCTCAGAAGAAAAAGCAGGAGAGAGAAAGCCTGGGTAAGAATCCCATGCATTTTTTTGAGCACTCTGTGATTTGATTGGTCTGATCCTATAGTACAGAGTAATAAGCTTGATTGAGTTTTTGTATGTTTTAAAAGGAAGGAACCAGTCTGATGACTTTTATTCTTTTCAATCTTTTCTGAACACTATATTGAAGGCACCAGACGTTGGAATATAATGATGGATTTACTGCACAAGTTTTTCTTGAGTCCATACGTTGTGTAAAGCATTATTCTTATGGCTGGGAACTCAGCAATGAACCAGAGTCAAAATTCCCAAGGATGTGATTGGAGCTGAGAGAGACAACAAACAAAATAAGTAAAATAAATAGAATGTCAAGTAATAGTAAGTAAGTAAAAGGAAAGCAAGGAAGAGAATGAGTATTTGTTCCTGGATTGAGAATGCATAGTAAGGGAATCAGGGTAAAAGCAGGAAGCTATTAAGAGAGACATTGAAATAATTCAGGAAATGATGGTGACTTGAACCAGAGCGGTAGCAGAAAATATGGTGGTAAGGCACCCAGTTCTAGGTGTATTTACAAGATAGAACCAGCTGGCTGGGAGAGCAGCTGGCTCCAGTATTTTGGGCTTAAGCAGCTAGAAGAATGGGCTTGCCATCAACCTACTGTATATACTCAAGTATAAGCTGACCTGAGTGTCAACCGAGGCACCTAATTTTACCACAAAACTGCATTAAAATGTGTTGGAAAACTCAGCTTCTACACAAGTCTATACGGTAGATCAGTATGACTGCTGGCGGAACCAGTTTGAAAGGGCACAACTAAAGTGTTCCATTTGAGTATATTGTATCATTAGATTATTAGCTATCTAAATAGGAGATGTTAGGGAGGTGGTTTGATACTTAATTCTGCATTTCAGAGCCAGAGTTAATAAATGTGGGAGTCTTCATCATATAAGTGAAAGTAACTAGATTAAAAAAAATAGGCCTGTGGTCTGATGTTTCACGATTAAAGGGGTAAAGAATACTAGTATGCTGGTACAGATAGGAACTGAAAACACAGGGAATCCAGGACAGATGATCCCTCAGGACCAGTGGTGAGTGTTGATACTGGGAGGGTGGAGGGAGAGTGAGGTAGAAAGGGGGAACCGATCACAAGGATCTATACATAATCCTCTCCCTGGGGGATGGACAACAGAAAAGTGGGTGAAAGGAGCTGTCAGGCAGTATAAAACGTGACAAAATAATTATAAATGATTAAGGGCTCATGAGGAAGAGGGGACAGGAAGGGAGGGGGGAAATGAGCAGCTGATACCAAGAGCTCAAGTAGAAAACAAATGTTTTGAGAATGATGATGACAAATGTGCTTGACACAATGGGTGTATGTATGGATTGTGTACAACACCCCAATAAAATGATTTTTTAAAAAGAATACTTGTACAGAATGAACGAACCAGCATAACCAGGTGGGCTTGCTATCCAAAACCAAGTAAATAAAGCATTTAAATGAGAAAGAGGCATGAATTTGGGCATGTGTGCAGATAATCAAATCAAATGAGAGCTGAAAATTGACCTTTGGATTTGTAGTGCGGGGGTTATTTGATGGTGTTGCCACTGCGTTGGTGAAATGGCGGTAGCCTGCTGGCCGTAGTTTAGCAGGATGAGGGAAGGGAACCTAGAAACCACACGCATAGACTGTAGGCTGCTTTTTTGAGACATTTTGCTGTAACATGATGGAGAAAAAGTACAGTGGTAGCTGGAGGAAAGAGGCTGAAGTTTTATTTTGTTTTGTTGGTGTTTTGGTTTTATTTTTGTTTTCTTAAATGGAAATACAGCATTTTGTATGTGAGTAGAAGAATCCATTAGAGAGAGGAAAAATTAATGCAAGGAAATTTGCCAGCATAATGTCCTCAAATAAGCAAGAGAGGATGCTTTCTAATACACATGGGTAAGGTCAGGCCATTGCCAGGGGCGAAGATACTTCATCTTTAATAATTGGACAGAAGGCAAAGTAAACAGGAATGAATGCAGGTAGGAGGCTAAATGGAGTGGGCAAACGTATTCCTTAGTTTATGGTGGCTTTTCTGTTTTCTCAGTGAAATTTATCAGATGAGAATAAGAATGAGACATGAGATGATAGAGGTTGAGGAGAGAAGAAAGTTTGAAATAAGGGAAAAGTAAATAAACCAATAAATCATGAACAGAACCAAGCATTGATCCAGCTAAAGGACCCCAATGTTCTTAATAGGACAATATGGACCTGAAAAACAAGTTTAGAGATTCATTTTTATTTTATTAGTCCTAAAGTTAAGCAACTGGTTCTTTAAGTTTGAATTAGATAAATAGTAGTCCCTAAATCTTTTCCTTAGATCAACCACTTAGAAATCTTTTAGCTAGTTTTTTTATAGAGATGTTTATTGCCAAATTATATTCATGCAATTATATCTTTTATCTTAGAATACAGCATAGTCTATTGACTTCCTTTTGAGATATATGAGGATTTTTTAGTAGCTTTATTGAGATATATTCATGTACCATAGAATTGACTCACAAAGTATCCGATTAAGTGGTTTTTAGTATATTCAAAGAGTTGTGATACCACTACTACAACTAATTTTAGAATATTTTCGACACTGTAGATGAGGCTTCCAATTTCTGTACATCTTCACTAACATTTTTTGTCCGTCTTTTTTTGTGTGTGTGTGTGTCCGTCTTTTTTATTACAGTCATCCTCCTAGTGGGTATGAGTGGTATCTGATTATGGTTTTGATTTGCATTTCCCTAGTGGCTGATGAAGTTCAGCATTAGTTTATGAGGTTATTGGTAATTGACATATATTAGGAGAACCTATTTTTCACTTGGATTGTCATTTTATCACTGAGTTCTACGATTTCTTTGTATTTTAAGACATGAAGTCCTTTGCTATGTAAACCACGCATACAAGGAGCTTTCAAAATGCAAAAATTTTATTATCTTCTCTAATGGAAGATATGTTTATTGAGGTACAATTTACATACAGTAAAATTTACAATTTCATGTTGGAGTTGAAAAATTCAGTCATTCAACCACCACTCACAAGGTGTAGCTGAGTGCCTTCACTTTCCAAATCCTCCATGCCCCACTTCCACTGTTCCATCAAAAGGGTAAAATTTGGCCATTTCAATGATCATAATATAAAAACCAAATTGTAAGCATATGAAACAAAATGTTTTTTTAGCTCAATTATTTTTCTAAAGTTTTCATTTATTTTGTCACATCTGAAGAATAAACATGATGTAGAAAAGTAGGCTGAAAGGACTTCATTGGACAGTGAGATGTTTTATACTGATTGCTAGCCTATTGCGCTGCCTTATTAAAAAGTTGTATGTTGGCCTACCACCACTTGTCTGTCAGTTTGTCATACTATGATGGCTTGTGAAACTGGAAGCTACATCATTGATATTTCACATGCCAGCAGGGTCACCCAAAGTGAACAAATTTCAGGGAGCTTCCAGACTAAAAGCAACTATGACGAAGGAATCTTTTGCCCAATTTGTAGGAAGTAGCCACTGAGTACCTTATGTGCAGAGCATCTAAACATTGTCAGATACTTAAAGACAATGAGCAGAAACAGCACATTGTCAGAAATCATGCCACAGGTTGGGCCCATCAGGTCGAATGTGAATGAAGAGGAGCTGACCATGGCCACACGGATAGAGAAGAGTACTCAAGCCTTTGAGATCTTCATTTGCTGATGGGGCGCAACTCAAAAGGAGAAGAAATGGCTCTAGAAACTCACTGGAACTTGGAATGTAAAAATGAATCTAGAAAAAAAAGAAAGTTGTCCAAAATGAAATGGAACACAAAGATTGATACACTAGGCAGTAGTGAGCTGAGATGGACTGGCATTGACCATTTTTAATTAAAACAGTATGGTTTATTGTGTTGGAAATGTAATCAATAAGAATGGCAATGCATTTATGGTCAAAAAAGACACACAGAGCCGTAATAGGATCATATATGAGCTGCCTTCGGGGAAATGCAGTCATTACAGCTATTATTCAATCACTAATGCTAATGTTGAAGAAATTGAAGAATTCTACCATATGTCTTCAGTCAGAAATTGATCAAACATGGAATCAAGGTACATTGATAATTATTGGCAATTGGAGTGGAAGAATTGGACACGAAAGAAACAACAGAAGTTGAAAAATATGGTCTGCACTGGAAACTGCACTGGAAATCACATGTATGGTTTTGCAAGACCGTGGACTTCTCCAGGTGAAATACACAGAAATCAGATTGACTACATTGTGGGAAGAGAGGATGGAGAAATCTGATGTCAGTTAAAACAAGGCCAGGGGCTGACTGGAACATACCTTCAATTACCTGTAAGTTCAGGTTGGAACTGAAGAAAATTAAAACAAGTCCACAAGAGCCAAAATATGATCTTGAGTCTGTCCCCCCTGAATTTTGAGACGATCTCTCAAGAACAGATTTGCTGCATTGAACACTAATGACAAAACCTGATGAGCCGTGGGAGGACATCAAGAATATCATTCATGAAGAAAGTAAAGATCAAAGTGGATGTCAGAAAAGACTCTGAAACTCGTCACTGTAGAGTAGCTAAGGCACGTGGAAGAAAGTAAGGAGCCAAATAAGTGAACAAAATTTCAAAGGGCGGCTTGAGAAAAATATCAAATATTAAAATGAAATATGAAAAAAACCTAGAGTTGCAAAACCACATTAAGAAGCACACGCTCAACATAGTTTAAACCGAAAGAACTCAAGGAAAAAAAGAAAAAAGATCTCAAGGTGTAGTCCTGCAAGAATCTCTGGGCAAACTATTGAATAATGCAGGAAGCAGCGAGAGAAGATGGAGAGAACACGCAGGCTCACGGTGCCTCTTTTAGGTTCTTTTCCCCAGTTGGCATTCCGCCGTTTCAGGAGGTAGAATATAAGCAAGAACCAGTGGCACTGAAGGTAGGAGTGCACGCTGCACGGAAAGCATCCACGAACACAAGGCTCAAGGAACTGATGGAATACCAACTGATGCTGAAGCACTGAAAGCACACACTCGTCTGTGCTAGACACTCGTCAGTGGAAGACAGCTGCTTGGCCAACTGACTGGAAGAGATGCATATGTGTACCCATTCCAAAAAAATGACACAATAGAATATGTAAATTATGTAATAAGATCATTAATATCATGCAAGTCAAATTTTATTGAGAAGATCACCCAACAACACTTGCAGCCATACATTGACAGGGAGCTGCCAGAGGTTCCGGCTGGATTCAGAAGTGGATGTGGAACAAGGGATATCATTCCTGATGTCAAATAGCTCTTGGCTGAAAGTAGAAAATAGCAAAAAGATGCTTACGTGGGTTTCATTGGCTATGCCGTGGCTTTCGACTGTGGATCAGAGCAAGCTGGAGAGCCTTGAGAAGAATGGGAATCCTAGAACACTTCATTGTGTTCATGAGGAACCTGTACATGGATCAAGAGGCAGTTGTGTAAACAGAACTAAAGAATATGCATGGTTTAAAATCAGGAGAAGTTTATGTCAGGATTGTATCCTCTCACCATATTTATTCAATCTGTATGCTGAGCAAATCAGAAAAACTGAATGATATGAAGAAGACTGCCATCAGGGTTGGAAGAAGACTTATTAACAATCTGCAACATGCAGCTGACACAACCCTGTTTGTGGAAAGTGAGAAGGACTTGAAGCGCTTGCTGACCATGTAAAGAAAGCAAGTAGCTTCACCATTAGACCAACAGATAACTTCGTGATACATGGACTCAAGGATTTTGTTTGGCTTGGGTCCATAATCAATGTTCATAGAAGCAGCAATCAACAGATGAAATGACAAGTTGCATTGAGCAAATGTGCTACACATGACATCTTTAGAGTATTGAAAAACAAGGATGGTACTTTGAGGACTCAGGTGAGCCTGACCCAAGCCATGGTATTTTTTTCTTGTGTGTATTTGTTAGGTATAGCTGGATTTGATTGTCTATTGATCAAATCTTTTTTTAAAAACATTTTATTAGGGGCTCATACAACTCTTATCACAATCCATACATGCATCAATTATGTAAAGCACATCTGTACATTCATTGCCCTCATCATTTTAAAAACATTTGCTCTCCACTTAAGCCCCTGGCATCAGGTCCTCTTTTTTTCCCCCCTCCCTCTCCACTCCTGCCAAGCCATGGTATTTTTAATGGCCCCAGATACATGTGACAGTTGGAACTCCGGGTAAGAAAGAAGAGGTCCATTTAAACTGTGCTGGCAAAGAGTAGTGAGAGTGCCATGGACTGCCACAAGGACTCACGAATCTGTCTGGGAAGAAGTTTGATTGAGTGCTCTTTAGAGGCAGCGATGCTTGAGACATCTTACATACTTTGGTCATGTCGTCAGGAGAGAGCAGTCCCTGGAGAAGGACATCATGCTTGGTAAAGTATAGGGGCAGAGAAAAAGAGGAAGGCCGCAACAACGTAGAAGGACACAGTGGCTGCAAAAAATGACTCAAGCATAGAAATAATTCTGAGTATGGCACAAGACCTCGCAATATTTTATTCTCTTGTGCACAGCAGAGTCACTGTTGGTCAGAACCGACCGATAGCACTGAACACAACGGCAGCTCAAGGAACTCTGATGATATAGGTCATCCGCTGAACTGATAACCAATCACAAGGCCATCAATTCAAACCCACCAGCTGTTCTGGAGAAACATGAGGCTTTCTGCTCCTGTAAAGATTTAAAGTCTCAGAAAACCCAAAGGAGCAATGCTACTCAGTCTTCCAAGGTTACTCTGAATTGGAGTCAACTCCGTGGCTGCCGGTTGGGTTTGCCTCTATGGTGGTCAGGCTGAGTGAGGGTGGGCCAGATAGCAAACTTGGTGGAAAGAGAAGCTATACCACATTTTGTTAATAAGCATTTTGTTTCAGATTCTTCAGGGAATTCAAGCAATTTAGCCATTCATTTATGAGACTACAAATGACATAGAGGGCTACTGACTACAAGGTTAACAGTTCTAACCCATCTCTTGCTTTTCAGAAGAAATATTTGACTATCTGCTCCCTGTAAAGATTTACACTCAAGGAAGGCTAGTGGCCTAGCGGTTATGCTTTGGGCTGCTATCCAAAAGATTGAAACTCATAAATATAAAGGGACAGTTCTATTCTGTCCTATAGTTCGCAATAAGTCGGAATAGATTTGATGTCAGTGGATTTGGTTCATGTAGTAATCAAGGGATGACCATGGAGCTTCATCTTAGTCATATAGAAAGAGTGATTATTTTCCTGAATCTTCAGAATCACCAAAAAAAAAAAATGAGATTTAAAGATGGCCATTGCTTAGTTGTCCAAGTTGCCTTAAAACAGTTTTAAAGTGGCTCACTATCAAATTTCAGACTAGAGCATTGATAGAAAAACGTCTGGAAATAATGTAAATGAATCCCATGGAATTCTTCATAGTGCCAACTCAGCTATAGGACAATGCTGTGATAGAGATTCCTACAGCTATTTGATATCTTCCTCTCAAAAATTCATCCCTACTGCCATGAAGGGAAAGGAAAGCCCTCTCATATATGTATGCATCGTCTCACACTGAAATAGACCTTCGTCTATTTGGGGGAAAGACATCGTTCAGGCATCAGCCATGAAGATAGAGCAAAGTAGGGCCCTGCTGCCAGAAAGCAAAATTCCATGGTCTTTTAGTCTATTTTTCTTTGACTTTCAAAGCCCACTTTGGGTATACATACACACACTGCTGAGCATAAGTAAAATCAATATTGCCACTAGGGTTCCAGGTCATACATGCACTGGTTCATTCCACTGAAGGTGTGTAAAAACACGTCTCTGCGAGCAGTAGATGTCTGCAGACAAGTTCTCTTAGTAATATTCTTGTATTCAACTCATGTTCTGAAACAGAGTTAGACCTGTTTTATACTTAGGTGGGCATACTCTTGAAGGCTGTGTTTCCTTTTCTGTAGCCCTTCCCCCAAAATTCTACTCTCTGATCTATACCATGTTAAACTAGCAGTTTTGACATCCTTGAAGATGATGTCGAGTTGCATTGCTTTTTAATTTTCTTTGAGTTTGGTGACCAACAAAAAGAGGAGTTAAAGGACAAGATCAGGACTGTAGGGTGGAAAGGCTAAAGGTAAAGTTTCCCAACAAAATCTCCATGGCACAGTCCTTGCTACCCCCCCGCCCCCCGGAAGAGCAAGCAGGTGCATCGTCATGATAAAACAATAACTTAGCAAAACTTTTCCTGACTCAGCTTTCCTAGGCCCTCACGATTGCCTACTTCCCTTGAGAAAATATCAAGATTACAGCTTTGAAACCCTAAAACAGTTGCCATAACCGTCTGAGCTAACTTCTCTGCCTTGAATTTAACTGCTCAGCACATCCATTAGAATCCACTGTTATGATTGGACCCCCTTCTTTTTAAAGGCACCCTAGTGAGACGAAGAAGTGTACCACTAAGAGAGAGTTTATCTGCAGTCCCCGCTACTTTGAAGTAAACCTGTCTATGTATGAACTGGAATGCTAGCAGCAATACTTTTTGACTTAACCTTATACTTTTCTCTCAAGTTTAAGTTATTTTTGTCTCCTTTTTTATTCATAGAAATTATTTTTTAAATAACCAGAGCTTTACTGTCACACATTTTGATTTCTTGTGTGCGTGTGTGTGTGTTTTAATATTTGGTTGGTGTAACACTGTTTAAAACATTTCACTTAATGTTCCATAGATTACCTAGCTATTCTCTTGTAGTTGGACATTCTGTTGGCAATATTTGATTAGAAGTTAGAATCCCCTCTTCCATTAAAGTAAGTTCCCCTCTTACATTAAAATAAGTTCTCAGAAGTAGAATTCTTATGTTAGTAACTTTAACTGTTTGAAGATTTTTTTAATTAAAAAAAAGCATGACTTTTTTAGCTGAGAATTTTAAATGTGTCATTCTTAGTTTTGGAAGCCAAATCACCAAAAATATTACGCATGTTAACTAAATCTTAGTAACATTTTGGTCAGTATTGAATACTATGGCTATTGTTATTTTTTTTAAAACCAATTTGGTATTGCATTGATTCCAACTGATGACAACCCCATGTGTGTCCGTGTAGAACTTGCTCCGTAAGGTTTTCCGTGACTGATTTGTTGGAAATATATCCCCAGGCTTCTTTGAGTGGACTCAGACCTGGATCCAGCCTTTCAGTTGGTGGCTGAGCCTGTTAATTGCTAGCACTACGCAGGACCTGAATTATCTCACTTAATTCTCAAAATAATTGAAACTGAAGCTCAGGGAGGTTAGACTTGCCAAAGATCACACCACTGTGAAGTGGTGATTAAGCCAAAATCTAAGCCCTTGCAGTCTAATTCTAAAGTACAGGCTGAAAACCATTCTGGAATATAGCAAAGTTCAAGTGAACCTCTGACCTGGAATTATGCCTAGATTTCCCCAGGAATCTAATCTCAAGAGTACCACAGCACAACACTCTTGACATGAGTGCGGGAGGCTAGTATAGTGCCCATTCAACCCTCTAAGCTGGCTCCTGCTAGCTACACCGCCATTTTGAAAATGGCGTGCCTCTACTTTCCCAGGCTTCTAATGGTTCCCGACCCTTCACTGATGTCCTGAGCCATGTAGCCTCTCTTCTGGCCCTTTGAGCATACCAACTGGAAAACTGGAAGTGCCAACACACTTTTTCCCTCTGCCCTACCTTTCCCAGCTAGCACCTGCTCTATCTATCCCTTATTCCTCTTTCAGAGTGTTATAGCCAGAGATCTCATGCCACTGTCCCAGCATGGTTCCTACCCTGGCTCTGCTTCAGAACTGTGGACGGAGCTTTGTGAACACTTTCATGTCCCCAGAGATGGGTTCAGTAGGTCTGGCTGGAGGCCAAGCACCTGCATTTTAATAAAGATTCAAGTAAGTCTGATATGCATTCAGGAGTGAGAACCTCTGGTCCAGGCATTCCTGAGTGACGAAGGTGATTGTCCTTATCATAAAGAGAAGAAATCTTACCTGTGTTAAGTAGCTTGCAACAGACAAGTCAGCAGGATGATTGTAAAGCTTGTTTCGTGACGCCTGGAGGTAAACATTGTGTAATAATTACTTGGTGGGGGCACCAGACCTAAAGATGAGTAAACTGTCATTCTTAGCCTCCAGGAGCTCCCTCTAGGCCAGGGAGCAGATTCAAAAATGTTCCTCCTGGCTGTGTGAACAGAGGCCTCTGGGAGAGGAAAGACGTTTGTGAATGCTTCACAACAGGCAGGGAGCCCTGTCTCCAGAACCTTGAAACATGAGGAGAATTGTTGCCTGGCAAAGAAAGGGCAGACTTGGCGAGCGACCCACACAAACAAAGGCAGACGTGACAGTGCACAGCGTGTTCAGGAAGCTGTGAGCAGTTCCTTGAACGGGAGCCTCACATAGCAAAGTAAGCAATAAGACAGAGGAAGTAGTGTGAGCGCAGGTGATAAACTTTTATAAAGACATTGATAATCATGACTGATTTTTAAACTCTCTATAACTCAAGTGAATGACTTTCAGGAAACCTCTAGGGCAGTGGCCCAGTCTGTTAGTGCCTGTGGGGAGGGTCAGTACAGAATGAGCCACTTAAGTTGACGACCTATTACTGATTGGCATGTCATACGTAAATTTGTAGGATGATGTAGTCACATGATAGCACTGTTGAAAGTAATTTGTTACGTTTATATATGAACATATGGAGCTTTAGTGGCATAGTGGTTTTTGTTGGGCTACTAACCACAAGGTCAGCAGTTCTAGACCACACCACCAGCCACTGCAGGAGAAAGATGGATTTCTATACTCATAAAGAGTTACAGGCTCCGAAACCCACCAGAGTTTCCACTGTGAGTTGGAACTGACATCAATGGCAGTGAGTTTCCTATGTATGAAGAAATAGGAAAAGATACACTCTTCAGAGGAAAGGAAAAATTGGGGGGGGGGGGTGTGTGTGCGTGCGTGCATGTCTGTGTGTATCTGTGTATTTTCTTGGTGTTCTTCTAAAGTATGGTATACGTACAACTTTGTGCTTCTAGGTTACCTGAGAAATTGTGGGCTGCAAGGGAGAAAAAACGTTTACTTTTCACCTTGTTCCCCTCTGTAATGTTTGAGTTGTTTACAATGAACTTACATTACTTTTGTAATTTGGCCTCCGTGGCCCGTTCCCTCCTTTATAGTGAGATTACCTGTTGACCGTTACTGAACTCTTCAGATGAGTACCACATGGCTCTCAGAGATTTGACCTGGCCCGCCTGCTCTTTCTTCTTCTCTCTTCCTGCCTTAGCATCTGTGTATTGACCCAGCCTAACTCTGTCCTTACTGTATAGTGGCGGTCAGCCCACACTGAGGAGTGAAGCAAAAGAACGCTTCCTTCCCTCCTGAGATACTAACATAGTCAGTCTCAAGAATGTGAGTGTGAGGGACAGGATTCTCTTGTTGGCTGGCTGCTCTAGCATAGCACTTTATGAAGACGTAATATAAAATGGGGATTTCCCCTTAATGATTGTTATTGAAAGTAGCATTGTGACTTTGGCTGTTTTTACACCATATGCTTAATGACAGACATTTAAGCAAAAGTCACCTTGTAAAATGTCTCCGTTCCCAGGCAAGACTGATCGAGTAGTGGAAACCCTTATAGTACCAGGTGGTTAAGTGACTGGATTGAGTACTTACTGTTAAAACTCTGATCCAGATAAAAGGAGGTTTTATTTTTCTATATCAGCCTTAATTCAGTTGCACCTGAATACAACTTAATAATTAGAATTCAATATCAGAGTCACAATTCAAAACCTTTGTGACTGACAAATAAATAGAAGGCCCTTGTTATTTGACAACAAGAGCATTTCAGAAATGTTGAGCTCAGAAGGAAATTGGGAAAATAGAGTGCCGCCTGTATTGGGGCCAAATGGGGAGATCCGGTAAAAACATGAGGTGTGTCGGGATTTGGCCAAAGTACACGATGAAGCTTATAAACAAAGGGACAACGCATAAGGTGTCCTAGCAAATAAACTTGGCGTGTTTTACTGAGAATAAGCACTTAGAAATTCGGAATGCTTCTTTAACTCGTGGTAAATAGTAGCAGTCTATAAATTAAGGTGGGAGCAATGTGTAACCATATAGCCTTAACAAATAATTGATCAAATTCTTGTGAAAATGAACATTTTTGCCATTTAACTGTCCTGGAAAACTGAGGTTAATGGGTTGTGTCCACGTTGCATAGTGAGTGACGGCCAGGTTTGCAAGCTGTCCATTTATTGCTCTTGGAGAGCCGCAGTGCTGTGCCACCTGCCTCAGCACTGCTCCAGGGCATGCACAGAGCTGTCACTGGCAGCACTGCTCACAGAGGCACACTAGCAACACCCTGAAGACTGTCTTAACTACCAAAGGTTCACGCTGTATCTCGGGGAACCACCTATATTTTAAAACATAAGACTATTTTGTAGCTGTTAAAAAGAATCCTGTAAGAGAAAACTCTTGATATTCAGAGCAGATCAGTAAGCACTATGTAGGGATCTCATTTTTTGTGTGGAACAGGTTTGGGTGTGTGATGGATGCCACACGCACAAGTCCAGGAAAATGCTAGTGATCATTCCAGTGTGCTTTTAACTTTCTCCTGTTTGTATTCTTCTGTACTTCCTATTTTGTTACAAGTATGAGGGGATACGAGAGACTCCTTAACCCCCACTCTCCCGAGCGCCCAAAATGGAAAAAAGCTCTGCTGGACATATCTTTCTTTTTAAAATTTTTTAATGGTTTTATTAGGGGCTCATATAACTCATCACAATCCATACATACATCAGTTGTGTAAAGCACATTTATACATTCATTGCCCTCATCATTTTCAAAACATTTGTTGTCCACCTAAGCCCCTGGCATCAACTCCTCATTTTCCCCTTCCCGCTCCCCCTCCCTCATGAACCCTTGATAATTTATAAATTATTATTTTGTCATCATCTTGCCCTGTCCGACGTCTCCCTTCACCCACTTTTCTGTTGTCCCTCCCCCTGGGAGATCACATGTAGATCTTGGAAATCGGTTCCCCCTTTCCAACCCACCCTCTCTCTACCCTCCCAGTATCACCACTCACACCACTGGTCCTGAAGGGATCATCCGTCCTGGATTCCCTGCCTTTCCAGTTCCTATCTGTACCAGTGTACATCCTCTGGTCTAGCCAGATTTGTAAGGTAGAATTGGAATCATGATAGTGAAATAGGAGGAAGCATTTAGGAACTAGAGGAAAGTTGTATTTCATTGTTGCTACATCTCACGCTAACTGGCTCATCTCCTCCCCAAGACGCTTCTGTATGGGGATGTCCAGTGGCGTACAAATGGACTTTGGGTCTCCACTCCGCACTCCACCCCTCATTCACTATGATAAGATTTTTTGTTCTGATGATACTTGATTCCTGTGACACTTCGTGATTGCACCGGCTGGTGTTGCTTCTGAGCTAAATGGCTGCTTGTTTACCTTCAAGCCTTTAAGATCCAAGACGCTATATCTTTTGATAGCCGGGCACCATCAGCTTTCTTCACCATATTTGCTTATGCACTCATTTTCTTCAGCGATCCTATCATGGAGGTGAGCACACAATGATACGATTTTTTTGTTCTTTGATGCCTGATAACTGATCCCTTCCGCACCTCGTGATCGCACAGGCTGATGTGCTTCTTACATGTGGGCTTTGTTGCTTCTGAACTACATGGCCGCTTGTTTGTTTACCTTCAAGCTTTTAAGACACCAGATACTATCTTTTGATAGCCGTGCACCATCAGCTTTCTTGACCACATTTGCTTATTCACCCGCTTTGTCTTCAGAGGTTGTGTCGGGAAGGTGAGCATCACAGAATGCCAATTTAATAGAATAAGTATTCTTGCATTGAGGGAGTACTTGAGTGGAGGCTCAATGTCCTTCTGCTACCTCAATACTAAACCTATAAATATATGCACATAGATCTATTTCCTCATCATCATATATAAATATATTTGCATATGTACAAGCCTTTATTTAGACCTCTATAAATGCTCTTTGCCTCCTAGATCTTTCCTCTATTTCCTTTGACTTTCTTCTTGTCCCACTATCATGCTCAGTCTTCATTTGGGTTTCAGTAATTCCTCTCGGTTACATTACCCTTGGTCACGCCCTACCAGGCCTCCTACACCCTCCTCACCACCTATTTGGATCACTTGTTCCCTTGTCCCTGGGTTTGTTAACACCACTACTTTTCCCCTGACCTCCCCTTCTCCCATGTTCCACTGGAACTGTTGGTCCCATTGTTTTCTCCTCCAGATTGTTCATCCAGCCTATCTTATTTAAACAGACCTGTGGAGATAATAGCATGCACAAAAACAAGACAGCAAAACCAAGCAACAATATATAACAAAACAACAACTATAACAAACCAATGACCAAAAAAAAAAAAGCAAGAAAGAAAAGCTTGTGGTTAGTTCAAGGAGTGTTTGTTGGCCTTTAGGTATGTTTTCTAGTCTAGTCTATTGGGGCAACACACCCTGGCCCAGAAGTCTACCTTCAGCATTCCCTGAGGACCTAGCCGCTCTATTCCTTTGCTGTTATGTTGCACCCCCTTAGTGTTTTGCCCCAGTGTGCCCCCTTAGTGTTTTGCCCCAGTGTGGCGGGATGAGATCAGGCACAATTCCTGCACTGTGTCTCTGGTGTTGTCCCCTGTAGGGCTATGGGTCAGTAAGAGACATAATGTCTCATAGTGGGGCCGGCCATGTGGTCCTCTCTATAGACTGGCTGCTCTAATCAGGAACATCATCCTCAAGGCCTTGTGGGCCAGGGCTGGGCATATCTTTTATAGTACACAGTTTTGCCCTGTAAGCGAGCATCAAGCAACTCGCTCTCAGTTAGTGCACCGAGTAGCGTCACCTGGGAAGGTTCTCTCTGGTCACAGTGAATTTTCTCATAAAAGCCGTTTCGCTCAAACCTGGTTTTGTGTGATGGCCAATTTAAGAGAACCATGTTGGCTGTGAAATGTTGTTTCCTGCTCAGGGAAAATGCTGCAGAAACTGCTGTGACGTGGAACACAGCATACAAGGACAGTGCTGGTGGGGTGGGAGTTTACGGGTGGTATTCTCATTTCCTAAAAGGTGAAATGCTGATTGGTGACAAACATTGTTCTGGACATCCATCAACTTCCCAAACAGATCGAAAATCTTTACTCATAGAGTTCACTCCATCAGGTCAGAAAGTTGTCAATCAGGCTTTCTGTTTAGAGCAGTGGTTCTCAACCTTCCTAGTGCCGCAACTCTTTCATACAGTTCCTCATGTGATGGTGACCCCCACCCATAAAATTATTTCTCTTGCGACTTCATAACTGTCATTTTGCTACTGTTATGAATTGTAATGTAAATATCCGATGCAGGATGTATTAGGTGACCCCTGTGAAAGGGTCGTTCGACCCATAAGGAGTCGAGAACCACTGATTTAGAGGTTCTGAAAGATAGTGTGACAGAGTGCCACAAAAAAAGGCCTGGTTTGATCCTGGATGCTTCCTCCCCCCCCCCCCCCCCACTACCATGATCCAAATTCTACCTTGCAGGACTGGATAGAGCAGAGGATGTACACTGGTGCAGATAGGAGCGGGAGGCACAGGGAATCCAGGGTGGACAATACCTTCAGGACCAGGGGTGTGAGGGGCGATACTGGGAGAGTAGAGGGTGAGTGGGTTGGAAAGGGGAAACTTATTATAAGGATCTATATGTGACCCCCTCCCTGGGGGACAGACAACAGAGAAGGGGGTGAAGTGAGTCGCCGGATAGGGCAAGATATGACAAAATAATAATCTATAAATTATCAAGGGCTCATGAGGGAGGGGGCAACGGGGAGGGAGGGGAAAAAAGAGGACCTGATGCAAAGGGCTTAAGTGGAGAGCAAATGCTTTGAAAATTATTAGGGCAAAGAATGTACAGATGTGCTTTATATAATTGATATATGTATGGATTGTGATAAGAGTTGTATGAGCCACTAATAAAATGTTTAAAAAAAAAAAGGCCTGGTTTGTGGCAGACGGGGCACTGGTTTTCCCACCACGACAATGCACCTGCTCATGCAGCCTTCTCAGTGTGCCAGTTTTTTGCAAAAAACAGCATGCCTCTCTAGTCCCATGCTCCTTACCTGACCTCACTCCAGGTGACTTCTTTTTGTTTCTGCAAATGATGAGGGATATATGAAAGGACAGTGATTGACGTAGACGTGAAGAAAAATGAGGGAGGTGCTGTCAACCATCCAAACAGATGAATTTGAAAAATGTTTCTAAGAATGGAATCACAGATTTGACAAATGTATTAAGTGTAATGGAGAGTACTTTGAAGGTTGTTTTGTAAAGAAATTCAAATACCTAGCTTTTTTTAGGGGGGGGAATTCTGGGTTTTGGGGGGTACTCCCTTGTATATTTCACATCAAGTGATTTTTCATTTCTAATTTTCATGACCCTCTTCTTTTTCAGTAACAGCAATGAGTAGCCAGAGTACTCCAGCCAAAGCCCCCCGGGTCAAGAGCAGTCCATTGGCTTCCTCACCCTCATCAGCAGCTTGTGCTCCAAGCTGTACCGGAGACCTCCCACTTCCTTCTAATACGCCCACGTTGTCTGCTAAAACCCCTCCTGCCATGGCCCATACTCCTACAAGCAGAGACTCCTTCTGTTCCATCTCACCCAAGCCATTGTCTCTCAAGATGTCGATTCGAAACTGGATGGCCCAAACACCTTTCTCATCTCCTCCTATCACTCCACCTGCTTCTGAGACCAAGATCCCATCTCCAAGAAAAGCCCTCATTCCTGTGAGTCAGAAATCGTCCCAGGCAGCGGCGTGCTCAGAGTCTAGAAACAGAGTCAAGAGGAGACTCGACTCGAGCTGCCTGGAAACTGTGAAACAAAAGTGTTTGAAGAGTTGCAGTTGTGTGACTGAGCTTGATGACAAAGCTGACGGGCTTCATGTGGATCTGTGCTGCCTGGCTGGTAACCAGGAAGACCTTGGTAAGAGCTTGGAAAGTCTTACCAAATCAAGCAGAGTTGAAGGAGCTAATATGAGCATCTCCCAGCCCCTTTCTCCTGCCAGTCCTTATGCTTCAGAAAGCTGTGGAGCACGTCCTCTTCCTTTGAGAGCTTGTGAAGAAGGATCTGAAGTCGTGGGCAAAGAGAATAGCTCTCCAGAGAATAAAAACTGGTTATTAGCCATGGCAGCCAAACGGAAGGCTGAGCTCTCATCTCCTAGTTCCAAGAGACAGAATGGAAAGACATCACCAAGCCCGGTAAGTCAGCATGGTAGTTGGAAGATAAATTCCTTACCTAGAAGCGGTCAGACACAGATCCTCTTCTCAGAATGATTTTTAAAAGCAAATCTCTCTCCTTAAGATTGCTAGATTTAGCACATAAAAATATAGGGTGATTATTACATGGGCCATGTTTAGTTATTTTCTACTAAATATTACCCAAAATTCAACTGTAACTGGGGAACCTATTTAATTCCTGCTGCTGGGTTCATACTCAGTCCTACTGCCTGATTTTCCCAGGCCTTCCTGAGACCCCAGGAGATCAATTTAAAAACAACTCCGCCTTTGTTAGTATGCCATCCCCTTTAAAAAATAATTTTCCCGCTTTCTGTTCTAGAAGATCTTAACCAGTATTGGTATCGATTCTTCTCTAAATGTTGGGTAGCATTCACTAGTGAAACCCTCTAGTCCTGGACCTTTTTTCAGTGGGAGGGCAGAGAATTTTTGATCACTAGGTGATTCTCTTCACTTCTTTATCGTCTTGTTGAGATTCTCTGTTGCCTTTTGAGTAGGCTGAGTGCTTCTAAGAATTTGCCCATTTTATGTAGCTTAGTTATCCTGTTTGTTACCATATAGTCACTTATAACATTCTGTCAAAATTCGGTTTATATTTCCATCGGGTCAATTGTCATAATGCCCTCTTTCATTTTTTATTTTAGTTATTTGCATCTTTTCTTAGTTGAGCTAATGGTTTTGCAATTTCACTGATTTTTAAATCTGTTTTGTTGATTCTATTTCTGTTTGTTCAATCCTGATCTGATCTTTGTTGTTTCCTTTCTTCTGATAGTTTTAGGCTTAATTTGCTCTTCTCTTCCGGTTGCTGGGATTTTTGAGTTAAGCTGTTAATTAAAATTTTTTCAGCTTTTTAAAATGTAGGCATTATTGCAAAGTTTCTTATTGGATTACTGCTTTTGCTGCATTTCTTTCATGATCCAGTTATAGTTTAATTGTGTTTAATTTCCCTATTTCTACATTTTCTAAGTTGTTTTTTGTTCCAATTTCTTACTGTTGTCATAAGAAAATTTTTTCAGTTGTTTAAAGTCTAGGACTTGCTTTGTCATTTAAAATGAGGGCTGTCGTATAGAATGCTTCGTATGCACTGGAGTAGAATACATATTGTGTGTCTGAGGAATTGGCGGTGTGGTGGTTATGACTTGGCTGCCACCTACAAGGTCAGCCGTTTCAAACTACAGCTGCTCCACGAGGGAAAGAAGTGGCTTTCAACGCCCGTCGAGAGACGGTCTTTGAAACCCTAAGGGCGGTTCTTCCCTGTCCTATAGGGTGGCTGACTTAGAATTGCCTCAATGACAGTGAGTTTGGTTTGTGGCATTTTATTACCACGATATAATGTCCATCTTACCGATTTCGATAGATTTTGTCTGGAAGCCTGTTTTAGAAGATATTAAGAGTGCCACCTCAACTCTTGGGTATTATTTGCATGGGATATGTTGTTCCATCCTTTTACTTTCAACCTGTTTGTGTCCTTGAATTTAAGGTTTGTTTCTTGTAAACATCATATACAAGGAGACTCCAAATATTTTGTGAAAAATAAAACTAAAAGATTATGGATGTTCCCATAAACTTTTTGAAGCTGCCTCATGGTTTGTGCCATACCTTCTTTATATAGATAAAGCTATTGTTCCTGGGGAAAATTCCAAAACACTTAAGTAGATTTACAGTTTGTAATTACAGTTTTTGATATTTTAAAATAAGGTGAAACAGCTTTATAAAAAGCAATTTAAGGGGTAATCAGTTTGCAGGTTAAGAGGAGATGGGTTAAGGAAGTCCTTGTAGTTAAGCCTAGTAGCTCTTGTTCTGTGTTACATAGAAGATTAGGAGGTGATTGAAATCGGATCCAAGAATCATGATCAGCAAGATCTTCCCCTTGGGCAGAAGCTAGATAACTTTGAGCCAGTCCCAGTTTAAGCCATGACCTCCATGTTTTATCGTGAAGTCTATCCCATACTCAAAAATGAAACTCACTACTCATAGCAATCCTGTCTTATAAGGAAAACCCTGTGCGTTTCCAAGGCTGTAACTCTCTACAGGAGTAGAAAGCCTCCTCTTTATCCTGTGGAGCAGCTGGTGGTTTTGAAATACAGACCTTGCAGTTAGCAGCCTAATGCATAACCACTATGTTACACATGGTTGTTTTTTGTTTTTTCAGTCAGAATTTTTTTCTTTTTAATCATTTTATTAGGGGCTCATACAACTCTTTTCACAATCCATACATACATCAATTGTGTAAAGCACATCTATACATTCATTTCCCTGATCTTTCTCAAAACATTTGCTCTCCACTTAAGCCCTTTGCATCAACTCATTTTCCCCCCACTCCCTCTCTTTCATGAGCCTTTGATAACTTATAAAATATTATTTTGTCATATCTTTCCCTGTCCGCCGTATCCCTTCACCCACTTTTCTGCTGTCCGTCCCCCAGGGAGGAGGTCACATGTAGATCCTTGTAATCGGTTCCCTCTTTCCAGCCCATTCTCCCTCTACCCTCCCAGTATTGCCACTCACACCCCTGGTCCTGAAGGGATCATCTGCCCTGGATTCCCTGATTACACATTGTTTTAAGGTCTACTGAGAACATGAATTCCAACAAAGACCCTTACCACTACAGAAAAGGGGGCCGAGCAACACAGAAGGAAGTCTTTCTTCTATCTACGGTTCATCTACTCATTGCTCCTGGTCCAAACAAAGCCCCTCTATGTAGGGTCACTGTGAGTTGAAATCGGTGTGTTTGGATTTGGTGTTTTGGTCTGAGCTATGTATTAGCAGAAAAGCAATTTAAACGAAAATTTATTTTCACTAATGTGTAAGTTTTTGAAATTTTTAAAAAGGGTATTGTGCTAGTCTAACTTGTGTTTTGAAAGGAAAATATCTCAAATAATTTTTTTCTTTATGTGAACACCAGCCAACACACATTTTGGTGCCTCAAATGTTAGACTTGTTTCTGGGTACTGTGTATAGTCGTGGGTAAGCTGAGTTTTTCAGCACATTTTTAATGCCGTTGAGTGGTAAGATTTGGTGCCTCGGCCAATATATTCAGGTCAGCTTATATGCAAGTATATACAGTATATTGACCTGCTGATTCCAAAAGTGGCACCCGTTTCCCCTGCCAGCTCGAGTTTTTGAAAGATAGCACATAATGCCATATACTTGTCTTTACTCTGCTCACCAATAAAAAATCAGGATATTTTAATATTATATCAGCCCTGAGATAGAGCACATGCGCACTGGCTTTATTTAAAGTAGCTTCTCTCGAACCAAGTATTCAGGTCAAGTTATACTTCCCATAATGTCCTTTGATCTAAAGATACATTTGAACAGTGCAAATTACATGAACTTGGCATTTTCCCCAAGTGTCACTTCACCTTTATTAGTAACTGAAAAGCAGGCAGTTCCAATTTATTATCTTTAAAAGGGGCCATAAATAAGAGTTACTGTACCTTAAATAAATGTTCTAAAACCCCAAATGAGTCGGTCAGAGTTCAGACTTCTCTTTATGAGAATTAAAATGTCCCAGTCTGGTTATAACATGGCACAGCTCTCCTCCTGTGCACAGAAACTCTTCAAGGAGAAGTTAGAATTTTTCTTATAAAGAAGCTTGGGGTCAGCCTCACCTGAAACATTCAACATGAATTATCTATTGACTTCTAGATATTAGAATGTATTCTGAAATGTGTTTTTTTAATAATCATTTTATTGGGGGCTCATACAATTCTTATCACAATCCATACATCCATCCATTGGGTCAAGAACATACGTACACTTGTTGCCATCATCATTCTCAAAACATTTGCCTTCTACTTGAGCCCTTAATATCTGCTGCTCATTTACCCTCTCCCTCCCTACTCCCCCTACCTCATTCATATATTATTATTATTTTGTCATATGTTACACTGTCTGACATCTTCCCCCCCCCCCACCGCCGCCCTCTTCTCTGCTGTCCCTCCCCTAGGGAGGAGGCTATATGTAGATTCTTGTAATCAGTTCCCCCTTTCCACCTCACCCTCCCCCCACCCTCCAGGTATCACCACTGGTCCTGGAGGAGTCATCTTCCCTGGATTCCCTGTGTTTCCAGTTGCTATCTGTGCCTATGTACTTCCTCTGGTCTAGGCAGATTTGTGAGGTAGAACACAGCAATGAGAATTGCTCTGAGGTCTTGCATTTTCCAGCACTGTATACTGCCCTCACCATCCACAGATGTGCCTTTTGGTTTTCTTTTTTTATTTTCTGCTCTTCCCAAGCTTTTGCAGTATCCAACTTGTAGTCTCCATATATATTACACAGCCTCCGGTACCAAAATGAAAAATCCATTGCCATCAAATCGATTCTAACTCACAGTAATGCTACAGGACAGAGAAGAACTGCCCTTTTGGGTTTCCAAACCTTTAAATCTTTTTCAAGGCTGCAGAGTGACTGGTGGGTTCGAACCACTGACCTTACAATTGGCAGCACAATGCATAACCAACTAGCCACCATGACTCTCCATATACAACTGCTCTTAGAAGTCCCTTAATACCTCATTCTTTTTCCAATACTTACCTTTTTTGTCTTATGCTGGAATTTGTAGGTCCAGATTCTTCTCATATTTAAAACTAGGATGATAAGTTAGTATAACTTAATAGCTGAAAATAGAGTGGAGCTCCCTATGTAAGAAACCACAGCTGGTGTGGTCTCCCCGATGCTGTCTTCTGACTCAGCACTCCAAATAATGCCAGGAAGAGGCCTAACGGCTAAGACACCGAGGACAGTTTGTTGTGTTGGGCTGTGTAATAATGTAGACTTTTCTGAAAGAGAGTAATAGCTGCCATTTGAATTCCTAGCTCATTTATAAATGTCAGAAACACTTCCATTTACTTCAAAGAGTTGGTTGTAGCCCTGTAGTTCCACTGGGAGACTTAACTTGTAAATATGTTTTGTTCACATTGAAAAATCTATGCCTTTATGCTGTTATTCATTTTTATTATATTCAGTATATATCCACCCAAAAGAGACATTCCCGTAAAGATAATTGAGACTGAAAGCTGACTGAAAGCTGGGCATCCTCATTAAAATACCCTCTTAGTGATAACTTGCTGTGCTAACAGTTGAACTTTTTCCTTGTTAATCCCTGAAATCTGAACTTTGTTCTTCCAGGTCACTGTGACTCCCTGCACAATGAGAAAGATCTGTACCTACTTCCATCGAAAGTCCCAAGACGACTTCAGTGGTCGCCCTGAACAGTCCGCCTAACTGTAGATTCGAATGTGAGTGTAGATTCGAATGTGAAGTAAATGGCTCACTACAATACAATGAGAAATATATTAAATACCAGGCGACTGTATACTATAGTCTTTATATAAGCTACTCTCTTTTATTTTTAGAGAAAATTCTTTGAACTTGGAAATTCTCCTAGTCTGAATCTATTACCATATTATTTAGGCAGCGTCCTTGGGGTGAATGCTCTATCCAAATTTCCTAAAGTAAAATTTTATCACTAACATTTTCAGTGAATTAGTCATTGTCTTTTTAAAGAATTCATCTTCTCTACAATCCCAACTCATGGAGGCAAAAAAGACATGTGTTTCTTGTCACTCTGAAGCTTTCTGTGTCGGTGAGAAATGTCTGCCAGCCGCAGCAGTAGACCTGTTGTGTGTAAACCCTCTACCTAAACTCCCTGCTTCTAGTCTGCCTTACCTACCTGTAACGTTATTTGAAATATATAATCTTTTCACTCAACTTTTGTGGCTTTTGGTTTTTCTTTGTCTGGTATTATGTAAGATGATATTCAGACAGGCACTTTTGTACTGATTCAATAGAAGGTACAGTCTGTTGAGTTCTCTTTATTTTAAAACCAGCGATAGATGTCATCCCTTGAAGAAATGAGAACAACAATGGGAACATTGTTCATCTTCGTTTCACCAAATATAGGTATTCTTTAGTATTCCTGTGTGAGGTTTAATATCTCCATCTTTTTAGCAAGCAGTTATCAACCCAACATCCCTTTCTGTGTTGGGAGTTAAGACTTTTCAACATTTGCTAGTGGAAGATGTATATGAAATCAATAGTCACGCAGTGAAACTGGGCCTCAAATCACCTGTCATATTCAGTTCTGAGTCTGCAACTTTAAAAAAATAAATAAGCTATCAGATTTTAATAAGTAGTGATTTCTTTATTAAAATAAGAAAACTAAATGAAAATCTAAAACATGGAAAATGTCTTTCTCAACTTGATGCCTTAATTGTAAAAAATTTTTATAATGACCCTGAAACTCCACCCTTCCCCCAAAAAAGAATCATTACATTTCCACTAGTTATTGAATGACAGGAGTGTATAAATTGTTTCTTAATGTGCAAAATACTTCGAAGACCCTTCCCCTTAGCAGTTATGTGTTAAGCACCTCGTAATGAGCCCCATTGTTTACTGTTTCTCTCCATTTTAACTTCATGGAAGTAAGCTCCTTCTACTCTTTACTTGAAGGGAGGGAAGAGTCCCTTTCCACCCATGAAACTGGATTTGTTTTATTCATGTCCTTGAGAGTTGCACAGACTTCTCTTTCCTTATTGTCATAATTTTAAAATCTGTTCTAAATGAACACTCTTTAATTCCTTGGATTATTTGAAGGTGTGCTTGTAACGACTGTTAGGGTTCTAGAGTCAGTAAGACCTCAGTTCTTGGCTTCGCACGGTGAAAGAAGTCACGCAGAAGCCCGTTTTGAAATCCAGGTGGGTTTTTATGAAGGACGGGACAAGTTCAGGTTTGTCGGTCTCAAAGGGGTTCACAGCTGGGCTGAACAACCACATGAAAAGGAGCACCCACGCGTGTGGATCTTGGTGGCAGAATCCACAGAGACCAGAAAAAGCACAAGAACCCCAGAACAGTTCTCAACCTTCCTCGTGATGCAACCCTTTTAATACAGTTCCTCATTGTGGTGGTGACCCCAACCATAAAATTTTTGTTGCTACTTCATAACTGTAATTTTGCTACTGTTATGAATCAATGTAAATATCGATAAGCAGGATGTAGTAGGCAACCCCTATAAACGGGTCGTGTGACCCACAGGTAGAGAATCCACTGCCCTAGAGGCTAAGTAAGACAGCATGTGAGCCAAGGGGCTTTGAGCCCCAAGTAGGCCTGGAGCAGGTGCATGTGCACCCACACAGAGGGAGGGAAACTCTCCCCATCTACCTCTAACCAGGAGCAGGGTAAGAGAGCATCACAGAGTGTGCTCCCTGCCCTTATTCTAGCCCACCCCCACCCCCACTCCCAGTTCAGGGAAGGCGGGGTTGATGGTATTGGTTGACCCCATTGGCTGAATTAGGCTCACCTGGGTTCTGTCTTAGCCTGGGCCTAGTTTGGTCCACCCAGGTGTACCTGGCTCCGGGGGCTTGAGTACCAGCATGCTCAGTTTGGGGTCTTCATAGGTGTCTAATGGTTGCCTGATTTCTTTCCAACCTCCTCTATGGGGGCCTTTGCAGGCGTGGGAGGGACAACCCCTGCCCCTAAGCTAGCTATCTCGCAGGACCAGATCTGCAAAGGACAATTTAGCATAAATTCTCCCTAGTTTCTATTCCAAGCAAAAAGGCAAAAGACTTAAGATTTGCTGTTTGTAAAATAAAGCATGCCATAACATTACCTGGGTATTAACTGACTCTGATCCCCTAAGGAAACTTCCAAAAGTTTGTGGTTGAAAAAGTCCTCTTGCCGCATTCATTCCCTTTTTCCACGAACAATACCTGTCAGTGATGCCATTTCTCTTGCTTTGAAAAGCAACTGGGGGAAATAATCTATGAAGAATAGACTACAGTGATGCATTTGGTGCTTGTCTCCCTACCGCATCTGCTGGCTGCTGGGTGTAGCGTGTCCCCTAGGTGCCAAAGGTCGAATGTAGTGAGAGGATAATTACCCCTGCCTGTGTCAGTGTCAGACTTTGGACTGATCCTGAATAATAAAGCAGTTAAACTTATCTGATATCCTTTTCGGGAGCTTTTTCATATTAACCCAGAAGAAGTCTACACATAAGATTGATAGTAGTAATCAAGAATCTCTTCCTTGTTCATTGAGGAAATTTTATTCCCAAGAATATAATCAGTATACGCTTAAGCGTTTTTAATGCATCTTTGCTTAGTCAGACCTCGGGCGCTTAAGATGGCTTAGATTGATGAAAGAGGGTGTGGTGAAGGCCTTCTTTCTCTAAACAAGTATTTCCAGCCCAAGCTTTTCCATTTGAATACACTCCAAGTACATTTGTGAGGCTGCAGTATTCGAATTTCCTTTCGGGGTGTTTTAGCACAGGCCCTTTATGTTTGTGAGGTTGGCTGTACTCCCCGAAAATGCCTCTCAAGGTCGGGCTGCACATTTATCTGATGGCTAACCAAGACCATTGATAACGAGCCATGCTCCCAGCCTTTAGAGCTCAAGTGCACTAAGACCTTTGAACGCCCTGTACAGGAGGGGTTTGTTTTGTTTTGTTTTTTCATAAGTCATTTTACTGGGGGCTTTACACAGCGCTTGTAACAATCCATAAAGCAATTGTATCAAACACATTTGTACATATGTTGCCAACATTATTTTCAAAATATTTTGGTATCAGCTCTTCTTTTTCCCCTTCCTCCCCCACCCTTGTGAACTCTTGATAAATTGTAGATTATTATTATTTTTATACACCATCTGCTGTCTTCCTTCACCCACATTTCTGTTGTTTGTCCCCAGGCGGGGGGTGGGGTGTATATGAGTTTTAGTTTTTGTCTTTAATGGCAACAATAGAAATAACTGGTGACAACTAGGAGGGTGTGTGTTGCTTTAAACCCCAGCTTGAAATTAGCCTATGGCCTTGATCTTCCTCGGGTCACATTAGCAGCTCACCAAATGCCCTGGAGAACCTATCCCAGTAGATCTACTGCAGTTCTGATTTGTGATGCCCATATCCTTGTCCTAGCAGTCTGAAATCCTTTCGCACTGCTCGGGAAAGCACAGTGAATCAGATCTACAGTGTGGAAGGGCAGCCTTTTACTTGGGGGTGGGAGTTAGGGAGCCCTTTAGTCAGTGTCCTTACTGCAGTGACTTGCAGGTGGTTCCCACATCTTTATTCAGAGGGTTGGCAATGATCCCAGCTGCCCCATTGTTGGCCAGTAGATTTCACTGCTTCCCACCCTTCACAGGGGCATCTTTTCTGCCCTAGATTTGTTTGGCTCTTGCCATATCACTAACCAGTAGGCGATTGTGGGAAATCTTTCTATATTGGCTCTTTAGTTATTGGTTGAAAGCTATGGGATGGCTGAACCCAACGTTAAACTGGGCTTGTAATGCTTCGCTAGATCTGATATCAGAAATGCAATCTCGGCTTGTGAGAAGGGAACCATTTTGTCTAAAGTTGTGGGAGAACCTGTTTTATTTCTGAACTGTTTGAATGCTGGAAATTTGGGAGTTGTTAAGGAATGATATAAATTCAGCCTTAAAAAATCACGTGAGCATGTTAAACAGTTTATTCAGATCAGTATGCCTACAGTAAGTATTACAGTAAGTATGCACAACACAAATAGAGGTATTAATATTGTTTTTTTAATAGGCTTATTCAAACCCAAAAGCTCTTCCCTCCCTGCTAAGCCAGGAATGAGAATTTCAAGGATATATATAACCAGTTTCTTTGAGTTTTTCAAAGACTTAATATTCCATTTATACTCCATTTCTCTTTCATTTCCTTAACTTGCCACATGTTTTGACATTCTAAATAATTTGTATTCAATCCATTTTATGGAATATGAATAGCACATTTCAAAATGCCTTTGATTGGAAGGCGCTCAATTCAGGCAATACTTAGTCATCGCCTGGGTGCCAAGCCCTGTGTGAGGCACCTGGCCTGCAGAGTTCTTCCCTTTTCTGTTTTCAAAGGAGTCACTTTAATCTATTGGCACTTCCACAGGCTAAAAGTCCGCATCTGAGTGACACAGGCAAAGACCTGATTTTCAAGTCCTTTGGAGACAGTTTGTGAACAGATGTTTTGTCACAAGTGCTGACGAGAGGCAGACTCAGCTCCACAGACTTACAGTGCAACTGCTGTTCAGACTAAAAAGCCTGTCTAACGTTTCCAAGTAAAATGCCTTCTCACATATGTTTTTATGATAGCCTTAATGATATTGTGGTTTGGTCAATATAATGGTTGAAAGCTTGGTGTCTCGAGGCAAGCTTCCTGGGTAGGAATCCAAATCCTACCCACTCCCCATTTACATCAGACAAGTTATGTTGCGCCCTAGTCCATTCTTCATCCTTAAAAAAAATGGAGTTTGTGTGGAACACATACCGACAAGGCACTGTCCTAACAAGGTAAGGGGAGCAGGCATTATTTATGTTTGATAAGTGACATAAGGGTTTAAGTCACTTTTGGGGACTCCTGAGACACTTCTGTTTCCTTTCTCCTATGCTTCTGAAAGGGAGAGGAGCTAATTTAGAATCATCTAGGATGGTTGTGTTTTTTTTTAACATAAATGCCTTGGGCCTTTGGTTGCAGCACTAGACGTGGGGGAAAGTGTCCATTTCCCCAGGTGTGTGAGATCCCTGACTCAGGGAAATTCTGGAGATTGTTTCATATATGGCTTTGGCCACTGTCTAAAGTTGTTATCATTTGAAAATCTGTGTCCTGAACTCAAGCAAGCCAATATCTTTGCTTTAAAAAAAAAAAAAAAAAGCTCCCCCTCCCATGTCCTGACTGCTGCCTCTGCTCAGCTACATTCTTTATTTTTTAAATCACTTTAGGGGCTCATACAACTCATCACAATCCATACATACATCAATTGTGTAAAGCACATCTATACATTCACTACCCTCATCATTCTCAAAACATTTGCTCTCCACTTAAGCCCCTGGCATCAGGTCCTCTTTTTCCCCCTCCCTCCCCGTTACTCCCTCCCCATGAGCTCTTGATAATATAAATTATTTTGTCATATCTTGCCCTGTCCGTCTCCCTTCACCAACTTTTCTATTGTCCATCCCCCAGGGAAGAGGTCACATGTAGATCCTTGTAATCAGTTCCCTCTTTCCAACCCACTCAACACCCTTCCAGTATCGCCACTCACACCACTGGTCCTGAAGGGGTCATCCGCCCTGGATTCCCTGTTTCCAGTTCCTATCTGTACCAGTGTACATCCTCTGGTTCTAGTCAGACTTGCAAGGTGAGATTCAGATCATGACAGTGGGCGGGAGGTGGCGGGGGGAACATTTAGGAACTAGAAGAAAGTTGTATTTTTCATCATTTGATGCATCGCACCTTGACTGGCTCCGTCTCTCCCCTAGACCCTTCTGCAAGGGAATCTCCCCTGGCTGACAAATGGGCTTTGGGTCTCCACTCTACACTCCCCCCGTCTTTCACTATGGTAAGATTTTTTTGTTCTGATGATGCCTGATACCTGATCCTTTTGACATCTCGTGATTGCACCGGCTGGTGTGCTTCTTCCATGTGGGCTTTGTTGCTTCTGAGCTAAATGGCCACTTGTTTACCTTCAAGCCTTTAAGACCCCAGATGCTATATCTTTTGATAGCAAGACACCATCAGCTTTCTTCACCACTTTTGCTTATGCACACACTTGTCTTCAGTGATCGTGTCAGGAAGGTGAGCATCATAGAGTGCCAATTTAATAGAAGAAAGTATTCTTGCATTGAGGGAGTGCTTGAGTGGAGACCCTCGGCTACATTCTTTTAGCTGTTTTTCCTCCTTAGCGAGGAAGCTGCAGCTGACCATTAGAACCAAATCTTCACCACCTTTTGTGTTCTGGCCAGCAGTAGGCAGATAAAAGGTGCAGCTCAGAGCAAGCCATTCAGCTGTATTAGCAACTCTGACAGGAAAGAAGTTTCAAACATTTAGCAAAGGAGAATTATGTAGACGCTAGGTATTTTCCTTTTTTTCCTCCCAATGAGGTTTAAAAGGAGCCCCGGTGGTGCTGTGCTGTGGGTTAGGTGTCTGTCACAAGGTTAGCAGTTCAAACCCATGAGCAGCTCCTCAGGAGAAGGATGCAGCTGTTTGCTCCTTCAAAGATTTAGTCTCGGAAACCCTAAGGAGCAGTTCTACTCAGTTCTATAAGTCTGTATCGACTTGATGACAGGGGGTTTGGTTTAATGAGGCTCCTGCCCCTTTTCTTTTTTGTGCAGTGGCTTACTAGTTTGCCCTGACACATTAGTGCCAGGATGGCAGCTATTAAAGTTTTGAGTTCCTTTGACTATTTGGTGAGCATACTGCATATTGCAGTTTGGGTTGGCATCTGAGTACCAAATTATGGTGCCACTACTGCTATTTGGGACTAATTTCCAATTTACAGGGACTTACAGAATGTGGAATTTTCATTCTGTAAGTTTCGTCCCAAGGTTACTGGATTTGTTTATTTTCTTTTTTTTAAATCATGTTATTGGTGGTTCATACAGCTCTTATCACAATCCATACATCCATCCATTTTACATAATGCACATTTGTACATAAGTTGCCATCATCATTTTGAAAACATTTTCTTTATTCTTGAGCCCTTGGTATCAGCTCCTCATTTTCCCTACCCTCCTTCATGAACTCTTGATAATTTATAAATTATTTTCTCATGTCTTAGACTGACATGTCTCCCTTCACCCACTTTTCTGTTGTCCATCCCCATGGGAAAAGTTGCTGAATTTAATGAAGATGTTAGGGGCAGGTTTTAGTTTGTTTAATTTCTTATATTTTTCATTAAATATATTTATTTTGATACTTAATGGTTGCTTGAATTTTTGTAACCAGCCCAAATCTCTGACATTCTGTAATTGAGAGAGCATTTCTGTGGGATAACCCTCCCTTCTCAGGTATGCACAGCATTCCATCAGACATAATCAGTCCTTGTTTCTTTTCTCTTTTTAATGAAATAATTTTATTGGGGGCTCTTATAGTTATTATTACAATCCATAAATCAATTATATAGAGCAAACTTATTCATATGTTGCCATCGTTTTCAAAACATTATCTTTCTACTTGAGCCCTTTGATATCAGCTCCTCTCTTTTCCTCCTTCCCCCCTGGTTTAATTCCTGCTAACCACTTATCCACTGGTAGTTACACAATGGTGTCAATTTGAGACTAAGTGTGAAGGAGTGGATTTAGCCTGTCACTCAGGTCACAGCTTGATGACATCTTTGGGAGGTGCTACGGAGACAAATAGTTCACTGAAGGCCAAGTGCGTGTGCACACACTGCTTCGTCTTCCTGCTGACAAGGCACATAGAGCTATAGATGCAACCAGAGCCCTGGGGCTGGAGGAGCCACAATGCCAGCCCTGAGATGGTTCCACCGCCACTGGATCCACCAGACTTTCCATCTACCGGCTTGTGATCTCCCTGCATTCAGCATCATTGCATGTGTTGTGTGAGTCTGAAGAGGAAACTATAGACTGGTATTGGACATAAGGGCTAATATTGGACTTATGGACTTGATCTGAACTGGGCTGGAATGTTCTCTCAATATTCAATTGCTCTTTTATATAAAGCTTTTTCTAATACACATAAGAGTGTCTATAAATGTGTTTCTCTAGTCAACCCAGACTAACATGTCCACTTATAAAGTGAGGGGCTGCAAATAATTATGCCAGTCAGCCCTTCCCTCTAGCAGTTCATTACTAAGTGATCTATGTTACCAAAAAAACCCGAAGACCATCTGGCCTTGCTCTTCTGACATGAAGTTTTGATATCAAATATTGTCATGCTACATCATTTGATAATCACTCAGCAGCACTTTTTGTCTTTTCAATATCTGCTGTTTCCCCCTCCCATGCAATACACTCAAAACAGTCTCCCAAGAATTAATCATGAAATGAATTAAGGTTCACTCACTCCTTGCTGTGAGTAAATTCTTGGCAACCCTGTAAAGCAGAGTAGAACTTTCCCTCTGGGTTTCCAGGGCTATAACAGGAGTGGGACGTCTCATCCTTCTGCCAAGGAGCAGGCTGGGGGTTTCAAACTGCAAATATGTGTTCAGTTGGCAATCCAACACACAACCTACTACATCACTAGGGCCCCTATTGTAGTTCAGGGTCTGGAGACATTAAGTGAAATCTTGTAGGCGGTGTTCCCTCTGTAGGGAGTGATGATTTAACCCAACTGCGATAATGACAATTGGGAAATATGGCTCCCTCAAAAACCTGAATTGAGACAGTTTTATATGAAAATGAGGAGGACTTGAAGCACCTGCTAAGGAAGATCAAGGATTTCAGCCTTCAATGTGCTACAACTTCATGTAAAGAAACAAAAATCCTCACAACTAGACTAATTGGTAACATCATGATAATTAGAGAAGATTGAAATTGCCAAGGATTTCATTTTCCTTGGATCCACAATCAGTGCTCGTGGATGCAGTAGTCAGGAGATGCATTGGGTAAGTCTACTGTGCAAGTCCTCTTTGTTTAGTTGGGTTGTCAAGAGAAGCAAAACCAGTGGCACTCAGATGTATAAGAAATAACGTTATAGCAAAGAAAAAATTTTATCCCAATAAGGCAGCCCCGTACAACTCAATTCCATGGATCCAGTGTTAACCAGACCCTTCTCCAGACTCACAGCTGCAGCCTGACAATGAAAAAATGTGAAGCAGGGAGATCAGATACCAGTGGATGCAAGGTTGGTGGGAACATGGCTACAGGTTTCCTACAGCCCTCTAGGTCAGCAACCTGCATGGGGCCAACCCAGGAGGCAGATACAGAATCCCAGCAAGCAGGGAAGGTGAAGGGCAAGAGCTAGAGAAAGGTTCCCAGTATCTATATTTTAGGAAGGCCAAACCCCCAAAGAGGCATCCACCTGAGTGACAGGTTGAACTCCACCCCTAGGTCTACACAGATGTCATGAAGTCAACAATTCGACACCTGTACACAACTTTAACCATGCATAACCTTTAAACAATGGCAAAATCATGTTTTGACTAAAAGATGCAACCAGAATGTTTACAACTATAAATACACCAGTCCTACTTACATCTTATCTTTCAGTGAACAAAACAAAAATATTTTATGCCTAACAGTTGCAAGTCTGTAGATACCTACACCTGAATCCTATAATTGTATCAACCTTCCCATTCCCCATCTCTTCCCTAGATCCGTTAGGAAAAGAAAACTTTTCAGTGGGGATCCTCCCTTGTTCCACTTATTTAAGGCTGAAAATAACCATGAAAGATGTCCAGTGTTTAAACTGCCTATTGCCATCAATCTAGTGCTCACAGGAGATAAGCTTTTTTTATGTGAAGAATCTTCATTCCAGTTGGAAGCGTGTCTACATCCATAAGCAAAGTCAAACTTAGGCCATCCGCCAAGTCCACAAGCAATGTATCCAAGCTGACAGGGTCAAACATCTTTCCCTTCATCTGATTGGGTGCTATTCAATTCACTGCTAGCCATTCCAAGCTAGGTTAATGGCTGCTGTAGCAAGCCATTGAGTGTCGCATATGACTCCCTCTGATTCAGACCATGAGCTCCTCATATTCTCCTGCACCCCAGCTCCCTCAGGCTAGGTCATGCTTAGGTTCCTTGTAACTCTGAATTTCACATTATCTCACCTGTACTTGTCTCTCCTCTAATCCCTGTGGAGCAGGTCCACAAGTATCAGTAGCCAGACTGAACTCAGTTTCCCATTGCTGCATCGTACCCACTTCTACTCAACAAGTGCATCCAGGTGCTTACCTAGCTGCCCACAGACTCCCGTTAACATTGAGTCCTCAAACAGATGGTTCTCTGATAGACACAGACTTTTCCAACCTAGGTGCAGCCACAGACAAGCTGCTTGCTCAAAATTAAAAAAGCCAAAGTCACTTTTTTTCCCCTTCAGTCTCCCAGCAGTTCTACATGCATTTGCCTTTTCCAATGCAAATAGCCTAGCACTTAAGACACTGGATGGATGGGCTTTACCTTTTGTAAACCTTCTGAGGTGCTCTGGTGGCCTAATGGTTATGAGTTGGGCAGCTAATCCCAATGTGTCAGCAGTGTGAAACCACCAGCCACTCCTCTGGTGGAAGACACGGCTTTCTACTCTCGGAAACCCCAGGAGCAGTTCTACCCTGCTCTATAGTGTCACTAAGTTGGAATAAACTCATTGGCTTCAAACAGAACACTATTTCCTGCAGGCAATTACAATGTCCCTCCAGTGAGTCTACTTGTAAAATCTGAAGGCAAGTAGGTTTACAAACTCTCTTTAACCATAATTTCCAATATTCGTTTCTGCCACACGAACATAAGGACGATTGTAAGGATGCCATAGAACCAGGCTGTATTTTGTTCTGTTGTACACAGAGTTGCTATGGATGGGTCAGAACTGTCTCAATGGCAGCTAACAACAATACACAGTAACAGCAGGTAGGAGATGTCAATATAATCCTAGTACAGCCAAATCTTAAACACAATTCTTTTTAAAACACTCAAAATCAACATTCTCTTCAACTCCCATTCATATACATATGAATATACACATACAGCGGCCCTAGGCTGCTAGCAGGGGTTCCAACAGGTCCGAGAGAGGCTTTTCTTCCCTGAGCTGCAATTTAACATCTGTTTCATTCCTTACAGCCATTTTAGGTAAGAAAGCTACTAAGAATCAAACGTTTTGCTTTCCATGCACTTTCCAATTACCAACTGAATAAACAGCATGGCCCCACCTGATCTCCTTTGGCCATCCAAAGAAAAAGGAAAATCCAACTCCACCTGATCGCCACTCCCTATCATTACTTTTTTTTTTCTTCTCTAGAACCCCACTCTTGGTACCAAATTGTGTTAGGCTGGGTTGACTGGGGAGACAAAACCAATGGCACACATGTGTATGAGAAATAACCGTATACCATCAAGAAGGCATCCCAGTCTAACTCAAGTCCATGGGTCTGAGCTAAACAGCCGTCTCCAGGCTCACGCAGTTGCAGGCTGATGTTACAGAAAGGTGAAGTGGGAAACAGGGAGGTCACAGAACAGTAGATGCAGAGTCACATGGATCCAGTGTCAGTGGGAACATGGCACTGTGCCAGCAGGTCCCAGGATCAGGGCTCCACATGTGCTCTCCCCTGGAGGCAGATACAAAATCTCAGCAAGCAGGGAGAATAAGGGCGCAGAGAGGTTCCCCGTGTCTGTGTTATAAAGAGGTCACACCACAAGGAGACTCACAAGGCTGCCACCTGATTGACTCCACCCCTACCTTCACACAGGTACCATCAAATTGGCATAAAATGTAACCACCACAACTTCTCTAAAGTGTTGAAAAGCAAGGATGTCACTTTGAAGACTAAAATGCACCTGACCCAAGCCATGGTACTTTCAACCACTGTGTATGCATGTGAAAGTTAGACAAGGAAGACTGAAGAAGAATCAACATTTGAATTGTGGTGCTGACAAAGATGGAAAGTCCCATGGACTTACAAAAGAGCAAACAAATCTGCCCTGGAAGACGTACTGCCAGAATGCTCCTTAGCAGGGGGGATGTTGAGACTTCATCTGAGTTCCTTTGCACATGTTTTCAAGAGAGAACAGTGCAAGGGCAGTGAGTTATTTAATGTGGTTCTTCTAGCCGTCTCTAACTCCCACCAAACAACACTTTCATGCAAGTGTCTGGTGAGAGAGTGAAGGAAGATACTGATAGGATTCACTTTTGAGTAATTGTGAGCAGGATTACCTGGAATGCCATCCTGCCCATGTATAAAATGAGCCCTCTGAGAAATAGGAGGCGGGATCTCATGACCAGCAAGTGCAAGGAGTGGGCCACATCTGGACTCAAGATCCCTGTGCAGTGAACCGCCTGAGTCCAGAAGATCCTATACAATTGGAGGAGGAGCAGCAGAACCAGGAGCCAAAGAATGGAAGTGATGGACTTCCCAACCACGGAGCAAGTCCACCTACGTGCTATTGGGCAGGAGGCTGCCTTGCATAGTGAAAAGCCTCGTCACTTTATTGTGGAAGTTGGGCTTTCTGACCCAAGGAAGTGGAGCTGAGCACCTTTGGACTGAGGTTTGCTAGAGTGGGGTGCCTCTAGGCCAGTGGTTCTCAGCCTTCCTAAGGCCATTACCCTTTAGTACAGTTCCTCATGTGATGACCCCCAACCATAAAATTATTTTCATTGCTACTTCATAAGTAATTGTGCTACTGTTATGAATTGTAAATTAATTATCTGATATGCAGCATGTATTTTTTTTCCACCACAAGTGTGAGACCAGTTTATTTTTACATGGGCAAGTTGGTTGCCTCATTCACAATGATATGATTTTTTATTCTTTGATGCCTGATATTTGATCCCTTCGGGACCACGTGATCACACGGGCTGGTGTGTTCTTCCATGTGGTTTTTGTTGCTTCTGAGCTAGATGGCCTCTTGTTTGTCTTCAAGCCTTTTAAGACCCCAGACTCTATATCTTTTGATAGCCGGTCACCATCAGCTTTCTTCACCACATTTGCTTGTTCACCTGCTTTGGCTTCAGCGGTTGTGTGGAGAGGGTGAGCATCATAGAACAGCATGTATTTTCATGGTTACAAATTGAACATAATTAAAGTATAGTGATTAATCACAAAAGCATATGTAATTATAATTCATGAAGTATCATTTACCTCCAATACTGCTACTTTCAACACAGCAGCTGCTTTCTACACAGTAGCTGTTCTCTACACATGTGACTGGTCTGCATATGTACATTATGGCGCCAACCCTGTCATATACACCTCTATTTATATGGGATGTATGTGATGGGGTTGACACGATGTCATCACGCCAGGTACTTATATGTGGGTGTATCTACATGTGGGCAGATCCGCCTGGAGATGGATAGAGGAGCAGTGTCTCGATTTCTAAGATCGTCAATGGTCTTAGGCAACCCCTGTGAAAGGGTCTTTTGACCACCCCCCAAGGAGTCGCGACCCACAGATTGAGAACCGCTGCCCTAGGGCCTTAATTCAGGGAGCTGGGTTTGCTGACCCTAGGAGCTTGACCTGAATGCCTGGGGGTTGAGGCTTACAGTCTTTGGGCATTTATTAGCAGAGTTGAAAGAACTTTATAACATGTTCTGATAAGTAGCAACTCAACTCTGAGCATTTCGCCCTGGAATTGCAACTTGTTAATGTCTTTAATAAACCCATTAGTCGTGAATTTTGTCTGTTTGGGGCAGCCATTGCAATGGATATTAGAACCTAGGATATCCGAGTACACTATATTAATTAAAACAATGCCACCAGTCCCTGGAAAACAACATCGTACTTGGTAAAGGGGCAATGTAAAAGAGGAAGACGGTCAAGAATATAGATTGACACAGGCTGAAATAATGTGCTCAAGCATAATTGAGGATGACACAGGACTGGGCAGGATTTAGTCTGTTGTACAGGGGACCACCATGAGTCACAAACAACAGACCATAACAACGGAGTTGATGAGCAGACCTTAATAAAAGACAAATTGACCTTAATACCCTTTTCTCAGCTCCCTGGTTAGGTAGGTAATGAGCCATTGACCTTGACTTGCCCTGCCATTAAAAGTATCTGGCTTTGGAAAATTATCTCCTAAAACTAAGCAATGTAAGTGGAAATCTGTAGTTGGATGTGGCCAGGCTGCAGGATAAGGAAAATGAGACTAGTTGGATGATTTGGAATGGTTTCAGGTCCAGTCAACATTGCTATATGATTCATTGCACAAAGAAGGATGCCGAGTTAGCCTGTGGTGGCCCCATGCATTCCTGTTCACATTAACAGCCTTTCCAACCCCATCCACTTCCTCTCTTTTCATGCCATTGTTGGCTGCTGAGCTCTGTCGGATGGTACATGCAGCAAGGTTTGTAGGTTTGATTCCCAAATAGGCTGTTTCACTTCGCTCTCTGGGCTCTCTGGCTACAGACAGCCTCTACCCTGGCCAGCCTTCCCACAAGAAGAGGTGAACCGTGTTTACACTGAATGCAAACACTGGCTATAAACTCATAATACATATCCTCACTGCATACGTGAAGGCATTCAGAATGCCTGTTTTTCCCCCCTCCAACCTTACCTGCCAATAAATCAAGTTGTAAATCTCTCATGTGAAAAGTTATGGATGACTTCATGTAATAGACACAATGACCCTATAAGTGGATGCGATAACTAGCTCCCAAACTGACACAGGCATGTAATTTGCCCCTGCACACATCGCCAGCTTATGGATTTAATCAGACTCCAAAGCTCGCAGTCCTAACTCCCTACTAAAGTGCCCTTCAGAAAGAGGTCCGCCCCTGACCTACCACCAATCAGATCTACGCTTTCCATTGTGTGTACTTTTCAGAAGAAAGCTCAAAATATTCCAAAACCATTTCCTACTTGAGTCATGCATGAAAGAACACTGCTCCTCAGTAAAGTGAGGAAACCATTTAGCTGCACGAGATGGTAACATGCAGGACTAAGTGTTGGGATCACGTAACACGCTGCCTTTGTGCTACGAGAGCACAGCGGGTTAGCAGTCATGACTCCAAGTTAGAAAAACAACATCAAAGGAAAAGTTTGGGGGTGTTGGGAGCAAGGGGGAGAAATGGAGAAAGGATTTCCCACAAACACAAAGGCAGAGGATGACCACTGTATTACCCATATCCTATGACCCAACAATCCAACCCTGAACCCTTGAGAAAGAAGCCTCTACATCAGGACACATGTATAAGAATGATCATAGCAGCATTGTTAATGCTGCCCAAGGGCTGGAAACAACCAGTGTCCACAGCTGAGTGGACCAAACATGCAACGCACATAAGACAACATTGCCTCACAATGAAGTGAAAAAGCATGAACGAGCGGCACCTCACAACGTTGAGCAGAAGCAGCAAGAAACAAAAGAATATGGACATTGTAACTCAAGTGTTAGCTAGGAAAAAAAGACTACTAAGCTGGTATGGAGGGCGATAAAAGGCAAAGAAGAGATTATTATAGTGACTCCAGACTGGTTCTCTCTGGTTCCGTCAGGATGGAACACACGGAAGACTTGGATGTTCCGGCAAAGGTCTGTCTCTTGACTTGCATGATTACATGGGTGTTTTCTCTATATTTTTGTATTTGTGTTTCACACAATTTTCTACAGGTGTAGGGATTCCTGATATTTTTAAAGGTTTTTTAAAAAGGCATGAGAATCAGATAATTCCCTAGAGAAGAGAGAGAAAAGGAGGCGATGGGAGATTCAAGGAAGACACAATTCTAAACAATTTAAAAATAATGGACGAGGGAGTTTGTGGGATCTCTTGCTACTTTCTAAGGAAAGAGGAATCCTGTTCCTTCCCGAGAGAAGGCTGAACCCGACGGCCTCTACATTAACATTAACGTGAACGCCAGCATGCATCCTGGCATATGCATCCTGGCGCCATGCCTTTAGGAAACGGTGCTCTGGCTCAAACATGGCGCTTGGGTTCTCATGTCAGCTTGCCTGAAGTCAGCAGGAAGGTCCTGTAACCTTTGGTGTCCTTTTAACACTCCATGCAATTTCCTTTTCTCGCTTTCTCCTTCCCCATTCTCGTCCGAGGGGACTTCAAAAAGTTCATGGAAAAACGAAATTAAAGAGAGGATGGCATTTCCCCATGAACTTTTTGAAGCCCTCATATTTTCTATTCCCCATGATCACCCATCAATGCAAGGCAAAAATGGGCCAAAGAAATCAAACTCTTATTTAACAGAGGCAGAATCTGGCCTGGGGCAGTGAACCAGTGTAACTGGAGGTGCAAAACTGCAGTGGTCTCCCTGCCCCACTGATCTCCGCGACTCTCTATGCTCCTGTCTTTGGTCAAGGCGGTCCCTCTGCCTGGACTCGTTTTCCCCTTGTGGCTGCCTTTAAAGACCTCGTTTCTTAGAGTCCAGTTGAAAGTCACTGTGAATTGCCATCGACTCGATGGCAATGAGAATTTGGAGTTCAAAGTCCCTCTCCTATATGTATTCTTCACGGATTTTCCACGTTACACTTTTCCTCTACTCAGCAGCCCCCCTAATGCCTTGGGTACACACTATAATATTACTTGTCACATTTGACTTACAATTATTTCTCTGTTCTCTCCACTAGATTATACCCTTCAAGAAGCCAAGCGGGTCTTACTTGTTTCTGCCTACCCAGTGGTATGCTAGGGCTGGCTCCTCCTCCCCAGAACCAGTTATTTGAATATTTAGAAACTTTATGACCTGGTTGTTAAAACACTGGTGCCCTGAAATTAGTCGTGGGGAGAATATTTCCACATAGAAATCTGTAGGAGTTACAAGTCGAACGTTTGCCCCGAGAGCTGGCTGACTAGCACGTCCCTCGCCCCTCCCTGAGCCTGCGATAGTGTTTGCCACAGCAGGTGCAAGACCCTTGGAGAAGAAGAACCAGAGAAGGTGCAGACCAAAAAGGAAAGAGAATGCAGAGTGTGCTCAGGAGGCCAGAGAAGAAAGGTTTCTGAGAGGTGGGTGTTTCACTCCTGCAAAGAAGCTGCTGGAGATGGTGACTTAAATAAGGCCAGCTAACTGGGCAGTTAGCGCATCTTCATCCTTCCGGGGGGTTCTGTCAGTATCGCGGGGGGTGAAAGGCAGCTGGAAGGAGACACTGCTTAGGAAGTGTGTTGGTTAGCAGGTGGAGACGACCGTAAACGCAAGTTCCTTCCAACTAATAGTTGAGCCCCTTCCAAGGGTAGGGGGCGTGGATTCTTGTTACGCAGCCATTTGCTGAACAGTGTGTCCACCGTTGCACGAGACTAAGATCACACAGAGGTGATCGGGAAACAGAAGAAAGGCCTGCACAGGAGGGATTGACACCGCGGCTGCAATAATGGGCTCGAACAAAGCAATTGTGAGCATGGCTCAGGACCAAGTGGTGTCGGTTATGCTGGGCAATCGGGTCATGAGGAGTTAGAACAGTCTGTGGCCGCTAACATCAATATATAGGCCCGTCCCCCTGTTGCTCCCAGAGTCACAGGGGGAAAGTGCACTGTGACAAGGACTGAGGACTCTAGGAGCCTCGCTGCTGGGCTTCGGCCTTGGGGAAGGTCTCCTACACAAGCGTCACACAGAAGCAGAGCCCACCTTCCAGGTGGGTAAGTGGAAGGAGGGTCTTCCAGGTGAAGAAACAGCAAAACAGCAGGAACACGGGTTTGAGAAAGTTCCCCTGTTCGGGGAACTCCTAAGTTAGTCCAGCTTCCGTCTCAGCTTTTGTACAAAAGCACCAGAGATAACGCTGAAAAATGAAAACTCTCACTGTCCACAAGTCAATTCCAACTCACAGCAGCCCTGCAGGACGGTAGAAACGTCCCTGTGGGTTTCCAAGACTAACTCTTTGTGGGCGAGTAGAAGGCTTCACCCTTTGCCCCTTGTGCAGCTGGTGGCCTCACATTGCTGACCTTGCAGTTACTGGCCAAGGTGTAGGGAAGCAGAAAGGAAGCACGTCTGGAGTCCAGGGGTCATTGCTTGAGGAAGAGCAGCGCGGGCTCCCGTCAGTGAGGGCTGCACAAGCCTGGAGCAAGCCTAATACCTGTGGGCCGACGAGCAGGAGGCTGGCCATGCTCGGGGAGAGATGGAAGCCATTTCTTGGGTTCCAGAAATGGTAGCTTGAGAAGGTGGCCTCCAGAACAGAGACGGACAATGTAGGAAGCGGCCGAGGATGCAGCTGCAGGGAAAGGCAATCATCTGTAAAAAAAAAATAGAAGTAGCTTGAATGTTGTTTCCAATACAAACTGAAGGCTACGCTCCTTGATCTCCTCAGCATGTGCTTCAAGTCCTCCCCACTCTCAGCAAGTAAAGTTGTGTCATCTGCGCATCACAGATTGTGGGTAAGCCTTCCTCCGATCCAGATGCTGCATTCTTCTTCATCCTGTCCGGCTTCTCAACATCGATGGTTTGATAGTAGGAGGAGGTTACAACCTTGATACCCACCTTTGTTGATGTCAAACTACACGATATTCCCTTGTTGTGTTCAAGCAACTTCCTCTTGGTCCATGTAGAGGTTCTGGAATTCCCACTCTTCTCCAGGTTATTCCCAGATGGTTATGGTCAACACTCAAATGCCTTTTATAGAAAACGAGACACAAGTAGACACCTTTCTCATTTTCTGCTTTCAGCCACGAGCCAACTGACATCGGTAGTAATATCCTCCGTTCATGTCCTCTTCTGAATCTGCCTTGGGCTTCTGGCAGCTTCCTATAAATATACAGCTGCCACCATCGCTGAATTATCTTCCGTAAACTATGACTTGAATGTGAAGTGAGTGATATTGTTGGATAATTTCTGCATTCTATTTATAGAGAGAGGTTTCTATCAAGGGAGTGGCTCGCAGAGTTGTAGAGGCAGGCAAGGTCCCAGTCCGTGGATCAGATGCCAGACTGGAGGCTTCTGATGCAGGTAGCTTCAGGGACTGATGTACCAGAGGGCAGGCTTTTGATTGCAAAGGTGAATGAATCCAAGGCAGTTGAGATATCAGGCTGACAATGACTCCTGGACCAGTAGGCAATACTGTAAGCTCCTGGCTCAAGTTCAAAGAACTGGAGGTAGGATGAGCAAGCCAGATGTAAGCTCCAGACTGATCCAGCCCCAGCAAAAAGTAAGCAAGCTTTTCCACAGTGACCACTTCTGTCCAAACAAGCCGCACCCCTGGGGAAACTTCTTTCAATTGATTGGCTGCTCACAGCAAATTCCATCATGTAGGTGATTACATTACATTTAATCTCATCATGGATTATTACATCTTAACTGCCAAATTGCTGAGAATCCTGGTCCAGTCAAGTTGACTCAAAACCATAACCTTAATCACAGGGATTACCAAGAATGGGAGTTCAGTCTTAGCAGCAAACCAAAACTCTATCACTGTCAAGTCAATTCCAACTTATAGTGACCCTTTAGGACAAAATAGAATTACCCCATAGAGTTTCCAAGGGAGTAAATCTGTACAGAAGCAGGCTGCCTCATCCTCCTACTATAGAATGTCTCCTGGGTTTGAACCACTGCCCTTTTGGTTGTCAGACCAGTGCTTAACCAGTTGAGCTGCCAGGGGTCCTAGAAAGAGCCAGGGAAGACTGGAAGCATGAAGGATCCATGGGCATCCTGGGATGACAGGTTAGATATGAAGGAAGCAAGGGATTCTATGAAGAATGAGCAGACGAGAGGTAGCAGCTAAGGGAAGTGGGTGGTCAGGGTGGAGTTGTGAGTGTCCAATGAGACAGTCCATTCTGATGCCTGCACCCAGAGTACACTATGCATCACAGTGAGTGACTTATAGCGGGCAGAATGTAGAGTCCTTTGTTTCTTAAAGATGCAGTAGTAAGGCCAGTGTGTCAGAAGGATCAGAAATAGGTGGCAGGAGATACTGTTCAGGAAAGTTCTGAGGCAAGTGTTCAGCCACTGCATAGATCAGCAAAGTGACCAGGCCCGGGGTGTGTTCAGTGAAATAAAATGGTAAGCTGAGGAGGTACCTGGAGAACTCCAGCCTTTTCTCCAGGAGCTACCTGCTGCTGCGATGGCAAGGAGAACGAGACAGGCCAGGTTTCCACTAAAATGAACCAAAGAAACAAACTCACTGCCATCGCAATGCTGACTCTTAGCGACCCCCTGTGGGTTTCCAAGAGTAGCTGTTTAGGGGAGTAGAAAGCCCTGTCTTTCTCCCTCATAGCTGCTGGTGGTTTTGAACTGCCGACTATGTGGATCACAATCCAATGCATAATCACTATACCACCAAGGTCCCTTTCCATTAGAATAAGGAGGTGGAAAGCGAATGTGCGAGAAGGTGGAGGAAGTAAGGAAGTGTCCTCTCCAGGACAAGTGCTGCATAGCCCCAGGGCAAGGAGACACCTGGAAAAAAAACAAAACAAAACTAGAAACCATGAACTTGAAGCTTTGTCCTGGTAACAGAATTATTGCCCTCGTGGGACCAGGAAGGGGAGCCCCTTCAGTACCGGGAGTGGAGTCATCGGGACTCTGGGGCAGGAGGAGCATGCACGTGGTTCCTGAGTCGGTGTCCTCGTCCTGTTTGTACATTCGGGCTGCTGAGTAATGACTCCGACGGCCGTGCCAGCCTCCCAGGGCACCAGAGGAAAGTGAGAAGGGTTTGGCACCTTCCTTTGAGGGCTGCCATCAAAGGCCTCGCCCTCAGTTTGGTGTGCCTGACACCCAGATGTTGAGATGATGCCCTGCGAGCCCTGGCCCATGTGCCCACAGAAACAGGTCTAGTGAGAAAAGGGAGCGAGCATTTCAGTTTCTCCAATGATGGGGAGTCTCAGTACTTGCTCAGAGGTCAGCAATTCAAACCCACCAGCTGCTCTTCAGGAGCCAAAGGAGATGTGCCATCTCTGTACTGTCATAGGTCCCGATTCGGCAGTGGGCTGGTTTGGTCGGGTTATGAGTGAAGGGAAGCACTGGTGATTCAAAGGATAGAATTCTCGCCTTTCTTGTCAGACCTGGGTTAGTTTTCTGGCCATCGGACCTAGGTGCAGTTACTGCCCATGTGTCAGTGGGAGCTCCATAGTGCTATGATGCTGAACAGGTTGTAGCAGAGTTTCCAGAATCAAATAGACTAGGAAAAATGGCCTGGAAATCTACTTCCAAAAACCAGCCAGTGAAAACCCTACCGATTACCACCAATCCTGTGATGGTATGGGGCCAGACAGCCTTGTCTTTCATTTTGGACGAGGTCTCCCTGAGTCAGAGGCCAACTTACTGGCAGTTAACAAGAACAAGAACAGGTCTTGGCATCCAGCAGAGCTCAGCGGTTTGCATGAACTGTCGTAAGAGCTCTGCCCCACATGAACTGTCAGTGCCCGAGCGGGGAGATTCTGCCTGCCAAGTGACCAAGTCCAGCCTCTACTTGCTTGGCTTGGATTTGGACCAATTAGGAATGAAGCCACTGATGGCAATAGACTTGAGCCCTTCCCCAGCACAGCCACTTGTGTCTGTCCTGGTCTGGTATGTCACAGCCATCCAGTAGTGATCGTAATCACCCAAGGGGAGCTTTTCTGGAACATCGTTCTGAGGCAGCCATCGGGGGAATTCTGACTAGCTCATAGAAACTATTGCCCTCCACTCGGGCCTTGTGGAGGTTTTCTCTGGTTGATCCCACAAGGCATGTCAGACTCGCCTCTGCTCAGAGTGGCGGACTCGTGCACAGAAACACTCAGCCCTTTGTCCTACCTTCCCTTTGTTCTCCACGGCGACAGCAGACTAGATGCAGGGGTATTGAGAATATGCATTTCCACGCTTGTCTTCTTCAAAGCCCAAAGGTGTCTTTGCTATTTTGTAGACTCTGAAAAATGGACACGTCACTTAAAGACCCTGATACACAAAATCCTCTTTCTAAGAGTGTAAGGAGGGGAGTATCTATGGGAAAATATGCTGAATCGGCAAATGTTAAATTAATATCTATCAATACAAGGGCAGATGAAAAAGTATTGATATAAAATTGTAGAAACCTTAATTAAACTGGAATATCAAACTGAAGTATGGTTTCCTCAACATATCCTGAGTTTGGGAACAAAAGTCAGTCTAAAGGCATAAGATCAAGGCTGTGGGGTAGACGGAGTGATGTTTCTCATTGAAACACCCATAGGACAGCCCTGACACACTTGAAGAATGAACAGGTGCAGTGTTGTCATAGAAAGGTGGGACTTCCTTGGCTTTTTCTCACCAATGAGTTTTCCATCTTAAAATTTCTTCCTACTAGGATGTCCTGTGTCCTTTGAAACGATCTGTCAAGATGCGCTCTTTGGAATTCCCACACACAGTCACCAGAAGCTCCTGAGCCGGCCTCCTGGCCTTGAGTTGAACTAACTGGCCCAGCAGACCCTTCTGGAAGCCACTGTTTGATTGCCTTTTGTAGGGCACCCTAGGAGAATATGACCACTATATTGCTGTGAGAAGCCATCTGTAATCACCCACCGATCACAAAGACATATTTAAATGTGCTTTGTTTGGACTAAATCCACGCATATATGAATTGGAACCCTAGTAGCAACCCTTTTTTACCTACCCGCATATATTTTTATCACAACTTTCTAAAGGGTGTGGCTCGAGGCTGCAAGTTTATAGAGTCTACAAACCCCAGTGCTGGACCACCGGTCATTGACCTATGCTTCAGAACGCCTGACTCAAGCTAGTCTCGGTGAGGCCGACTCAGGCACATGCTATGGAATCTTGGCTTTGATCTCTCTGTGGCCAAGTGAACTTTGCACACAGGACTTCTTTGTCTCCTCAGAACCACGGAGTGGTTCTTTTGAGATCAGACCTGGAAATAGGGTCAGCGTGTGCTCAGTCCAACCTGCCCCTGCAGACTGAAAAGGAAAAAGGAGAAGAGAAATGTCATTATTTACTTGATGCCTATGATATACCAGGCACCAAGTTCGGTACTGTTTAACAGACAGTCCCAACCTTTCCTAGTATCTTATCAACAAAAGCAAGCAAACATGAAGACGCAGGTGCAAACATACAAGTGGGTGCCAGCCTCCTCTTTGACAGCGCGGTGTGTCTTGTTATATACATCGATACCAACTAGACGCTGCTCACACTGGGGGATCCCATTGGCCATGGCTTCATGGTCTCTTCGTGCCATGAGCTGGGTCAGCGGAAGACAATGTTGATGCCTTGTACTAGTAATGGCCAGTGCAACTTCAGACCAGCATGGCCGTGTGACGCTGGAATAGAGAAACAAAGGTGGGTATACTAGAAGCCCCCATCCACAGAGGCCAAAACGAGCTCTTTTATGGGCCTGGGGCAAGTTCCACACCCTGTTCTGACCCTGCTCTGTGCACCCCACCATTTGGCTTCTCATTGCCCTCTGTCTTTGCCATGCTTTGACTTACATGGGTACCTTCTCTCAGCCTCATCCGACTCTCCTGCCCCTGGATCTTTCTCGTGAGAGAGTGGGGATAACCTGGAGTTTCCCATCCCTGTTATTGGCTCCTACCTAGACACGGACGCTTAGATTTGCACGCGGGTGACCTTGGACTAAGCCAGACAGCAGGGCTTGTATATCTGACCAGGCTGACTGCTGGGAGCGCCATTCCCACAGCTGGCCTCCTGTAGGGGTTAGGGGAGCCTATGCGCGTGACTTGATGTGGCTAGCTTCACTTCTTTACAGCAGTGCAAGCGCTTTTACGCTCCTCATTGTAAAGCGTGGTCGCTGGGAGGTGCAAATCGTTTGGGCAGGACTACTAACCCAAAGCAGGCAAGTCGAGCCCTCCCAGCAAGAGCTACAGAAGAAAGGCCTGACAGTCTGCTCCCGCAGGGCCATCACCTGGGAAGTCGGAGTGAAGTGAAGCGCTGCAAGCCACGGGGCAGCCAGGAGCCGCAACCCACGTGATGACACCGCGGTGGTTGCTTTGTCTGCTTGTTACTATAAAGACTGGGTGACAGAAGCTTTGTTAGCTGGGAGAACTTCTTCAAAGCTTTCCAGTGGTGACATCAGACGGAACCCAGCCAGTCTGGCCCCCACTGTACACCTTCCAAGAGCCAAGGTAGCAGGAGCCCAAAGGGTAAGCAAGTTCAGGGAGCAAAGGTTTCCACCATGGACCTGCAGGATCATCTCCAGCCTGCAGCCCCAGGAGCGAGCCAGTCGGTGGTGTCTGCATTGGTCATTGACCATAGATTATATTGCATTTCCCTGTGTATGTGGCGCCCCCTCCCCCCTTTCAATTCACTGAGCTCCTGGAGGACAGGGACCCTCCATTCTAGCCCTTCATACCAGGGCTCACAATGGTTTGAGGTCGAGACATCTCACACAGACCATCAGAACTGGAGCTTCAAGATGTTCTAGCCTTGAAAGTTTCATTCTAGAGTTGTGGAAGCCCAAAAGTTGAATCCAAGTCTTTTCTTCAAGGGGACATGCTCACAAATTAGTCTTTTTGCCCACAGCATGGCGACGGTGCTGGGACTCACTGCTGGTCATTGAATACATGCTACGACTGTGGGACCCAATGGGCATGTTTGATTAAACTCCAAAGTCATCGCTGCTCAATCATAGCCTTATAGTCACAATTGACAGATCATAGAACCATCCTGGCCAACTCTCCTGTGGTGTACATGTAGTCATAGGTCCAGAGAGGGCATTTTTAACTTTCTTTGTCAGTTGGTGACTGGCTCGTGATTTAAACAGGGTTCCCTTGCCCACAATGAGCAAAGGCAGACGGGAAACACGGGCTGCCTGTTCTGGGGTGGGGTGCAGGTCCGGGGGTCTGGAGGGCGGCTGCTGCTTGGGGCGCAGTGGCTCACTGCCTGTTGGCCCACTCTCCTCGAGCCCCCAGAGCAGCATCGCCCCTGCTTCCATCCTCCACCAGCCCACCCTGCCCTCTCCACAACCAACTCTACCTGATACCAGATTAGGGGTATCAGACCTTCACAATGTATAACTAGGCTGTTCTGTTTCTCCTTGGCTGAAGAGTCGAGAGCAGAGGAAAGTTAGTGTCTCCTTTTTATTTTGTTTTCCCAAAACCAAGGGCCAGAAGACAGTGAGGCCCCGTCGCTTCTTTGGGGCAGTATTGGCACCAGACTGTCTTGTGAGTGGGACGCATCAAAGAAGGAGAGTTTGTCCGCACTAACCCTACAACCCCCGCCACACACACATATATCCCCAGCACAGTATGGATCCAGAAAGAGCCCATTACAAGAATTTCTGAAGTTGAAAACATTGCTGACAAGCCTGCAGGAATATGGGTGGGGGAGAGGGGAGGGTTGACGGAGCTCCACACGGGCATCCGTCAGGCGAACAAAGGACCAGCTCTCCCGGAACAGAAGTTTGGAAGGTGTGGACAGAGAACTTGTTGCGTGGAGACAGAGGAAATACTTCCCCTTTCCCTCTGGTGGTGCTTCCACAGAAAGCTGGGCACGCGGTTCATCTCCATCGCCCCAGACCCACATCAGGTGAGGAGACCCCGTGTCCAGAGGCGCACGGATGTACTGGGAGCAGCGGGATGAGGATAAGGAAAGTGTGGCTGCTAGGTTCCAGTTCAGACGTCCATGGGTTTATTCCAAATGAAATGTGTTTCTACACGTCTCTGTGATCAAAAGATAGCTACAGACAAGTCTCATAAAATGCCTTCAAAAAAAAGCAATCCAACAGTGGCTTCTACGAGGTTCTTCTGGACCCATTCAAGGCAGAGGTCAGCTCAGAAGGGAGAGGGGACTGTTTGGGGATGCCAAAGGGGATATCTCCATAGCTGTTCTTGAAGGACACAGGACACGCTCAGCAGTTTATGAGGAAGAGTGTGAAGAAAATGGACGCTCCTTCCATGGCAGGCTCTCCGCTCATTGCCCTGTCTCAGCACTCGACTCTCCCCACACTGCTTGTCAGCTGGGTGCTGCCCTTCATGTCCCTGGCTACAGAGACCTCGTAGACGATGGGAACGATAATGGGTTTTATTAGGAAAGTTAACAGGTTACACTTCAGGTGAGAAATGCTCCACATACAGCTTCTCTGCCGTGCCAGAGGCAGGGCTCCCTCTGGCCCTCGGCCACTTAGCCTGGCCTCTGCCCTGCTTGGGCAATGTCATAAAACTCTTTGAGGACTGCCAATAAATGTCCCAGAGCCTGCCATTCACTCAGCCTGAAGGCCCCCGCTTCACCTCTGTGGGTCAGCACACTAAATCCGCCCAATTAAGCCAGTACCCAGAGACACGCCACTCCCCAAGCCAGCCTCCTGTCCAGAAAGAGCTTTGCCTGTCCTGTGGGCTGGGAGGTCGAGCTCTCTGTCCCATGCCTGGGTTCCTGCTTCTGTTCCTGCTGCTCCTCTGATATCAAAGCTGTCTCCCGGATTGAAGAGATTCGCTCACAGGGATCTCAGGGCCCAGAGGCATACATGTGTCTCTCCTGGCTTCCTTTTGTTGCTGGTCACATACCCCGGTCCCTGCTTCTGAGATGGGCCCATTTTATACCCAACAAGATGGTAACAACCGCAGCTGAATTATACCGTTGTAGCTTCTCTTCTCTTCCCTTCTTTTACCCAGACCCATCAGGAAAAGGTGGTTTAATGGTGTGGTAGTTGCATAATCTGGTGTCAACTTGAGACTACTGAGAGTGAATGGGGTGGAGTTTAGTCCATCAGGTCGCAGCTTGATGACTTCATTTGGAGGTGTGACGGGGATAAATAGCTCACTGGAGGCCAGGGATTCTCCCTGCGAGCCGTTCCTGTTGTCAGGCTAGATGAAGCTACACTGATGGCAGCCAGAGTCTTGGAGCTGGAAGAGCCCATGGAGACCCACATCAGCACTGAGATGCTTCCACGGCCACTGGATCCACAAGACTTTCCACCCACTGGCCTGTGATCTCCCTGCACTCAGCATCATTGCATGAGTTGTGTGAGTCTGAAGAGGAACTTTTAGACTGGTATCGGATATATGGGCTAATATCGGACTTATGGACTTGATCTGGACTGGGCTAGGATGTTTCCTCAATAAATTGCTTTTTTCAAATAAAGCTCTTTCTTATACACATATGAGTGTCTGCAGATTTGTTTCTCTAGTCCACCCAGACTAAGAGAAATGGCTAGGCCCAGCAGAGCCACCCAGAGAATTCGCTGTAGTGGAAAACGGCATTGTTGGGGAAAAGGTCAGAAAAGTTGTACTGAATAATATGTTCCCCGTTATGACAATGCACCTGCTCTTTCTTCAAGCGTAACAAAGGCTGTCCAACAAGAATTTCATAGGGAAACTTTACCTCACCCACTGATCGTGCCCCTGCAGACTTCTTTTTGTCCCTCAAATTCAAAGAATACTGAAAAGAAGCATGATTTGAGTCACAACTGCCCAAGTGGAAGTGTGCAGAATGGTTGAAGGCAAGGTTGAGAGCGATGGAAAACCCCACCTTCAGAAGTGTAGGGACCTTGATGGTGCGTGTGTCGAGAAACCACAGCATCACGGTTTCATGCCTTTGTTTAATAAAAGGGGTACAAGAGTTTGTAGCAACATTTTTTCCTGCATAGAAAAGCTTCCTGGGAAGCAGTGACAGGCCAGCAAACGGACCCTGCAGGGCAAGAAGACTCAGTGACGGGCCAGCAAACGGACCCTGCAGGGCAAGAAGACTCAGTGACGGGCCAGCAAACGGACCCTGCAGCATTTGTCAATTGCTTTTTCAGCATTCAAGGATACATCACAAACCCTCTCAAACCATCGAGCCTCAAGCTACCAACATCACCACCACCTGCTTACAAGATGTCTGAAAACGTGCCAGCCAGCTCTCTCCAGCGTTGGTGCGCATTGCGGCCAGCAGCACGTTGCTGCTTGGGGGCTGCCCATTTTATTCTCATCACCCAGGGTGGCTTCAGTGTGTCTTCAGAACATGCCCTCCCTTCCCCACGCCCTCAGCTGCGACCCTGGTACCATCATCTCTCTTCAATGACTTCTCTGCTTCCATCCATCCATAGCCTGAAGGATCCTTCTAGAACAGTGGTTCTCACCCTTCCTAACGCCGCGACCCTTTAATGCAGTTCCTCGTGTGGTGGTGACCCCCCAACCATAAAATTATTTTCGTTGCTACTTCATAATTGTGATTTTGCTACTGTTATGCATCGTCATGTGAATATCTGATATACAGGATGTGTTTTCATTGTTACAAATTGAACCATCATTAAACCATAGTGATTAATCACAAAAAACAATATGCAATTATATATTATGAAATATTTATTTCTAATTACAAGTAAATGAAATCTTGTCTTGAAGCCTGGTGTAGCATGGGTAACAGTCTTCATACCAGGGACTTGTATGTAGGCGGACCCGTCTGGAGGATAAAGGAGTGGTGTCTCGGTTCCTGAGACCATCCAAAATATGTGTTTTCTGATGGTCTAAGGCGACCCTTGTGAAAAGGTCGTTCGACCCCCAAAGGGGTCGCGACCCACAGGTTGAGAACGGCTGTTCTAGAACTTAATCACATCTTTGCTCAAAACCCTCAGGAGTTCCTCTTCTTACTTGGTGTAAAAGCCAAAAGCCTTCAAATGATCTTAAAAAATAAGCCTAGAGACCTGACCCTCTTTACCCATCAGACCGTGTCTCCTTCCACTCTTCCCCTAAACTCATTCAGTGTCAGCCGCTGGTGCTGGCCTCTGGTTCCTAACCAGTCAGTCCTCCTCCAATCTCAGGACCTTTATTCTCACTGGATTCTTTACCCGGGATTCTCGTCAACCATCGCAAATATCCAGATGATTCACGCGGCTGCTTCCTTCAGGCCTACTCAAAGATTGCCTTCCTGGAAAGACCTTGTGTTTCAGGCTAGATTCTCGAGAAAAGCAAGACCAGTGAAGCTTACTTTCCATTATTTTTTAATTCTAAAATGGAAACCCTTCCCAATATTTCCCTCTTCTGAATATTTACCACTCGTTCACTACTTGTCTCATATATTTCTGCTCTTTATCATCTTTACCCACTCTGAGAGATAAGGTCCACGAGAGTCAAGATTCTTGGTCTATTTTGTTCACTTCTGCTTAGAAGAGTGCCTGGCATTTATTTATAAACCAAACTCACTGTCACTAAGTTGATGCCGGTTCATAGCAATCCTATAAGATAGGGTTGAACTGCCCCTATGAGTTTCAGAAACTATAACTGTTTATGGGAGTAAAAATCTCTGTCTTTCTCCCATGGAACATCGGGTGGTATCAAACTGCTGGCCTTGTGAAAGGCAGCCCCACTTGTAACCACTACACCACTGGGCCGCCTATAGTAAGGGCTCAATAAATATTTTAATGAGTAAATAAATAGCCTCTAATAGAGAGAAAAGTAGAGTAAGACTTGATTTCAGACCATGATTGTGCTACTTACTGATGATGCGAACTTGCACACATCTGTGAGATTTCTGAGGCTCAGTATCTTCATCTGTAAAATGAGGTATACCCCAGCAAGGTTACATGGAGAACAAATGAGATCATTAGTAGGGTTGCGAATCCTTTAAACAATAAGTGCCAGCTAGAGGTGAAAAGCATGAATAGGGAAAAGGAAGCCTCCTTCCTGAGGTTCTCAGGTTTTGTTTGTGTGTGAAGATTCCCTTATTGGTATTGTCACTGGCTGGGTAGCATCTCTCCTGGCGTAGGAAAGTGTTCTCTGGTCTCTCCACTCAAGATACTTCCTTGTCTCACTAAGGACACCCAAGTATTCAATAACTTCTCCAAACCTGGGTACTGGTCATGCACCATAAATATTTTTCTCTGTTTTTTTTAGTATGTCTTGTTTTGTGTCCTCAACTCTACCTAGGCACCCCACTACTATGGCCACAACTTGACCTTGATATCACCCATGCCTTCTTTACCTCCCTAATCACTAAGGCACACAGCTGGTTAGATCTTATCCCTTGTCCTTTCGACTGCCCTGCTCACTGTTCTCACGGGTCAGCCAGGGTGCTGACCCTTTCCTTGCAACACATCCGTTCATCATTTCCCCTCTATCCAGCCCAGACCCTTGTCTATACGTCTAAGTACACTCTTATCATCCCTCGCCTCTCTAACTCTTGTACAGCAAAATTCCCATTCCAGATGAACAAAACTACCGGCTTCTTTCTTGCCTGCACATTAAGCAACCCAAATACTGTTGGAGAAAGCCTTATCATTAGGCATATGAGTTCCACTGAAATTCAGGACACAGTAATCCCTCTGTAGGACCAAAGAATGGTTGAAATTTTCGTGACATTTCAGATGGAAGTTTTACTATATTTCTGTGGTCCGCTCACATTCCTCCTGTAAACAACAACAATTCCAAACTTTTCCAATTCCCCTGAGCCTCATGCTTCCCCCATTTCTCTCAGCAAATGGCACAATCGCGAGCTCTTCCTTTATGGTAACTAGTAGCATCGAGCCCATTCCAAGTCATGGCTACCCCATGTATATCGGGGACATCGCCCAGTGCATCAGAGTAGGACTGTGTTCCATAGAATTGTTGGTTTTGCTTTGATTGTTGTCGAGGATGTCCACACCAAACCACACAGCAACTCCAGATTGTACCCACACCACGTGGTCACGTTTTTCTGAGTTGGGCAGCCATTCTCAGATCGTTGGAGGGGTTTCTTCTGCGTTGGCATAACCTCCAAAGGTCCTTACCCTTTCTTTCAAGTTGCTGTTGTCACTTCGCTTCCATCTAAAGGCTTCTTAAAGGAACATAATGTTGACGGCAGATATTTTGTTTAGTAGTTAAGCTAAGCTATTATTTGGTTCTAATAGACTCCAGAGGATACTCTTGTCTTAGGGTTAAAGATTATCTCAAGACAATATTTGCAGGGGTTCACCTGAACTTCATGGCTTCAGAAAGTCTGGATTCCAAGAGAATTTGAAATTATATTCTGCGTTTCCCCACTTTGATCATGATTCTTCTATAGAATCTTTGATCAAAATGATCAGTAATGGTGCTACATAGGGTTTTCTTTTTTTAAAAAATCACTTAATTAGGGGCTCATACAACTCTTACCACAATCCATACATACATCAATTGTGTAAAGCACATCTGTACATTCATTACCCTCATCATTCTCAAAACATTTGCTCTCCACTTAAGCCCTTGGCATTAGGTTCTCATTTTTCCCCTCCCTCCCGCTCCACTGTCCCTCATGAGCCCTTGATAATTTATAAATTATTATTTTGTCATATCTTGTCCTGTCCAACGTCTCCCATCATACACTTTTCTGTTGTCCATCCCCCAGGGAGGAGGTCACATGTAGATCCTTGTAATTGGTTCCCTCTTTACAACCACTCTCCTACCCTCCCAGTATCGACACTCACACTGCTGGTCCTGAAGGGATCATCCGCCCTGGATTCCCTGTGTTTCTAGTTCCTATCTGCACCAGTGTACATCCTCTGGTCTAGCCAGACTTGCAAGGTAGAAATGGGATCATGATACTGAGCGGGGGGAGAAGGGGTGGAAGCATTTAGGAACTAAAGGAAAGTTGTATTTTTCATCGGTGCTACATCACACCTTGACTGGCTCATCTCCTCCCCTAGACCCCTCTGCAAGGGGATCTCCAGTGGCCGACAAATGGGCTTTGGGTCTCCACTCTACACTCCCCCCCTCATTCATTATGGTAAGTTTTTTTGTTCTGTTGTTGCCTTATACCTGATCCCTTTGACACCTCATGATCGCACAGGCTGGTGCTCTTCTTCCATGTGGTCTTTGTTGCTTCTGAGCTAGATGGCTGCTTGTTTACCTTCAAGCCTTTAAGACTCCAGACACTATACCTTTTGGTAGCCGGGCACCATCAGCTTTCTTTGTCACATTTGCTTATGAACCCATTTGTCCTCAGCGATCATATCATGGAGGTGTGCACCCAATGATATGATTTTTCTTTGTTCTTTGATGCCTGATAACTGATCCCTTCAGCACCTCATGATCACACAGACTGGTGTGATTTTCCATGTGGGTTTTATTGCTTCTGAGCTAGATGGCCGCTTGTTTACCCTCAAGCTTTTAAGACCCCAGACGCTATATCTTTTGACAGCTGGGCACCATCAGCTTTCTTCACCACATTTGCTTATTCACCCGCTTTGTCTTCAGCAGTTGTGTCGGGAAGGTTAGCATCATAGAATGCCAATTTAATAGAAGAAAGTATTCTTGCATTGAGGGAGTACTTGAGTGGAGGCCCAATATCCTTCTGCTACCTTAATACTAAACCTATAAATATAGATACATAGATCTATTTCCCCATCCTCATATATAAATATATTTACATATGTACATGTCTTTATGCAGACCTCTATAAATGCCCTTTGCCGCCCACCTCTTTCCTCTATTTCCACATAGGGTTTTCTATGACTCATTTTAAATAAGTAGATCACCAGGCCTATTTTCTGATGCACCTTTGGTTAGATTCAATCCTCCAACCTTTGGAGGAGCTATGGAGTTTATTAACTGTTTTCACTACCTGGGGATGTCCTTCGTATTAACAGATACATCTGCAATCTTTGTTTTAGACTTAAAGGAAAACAATCTATGCACAAAACTAGAATATCAATAAAGAGTTGGCTATTATAAGAAGGAACTCAAAAGAAATTCCGGAACCAAAAAGAGCAATAACTGAAATTTTAAAATTCACTGCAGAGGTTCAAGAACAGATTTGAGTTAACAAAAGAAAGAATTGGCAAGCAATTGAAATTATCCAGTCTGAGGAACAGAAAGAAAATTAAAGAAAAAGAAATGAAGGTTTAGGGACATATTGGATACCACCAAGCAGACCAATACAAGTGTTTTACAGAAAAAAGAAAAGGTATTTTAAAAAATAATAGTAGATGAGTTAGTTTATTGCACCAATCTAGTTGATGAACACATGTGGGGTTCATTGAAGGGCGGAGGGATACATGACTCAGTGAGCTTCGCCTTTTGAGTTCTCGGGTCTCTTGCTTTCTGACAGTCGGACCAGGGTGCAGTTGCCTTAGCCAGTTCCCTGCTTTAGCTGGCAAGGCTCACTTCCTTCAAGACATCCCTGAGGAGAAGCCACATGGACCTATCCCGATGCAGCCCTGGGTGCTGGACCTGCCATGTGGAGACCCCTGCCAGTGCTGAGATGCTTACATACTCACTGACTCGGCTTTCCCCCTGTAGTTGGCATCATTGCGTCTGTTTTGTGAGCTGGAGGAGGACTTTGTGGATTGGTGTTGGACATATGGGTTAATGTTGGACTTGTGGGCTTGGGCAGCACTGGGTTGGAATGTTTTCTTGATTAGCACTTAACCTTTATATAAAACTCTCTTATACATGAGTTTCTGGGATTTGTTTCTCCAAAGTACCCAGACTAATACAGTAGAAAATTTCTCCAATTTGATGAAAGTCATGAACCCCAGGTAGGATAAACACAAAGAGATTCACACTGAGACAACTTCTGATGAAGCTGTTCAAAATAAAAAACAAACAGAGAATCTGGAAAGCACCCACAGAGAACTGAATTACATCTAACAGAGCCTAAAACAAATAATAATAATATTAAGTGCCTATTTCTCTTCCGAAACTATAGACACCATAAGACAGTGGGGTGACTATTTTTTTTCTTTTATTCATTTTATTGGAGGCTCATACAACTCTTATCACAATCCATTCATCCACGCATTGTGTCAAGCACATTTGTACATTTGTTGCCATCTTCATTCTCAAAACTTGTTCTTTCTACTTGAGCCATTGGTAATCAGCTCCTCATTTTTTCCCCTCCTTCTCCACACCCTCCTTCCATCACAAACCCTTGATAATATTTTTTCATGTCTTATACTGTCCGATGCCTCCTTTCATGCACTTTTCTCTCTGTCCCCCAGAGACGGGATTATACGTAGATCATTGTGATCGGTTCCCTCTTTCTCCCCAACCTTCCATTTCCCCTCCTGGTATCGCTACTCTCATTATTGGTCATGAGGGGTTTATCTGTCCTGTGTACAGTGTACATCTTCTTATCTGTACCAGTGTACATCTTCTGGTCAAGCCAGATTTGTGAGATAGAACTGGGATCATGATAGTTGGGGGGGGGGGGGGGGGCGGTGGCGCAGGGAGGAAACATTAAAGAACTAGAGGAAAGTTCTATGTTGCATCAGTGTTATACTGTACCCTAACTGGCTAATCTCCTCCCCAAGACCCTTCTGTTGACTACAGATGGTCTTTGGGTCTCCACTCATACTTCCTCTCATTCACAATGATATGGTTTTTTTGTTCCTTGATGCCTGATACTCGATTCCATCTATACCTCATGATCACACAGGCTGGTGTGCTTCTTCCATATGGGCTTTGTTAATTCTCAGCTAGATGGCCGCTTTTCTATCTTCAAGCATTTTAGATCCCATATGGGCTTTTGATAGCCGGGCACCGTCAGTTTTCTTCACATTTGCTTATGCACCCACTTTGTCTTCAGCAATCATGTGGGGAAGGTGAGCATCATGGAATGCCAGTTTAATAGAACAAAGTGTTCTTGCATTGAGGGAGTACTTGAGTAGAGGCCCGATGTCCATCTGCTACTTTAATATTAAACCTATAACTATATGCACATAGATCTATTTCCCCATTGCCATATATAAATATATTTACCGATATACAGGTCTATATTTAGACCTTTATAAATGCCTTTTGCTTCCGATTTCTTTCATCTATTTCCTTTTACTTTCCTCTTGTCCCACTATCATGCTTCATTTGCGTTTCAGTAATTCCTCTCAGTTGCATTGTCCTTAATCAAGCCCTACCAGGACTCCTACACCCTCCTCACCATCGATTTTGGGTCACTTGTTCCCCTGTCCTTGGGTCTGTTAACACACCTCCTTTCCCCCCACCTCCTATTCTCTCATGTCTACCTGGAACCAGTCCCGTTGTTTCCTCCTCCAGGTTTTTTATCCTGCCTGTCTTATCTAGATAGACCTGCAGAGATAATAATATGCACAAAAAAATAAGACAGAGCAAAACAAAACAACAAAAGAAAATAAAATAACAACAACAAACAAAAACCCCCAATGACCAAAAAAATATGCCTGTAAATAGTTCAAGGTCTGTCTGTTGACCTTTAGGAGTGTTTTACAGTCAAATCTGATGGGGTGCCATACCCTGGCCCCAAAGTCTATTTTTGGTATTCCCTGGGGACTTCATTGCTCTGTTCCCCTTGCTATTCTGTTGCATGCCCTTAGTGTTTCACCTCAATGTAGTGGGATCAGATCAGGCACAATTCCCCCACTGTGTCTCCATTGCTGTCCCCCGTATCACTAGGGGTCAGTGAGGGACATCGTGTCTTGTAGTGGGGCCGGCCCTATGGTCCTCTCTGTGCTTTGGCTGCTCTGGGCGGGAATATCATCCTCAGGGCTTGGTGGGCCAGGATATGCTGCACTCTCTCTTCCTGCCCCTTCATTTGCTCCTGTGTGCTCTGATCAGAGATGTTCCTCTCCCTGAGCTGTAGCTTCAGTGCTGTCCTCTGAAGTGAATTCTTCTTCAGGAAGGGGGATGACATTTTTAAAGGGCTGAAAGAAAAAAACAAAAGAAAAGAAAACCTGTCAATCCAGACTCCTATATCCTGAGAAAACTGTCCGAAAGAGAGAGTGAAATGAAGACATTCTCAGATAAGCAAAAGCTGAGCAAGTTCATTACAAGCAGACTGTCCATACGGGAAATGCTAAAGGGAGTCTTCCAGGTTGATGAGCAAGCACAGCAGGTAGTAACTTGAAGCAGCAGGAAGAACAAAGGTCTCCAGGAACGGTAATTTCATGGATAAATAAAGCTGATGCAGTTTCACTGTTGTTGTTTTTGCGTGTGACTTTATCTATTCTTTCTAGTGTTATATTTAAAAAGACATTTTAGGATAATTAAAAATGTATGTGATTGAGCACACATGGACAAGATGTAATTTGTGACAACAACGTAGGAGTGGGGACAGAACTTTATAGGAATAGAATTCCTGTATTATTAAAATTACATTAATTCTAACTAAAGTGTCATAAATATAGGATGGCAAGTGTAATCTCCATGGTAACCACAAAGAATCTCTTTAAACTTTACCCAAAAGGAAACGAGAAGATAATCAAAATGTGTACTATAAAAAATAAACTAAATTCAAAAGAAAGCAATATGCAAGGAAATGAGAGAACATAAAAGGCAAAAGACACAGAGAACACATGGCAAAATAGCAGAAATAAATCTTTCCCGATCAGTAATTATGATGTATACGATTTAGTTGTTATGCAAAATGGAGTTCTCTTGGACATGATGAATCTTGAAAACTTTATGTTGACTGAGGTAAGTCAGACCAAAAAACCCACAAAGCTTGTGTAATCTCACTGATATGAAGTCTTTAGAGCAGGAAATGTTGAGACAGAAGTAGAATCGTGGTTACCAGGAACTGGAAGAAGGGAAGGATGGGGAATTATTACTCAATAGATTCTGTTTTAGATGACTAAAAACTTCTGGAAGTAGATGGTGGTGGTGATGGGTGTACAACATGAATGTACTTGATCACATCTTGAATTGTGCTTTCCCCAGACCCACCCAAATACACAGCAACTCAGTGGGGCCAGAATTCTCAGTTTAGCAGGCATATAACAATATAGTTTGGGCATTATGTCATGATGTAGTTTGGCAGTTAGGTAATAACATAATTATCCCTGCAGTGTGATTAAATGTAGTTATCCTTCATTTGTGATATGTTGTAAATTCTGACCTCTGTGTTAGGGAGGCATGATTAGAGAGTTATGTTAATGAGGCAGGATACAATCTAAAGGACTGGGTTATATTTTGAATCAATCTCCTTTGTGCTATAAAAGATGAAATACATGAGCTGAGAATAAGACACTTGGCTACCACAAAGAAGAACATAGCACATTTGGGGGCTTAGGGTCCCTGTGCTGAGAAACTTCTAGATCCAAGGAATTCTGATGCCATGACAAACGGCATCATATTACAAGATATACAATAGATGTACACGAAACATTGAGCCCACAAGAAATGAAAGTCTCCTCCAGAACCAACACAGAGAGAAAGCCTTCCCCTGTAGTCAGCACTCTGGATTAGAACTTTCAGCCTCATAAACTGAAGAAAATTCATTTTTATTTCTTAAAGTCATCCACTTGTTCTCTTTTCTGTTATAGCAGCACCAGATGACAAAAACAGTATCACTGAGTTATACACTTAAAAATAGTTGAAGTGGCAAGTGACACTAAAATCTTAAAATAAAGAGATATGGGGAAAACAAAGGATCTGAACAGGTATTTTACCAAAGTATTATATACAGATGGTAAACAAACACATGAAAAGATGGTCCATATCATTATTAAATAGATGCAACACAAATCCATAATGAGATAGCATGGTACACTAAAATTTAAAAATACTGACATCAAATTCTGGCATGGATATAGAAAAACTGGATTATTCCTGTAGGAAAAGGTGCTGGTGATAATGTAAACTTGCTTAGCTACTCTGGAAAACAGTTTCTAAATAAAACCTAAATATGCAATTACCATATAACCCAGAGATTGCACTCTTGGGCATGTATCCCAGGGAAATCAAAACATGCATAAGCTCACACACACACATGAATGCACCCACCCACTTGTGTTCATAATACTTTATTCAGATGGCCTGTAACGCGTAAATGGTTGAAAGAACTATGGTCTAGTCTTACCATAGAATACTCAAAAGCAAAGAGGAATAAGCTATATGTCATTTATTTAAAAATTTTGGAAATGGCAAAAATTTGGAAATGGAGACCAGATTAGTTGTTGACAGGGCTTAGCAATGGAAAAGTGGGTAAAAAGGAGGTAAGTATAATTATCAAAGGCCAGGATGAGGGATCGTTGTGGGAATAGAGCTCTTTTGTTATCCTGAGTAGTGTGGTACATATACAAACCTGTACTGTGTGGGAAATTGTATAGACCCAAATACACATCTATAAATGAGTGCTAGTAAAACTGAGGCAATCTGAATAGGAACAGTGGATTATCTCAATCACTATATTATAGTATAGTTTTATAAGATGTTACTCTTAAGACCTTTCTCAGACTAAAACTGCTACACTTTTCCCAGTTATCTTTATAATTGGGAGAAGGTATATCAGGAGACATTCGCTGGAGTGCCAAGCATATTCTTCTAGGCTTGCAGTGTGACACAACTTGACCTCCTCCTGATGATCCCGGTCAGTCACCTCAGCAGGTGTGGTGAGTCCTTCTGTGGTTTGCTGGTCTCCAGGCACGAGGACTCTGAAGTACTGTCCCAGAATCCCAGAAAGCAAGGAGGGTGGAGGGGAGAGAATGTCTCACCATCTCTCTCATAGAAAGGCGCCAGCACCGGGCTACCACTTGATTGGCAGGTTGAATTCCACCCCTACCATCACACAGGTGCCATCACATTGGCACAGAATGTGACCACACTGAGGATGACGAGGCCCTAGAATAGGCGGTAGAGAAGGGAAATGGCGAGTATCAGTGGCAGGGGTAGGAGTAGGAGATGGAAGCTAATTCTTCCCATTAACCTCCCTGCACGTTGCTCATGGAAACAAGGCCCACCAGAATCCTGGTGAAGCTATGACCAGATGGAGTGAGCTTAGTGCAAGAAGCAAGTGGATTTGAGTCGGGCAAGAAGAGGTTTGCAATGGTTACTGTGGTGCCATATTCCCCCTCTTTATCACCAAGACATCCAATCTAGAGCATCCAGGAGTGTTGGCCGTGTCCCGTTCAGGGCCCTGCTGCCAGGGGAGGGTGCGTTTTTGGCTCAATGCTACGCTTCCTCAGTGTGGACAGGCCACAGCCCCAAACCAGTCAACAGGGCTACCAAGCCCGGGGCTGGTGCCACAGTATGAAACAACCCCGTCTAAGGAACGTCTGAGCATTAACTCGCTCAAAGCAAACGCTTGACTCTTCCTAAACTAGTACCCTTTCCTCACTTCAGTAAATGCCAGTTGTGGTACTTACATAACCTGGTGTCAATTTGGGACGTGAGAGCATTAAGAGTGAAGGGGTGGAGTCTAGTCTGTTGATTGGGTTATAGCCAAGGAAGCCTCCTCGTGGGCACGGCCTTCCCCTGAGAATTCTGGGAGCTCCTGTATTTCCTCCTTGGAGGTGGGAGACACATCTCTCTCTGCTCACTCCCTGAGAGACGCTCTACTGACAAGACATGTGGCAGTACACTGATAGACCCCACGGCCTGGGGACGGAGAAGCCACGTGGAGAGATGTGCCAGCACTGAGACACTTCTATCGCCACTGGATCCCCGCGATTTTGAACCCACTGGCCTGTGATCTTCCTGAGTACGGCATCATTGCCTGTGTTTTGTGAGTCTAAAGAGGACTTTATAGATTGATATCGGACATATGGGCTAATATCAGACATATGGATGTGATCGAACTGGGCTGGGATATTTTCTTAATGTTGCTCTTGTATATAAAGCTCTTTCTTATACACATATGAGACTCCCTGGATTCGTTTCTCTAGTCTACCCAGACTAACGCACCTATTCCATCTTTTCCATTGTCTAGTTCAAGACTTGAGCATCACCCTGACTCCTCTTCCTCTCTCTCTCTCTCTCTCTCTCTCTCTCTCTCTCTCTCTCTCTCTCTCTCTCTCTCTCTCTCTCTCTCTCTGGTTCCCTACATCAGATGCACCAGCAAACCTCACAGGTTCTGCCTTTCCATCCACAATCTGACCACTTCTCAGCAGGGCCTTGCTAACCCAGTTCCAGAACCCTTCAGCTCTCCTGACTTGTGTCTTCATTGGGCTCCCTCCTTCCATCCTGGCCCTTTTCAATCTATTCCATGAAAGCAACGGAGTGATTCTGTTAAAAGCCAAGTCAGATCAAACCTCTCTACCAATGAATTCTTCTAGTGCAGCGGTTCTCAACCTTCCTCATGCCGCGACCCTTTAATACAGTTCCTCATATTGTGGTGACCCCAACCATAAAGTTATTTTTGTTGCTATTCCATAACTGTAATTTTGCTACTGTTAAGAATTGGGCAACCCCTGTGAAAGGGTTGTTAGACCCCCAAAGGGGTCACGACCCACAGGTTGAGAACTGCTGCGCTAGTGGCTTCTTATTACAAGTTAAAATCTAGCAAGTGTAGCCTGTGACACCCTACATGATCTGGCCACATGCCACCTGTCTGACCTCCCCTCCTCCCCTCTTCCCCTCACGCTCCCTCGGCAATACAAAAGGAATGAGCTATTGATAAAGGCAGTGACTTGGATGGATTTTCAGGAAACTATATTCCAGCCACTGGTCTTGCTGTTTCCCAAGACTGCCATGGATGCTCCTGCCACTGGGTCTTTATATCTGCTTTGCCCCTCTCCTTGGAACGCTTTCCCCAAAGAGGACCATGTGGCTTGTCACCCCACTCCCTGGGTAATGCTGTTCAAATATCACTTGATCGGAAAAAAAACGTGTTTCCTGGCCCTTATGCATAGGAGCAAACCCCACTCCCACTTTGTATCCATCTACTCTCCCGACCCCTCTCATTCTGCTTTGGTAAGTTTGTTAGGTGTGATTGAATTGGTTCCGACCCACAGAGCTCCTATGTACAACAGGGAAAGGCTACCCATTCCTGACGCCATCCTCACAAGGGATGTCGTGTTCGAGTCCATTGTTGCAGCCACTGTGTCAGTCCTTCTGCCTGCGAGTCTTCCCCTCCTTCACGGGCACTTGACTTGGCCAAGCATGATGTCCTTCCCAGGGACTGGTCTCTCCTGAGAACATGTCCGCAGTATGTGGGATGAAGTCTTGCCATCCTCGCTTCTAAGGAGCATTCTGACGGATTTGTCTTCCACGTCAGACTTGTTTGTCCTTCTGGCAGTCCAGAGCACCTGCAGTATCTTTCAACAACACCCTAATTCAAGTGCAATTGCCACCTCACATGAAATGCTTCGCTTCCTTCTCGATCTCGCTCCACTAGAATGTACGTTGCATAAAGACAAGTACATTCCCCTGTTTGGTTTATTGCTTTACATCTCCTACTGCTACAACAGGGCTTGACCTCTAGAACGAAAAATAGAGGGGAGATGTTCGTTGAATGAACAAATCCATTTCAGGGACTTTATCATTTAGCCTTTCACACGACCACTCCAAAACAGGTCCATCCTGACGTCAGAGACAGCGAGACACCCAGAGGAGCAGCCCTGAGTGGAGAAAGAAACATGGCGTGGGCAACATCCAGGACATAAGCAGAAGCACCTTGGGGGAAATGCCTCTTCCTGGGGGAGTTCACCGTCCTGAGCCTGCGGTACTGCGGTGCGACTGCAGAAAAGGAAAGAGCCGAGTCTGAGGGAAGAGCTTGTGGCCTGACTCTAGGCCAGCAGGTCCACCAGGCTCGGTGCTAAGCACCCACGATATTTTTAAGGACCCGCACACAAATTTTTAGATTTTAATTTATTTTAAAATCAGAAGGGAAATGAGTAACTTAACGAATATGTGGCAGCAAAGCCAGCCTGGATTATAGTCACCTTTATACCATTCCAGTCATAAACTAGATTTTTTTTAATGGAACAAGGAAAGGCTTTGGGGTCAAAAAAACCCCCATGAAATTCAGATTCTGACCCGGTGACCATAGGGCTCTGTCTAGTAACAAGGCCCAATCAGGACAGGGAGATGTGGGTGCTGATGCGCATCCAAGCCCAGCTTTTTAGACTTAATTTATAAATGGCTTTCTGAAGTTCTGAAAAGTTTGACAATTTCCCGCCAAGACCACAGAGGTGGTACAAGGTCATGCCACGAACAGAGCCGAGGACATTGGAGACCAAGCCTCAGACTCGATCACTGCACGGAGCACAGAGAGGCCTGGATAGAGGGTTAGAGACGTTTCCTCACAGAAGCACTGCCTACCTCCCTGAGTCACCCAGTTCCACCCTGCACTTTCTCAGCTCCGATTCCCCTCATCAATCTCAGCCCAGTGCCAAGGCTCTGCCCCGCCCCTGGTTCCAGGTCTTAATCATGAGCCTTTGGGGAAGCAGGATTAAATGGTAATGCCCCACCCTATGTACTAGGCAGGTCTGGCTGCCCTGCCCTGGTGGCCAGTCCCTCCCAGGGAGCATGGCCTTGCACTTGAAGAAGAAAGGAGCAGGCATAGAGGGGCGGTCTGAGTGCCAAGTTCTGGGTACTAGTCTTTTTTTTTTTTTTTAAGAATTCTATTAGGGACTCATACAACTCTTATCACAATCCATACATACATCAATTGTGTAAAGCACATCTGTACATTTTTTGCCCTCATCATTTTCAAAACATTTGCTCTCCACTTAAGCCCTTTGCATCAGGTCCTCTTTATTTCCCCATCCCTTCCCGCTCCCCCCTCCCTCATGAGCCCTTGATAATTTATAAATTATTATTTTGTCATATCTTGCCCTGTCCAACGTTTCCCTTCACCCCCTTTTCTGTTGTCCGTCCCCCAGGGAGGAGGTCACATGTAGATCCTAGTAATCAGTTCCCCCTTTCCAACCCACTCCCCCTCTACCCTCCCAGTATCACCCCTCACACCCATGGTCCTGAAGGTATCATCCACCCTGGATTCCCTATGGCTTGAGGCCTTTTTATCAATTCTCTTTTCCCCTCTCTCCCCACCCTCCCCTCTCAGGAACCCTTGACAAATTCTATATCATTATTTTTTCATATCTTACACCGTACGCTGTGTCCCTTCACCTACGTTTCTGTTGTTTGCCCCACCCCTCACACCCCTGATCCTGAAGGTATCATCCACCCTGGATTCCCTGTGCCTCCAGCTCCCATATGCACCAGTGTACATCCTCTGCTCTATCCAGACTTGCAAGGTAGAATTCAGATCATGATAGTTGGGGGCGGGGAGGAAGCATTTAGGAACTGGGGGAAAGCTGTATTCTTCATCGGTGCTACATCGCACCCTGACTGACTCATCTCCTCCCCTAGACCCCTCTGCAAGGGGATCTCCCGTGGTCAACAAATGGGCTTTGGGTCTCCACTCTGCACTTCCCCCTTCATTCACTATGGTATACACACACGCACACGCACACACACACACACACACACACACACACATATATATATATTCTTTTTTTTTTTTTGCATGATGCCTTATACCTGGTCCCTTTGGCACCTCATGATCGCACAGGCTGGTATGCTTCCATGTGGGCTTTTTTGCTTCTGAGCTAGATGGCCGCTTATTCACCTTCAAGCCTTTAAGACCCCAGACACTATCTCTTTCGATAGCCGGGCACCATCAGCTTTCTTCGCCACATTTGCTTATGCACCCATTTGTCTTCAGTGATCCTATCATGGAGGTGTGCAGCCAATGATATGATTTTTTTTGTTCTTTGATGCCTGATAACTGATCCCTTTGGGACCACTCGATCACACAGGCTGGTGTGTTCTTCCATGTGGGCTTTGTTGCTTCTGAGCTAGATGGCCACTTGTTTATCTTCAAGCCTTTAAGACCCCAGTCACTATCTCTTTTGATAGCCGGGCACCATCAGCTTTCTTCAACACATATACTTGTTCACCTGCTTTGGCTTCAGCAGTTGTGTCTGGAGAGTGAGCATCATAGAGTGCAAATTTAATAAAAGAAGGTATTCATGCATTGAGGGAGTGCTTGAGTAGAGGCCCAAGGTCCTTCCGCCACCTTAATACTAAACCTATAAATATAGACACATAGATCTATTTCCTCATCCTCATATATATATTTGCATGTACATGTCTTTGTCTAGACCTCCATAAATGCCCCTTGACTCCTAGCTCCTTCCTTCATCTCCCTTGACTTTCCTCCTGCTATTTGCATATCTTACATCATCCTCCGTTATAGGTTGATCCTTGTGATCGATTTCCCCCTCTCATTTCTCCCCCCCACCCTCCCCTAATCCTCCTGGTATCTCTACTCTCATTGTTGGCCCTGGTGGGGGGGTGGTATCTATCCTGGATTCCCTGTGTTGTGGGCTCTTATCTGTAGCAGTGTGCATGAATTCTGGTCTAATCTGATTTTTAAGGTAGAATTGAGGTCATGATAGTGGGGGGAAGGAAGCACCAAAGAACTAAAGGAAAGTTGTATGTTTCGTCAGTTCTACACTGCACCCTTACCTGCTCATTACTTCCCTGTGACCCCTCTGTGAGGGGATGTCCAATTGTTTGCAGATTGGCATTGGGTCTCCACTTCATGCCCCCTCATCCCCCCCACCAATTGGGTATGATTTTTTTCTGGGTCTTAGGTGCCTGGTACCTGATCCCATCAACACCTCATGATCACACAGGCTGGTGTGCTTTTTCCATGTGGGCTTTGTTGCTTCTCAGTTAGATGGTCACCTGTCTATCTTCAAGCCATTAGGACCCCAGAAACTATATGTTTTCATAGCCGGGTACCATCAGTTTTCTTCACCACATTTACTTATGCACCCATTTTGTCTTCAGCAATCGTTTCAGGTAAGTGAGTATCACAAAATGCCAGATTGTTAGATCAAAGTGTTCTTGCATTGAGGGAATACTTGAGTCGAGGCCCAATATCCATCTGCAACCTTAATTCTTAACATATAGATATAAGTACACAGTCTATTCCCCTCTCATTATATGTATATTTACATATGCACATGCCTGTATTGAGACCTCTATAAATGTGCTTTGCCTCCTGACTCTTTCCTCTATTTCCTTTTACTTTCCTCTTGTCCCACCATGGTGTGTAGCCTTCACTCAGGTTTAGTAATTCCTCGCTGCTACATGGCCCTTGATTAATCCAGGGGGCTCTGTTCTACTTCTCCACATGTTTGAAGTCTATCAAGGGGGTCCCTCTCAGGTACAAAAGGTTAAGTACTGGACGACTTACTAACCAAAAGGTTGGTGGATCAAAGACACCTTAAAGCGCCCCAGAAGCAAAGGCTGATAATGCACTTCCAGAAGCTCACAGCCTTGAAACTCCTGAGCAGCACAATGCCACTCTGCACATGAGGTCACCATGAAACAGAACCCACAGGATGGCAACTGCAAACAGCACCAACGTGGCATAGACGGGAGGACCTCCTCAAGGCTATGTTCCAGTCGGACCTGCCCGCGTCTTTGGACTCAATTTGGTGGGGTCTTTGATCCAATTATGGCTTTATGTGGCTTTTTGATTGGATGTCTACTCTTCCTAACTGTTTCTTTCAGCTTCGTTTTATCATTTACCTATTGCTCCATAATAATCCACCCCCAAATTCAGTGTCTTAAGATTTTTTGCCCATGACTCAAAACCCATGACTGGTATCAGTCGGGTGGTTCTCGATTGACTGCATCTGTTGGGTGTAGCTCAGACATGCGGAAGCTTGCCTGTGCCGTAAGATCCGAGAGGCCTTTCATTCACACAGTTGATGCCTCCTTTGGGAAGGCTGGAACATCGAGGGGATCCCTGGCTTCCCTAGCCAGGGGGTGTCTCCCTCCAGAACGTCTCCCTGAGCTTCTCACCAGCAGACTAGCCTAGACTTCCTTAGACCACGGTGGCTGAGTTCCAAAGGGATGCTTGTCAAAAAGTCAAGCCTCAATGTGCAAGCACTTAACTGTTTGCTTCATGTTTGTTACAAAGTCGTCGCACAGCCAAGCCCAGGGTCTTCCAAAGAGTACTACCGCTGGAAGGTGTGGTTTGGGAGGCTGCCAGGGTCCACCACAAGTAATAAACGCAGCAGAGCCTGGATTTATGTGGGGGACTCACTTCAATGGGAGAAAGATGAGACTTTCTGCTCCCATCAGGAGTGACAGTCTCGGAAACACAGGGGAAGTTCTACCCGGTCCTATAGGGTCACTAGGAGTCGGCATCCACTCGATGGCGCTGAGTTTGGTTTGGCTTCACATCAAATCGCAGAGTCTAGAGTAGTGTATTGGCACCACATGAAAACCCATTACTACTGGATCAACTCTGGCTCAGGGCCGCCTACGTACATCCAAGTAGAACTATGTTCCACTCGGTTTTCAACGGCTGGTTTTGCTAAAGCAGATTGTCAGATGCCTCGGAAAGCCTTCAAACTGCCAGTGAGTAGCTGAGCGTGCTCGCTGCACGCACTGCCTAAGGACCTCAGAGTACTTTGGCAGGTACCCAGTAAACGTTTGTTGACTGACTGACTGAATGACGGACGAGTATAGTTCAATGCCGGGAAATCTCTAAGGATGAGCCTTGCAGATAAATGCCCAAAGTTGCTGCATGAGGAAATCAAGGACCGGAAAGAAAAGGTGGTTCAGCATCAATAACAAATGGATCAATTTGGGTGAATTTAACTTCGGCTTTACCCGTTGAGCTCCAGACAAGAAGGAGGAGGAGGAGAAATGAGAAAGCACTAAATTAAGGAATCAACTACATTCTGTTCATCACTGGTAAGCCTCACAGAGAATGCTGAAGGATACGGGGCCACTGAGGTCACAGAAACAAACACACACACAACTCACTGCCATTGAGTCAGTTCTGCCTCAGAGATCACCTGCAGGGCAGGGTAAAAGTACCCTGTGGATTTCTGAGACTGTAACTCTTTGTGGGAGTAGAAAGCCTCAGCTTTCTCCTGAGGATCGGCTGGTGGTTTCGAACTACCAACTTCGAGGTTAGTGGAAACCTACTGTACCACCAGGGCTCCTTGAGGTCACAAGAGAAACAAGAAATAAAGACCAACCTCCCCAAAATGACTCATAGCCACCCTGCACAGAACAGAGTAGAGCTGCTTCTTAAGGTTTCTAAGCAGAGGGAACGGGGAGGGAGGGGGAAAAAAGAGGACCTGATGCAAAGGGCTTAAGTGGAAAGCAAATGCTTTGAAAATGATTAGGGCAAAGAATGTACAGATGTGCTTTATACAATTGATGTATGTATATGTGTGGATTGTGATAAGTGTTGTATGAGTCCCTAATAAAAATGTAAAAAAAAAAAAAAAGGTTTCCAAGCTTTCCAGAATTTTTCTTTCTGCCTAATTATGTGTTAGGCACTATGTTAGGGGGCATTGTGAGGTCGATACTATTTAAGAAATAAAGACAGAAAAAGTAAGCAATATAGGCCTAATAATGGCCTTAACACAGTGACTAGCATATAATAGCCTCAGAGAAATATTCTGGAAAGAAAAAATAGAATTGAATCAGGAAGTGAAGTGAAAGAGTATCTAATTCAAGGGCCATCAAATTACAACCCAGGGGCCAAATCAGAACTTGGTTTGGTTTTAACTCCTCGTTTCTCCCTTGCAGAGCCCTGGCGGCACAGAGGCGACACACTCAACTGCTAAACTCAAGTTTAGCAATTTGAACTAACTAGCTGCTTCTTAACCAAAAAACGAGGCAGTTTGCTCTCATAAAGCTGGTAAGTCTTGGATCCCCACAGGGACTGTCCCAACCTGGCCTGCACATAGGGCCACTATGCATCAGCATGAGCTCCGTGGCAGCGCTTTGTGTTTGGTTGTTTGAAATTACTCCCTCTCCTTAGCTTCTGGTAACAGCTAGTCTTTTATCTTGATGAATTTTCCTATGCTAGATTTTTTAGATAAGTGGGGCCACACAATGTTTATTTTTTTGTGTCTGACATATGTCACTTAGCATAACTTTCCCAAGCTTCCTCCCCAGAGTGACATGTATCAGAACTTCATTTCCCTTTAAACCTCTGTCATTGAGTCAATGCCAACTCACGCTCACCCTATAGGGGATTTCAGAGACTGTAAATCTTTGCTGGAATAGACCGCTTCATCTTTCTCCCTCAGAGCAGCTTCTGGGTTTAAACCACCAGCCTGTTGGTTACAGCCCAGCACCCATCCCGCAGTGCCACCTCCACTGTATGTGTGTGCTTACATCGTGTCCGTCCACCCATCTGCTGATGGACACTTGGGTTGCTTCCATCTCTGGCCGCTGTGATTAGGGCTGCAGTGTTCACTGGTGCATGTATGCCTGTTTGAGTGCCTGCTCTCATGTCTGTGGGATGTATGCTTTGGAGTAGAATTCCTGAGCCATTTAGTAGTTCACAGGAGAAAGATGAGGCTGGCTGCTTCCATAAAAATGCACAGTCTCAGAAATCCTATACATGTTAGCAATGATTCAGAATCATTTCAATAGCAGGGTTTTTTTGGGGGTGGGGGGCAGGATGAGGGATGTGCAGGGGAGGGCACAGTAATTCAATGTTTAATTTGTTGAGGAACCACTAAGCTATTTTCCACAGCAACTAAAGCATCTTACATTCTCATCAGCGATGCATGAGGCTTCCAATTCCTCCCCAGCTTCACAGAAATTAATTATTTTCTAGTGTTTGTTTGTTTTTATAAAAGCCATCCTAATAAGGGCAAAGTGGTAGCTCACAGTGGGTTTTCTTTTCTTTTGTGTGTGTGAATTGACTGAAAGTTTATAGAGAGGACCATAGTTTTAAATTCAACAATTCGTGCATCTTTTGCTTCAGCTCATGTGTTGCAATCTCCTCAATATACCACTGAGCTCACTGACTTCCGGTGGTTCTTCTGTTTGTTTCTGTTCTTTGAAGCAAACCCAGAGACACTCATAAATGCGTAGGAGAGCTTTGTGCATTCAGAAAACATCCCAGCCCAGTCCAGATCAAGTCCATACGTTTGATATTCGCCCATATGTCCAAACTAGTCCATAATTTCCTCCTCAGACTCACATTGCTATGAGCAATGTTGCAGAATTCAGGAAGATCACAGGCCAGTGGGTGGAAAGTCTTGTGGATCCAATGGCAGGGGTCTTCACGTGGCTCCTCCAACTCCAGGACTCTGGCTGCTTCATGTGGCTTGTCAACAGGAATGCGTGCCAGAGAGAGAATATGGCCCTTCTCCAAGGATAGAGAGCGGAAGTTCCCAGAATCCTCAGGAGACAGTCACACCTACAAGGAGGCATCATCAGGCTGTGACCTGATTGACAGGCTAGACTCCACCCCTTCACTCTTAATAGCCTCAAATTGACATGAGATTATGTACCTACCACACTAACCTTCTATATTTTGTCCTGAGTAAATGCTGCCCTTTTAAAAATCTTAAATTGTGGATTATTCTAATACAGACGTGAGTCCAGTGGAATGTATGGAAGGATGATGACACTGTAACATCTCATGACATGGATGGATTTGGAGGCCATCATGTGGACTGAAGTTTGTCAATCACAAAAGGGGAAACTCTGTACAAGATGAGACCAATGATAGGGAAAAACTCAAGATAAGGTTATGATACCAAAAGAAACCAGTTTTGATGGTAACTAAGGGTGGGAGGGGAAGGGACCAAAGGGGAAGTGATAGGGTAGAGGTCAGCAGGTGTCAACTTGGTGAACAGGAAGATACTATCCAACAATAGGGAGAGGAGGGGAGACAATGTGGGGGTGAGGTGTGGGGGCGGGGAGAGGCAGGGAAACTAATGGAAGGGTTGATAATTTGGTAAAATGTACAATACAAAAATGTTAACTTCACCTAATTCACAATTTTAAAATATCTAAGGTTTTTTTTCATTGTAATTTGTGCTAAAACCAGAAGAAGAAAAGAGAAAAGTGTTAACAATGAAAATACAATCCCTAGTCCAGCCTGAGTTATACTCACCTTTCTATCAACGATATAAGTTATAATTTAAAAATATTTTTATGGAGGAAGCAGTCCACAATGACAAAAGTGTCCAAGGCTGACAAAGATCATAAGGCAGCCCCGCCTCCCCAAGTCTCACGTTTCTGGATGTGGACACTTCACAGTGAGTAGATTCCTCCCAAGACATAGCCAGAATGCCCTTCAGACAGCTGAACACAGCCGCCTCTAACTTTTGCCCCCGCATGAAAAGAACACTAAAAGCACTTCCTGCGAAGGATGTGGGTCTTCAGCTAGCAAAGAAGAGGGCTTGTGTTGCTTCAACTGGCCCCAGGGCCTACAGGGCCAGACTACAGGGCAAACCTCCACCATAGGTGGAGCGAAGTCTGTCCACTGTGGGCAGAGCAAACTCAGCTTAGACCCTCAGTGAATAAATATTAGCTCAGGCCCCAGCATATTGACTTAAGAAACTGTGGCTCCCCTACTGTTTCCTGGCAGTGCAGATCCTTCTGGGAGAATAACACTTGAGCTGAGAGTGTTCAAAGGAGTGAGTGCAGGCTGGAATCTGCTCCTTCAGGCAAGAGCCCAGGATTCAGTGTGCTCATTAGACAGCTGTTTTAACTTCGCTCCCAAACTCTATTCCTACTGCCCGTTTGTTTTTGCCTCACGGAGTTTCCTGTTGGAGGCCGGTGGGGGCAGACATTTGCTTTGTTAATACCAGGGTTTCCCTGGAGTTGGTTCCAAGTAGGGCCTTCCAAGGCTGTAATCTTCACAGGAGCAAAAAGCCACATCTTTCTTCTGTGGAGAGGCTGGTGGGTTTGACTGAACAAGGAATACGAATAAAGAAGAGTGAAGAAATGATATTTTGAATTATGATGTTCGTAAAGAATAATGAATTTACTGTGGAAGAAGAAATGAATGTGACTTAGAAGTACGACCAGAATGGTTGTTGGAAGAGAGGATGCCAAGACTCTGTCTCGTGTATGTTGAACATGTTAACAGAGGGCTCAGCCCCTCGGGAAGGCCAGCATGCTGGGTGAAGCAGAGGCTCATGGACAAAGAGGAAGACTTCCGTGACACAGTGACATGGTGGCTGCAACAATGAACTCAAACACAGTGCCGCCGGTGCAGATGGCACAGGCACAGGCTACGTGAACACCCGCTGTGCAGAGGGTGCTATGAGTTGGAAACACCACAGGGTACCTAATGATGACAACGACAACAACAACAACAAGTCGGGGCAGCAGGGTTTTACTTAAAATGCGACTTAAAATTGACTTGCATAGGGAGACTCATCGCTGGGAGTTGTTGCCTTTCCATTATGGTGATGGGAAGATTGGGGAATAGATTATGGTGAAGGTGGAACAATACGATGAATTTGATTTATGTCCATGAATTTTACACATAAAGATTGTTTAAAGGGGCTCAAATAGAAACTAAGTGTTTAGAAAATAATAAAGGCAACATATGTACAAATACGCTTGATACAACTGATGTATGGATTATTATAAGAGCTGTAAGAGCCCCCAATAAAATGACCTTAAACAATAATTTTTTTAAAAAGAACGTTGAAAAGGCATATTTCATACATACATGTTTGCACACACACAAAAATATTATTTAGGTCTCTTCCTTGGCGCTGAAGGCTAGTTATTTAAAAGTCTAGTGTTAGTCTTTTTTTTTTTAGTTTTAGTGATTTTATTATCTAAAATTTAAAATATCTGTGTAATTCTAGAATATCATTGATAACAGTTACTGTAGTAAATTTGCATAAATATATTTATATTTGAAGTCATGTAAATAATTTGTGAATGTCAACTTTTAAAAACCATACCTTTCAAAGTGGATAGCCCCCACAGAACTGTATTGAAATAGAAAAGAGAGCGCCCAATTCAAGTCCCATTTTAGAGACTTATTGATTAAGTCTTAAACAGGACAAAGACAAGTCAGGTGATGATGCTGTCCAAGGACTTACAGAAAATGGGCCACCTCAAAAGGATGGGGAGAACAAGGGAAACTGTCACAAAGGCACGATTGGTGGCAAATCAATACATCACAATTGCAAGTGGGTCTACAGAGGGGAGGCGGCCCAAGGTTGAAATATGCACATTATGCTAGATAGAAATGCTTACAAGATGGGGCCAAAGTTCTCTGACCAAAGCATGACCACGCTGGCATGCAAACCCCAGCACCCGAAGTTCCATCAAGGGCACAGCTAGGCAAGTCCCTAAGGGCTAGACTGCATCTCCCTGGACTGGCTAAGGGAGAGCAGTGATCCACTTTCTGATCAATTCCCTCCACCTGCGGGCAAGGCTATTCACAAAGCTAGTGAACAGTCAGAAAGAATTAGTGGAACCTGAATGTAATGGGAGACTCAGAAACGAACCACAGTCTTCTGTAAACAGTGCTCAGAACATAAGCTGTGGCAGAGCTGAAGCCCAGGATTTGAGATGTCTTAACCCAAGTCATACATCAATTGTCTCTGCGATAGAGAGGAAAACAGTCAATCGCAGAAAGTATGACATTGCAACCCAGAACTGGCCTGAGCAGAAGCACATGGCTTTTGGCGAGGAAAGGAAATCCTTTGTGTTGATGGCAAAACAGCTTGGGATTTGCTGTGTCAACCTAGTCTGGGTTCTCTTCCCTGCAGTTTGCCAGGCTTGCTCTGGCCATCTCTCCGTCAGACCTGAACTTGCAAGCTCCGTGGCCCCCAGACCGTCCCTCTCCCGGAGTCCCTCCTGCTGCTGCTGTTCTACGCAAATCCGTTTCCTCCATCACAGGCTGCGGCTGGATTAAGCACAGAGTTTGAACGTGTGCCACCGCTAAAGCCAATGATTAGATGATCATCAACGATAATAATAATTCACACATGTGAGAAAATCAGTTCTACTGGGGCTGGGTGGAGGGGACTTTTTATTATTATTTATTATTATGGCAGCTTGCTCTTTTTATAACTTGGTGATTGAGTCGAACACAAACAAAGCCTGGTAACTGATCTCCCCTTCTTCCTGGCTGAGTGGCCACAGGAGAAAGTGCTGATGTCAGCACCCTTGAACATCTCCACCTAATGATTGGCTACTGCTTCTCTTGGAAGTGATGCTGTGTTTGGGTTGAGGTCCAAAGCTATGAAGGGCTAGTTGGCATCTTTTCTTCCATGGAGTGACTCACCATTCAAAGGTAACAGATTTGATAACAGAATCGTTAGGACGAGTGTCCTTCTTGCCTCCACTCGGTCATCTTCACATGATGCCAATGGTTTTGTCTTGGGGTTTTGGTGTTGTAATGGCTATTAGCTGGTGTTCATGAAAGAGCAGTGCCACCAGTGAAGGAACTCCCATCTCAGGAGGTGCATTTCTGTCCCAGAGCTGTGTCCCACCGTCCTGTGGGCCGTCTACTGAAAAAGTAGAGTCAGGTCTCAAATAAGGCCTTTTAAATTGTATCCTCTAGTATTATAGATGTAGGACCGTACTGTATCATACCTCTGTGAATGTACCTGCTTTGTGATATGTAATAGTGACTGTGCTATATCAGCTGATTTTTAATGATGTTATTCGAGAATGTTTTCTTTCCAGATGATGATGGAGAAGCTATGATTCACATACCGTGCAATTCAATAGTTCAGTCATATGCACATTAGTTTGTTTGAGAGTTTTTAGTAATCATTTTATTAGGGGCTCTTACAGATCTTAGAACAATCCATAAATCAGTTGCATCAAGCACACGTGGGCTGATTCCCTTTGGACGCTGCATCCCCGCTGTGCCGGGCAGCGGAGGGAGGAAGCCCTAGCTGGAGCCACTTTTGCATCTCAACTGGTCGTGATTATTGCGCGCACCCAAGGTAAGCTCGCCTTCCTTCCCCAAATCTAATATTTGGGGACTTGTCCGGGATTGGGGATTGAGAGCACACGCCCTGCCGCGGACGCATGGACAGACCTTGAGGTAGGAGGTTTATTTCGGTTTTTTTTCTTTTCTAAAATTCTGTCCGGACACGTCTATGGGTGGCGCCTTTAATTGGGACCAGAATACGACTGAGGCGGAAGCGCCAGAGAGATCACTGGTCAGGTTCAGAGTGGGAGACGTCCTCCTGTTCCCCTGGTAAGTTCCGGTGAGAGTCCGGACCTTATCTTGACACAGCACTTTTGGCCAGAAGCCACGTGGAGACCCCACCATTCTTGAGAAGATTTCCCCTTCACTGACTTGGCTTTTGCCTCCTTTGGGTCTCATTTCGTCTCTTTGTGAGACAGTGGAAGGTTTTTGGGTTGCTGGTGCACACGGTATAATGTTGGGGCTGTGAGCGCTGCCAGCTCTGGGGAGGGAGGTTTTCTTGATGCGCACTGAACATTTAATTAAAATTCTCTTCATATGAGACAAAAAAAGAACACTTGTACCTATGTTGCCATCATAATTTTCAAAATATTTTCTTTCTACTTGAGCCCTTGGTATCAAATCTTGTGCACATTGTTGTTGTTTTTCTAAATCATTTTACTGGGGACTCATACAACTCTTATCACAATCCATACATACATCCATTGTGTCAAGAACATATGGACATTTGTTGCCATCATCATTCTCAAAATGATGAGAGCCCTTAATATCTGCTGCTCATTTCCCCCCTCCCTCCCCACTCCCCCCTACCTCATGAACCCTTCATCATTCATAAATTGTTATTTTGTCACATATTACACTGTCCAACGTCTCCCCCCCTTCTTCTCTGCTGTCCCTCCCCCAGGGAGGAGGCTATACATAGATTCTTGTAATCAGTTCCCCCTTTCTACCCCACATTCCTTCTACCCTCCGGGCATTGCCACTCTCATGACTGGTCCTGGAGGAGTCATCTGTCCTGATTCCCTGTGTTTCCAGTTGCTATCTGTACCTATGTACATCCTCTGGTCTAGCCAGATTTGTAAGGTAGAATTGGGATCATGATAGTGGTGGGGGGGGCATTTAAGAACTAGAGGAAAGTTATATGTTTCATCGTTGCCACCCTGCACCTTGACTGGTTCATCTCCTTCCCACAACCCTTCAGTAAGGGGTGTCCGGTTGGCTACCAATGGGCTTTGAGTCTCCACTCTGCACTCACCCACATTTTCAATGATATGATTTTTTGTTCCTTGATGATTGATACCTGATCCCTTCAATAGCTCGTGGTCACACAGGCTGGTGTGTTTCTTCCACATGGGCTTTGTTGCTTCTGAGCTAGATGGCCACTTGTTTATCTTCAAGCCTTTAAGACCCAGATGCTATATCTTTTGATAGCCGGGCACCGTCAGCTTTCTTCACCACATTTTTCTTCAGCAATCGTGTCGGGAAGGTGTGCATCCTGGAACGCCAATTTACTAGAACAAAGTGTTCTTGCATTGAGTCAGCTTTGCACATGGTTTTTATTATATGTTTTATCTGCTATCATTGTAGTACAGCACTGATGCTCAAGGAAAGCTCTAAGACGGCGATTCTCAACCTGTGGGTTGTGACCCTTTTCGGGTCAATGATGACTCTTTCACAGGGGTCGCTCAATCCACAACAGTAGCAAAATTACAGTTATGAAGTAGCAATGAAAATAATTTGATGGTTGGGGGGGTCACTGTATTAGGAACTGTATTAAAGGCTCGCGGCATTAGGAAGGTTGAGAACCACGGCTCTAAGAGATAAGACTGGCAGGGTACCCGGTCTTTGGACAGGCCGGTATTTGGAGAGGCCAGGAGCCCTGGTGGTGCAGTGGTTACATGCTGGGCTGTGATCTGCATTGTTGCCAGTTTGAACTCCAACAGCTCCCAGCAGCTCCCTGGGAGAAAGAATGGACTTTCTACTCCTGTAAACAGTTAACAGTCTTAGAAACTCACAGGGGGCTGCTATGAGTCAACATGGACTCAGTGGCAATGAGTTTGGTTTGAGTTTATTTGGACAGGAACAGTGGTTAGAGAGGGAATTGGAAGAATTCTTGCCTTCTGTGTGGAAGACCTGTTTTTGATGCTTGGCCACTACCTCCCATCCACAGCTACCACCTGTCTCGGTAAAGGCTTGCATATTGCTAAGGTTGAAACCTCAGCTTGCAGTTTGAGACAGACTAGGAATCAAGGCCTGGAGATAGACTTTCAAAAATCAGCCATGAAAACTCTATGAATCATAATATTCCCAGCCAATCGGAGGACTGGGCAGATTTGCTTCTGTTGTGCATGGAGTAACCATGAATCTGGGTCAACTGTACTCTACGCGACCCCTCTGAATGACAGCTAACAACGACAGGCCTGAGCGGGTGGGACGGAGGTATGAGAAGTGGAGAGACGTTAGAACAGTCTGGAGGGCAGAAAGAGCAGGATCAGTGAAGAGTTGAGAAAAACTCTACCTAAGGGGGATGCCTGAGTCCCCGAAATGAGAAGAGGGGGCGAGCTAGGGATGGGCTTGGCAGGGAGATTCCACAGCCTTTTGAGTCACACAGGCCTGGCCAAACCCTCCAAACCCAAAACTCACTGCAATGGGGTGTGTTTTTTTTTCTCGTTTGATTGATGTCTCCTGATAACATGTCTAAAGTAAGTAAGACAAGTCTCACCTTGCTCACCTCCAAGCAGCATGCCAGCTGTACTTTTTCTCGACAGATTTGCGTATTCTGTTGGCAGTCCATAGTCCTTTCAATACCATGACCCTCAAAAATAAAACCAGCGCACTGCCACCCAGTCAATGCCAACTCACAGTGACACTACAGCACAGGGAACAACTGCCCCGTGGGTTTCCGGACGGTGACTCTCTACAGAAGTAGAAAGCCTCGTCTTTCTCTCATGGACAAGCTGGTTTCAAATGGCTAACCTGTGGTTAGAAGCCCAACCTGTAACCACGACACCACCATGGCTCCTTCCCACTTAAACCCTCGCTCCCTGTTTGTGAGTGTTACCACTTCCTCACTCACTCCCTGCCCTCTCGCTGTGAAGAGAGCTCTCAGCGCTCAGAAATATCAGCTGAGCCTGAAGATATGGAAAGGGCAGGAACAGAATGCTCGGGAAGAAGCCCTTCCTATTAAAACATGGTTCAGAAAAAGAATCAAACTGTATCAAGTCTTTCAAACACCAAACCAAACCAATTTTACTGACATATGATCCGCATATCATGCAATTCGATGGTTTAAGCATATCCACTCAAGTCTGTACACTGGCTGCTCCTGTGCCCAATTTTGTCCTCCTGGGAAAGAAGTTCTACGGCAGCGTTTCTCAACCTGAGGGTTGCGACCCCTTTGGGGATTGAACGCCCCTTCACAGGGGTCGCCTAATATATCCTGCATATGTTTATATTATGATTCATAACAGTAGACAACTTATAGTTATGAAGTCGCAACAGCAATAAGTTAAGGTTGGGGGTCACCACAACATGAGGAACTGTATTAAAGGGTCGTGGCATTAAGAAGGTTGAGAACCACTGCTTTAGGTTGAAAGAGCTGTGGAAATAAACAGGTCTTCAATTTGACCGCCCCACCAAGCCCAAGAATAGGCTCTTTCCCCCTGCTTCCAGGCAGAGTCCAGACAAGGACTTAGGAAGTGACCTTTGCTCAGGAAGTGGGTGGGCAGATAACCTAAACTTCAACCCTTTCTTTCTTGGAAAAGACTTATCTCCTAAAGGAAGAAAGCTTAGAACTGTGCTCCTTTTAGTGCAGGAGAAATAATGGGAGGCCCCTCTGATGCATGCTGGGCCCCGTCTGGTTTTCAACATGTTCGTTTGTGTTCGTTCATAGTAGGGTGTATCTCACTGACTTTTTAATTGAGGTATCATATTCTATTATATGAATATACCTCAATTTCATGATCTACTTAAAAAAAAATTTTTTTTACCTTTTTTACCTTTCGAAAACTCTAGCCAAAGTCCTCTCCCAAGAGAAGAGCTACAGCCAGAGAAGCGCGCTTGGGGCCTGTCTGCTTCCCTGATCAAACGCAGCTCCCTCCCATGCCTCTTCACTGGACGCTAACTGAGTCTGCTTACCCTGCCCTCACATGGCTATGGCATTCCTGCCTGACTCCTCCCTACCTTCTTCCGTGGGGACCAAGCCCTCTTCCTCCAGGACATATCATTGCACTCCCTGGTCACAATGCCTCGCAAACAGGCTTGGGGCCCGTGGGTGTGCCTCCGTCGCATTAGCTACTTCTCTTATCACTGTACAGATCACACCCAACACCAACCTCCTTGTTCATTTCCATCTTCCCAGCTGGACTCTGTTACTTTCTTATTGCTACTGGAAAAAGATTTGCTATAAACCATGAACTTGGTGCGTTGCACCATTGCTGCTGCTCATCATGCTTCTGGCAGCTTAATGTAACACACACCAATTCATGATCTGACAGGTCTCGCTGGGTGAAAATCAGGGTGTTGGCAGAGCGGAATTACCTTTTTAAGGTGATAGGGAAGAATCTGTTTTCTTTCCTTTCCAAGCTTCTAGAGGCTTCTAAAAGCTACCTGTATTCCTTGACTTGTGGCTCCCGCCCATCTTCAAAGCGGGTGGGGTTTCATTCTGACAACAACTCTTGTGTCCTCCTGGTCCACACTGAAGGGCCCTGTGATTGTATTAGCCACACCAGAATAATCCCAAGCAATCTCCCTCTGTTAAGTCACTCGGTAATGTAATTCTCCTGTGCCATGTAATGTATCAAATTCATAGGATTAGGATGTTAGGAGGCGGACATCTTATTATTATTACTTTTAATCATTTTATCAGAGGCTTGTACAACTCTTATCACAATCCATACATCCATACATCATGTCAAGCACATTTGTTGCCCTCATCATTCTCAAAATATTTTATTTCTACTTGAGCCCTTGGTATTAGCTCCTCACGCCGCCCCCCCCCCGCCAACTCTTCCTCCCTCACAAACCCTTGATAATTTATAAATTATTATTATTTTTTCATGTCTTACACTGTCCAATGTCTCCCTTCACCCACTTTTCTATTGTCCATGCCCCAGGGAGGGGGTTATATGTAGATCATTGTGATCGGTTCCCCCTTTCTCCCTCACCTTCCCCTTTCCCTCCTGGTATCTCTGCTCTCATTATTGGTCCTGAGGGGGTTATCTGTCCTGGATTTCCTGTGTTTCCAGCTCTTATCTATACCAGTGTACATCCTCTGGTCTAGCCAGATTTGTAAGGTAGAATTGGGATCATGATAGTGGGGAGGAGGAAGCATTAAAGAACTAGAGGAAAGTTGTATGTTTCATCATTGCTACATCGCACCCTGACTGGCTCGTCTCCTCCCTGAAACCCTCCTCTAAGGGGATGTCCAGTGCCTACACATGGGCTTTGAGTCTCCACTCCGCATTCCCTCTCATTCACAATGATATGATTTTTTCCTTTGATGCCTGATACCTGATCCCATTGACACCTTGTGGTCACACAGGCTGGTGTGCTTCTTCCATATGGGTTTTGTTGCTTCTCAGCTAGATGGCCGCTTGTTTATCTTCAAGCCTTTAAGACCCAGATGCTATATCTTTTCATAGTCAGGCACCATCAGCTTTCTTCACCTACATTTGCTTATGCACCTGCTTTGTCTTCAGTGATCGTGTCAGGAAGATGAGCATCATGGAATGCCAGTTTAATAGAATATAGTGTTCTTGCATTGAGGGAGTACTTGAGTAGAGACTCAATGTCCATCTGCTACCTTAATACTAAACCTATAAATATATGCACATAGATCTATTTCCCCATCATCACATATAAATATATTTACCTATGCACATGCCTGTATTTAGACCTCTATACATGCCTTTGGGGGAGGCAGACATCTTAAGGGACCATTCATCTGCCTACCACAGACTCTAAGCTTTGGAAGGGAAGCGAGTCTATCTTAGTCCCTGCTGTGTCCCAGGACCCAGTCCTATGACAATAATGCTGATCAATTGACTGAATTCCTGACCGGAATGACTGTTGCAGGTCAGGTAAAGGACGATGGCGCTAGGAAGCCACTAGAAGATGCATTGCTATCTGCTCATCAGATGGGCCAGGAAGCATCATTCTGGTGATTGGGAAATATTTCAGCTCTTATCACAATCCATACACCCACCCATTTTTTCAAGCACATTTTTACATATGTTGCTTTCATCATTTCCAAAATATTTTCTTTCTACTTGAGCCCTTGGTATCAGCTCATTTCACCATCCACCCTCCCTTACCCCCTTCCCTCATGAACCCTTGATAATTTATAAATTATTATTATTTAATTGTTATTATTTTGTTATCTATAATTTATTATGATCTTGCTTTCAGCCAAAAATCTATCTGACATCAGCAATGATGTCTCTGAATCCGGCTTCAGTTTCTGGCAGTTCCCAGTTGATGTACTGCTGCAACTATTTAAAAATTGTTTTCAACAAAATTTTATTTGCATGTAATATTAATGATATGCTTTACAATTGCCCTCATTCAGTTGAATCACCTTTATTTGGCATGGGCACCAACATGAATCTGTTCCAGCCATTTGGCCAGAATCGATAGAGATCTTGTTTTCCACTCTGGGGAACATCTTTGTCCATGGACTTTTACACTGTGTCTACAGAATACTCATGTCTCCAAAAAAAACTATATTTCAGCTAAAGTAATTATCCCACAACTAGAAACATAACCACAAAGGAATGGAAACAAACCATGAAAATACAGTGAGTAGGAGGCTCAACTCCAATCTACAAGTCAAGAACAGTTCCAGACAAACAAAAAGGGGATTGCACCTGCTCCAGCCTGCCAAAAGAATAGAAAGCAAACCCAAGAGAGTCGTGCTTGCACCAAGTGAGAACCCAGCAAGGCTGAACAGGAAGCTTCCCTGCGGGAGGACAGATGCCAGGCCTTAGTGGTGGTAGGAGGTTGACCTAATTCCACTATCTTCAAGGGATCTTGTTGCATAACCCCGGTGAGTCATACAACTCAGACACATCATAGAATTTTAACTGGAGGTAATAAAAGCAACAATAGATTTTTATTGGGGGCTAGGTACTATGCTAAGGACTCTTTGAACATTAGATCAGTTAATCCTCACAGAAGCACTGTGAAACGCCTAAGAAAGACCAGGCAGGGAGGTAATCACGTTTCAGGAACAATCCAAATTGCTAGAACTATTTAAGTTGTTGGAGAAATGCTAGGGCAAGCACAGTACAAAAGACGAGGATAAGAAGTTCAGATGTCAAGTTGATGACTCCCAAGTACACATCAAAATCATCCAGGGAAGTTTTCAAAGGTCAAGTGATGGGGTCACCGGCTACACTACTGAATCACTGTTTCTAAAAGCAGGACCCCAAAAATCCCTACCTCAAAGAAGCCTAACTCGTGGCTATCCCACATACAGATGGGTCCTTAAAGAAAGCTCAAATAGTGGTATTTACTAGAATTACCCAGGACATCGTATTGGCTTGTTTCCAAACACCTTGTGTTATAATCTCATCTCTACCTGGCCCCAAATTTATGTCTCTGAGATCTCAGATTTTCCTTGGGCCTGTGGAGTTGGCAGTTCTTGGCTACCCACAGTTTTGTTGTTGTTTGTTTGAGTTTTAAATTTTTCCTCCAGTGGTTTTATTGGCATATAATTCACATATCACAAAATTCAATAGTTCAACACATCAAGAAGAGTTGTACAATCATCACCGTAATCAGATTTAGAACATTTTCCACAATCTTGTACTTTTTGTTATCAGCTCCCCATTTTCCCCCAACCTACCCTGCTATACCCGCAAGAAAGAATGAATCCAGTTACTGTCTTTATCGATTTAACTGTGCTGGATTTCATATACCAAACACACACACACACACCAACAACAACAACAAAAAGCTAACACAAATTGGACTACCCTCAGCTTTCAGTTTGAACCCTTCGCCATTGCAATGCTGTCCCCTTCAGGTCAGGTCACTTTATCCCCCAGTCATTTCTATTGAAACAAAGCAGAGACAGAGTTCTGTTACAATCTGAGGACCATTCAGAAAAATGAGTGTGCTACAGATTCTAAGATCACCAAAAGCTTATCTTAGAACAGGGATGAATCCCTCAGCCCTCGGATAAGAGTCAGCTATTGAGAGGAAAATGAGGGACTGAGTTTGCCATCGAGAACCGTCTCAGTAAGGCTTCCCGGTTCTGAATAGTCATGAACATCCATCCTTCCCCTCTATCAATAATCCTGTCCACCAGTTCCAGTCTCTGGTCTTAACTACAGGCAAACACCTCTGTTCATTCTTGGCAACCACCCATGACCCACAGACAAAAATAGACCATCTGGCCTCTGCACGTACTTTGCTTTCACTGATGAGAAACAAACGCCCATTTGGTTTACTTTCCCTCCCAAAGCCCAGGAAGTCTTGTGACAGAAGGTATTGGAAAGTTAGTGAAGGCCAAGGGTTTAAGTTTTGAAACCTAAACCATTTGACAAACTCCATGAAGGTGATGAAAGCCAACAGACTTATGGTCAAGTTCAAACTCTTACACTTTGTGCCTCATTCACTAAATGCAGACACTCATCAGGGTCTCTTGGGTGCCAAAAGGATTCAATTACAGGTCAGTTTGTGCTCCACGTAAAAAGAACCTAGCTAATAGAGCCAGCCATCCATCAAATGAAGAGTTGACCCTGAGGATTGGATGTGATCGTTTTCATTGGGTAAGAGAAGATTTGACTGATAATTTCTCAGCCATGTCTTGAGTGTGATATTGGAGCAAGATGACCTGGAAAATACCTCCTAATCCCTAACTCCATGACTCAGTGATCATTATCACCATAACCTTTGAAGTCTTGACTAGGCAACTTTCCCACATGGGATTTGTGGTAGAGTGTAGAACAAATAAGCTCAGAATAGACATATCTGAGAATAAGAACTGGCCATGTTCCAAGGACTATTCCTACAAAACTCTGAGGCCATGATAATTTGCATATATCCTAAGAATATTTCTAGATGTTTTAGTCACAGAGAATCTAGACAGCCTCTGCTCTTTTTTTAAAAATTTGAAACAATTTTTAAACAGTTTTATTGGGACATAATCCACATATCATACGATTAGCTCGATATAGCAAGAAGAATTGTAGAGTGTATATATATGTATATATACACACACCATAGAGAATGAAGGGGGAAGTGCAGAGTAGAGACTCGAGGCCCAAGTGTCAACCACTGGAGATCCCCTCATAGAGGGGTTTAGGAGAGAAGATGGGTCAGTCAGGGTGCGAGGTAGTTCCGATGAAGAACACAGCTTTCCCCCAGATCCTGGATGCTTCCTCCCCCCAACTACCATGATCCGAATTCTACCTTGCAGGACTGGATAGGGGAGAGGTTGTACACTGGTGCACATGGGAGCTGGAGGCACAGGGAGTCCAGGGTGGACGATACATTCAGGACCAGGGGTGTGAGGGGTGATGCTGGGAGAGTGGAGGGTGAGTGGGTTGGAAAGGGGGAACTGATTACAAGGATCCACATGTGACCGCCTCCCTGGGAGATGGATGGCAGACAAGGGGGGGAAGGGAGACTCTGGATAGGGCAAGATATGACAAAATAACAATCTGTGGATTATCAAGGGCTCATGAGGGAGGGGGGAGCGGGGAGGGAGGGGATTAAAAAAAAAGAGGACCTGATGCAGAGGGCTTAAGTGGAGAGCAAATGCTTTGAGAGTGATTAGGGCAGGGAATGTACGGATGTGCTTTATACAATTGATGTATGTATATGTGTGGATTGTGATAAGAGTTGTATGAGCCCCTAATAAAATGTAAAAAAGAAAAAAAAAAGAAGAATTGTAGAATCATAACCACATCAACTTCAGAACATTTTCTTCTTTCTTGTATTCCTTGTTATTGGCTCCCCACTTGCCCCCAAGAAACCATTAATCCAGTTACTGTCCCTATAGATTTACTCATCCTGGATTTCATTTACCAAAAAAAAAAAAAAAAAGCTATCAACAACAAAGTAATATAGAGTAAAAACCTCAGTCAAAAAGAAAGCAGAAAATATTAAAAACTAAAACAACTTTAAAATGGGTCAAAAAGGAGATCAGATGATAAGGTTGTTATAGACAGCTTCAAATCTTGTCATTGTCTACTAATCAGCTCGCTCATTTAAAAAATAAATATTATTAATTGGGAGTTAATATTTATATGTATCATATCATTCCATAGATCAATTACATCAAGCAGAATCGTGTAATTGCTACTACAATCCATTTCTAAACATTCTTTTTTTCTTGGACTCCTTGGTATTGTTTCCCTTTTACACACACCCCTCACTGTACCCCACCCCCACGCCAAAGCCCTTAACTTACTCTACTTGCTGTTCCTATAGGTTCATCAATCCTGGGTTTCATCCACTGAAACACAGAGAAACATATAACACAACTACAAGATAATCAGCTCTCTTTTATAAACTAGTTTGTATCAGTTACTAAAAACTCACGTTATGTTTATCTTTCTGACTGACACATTGCTTATCCCCCTAAGTCTATCCCTTTAATGTAGATGCTTCCCTTAAATTTCGGATTTTGTATATCTAGATTTCGTATATCTAGATTTATGTTGTACTCTTCTGCTCTTGCCTGGAATCAGCCATTTCTTCAAGGAGCCTTACTTCCTTTTAGTGTAATACTTAGAAATTTAGTGGACTATTCAAAACTGAGGATCAGTATACGGAGTGTGCTCGTTACCACTGGGGTGTCATTGCTTCTAGGTGCTCTCAGTGGGCTAAGCTGGGAGTGTGTGTATACACACCTTCACCCATCCATACACATATTGGGCATCTTTATTTCTAGCTCTATGCCAAACCATGAGTCTTCACCCATTCCAAACAAATCATACAGGGTTAAAATGTAACCTTCCCTTTTCCATATTTGTAACTCGTGTCACTTACAGTAAGGAAACTGGCTTTTTTTATTCCCAAGGTAGTTATTTGCTAAGGCCCCTGGTATGTAACTAATACCCAGGCCGCCCTGGGGCCAGATCCTTGGTTCTGAAACCTCATTTATTGCTACTCGTGGCATCAGAGTCAGTGAAACTCGGAAGGTCGTGAGTAAGCCAAAACTTGGGCCCTGATGAAAGGAAAGGCGAAATGACTGAAGAGCCTTTTAAAATACTGGTTTATAGGCTTGAACTTGTGACCCTTTCTGTTAAGCAGAAAGGAGCCATCCTAGTGCAGCGGGTAAGCTCTCAGCCCCACCTGAATGACTGGCCTTTCAAACCTGTCAGTGGCTTCTCGGGGAGAAAGATGTGGCAAACTGATTCCAAAAAGATTTACAGCCTTGAAAATCTTTGGGGGCAGTTCTACTGTGTCCAATGGGATGGATTTAGTTTTGGTTCTCCTAAGGAGAAAATATTATGTCTAAATTTATCACGTTTTCAAAAAATAGTATGTTCTGTTTATGGTGGTGAATTTGGCAAAGGATCTTGGTGATGATTGTCCATGATTGATGTAATTGCTGTCACTGAATTGTGTACAAGAAAAATGTTGAATGGGCAAATCCTATGATCCATGAATGTTACAACCATAAAGAGAAACAGGGAAATCCACAAATTTCACCAGGAAAAAGTAGGAACAAAAAAGACAAATACACAAGAATTAGTTGGGTTCAAGGAATGAATTTCATTGTTAAATTGTGTGTTTTTAGTATTTCTGTCTAAATGATCAAGGAGTGCTGGTGGGCCAGGGATTAAGTACAGTACTTGGTTGCTAACCGATCTGTTCCTACCGAGATCACAGTCTAGGACACGCAATGGGCAGGTCCACTTTGTCTGCCAGGGTCTCTGTGAGTCAGAATTGACTCAACAGCACACAACAGTTAATGATTACTGTTTCTTTAAGAGATTCTCACTATCCTTCCCACCCGCTTTGCGTATAACCTGTAGTGCAGCGCCGCCGTTCCACCACGTGGTTCTGGCCTGCTTACATCTTGCCCTGGTTCTTCAATTGGGTTACTTCCCATGCAAATTCTGCGCCCTCTCCCTCTCACAGACAACCTACCCAGGCTTCCAGGTGCAGCTCAGGTTGGTTTACCTACTAATGCAGATGTGACTCCATCGTACTTCCAGTTGCTCTCTGAGAACCTCATGTCTTCTGGGTTTAGATTTGCAAAAGTTTTGTTTATGTCTTTTCTTTTCTTTTCTTTTGGATACCTTTGCTGTTGGAGAGCTGATGACAAAAGAGTCATTTCAGGACAGGGTGCTTGCCTAGAAGTCTGACTTCCTGGCCGGGCTGGCTTAGGGGCCAGTATTATGTTCTGTCTGTGGATGAGTGTACACGTGCTTCCGCTACTTAAGCAATTAGGGATTTAATTTACTGAGGGGAAGCACCTGCAATCCCTGAGTGGACACATTTCTGTGTAATGGCAGTTCTCCCAGATATGACCCACTTGACAATAGAAGTCCCCGTGGCATCAGACCCTGCCCACTGCAGCCCAAGTTCATGTGCAGATCTAATCAGATATTTGGCTAGCTATTTGGAAATGACTAGATCCTCCAGAGGCTTAATTCCCTCATGCCCATTCTTTGATGTTATCAAGTTCTCCCGTGTTTCCACCCTTCCATTGACTGCCACGGCAGGGCACCCCTTGGCATAGCTATGCTTCCATATCCTGCTGGTACCGCCTGGCTTATCCTTTGGCATTCTCAGCATCCAAGTTCCTGGATCTTTCTGTCACATCTGCTGCACAGATCTCAGTCCTGGACCAATCCATGTATCCTTTACCCCGGGAGGGCTGAGCCTTGCTGGAGTAAATCACAGTTTCGCCGACGAGGTTGCAGGCAGAGCCATGGTCGCCAGCCAAAAGCAGGCCCTTGGAGTCGCATGACAATGTCTCTATGCACCATCCCCGCCTTCGCTCATTAATTCCTTCACTCAAGTTCTCCCCGGAACAGCGGTGAGCATCAGTACTCTCGGTCATGAGCTTTCTCAGCCGCATGCATACATCTCATCTGTTAGCTTCCACTCATCTGTAGTGGCCTCCATGTTGCTGTGATGTCCGAAGGGGTATTTCAAATAGCAGCAAGGTTACCCCCCTGGTGGACAGAGCTTCTCTAGACTGAGACAGATTTGTTTTTGTTTTGTTTGTTTATTTATTTAATATGTTTAATTAATCATTTTATTGGGGAGGCTCTTATAAATCTTATGACAATCCATCATTCAATTGTGTTAAGCACACTTGTGCATATGTTGCCACCAACATTTCCAAAACGTTTTCTTTCTACCTGAGCCCTTGGTCTCAGCTCCAATTTTGATCACCTCCCTCCCCAACCCTCCCACCCTCATGAATCCACGATCGTTTATGTATTATTGCTGTTATTTCATGTCTTACAGTGTCCTGAGACCGGTTTGAAAGGAGGACTTGGCAGTCTTCCAAAAACCGATGACCGCAGGGGAGCAGTGTGTGACATAGCGCAGAGGATGACCGCCCAGCATTGGAAGGCATGAATGTGGACCTCTTCCAGTGAGTGGGCTACAAAGCGCTCTTCCAAGTTTCTTGACACAGATCCAGTATTGCATTACCCCGTAAGCAAGGGAATCACAGCTTACAAGTGTTTAATTAATAATCTGTAGTGAACCATTTCACATTTTTCACCACATCCAAGATTTTGCTTGTAGGTATAACTGGCATCTGTCTCTCTCCCAACCCCACAACACCTTCCTACAGAACCAAAGCCTCTTTTCAAATCGACAGTCCCTAAGAGGGACTGAGTGTCCAGTAAGCAAAGATGTAGTGAAGCCCAAAGTGTAATTGTTCACTGGAAATGATGAAATAAGCAAAAATAAGCATTAGCTCACCTACTGGGTAGTATGCCTGTGGTAGTTATATTTTTTTGTTGATGTGAGGATTAAGAGTTAATTTGAGGATCGATTTTTTCTTTGTCCATTTGAGGAGTAAGAGGATCAAATCGATTTGTTGTTTTGAGTTTGTCAATTTGAGGATTAAGTGTGAAGGAGTAGAGTCTGGCCTGTCAAACAGGAGATAGTCAATGAGGCCTCTGTGTGGGCCTAGTCTTCTGAGAACTCTGGGAACTCCTAATTCCTCCGCAGAGGCGGAAGACACGCACTCATTTGACTCACTCCCTGAGCGAGGCTCTACTGACAAGACACATGGCGCTAGGCTGATAGAGCCCGTGCCCTGGGAACTGGAGAAGCCACATGGAGACCCCTGCCAGTGCCGAGATGCTTAGAATGCCACTGGATCCACAAGACTTCCCACCCACTGGCCTGTGATCATCCTGTATTCAGCATCGTTGCATGTGTTTCATGAGTCTGAAGAGAACTTTATAGATTGGTATTGGACATATGGGCTAATATCGGACTTATGGACTTGACTGGGCTGGGACTTGACTGGGCTGGGATGTTTTCTCAATAATCAATTGCTCTTTTATATAAAGCTCTTTCTTATACACATATGAGTGTCTCTCTATGAGTCTGTTTCTCTAGTCTACCCGGACTAACACAATGCCCCTTCAAAGATGTGTGAGTGTGAGTGCTCCCAGTGTTGCATCCATTTGTTGAAGCATCTCAATTGGCATTCTGTCAATTCCTGAGCCTATATTTTTCATCAATATCTTCAATTCAGCTGGACTATTTCCTCCGATACCTTCAGTTCTGGGTCATATACTGCTTCCTAAAATGACTAAATGTCAACCAATTATTTTGGCCACCGTGACTGTATACCTTCTATCTTCTTTGGATGCTTCCTACGTTAGTCAACATTTGCTCACAGAACCATTCAATACTGCAGCTCGGGGCATAGTTTTTCTTCATTTCTTTCAGCTTGAGAAATTATAAGTGTGTTCTTCCCTTTGGGTTTTCTAACTCCCAGTCTTTGTACATCTCAATTTAATACTTTCTTTTCTCTAGGCACCCTTTGAAATACTCTGTTTAAATCTTACTTCAACACATCTTCCATTGCTACTCTACCTGCAAGAGCAAGTTTCAGAATACGCAAACACCAGTTGCCAGATGAACCAGATTGGAAGAACTAGATGGTGCCCAACAACCACTACCAACTGCTCTGAAAGGAATCACAGGAGAAAATGTAGAACAAAACTTAAAGTCACAGTTATTTGTTGAGTACAGACTGGTAGGACTATTGAGACTAACTATGGCCCTTAGTGAACTTTCAAATCTGGAATTCACCTCATGGCTCATTTTATTTTTTATTTCAAGACATAATTTTATTTGGGGCTCTTATAGCTCTTATAACAACCCATACATCAGTTGGATCCAGCATATTTTACATATTTTGCCATCATCATTTCCAAAACATTTTCTTTCTACTTGAGCCCTTGGTATCAGTTCCTCTTTTTACCCCTTCCCTCCACCACCCTCCAACCCTCATGAACCCTTGATACTTTATAATTATTTTATATTCATATTTTACACCGTCCACTGTCTCCCTCCACCCATGTTTCTGTTGTTTGTCCCCCTGGGGAATGGGGGTGTTGTATGTCGATCATTGCAATTCGTTCCCTCTTTCTCCCCCTTCTCCCCGCACCTCCCCTTTAATCTCACGGTATTGCTACTCTCATTGTTGATCCCAAGGGGCTTATCTGTCCAGGATTCCGCGTGTCGAGCTCTTCTCTGTACCGGTATACATGCTCTGGTCTAGCCGGATGTGTAAGACAGAGCTGGGTTTGTGATGAGGGGTGGGGAGAGGAAGCGTGAAGGAGGAATGCTGTGTGTTTCTCACAGCTCACTTTTCAACCAAACAACAGAAAGTCACCAAAGGGAACAATAATACCAGGGAGGTGTGCACACACCAGAATGTTGTTGTTAGGTGCCAGAGATTATTCTCCCTAAGAGTTATCAGCCATCTAGAGCAATCAGACTGTACAGTCTGTTCCACCCTAAGTAAGGCCCACTCCCTTCTGAAATGGATAGTAGATTGTTTCCCTGAAGGAGAGCCCAGGGAGGTCAAGCCCACTCCAGGGTGACCAAGGTTAGGTCACCACCATGAATCTAGGATCCACCCATCTTGTCATGTATACACCCCTAGCTAATCCCCTTCCTTTTGCGCTCATGTCCATTGTGTATCCCCTCCTATTGCTTGCATTGCCTATTGCACAACCCCTTCTGTGACGTAATTAGGAGGCATGCACACCCCAAAAGAGATATAAGCCTTGGTTAGCAATAAATCTCTCCTGCCCTGGACACCAAGAGGAGCTGAGGTGAGCGTGCTGCCATGAAATGTGCTGAATTCTTTATTTTGTTCGCTCACCTATTGCTCATACTCTCTATGACTTTATTATAATCTTTATATATCTCAACCGTACAATTGCGCTGACTGAACCCATGGTTAGTTGTTGGGGGGCTGGCTACCCCCACATAACTTAGTCTTCAAAGTAGCATCCTTGTTCTTCAACACTTTAACGAGGTCATGCGTAGCAGATTTACCCAACGTAGCGCATCTTTTGATCTCTTGAACGCAGCTTCTATGAGCATTGATTGTGGGTCCAAGCAAGACGAAATCCTTGACAGCATCCATCTTTGCTCTCTTTATCACGTTCACTACCAGTCCCGTCGTGAGGATTTGGGTTCTCTTTACACACATTAGACTAACTATTTGAATGGAAAAGGGCGCCATTTGCCCAAGGACAATGTTTGGGATGGTTAGGCGAGGAGGGGGACTGACACTGGACACCCACAGAGGAGAGGGGAGATGTGCTGCTACACTGAGGGGTGTGCAGTGAGGTGAACAGGACATGCACTGCTGAGTGTAAAACTGATGGCTCTGTAATCTTCACCCAATTCACAATAAAAAGTTTAAAAATGTTCAATAGCAAAGATGTCGCTCTTAGGATTCAGGCATGTCTGACCCAGCCAAGATATTTTCAGCCAGCTCTCTCATATGCAATTGAGAGCTGGACCACAAACATAGAGGACCGAGGAAGGACTGGTACCCTTGAGTTGTGGTGTTGGTGAAGAACACTGACTGTGTCGCAGACTCCCAGAAGGATGGACAAACCTCTTACGGAAGACGGCCAACAGGAATGCTGCTTAGAAGCAAGGATGGATGGTAAAACTTCATGTCACTTCTTTTAGCCGTGTTATCAGGAAGGGTCTGTCCCTGGAGGAGGACATCATGCTTGAAAAGTGTCCGCAACGAAAAGGAAGCCCCTTAACGACATGGATCGACACAGGAACCGTAACAAGGGGCTCAAACAGAAGCGATCGTGAGGGTGGCCCACACTGACCTGTGTTTCGTTCTGTTGTACAGGAAATCTCTGAGTCAGACTGGCTTGATGACATGGACCAAACGACAACCAAGTAATTCTTGTTTAAGAAAAGACAGGGAGCTCTCAGCCATTGCAGGACATTGAGCTCCACAGAGACAGCGCCGGGCCAGGCAGGGCTGGATGGCACTGGGCGACTCTGTGCCTCGTGGACGAAATAAAAACACAACAACATGGGCAAAAGCGATCCTGAGACGCCGAGAGGCAAAATGTCATCATAAGCATTTTCTGTGCAAACTTGCGGGGAGGAGCACAAGAAGAAGCATCCGGAGGCCTCTGTCGACTTCTCAGCGTTTTCTCAGAAGTGCTCGGAGAGGTGGCAGAGCATGTCTGCTGAGGAGAAGGGAAATCTACAGACTCGGCCAAGGCGGACAAGGCCCGTGATGAGAGAGACATGAAAACTTATATCCCTCCCAAAGGGGAGACAACAAAGAAGTTCAAGGATCCCAATGCACCCAAGAGGCCTCCTTCGGCCTTTTCCTTGTTTTGCTCTGAGTATCGCCCCCAAATCAAAATCCTGGCCTGTCCATCGGGGACGTAGCGAAGAAGTTGGGAGAGATGTGGAGTCACACTGTGGCTGAGGATCAGGAGCCTGACGAGAAGAAGGCTGCCAAGCTGAAGGAGAAATATGAAAAGATATCACTGAGGACCGGCTGAAGGGAAGCCCGATGCTGCAAAAAGGGAGCTGTCAAGCCAAGAGAAGCAAGAAAAAGGAGGAAGAGGCAGGCGAAGAAGACGAAGAAGATGATGATGATGAATAAGTTGGTTCTAGCGCAGTTTTTTTTCTTGTCTATAAAGCATTTAATCCCCCTGTACACAACTCACTCCTTTTAAAGAAAAACAATTGAAATGTAAAAAAAAAAAAAAATGAAAAGAAAAGACAGGGAGAGTCCAGGCGTGCTTTCCTGGAGTAAGCTGAAGCCTGAATGTGTTTGCAAGGGCAGCTAAGAAAGGCAAATTGTCATCATCACTCCTGGTCCCAGGCATCTTCAGTGACCCTCCAGGACCATCTGATCCATTCCAGGCACAATGCGATGGATGACGTCTCCGTCTTTTTGATCTGCTGGACAGATGGGTCTGAGGTAAGGATTGAATGAGGAGAGATGAGGCAGGCTATCTCAGGCTATCTTCCAAGAAATTGATTAGATACCCTAGGAAGTCAATCTGATAACAATATACATGTGATTATAATATACATGTCAATCTGATGATAATATACATCTGATTATAATATATATATATTCCTCAAGTTGATCAATGGACACTAGATGTACAAAAACGAGCTTCTAGTTATATCAACGCCCTCCCCCCAACTCCCCAAGGGAGCCTAGTAAGAGCTTTACATTCATGATTTTGTTCGATCCAAGCCATACCCTGTGAGAGAGTCACCCCTCTCCCCATCTTACAGATGAGATCATTGAGTCTCAAGGTCTCCCTTGTGTCATACGAGCTGGAGCTGGAGTCCAAGGCTTCTAGTTCTTCTTTCTTTTATGATAAATGTTTTCTGACAGAAGAGCACTTAAAATAGTACTCCACATGAGGAGGAAAAATGAAGATCTGCCAATCTACCAGAAGTTTTCTTCACATGACCTTAACATTTTCCCTTGGAACTTCTTTTTTTTTCTCTCTCTCGATCCATCTTGAGATGTCAAGGTGATTCAGCCACAACTAGCAGGCCCAACACACACTTCAGGGCTTGCGTGCTGCACGAGCCCGTGTTCCTGGGGCTTACCTGGAGCTGCTGTTTGCAAAGGCCGTGCTCAGGAATGAGCCAGGTGGGTTTTGTGCCCTGGACCAGTCACAGGTTCCGTGCAGAGCAGGGGGTTCCTGGCTAGGGTCTTGGGTTTTACCCCGGGTGCCATGAGTCCCTTCCAGGTGACAATGCTCTAGCCCAGTGGTCCTCAGCCTTCCTCCTGCCTCCGCCCTTTCACACAGGTTCTCATGTGGTGGTGACCCCAACCAGAACATTATTTCCGTTGCTACTTCATAACTGTCATTTTGCTACTGGTAAGAATCAGGCAACCCCTGTGAAAGGGTCATTGGACCCTCAAAGGGGTCGCGACCCCCAGGTTGAGAACCGCTGCCCTAGAGTGACAGGATCTCAAGCTGGGCAGAACTGATTGGTCAGCTGCTTGGTCTGTCTGCCTCATGGCTACTTTTGCTCAGTGCTTTCTGTTGCCATGAGTCCTCAACCTGTGTAGTAATGGTTGTCCTCCTTATAGAAACAAGAAATGCGTGGAATCAGAGAGGTCAGGCAATTTATTCAAGCAGACACTGATTAGTAAGTGGCCCCAGCAGGATTTGAACTCAATTCTTCCTGGCAAAAGAATCCAGGAGCTTTTCAGCCTGCTTGGGTGGACCACCTGCATCATTGAGCCAACTCCAACCAGAGGCAACCCCATGTGTATCAGAACTCCATCAAGTTGCTGACGACTGATGTTTCAGAACTGGATCACCAAGGGAGCCTCTGCGTAAATCCCAACTTCCAGACTTTCCTTAGCAACCATGGGCGCTAACTGTTTGCACTACCCAGAGATTCCCCCGGGGCAGGAAGAGCTAAATACATACTTGAAGAGCCCTCTGATCCATCCGAGAAGATTTAATGCAGCTGAATTTTTAAAAACTATGCTAACATTATAAATCAAATGGGTATACACAACAATTCATTTTTAGATCAGCTGAACAGAGTTTTGTCTCTTTCATCTGTTTTATGCATGATCTACACATGGATTTTTTTTAATTGGCATGGAAAACAAGCATTTTCATATGCTTGAGTTTTTAGAGATGTTTTACAGAAAAAAATCATGGGAAAGCACATAAAGTCCCCATAGGCTTCCCCACCACCCTGCACCATTTCTCTTATTACTTACTATACCTCGTCAAGCAGATTCAAAATGTGCCTTTTCCAGAAACCTTCCTGGCCTTGCTTAACCTCAGACCATCCATACCTCTTCCCTCCCCTAGCCCAACTGCCCAATGGCTTTTCCCTTGACACATTGAGTGGTGGTCACAGCAGCCCATCCTTGTCATTCAGCATCTTCAGGGCATCCACATGGCGAGTGCTCATGGTTTTCAGGGAAGACACCGATCTCAGGTTCTTGGTCCACAATAAGCAGGACCCCAAGCTGCCTAAGTCAGTGCAGACATTGTCCAAATCATCCCTGACCCCTGAACGCTCCCCTCTCTCACCAGCAGCCACCTTTGCAGAGAGAAGCCCCGAATCATCTCCTCCTTCAACAAATCCAAATCTTGGCTGAAATAGCAGCTGCCCTCCCTGGGAGAGACAAGGGGATGTGCAGTCTTGGATTCGAAAAAGACAGTTCTTTTTACTCTCTTCTACAACCAACCCTTTGTACTTTCAGATCGAATCTCGCTTCCACAGCCTGTCGTCCCTGTGTTCAGCCCTCACCTTCTCCCAGGTTTCAGCCTGGTTGTCAGGGTCTGGCGGAGTTTTACAATCCATGGCCATGGTGCTGAAGGCGTGGTTCTATCCCTGCGTTTCCCATCACTGAGCACTTGTGTGGTTTCCACATATGCTCCACAAAACTGGAATCACAGAATATTAGGAATGGGAGGGATTAAGATCTGCCTAGACCCGGGGTGGGCAAACTGTGGCTTGAAAGCTATATGAAGCTCTCTGGTGCATACACATGACTCTGAAATAAATTTTAAAGGATATTATTCAGATAATGGTGATTTAATTTGTTTGCAAAATTATATTTCTGGCTCTCAAATAATTTTCACATTGTTTGGAGAGGATTGGTTCTTCCATCTCAAAAGTTTGCAGACCCCTGGTCCAGAGGAGAAACACCACCACCACCACCACCACCCGCCCAATGGGCTGGATCGCCACAATGGCTGCAGTAATCAACTCAAGCATACCAACAATTATGAGAGAGCACAGGACTGGGAAACCTTTTATTTCCATGTGGTGAGTAATGCTATAGCATAACAGAAACTTATACTCAATAAAAAAATCAGAATATTGTTTCTCCACATATCCTCCATCTGTTTGTACACTTCTTAAGGTCTTAAGGCCATGGTTCCATCTCTAATGCTGTCAGTGTGTCGTACTGTGGTGGCTTGCATGTTGCTGTGGTGAAGATATGGTACCAGTCTTTCAAATACCAGCAGGGTTACTCAAGGTAAACAGGTGTCCGCCGAGTTCACAGACTAAGAACAGATGAAGAATAAGGAAGAGGCTGGCCACTTCTGAGAAGTTAACCATTGACAAGCTCATTAACAGCAGCAGAATGTTGGCAGCCATATTGGCAAACAGAGCAAGGGCATGCTGCATGGCTGACAATTAGGAAAGGTCTGCACCAGGGTTGTGTCCTCGCCACATCTATCCAATTTGTATGATGAGCAAATAAGCCAAGAAGTTGGACCGTATTAAGGAGAACACACCATCAAGATAGGAGGAAGGGTTATTAGCAACCTGAAATATGCAGATGACACAACCTTGCTTGATGAGAGCAAAGAGGGCTTGGAAGTTTTGCTGTTGAAGATCAAGGATTGCAGCCTCCAATATGGATTACAACTCAGTGTAAAGAAAACCAGAATCTTCAAAATGGGCACCATAGACCACATCCCGGTAAACAGAGAAAAGACAGAAGTGGTCAAGCATTTCATTTTGCTTGGGTCCACAATCAATGCTCCTGGAAGCAGCAGTCGAGAGAGCAAACAACATGTTCCACTGGGCGAATCTGCGAAGACCTCTTCAAAGAGTTTGAAGGGCAAGGGTGTCCTTTTGAGGTCTAAGGTGCACCTGACCCAACGAATGGTCTTTTCAAGGCCTCCAATGCATGTAAACGTTGGACGGGGAATAAGGGAGATTGAAGAAGAATTGATGCATTTCAATTATGATGTTGGCCAAGCTGGAAAGTTCTGTGGACTGGCAGAAGAGCAAATACATCTGCTTTAGGAGAAGTGCAGCCAGAATGCTCCTTAGAAGTGAGACTGGAGAGATTTTGTCTCATGTACTTTGAGCAAGTTTTGGAGAGACCAGTCTCTGGAAAAAAGGCATTATGCTTCGTAAAGTTGGGGGTCAGTGAAAAAGAGAAAAGCCTTAACAAGGTGGATTGACACAGTGACTGCAACAATGGGCTCAAACGTAGCAATGGCTACAAGGATGGCATTGGACCAGGCATCTTTGTCTTTCGGTTGTACAGAGGGATGCTCTGAGTTGAAACTGACTTGAAGGTACCTAACAGCAACCATCTCCTTTTCATGAATAATTCGGTGCTTTTGATTCACACCACATCAAAACAGCTATTTTGGTACTTTCCAGGGACTCAGATTGTGCTCTTTTGAAATGTCCCTTGAGTTTGGAAAGCAAAAAGAAGGGCAAGTTCAGGGTTGTAAGGTAGACAGAGTAAGGTTTCCCAATGAAATTCTCATAGGACGGCACTTCTTGCTATCCTAGAAGAATGAACAGGTGCATAGCTGTGATGGGGAGGGGGTATCCCACGACACAACCTTTCCGGCTGTTTTCTCACCAATGCTGCAGCTTTTTATTTTCTTAAAGTTTCTTCTTAATGTGGCCCTATGGTCATCCTGGGTCCCTTGAGAAAATCAAGATGGCCCCTTGGGAATTTCTAAAATATACCTGCCATACTGTTCTGAGCTGACCTCTCAGTCCTGAAGTTAACTGGCCCAGTAGATTCCCCTCAGAAGCCACTGTTCCAATTGCATTTTTTAAGGTGCCATAAAAAGACTGAAGAAACCAGGAGACCAGGTGGCATAGTGGTTATGAGTTGGGCTGCTAATCACAAGGTCAGTAGTTTGAAACTGCTAGCTGCTTCTTCCGAGAAAAATGAGGCTTTCTGCTCCCCTTAAGAATCACAGTCTCCACTCTCTCCTCCTGCCCCTTCATCTGCTCCCGTGTGCTCTGATCAAATATGTCCATCTCCCAGAGCTGCAGAGTCAATGTCGTCCTTTGGAACAAATTCTTTTCGGGGGAGGGGCAGGAATCCAGTTAATTTATGGTGCTGGGGCCAGCCTCCCAGACCTCTCCACCGGTTCCCTCCTCCACGCCGGGATATTGCATTCACACCTTGCGACACTGGGTTGAAGTCTGGTCCCACTTTCCCTGTGGAGATATAAACAATACCCTCCCCTTGGGTGGATTAATGCCCCATGACCCCACTACCCTTTTCTTCCTTGTATTCAGGCCGTGATGATGATGTTCCTGAGTAGAGCAGCCAGTCCACAGAGAGAACAACATGGCTGGCCCTACTATGAGACATGATGCCCCTCAGTGACTAAGGGCAATACAGGGGACAGCACCGGAGACACAGTGTGGGAATTGCACCTGACCTGATCCCACCACACCGAGGCAAATCACTGGGGGAGTACAGCGGAACAGCAAGGGAATGGAGTGGCAAGGTCCCCAGGGAATGCTGAAAGTGGACTTTGGGGCCAGGGCGTGGTGCCCCAACAGACTGTACTGGAAAACGCTCCTAAGGGCCAGCAAACGATCCCTGAACTAACTACAAGCTTTTCTCTTGTGATCTGATTTGTTCTGTTCTTTTTCAGTGGTTTGTTTTGGTTGTTTTGTTGTCTGGTTGTATACTGTTGCTTTGTTTTCCTCTGTCTAGTTTTCGTGCATGTTAGTGACTCCACAGGTCTGTCTGAATAGGACAGGCTGGATGAACTATCTGGATGAAAAACAACGGGACCGACAGTTCCGGGGGGACTTGGGGTGGGGGGGTAGGGGGGGTAAGGAAGTGGTGTTAACAAACCCAGGGACAAGGGAAAAACATGGGACCCCAAATGGTAGAGAAGGGGGAGTGGCAGGCCTGGTGGGAAATGATCAAGGGTAAGGTTGCTTAGAGAAGAGGTATACTCTAGCCCAGGTGGCGATGAAGCATGGTAGTAGGGCAGGAGGAAGGTCAAGGGAGATGGAGGAAAGAGCTAGGAGTCAAAGGGCATTCATGGAGGTCTAGACAAAGACATGTACATGCAAATATATATAGGAGGATGGGGAAATAGATCTATGTGTCTATATTTATAGGTCAAGTATTAAGGTGGCGGAAGGACCTTGGGCCTCTACTCAAACACTCCCTCAATGCATGAATACCTTCTTTTATTAAATTGGAACTCTATGATGCTCACTCTCCCAACACAACGGCTGGAGCCAAAGTGGGTGAACAAGTAAATGTGGTGAAGAAAGCTGATGGTGCCCGGCTATCAAAAGAGATAGTGACTGGGGTCTTAAAGGCTTGAAGAGAAACAAGCGGCCATCTAGCTCAGAAGCAACAAAGTCCACATGGAAGAACACACCAGCCTGTGTGATCGAGTGGTCCCAAAGGGATCAATTACCAGGCATCAAAGAACAAAAAATCATATCATTGACTGCACACCTCCATGATAGGATCGCTGAAGACAATGGGTGCATAAGCAAATGTGGTGAAGAAAGCTGATGGTGCCCGGCTATCAAAAGAGATAGTGTCTGGGGTCTTAAAGGCTTGAAGGTGAACAAGCGGCCATCTAGCTCAGAAGCAAATAAGCCCACATGGAAGAAGCACACCGACCAGTGCGATCACGAGGTGCCAAAGGGACCAGGTATAAGGCATCATGCAAAAAAAAAAAGATATAAGTGTGTGTATGTATGTGTATATGTATATATGTATGTGTATATGTGTATATATATATCATATTAAATGAAGGGGGAAGTGCAGAGTGGAGACCCAAGGCCCAAGTGTCGGCCAATGGAGATCCCCTCATAGAGGGGTTTAGGAGAGGAGATGGGTTAATTAGGGTGTGAGGTAGTATCGATGAAGAACACAGCTTTCCCCCAGATCCTGGATGCTTCCTCCCCCCAACTACCATGATCCGAATTCTACCTTGCAGGGCTGGATGGGACAGAGGCTGTACACTGGTACATATGAGGGTTGGAGGTACAGGGAATCCGGGGTGGATGATACCTTCAGGACCAAGGGTGTGAGGGACGATGCAGGGAGAGTGGAGGGTGAATGGGTTGGAAAGGGGGAACTGATTACAGGGATCCACATGTGACCTCTTCCCTGGGAGAGGGACAGCAGAGAAGGGGGGAAGGGAGACTCCGGATAGGGCAAGATATGACAAAATAACGATGTATAAATTACCAAGGGCATATGAGGGAGGGGGGAATGGGGAGGGAGGGGGGAATGGGGAGGGAGGGGGGGAAAAAGAGGACCTGATGCAAGGGGCTTAAGTGGAGGGCGAATGCTTTGAGAGTGATTGGGGCGGGGAATGTGTGGATGTGCTTTATACAATTGATGTATGTATATGTATGGATTGTGGTAAGAGTTGTTTGAGTCCCTAATAAAATGTAAAAGAAGAAAAGAGAAAAAAATGATTAGGGCAAAGACTGTACAGATGTGCTTTATACAATTGATGTATGTATATGTATGAACTGTGAAAAGAATTGTATCAGCCCCAATAAATTGTTAAAATAAAAAAAAATTAAAAAGAATCACAGTCTCAGAAAGCCACGAGGACAGTTATACGCTGACTTACAGGGTCGCTATGAATTGGAATCCACTTGATGGCTGTGAGTATAACTAGACTAAGACAATTTCTGAAAGAACTTGTCTGCAGCCACCTACATCTCTGATTGCAGGGACATGTTTACACTTGTTCAGTTTGGAATAAAGCTGTGCTTGTATGAACTGGAATCACAGTACCCTACCTCATACATACAAATGCCATGAATTTGAGGCAACTCCACTGCTTATAATAGTTCATGGAGCATCCCCACCTCAACCCCTCCAGGGCTTTGAGGGCAGTTGACCCTGCACTTCCAAATTATAGCACAGTTTCTATCGGGCGGGTCTCTTCTTTATCCTGTGTCTGCCTGGTTGCCTCCAAACGAAAGCAACGCTCTCCAAAGTTGGTGCTCAGCGTTGCTGACCAGAGAAGCAGAAACGGGCCATCATCACCTTCAGGGAATCTCAGCGTTGCCAGAAGCCTTCTTCAGCTGCATCTGTGTTGCTGAGGAATGGCAGGCTACAGTCCACTCTTTGGTTTGGTGCCAAGCCACACATCGTGCCCCAGCCTCTCCCCTCTCTGCCACCATCGCAGTCCCTGGCCCTGCTCTCCCTGGATGAAGCTGCTTCTGTCCATGTGAGCTGGAGAAGTGGAAATCTACTCTAGAGACTTCTAAATCTCTTTCTGGGAAAGTCTTGTCCCCACATGTCCCAGCCTAGGGATCTCAGCAGGGCATTTGTGCTCACTGATGGCTTGGGTTGGCGACGGTAATCATGCCCTGGTGAGGATTAAGGAGCTCCCCGGGCCTGTTGGGTGACTCGACTTTGGGAAGCTGTCCAATGTGCTGGGTCTATCCCCACGGCACAGCATGCTCTGCGGTGAGTCAGAGCTTGCAAATGCTAAGATTACCACCACCGTGTTCACAAGGGTGACACACGTTCCCAATGCTCTCGCCGTGGGTCCTCTTCCACAGAGGGCTTTCTAGCCCTCGTCTGCGAGGCCTGAGTGCTAGGGCTCTGGGCTTCAGGTGAGTGTCTTCCCAGGCCGCTTCTCAGGGACCTCCCCCCCCCCCACCCCCGGACCTCCTGCAGGAAGGAGACATGGCTGGTACAATCCAAAGGGGAAAGGTTCTCTCCAATGAATTTGAATTTGTCTTTGGAATGTGTTAGGCAATTTATTTGTTTTAGGGAGAGCATTTACCTTCTTAATGATACTTAATTTCGGGTAATGAGCAAGAAGTGGCATTCCATCCTTCCCACATTCATTAGATAGGCAGCTCCTTGGAGGTGGGGGTGGGTGGGCGTGGGGAGGGAGCCAGTCGAACAGGGTTAACAAACAATCAGCGGCACAGCGCCGGGAGCTGTGGGTCACCCCCACCCCTCCCTCTGTGACCAGGGAGTGACACAGGCTCAGTGTTGGGCTCCCAGCGATAGGGTCACGCATCTTCCTCTTGGTGTGGAGAGACCTTGGTGCACTATCTTGAAAGCCACAGAGAAACCAGTCGGCAGAAAAAGAAGCGCTTCTGGTGGCAAGGGAGTGGAAAGCTGGGCCCTCAAATGAAATTGGGTGGGATTTTGTGTCTTTTCCCCCCAGATAACACAAGATGTTTTCCAAGACAGAGAAATAGGCTTGCAGCAGTACACAGATGGCCAAATTCCTAGGGACCTTTCTTGGACCTTAGTCGGGGTGCAGTGGTTGAGGACTCGACCGCTCACTGAAAGGTCGGCAGTCCACACCCCTGCTCCCACCCCAAGAAGCTCCACAGGTAAAAAGAGCCGGCCATTTGCGCCACTAAGATCACAGTGTCGGGAATCCTAGGGTGCAGATCCACTCTGCCATATTGGATCCCTGAGTGCGCGTGACCCGTGGCACCCCAGAGTGGGACACAGTGAGAACGGTGCACGGTGTAGCCTCAGAAGATGAATTGCTTGCTGCTGGCTCTGGTATCTGATTGCTCTGCTCTCGGTGTCCTCTGCAAAAGGAACACTTGCTGTACCAATAAGAGTCGCTCCGTTACAGAGACTGGCTGCTGAATAACCACATTCACGGAAACAGTCCTGGAAGCTGTAAAAAACAAAACAAAAAAAACCCCGCAAAAACCCAGCGCTGATAAGTCAATTCCAACTCATCGCGACCTTACAGGGTGGGATTGAACTGCCCTCGGGGTTCCCAAGGTGGTAATTCTTTACAAGAGTAGAAAGTCCCATCTTTCTTCCATGGAGTAGTTGGTGGTTTAAATCGTTGACCTTGGAATTCGCAGCTCAACTCATAACCACTCTGCCACCAGGGTTCTTAGAAGCTGTAGAGCCCATTGCAACTTCCAGGTATTACCAGAAGTGTAGGTAGTGCAGGGAGGCCCATCCACTCAGATAAGGCTGCATCTCAAGGGTGATGCTCAGAGGGTGCAGTCTACTCAGCTACCATGCTTTGGATTAGGACGTAAGTGGAGACAGCTCAAGGACTGAACGTTAAGACTGACTGTTTTCCGGCACGTAATCCTTTCTCATTTTCCCGACATTTGGTTGACTTTGTTAATGATTCTAGATCTCAGCCTCTTCAGAAATGCTTGGCAGTGGAGTGACCATCTACCTGCAGGCCCGGCTTGAAGTCAGCCCAGATTCTCAGTAAGAAGGCACTTCCAAACACTCTCGTCAGACTCCCTTATCTAAGATCCTTCCTTCAGAGGAGAAGGGGTAGGAGGTGGGAAGATGGTGGGAAAGAAGGGGGTGGGAAAGAGGAATGTAGTGTGTGTGTGTGTGTGTGTGTGTGTGTTGTACACATGCAATAGTTCATAGTTGGTTCATTTCCCATAGAAGAGTGGAGGATCATTATGAAACTCTTAAAATTTCCTTTCCCTGGTCTGAACTCACCTTCTTATATCTCAATCTGTACCTTTCCTTCTTTTGACATTACTTCCATCTGTGACTTCCGTGCTTCTGTGACCTGGTCCTCACGTAAATACCAAGTCACAGGACCACTGGAGCGAGTGTCAGCTTCTTTAGGGGGATGGGAATGTGTTCTGGGAGCAACCAAGTAGCCCGCAGGTCCTTTCGGTAGAAGAAGATGAACAAATTCACCTGCGCATTCAGAGGTGGTCTTCTCTGGATGAAGGTTCATTCTACCTATTATTTCTCAGTCTTCGCAGAGTTGTGTTCTGAATCTGGCCAAATCCAATGGACCTTAATTCTCATTCTACACGGAGCCTGCAACTAGTTTACCCTTCATTTTATCATCTTTAGTTCTTCTTCAACTACCCACCTTCTACTTCCCACACCTGAAGTGTCTCCTGGGTAAACTTCGTAAATGGGTAAATTTCACATAGCCTTCAGCTGGTTTTCAATATGCCCTCCGTAACTACGACTCTTAAGTAAGGAAGCCAGAACCTCCTGCCATAGAGGCGATTCTGACTTATGAGTACCACTCTGTGGGACAGAGTAGAGTTGTTCTTTCTGAGACTATAAATCTTTATGGGAGCAAATAGCCTCATCTTTCTCCCTCAGAGTGACTGGTAGGTTTGAACTGCCAACCTTGCGGTTAGCACCCCAGGGCTTCTTCCATAGCACCGCCATGGCTCCATATGATGAGCATAATTAATTCAGTTACGCAACGGTGCCATTGACGAAATTCTGCACTAACTGGTGCTCCATGCTTTTCACAGCCTGGCCTGTCTATCTTCTAGGTTTCATCTGGCACTATTCTCTCTCATTCTCACTCCACTCTTTCCAAACTCGTCTCCCCTGTTTCTTTCAATCTGCTAGACTTGCTAGCTCCCTAGGGATTCAGCACATACAACTTCCTCTTCCAAGAGCTCTGGGGCCTTAGTAGGTCAGGCCTGGAGCTGCTATTTAAAAGGTTGGTGGTTCAAACCAGCAGCTGTTCCTCAGGAGAAAAATGAGGCGGTCACTTGGTGTAAAGAGTGCAGCTTCAGAATCTCCCTGGAGCAGTTTTACTGTGTCCTGTATGGTCACCGTGAGTCAGAATCTGCTGGATAACTGTGGTTTGAGTTCCTCTTCCTGAAACACTCGGCCCCAGGTATGTACGTGGCTGTTTCTACAAATCATTCAGGACTTAGGTAAAATATTATCCTTTCACAGAGGACTTCCCTAACCCCCAACTTAAACAGCTACCCTAGTCACTCTTTAACACATTGCCCTGTTTTATAATATCTATCGTTAGATGGTTTGCTCTTTCATTTGTTTGCTTTTCTCTTACCTTCCTTCCTCTTATTCCATCAGAGTGGGGTTCTCATCTGTTTTGTTGCTGCTTTATCTAGTTTCTCAGTCGATTTGTTAATTTGGTTGATAAGTGAATGAATTACAACATGGCTTTTAAAGTTTACAAAAGCCATATAACAAATGCAAAATGCCTGAGAACGATTTTAAGTGAAAACAACATGATATAAAATGTCATATGGTATATAATTAACTCTGTATCTTAAAATGGTCTTATTGGCATATAATTCACATATCATACATCTCAGTAGTTCAATCATATTAAAAAGAGTTGTACAATCATTACCAGAATCGGTTTTTGAATACTTTCTTCTTTCTTGTACTCATTGTTAGTAACTATCCATTGTCCCCCAATCTCCCCTGCAATACCCCAATCAATCCAGTTACTATCTTTATAGTTTTACCTGGAATTTATATACAGAAAAACATACCAGAGAAAGTAAAAAACCAAAAACACTAATAAAGCTAAACAGAGAAAATCTTCCATGGAAAAGAAAGCAGACACTATTAATAGTGGGTCAAAAATAGAATGAACTCTCCATTGAGAGCACGTCCACACCTGGCTATGACACAGTAACAAGAACATCAGGGATTTGCCCTTTCCCTTTCCACAATCAAAAAAGTGGACAGAGTGTAGAACCGAGTTGTTTTCAGATCATGAACAATGATCAGCAGAGAAAAAAGTATAAGGAACCAAGGTGAGGCTACGATTGTTCCAGCTTACTGGCTGGATATAGTTTTCAGGGTGCAGTGCAGGGAAGGAAAACTTCAACAGAGCCTAATGGTCTGCTGAGCTGAGAGGTTTGTAACTAGGTCTGGCAGTTACATAATCTGGTGTCAATTTGAGACTATTGCCTATTGTAGGGATGGAGTTTAGCCTGTCAATCAGGTCACAGTTTGATGACCTCATTTGGAGCTCTTACGGAGATAAATAGCTTGCTGGAGGTGGGACACACAGACACTCCCTGAGAGACACTCTGGTTGACAAGACATATAGAGTTATGCTGATGGCAGCCAGAGCCTTGAAACTGGAGGAGCCATGTGAAGACCCACACCAGCACTAGGATGCTTCCATCGCCACTGGATCCATAAGACTTCCCACCCACTGGCCTCTGATATTTCTGCATTCAGTGTCATTGCATGGGTTGCGTGAGTCTGAAGAGGAATTTATAAACTGGTATTGGACATATGGGCTAATATCAGACTTAAGGACTTGATCTGGACTAGGCTGGGATGTTTTCTCAATATACAATTACTCTTTTATATACAGCTCTTTCTTATATATGAGTGTCTATGAATTTGTTTCTCTAGTCTACCCAGACTTACACACTAGTAAAGTGAAGATGTCTACACTTTGGGAGGCAGCATGTAAGAGAAGAGAGAGCTACCCAGCAGAGGGAACTGTTCAGGTCTTTAGTGAAGTACTAATCTAAGTATAGGTTAGAAGAAACTACATGAAGCTGGAGAAGAAAACAAGGGCTCTCCTCCACTTCCCCCAGTTCTTGCAGCTCACAGATTTTTGCTCCCACTAGCCAGAGTAGGTCTCCATGAGTCAGAATTGACTAGGGAGCAATGAGGGTTTTGTTTGTTTGTTTGAACCAGAGTAGAAAGTCAGGACCCTACTTCAGGCTTCCCTGTAGAAAGGGAGTCATGATGTGAACCTCAGGACCACCTTCCCCAGGTTGTCTACGCTAAAGAACACCACCGGGGAGACACTGCAGGTAACCTCCTTTGTCACCCAGAAATTCACTCCATCAGTCAAACTTCCCTTGAGCAGAGAGAAGAGGCAGAGGAACAAGACTGAGCCGGAGGTCACAGCACCCCGTGAGGGATTTCGTCCACATGAAGCTTTCTTCACATGTCAGGTGTCTCTCCAGACCCTAGACAGGTGGGGGTCTTCCGAGACCACGATGGAAATGTACAGCGAATGGGGAGGGGAGCCCAGTAACAGGGATTAGTTAATTATTTTAGCTTTAACTTGGCATCATTAGCCCTGGGAGAAGGAACTATTGAGCCTTAAGTTTTTTTCCATTGAAGTGAAGCCAGCCTTGATGGGCAAGAAGGTGTAGCAGGAAAAAGTGAATTATGTCCTGGAAAGACTCACTCCCCTGTGTCAGCTATGCCCGGGGACCTAGTCCTGCTGAGTCATGTAGGACAGTAGCATGCGATTTCGTCTTTTTTGTGTACAGGTACAACTTTGATGACTAGAATTTGGGTGGTGGTGGTGGTGGTGGAGGTGGTATGTGGTGGTGGTGGAGGTGGTATGTGGTGGTGGTGGAGGTAGTGGTGGTGGTGGTGGTAGTATGTAGTGATGGTATGTGGTGGAGGTGGTGGTGGTGGTATGTGGTGGAGGTGGTGGTGGTGGTGTGTGGTATGTGGTGGTGGTGGAGGTGGTATGTGGTGGAGGTGGAGGTAGTGGTGGTGGTGGTAGTATGTAGTGATGGTATGTGGTGGAGGTGGTGGTGGTGGTATGTGGTGGAGGTGGTGGTGGTGGTATGTGGTATGTGGTGGTGGTGGAGGTGGTATGTGGTGGTGGTGGTGGTGGTGGTGGTGGTAGTATGTAGTGATGGTATGTGGTGGAGGTGGTGGTGGTGGTATGTGATGGTGGTGATGGTGGTGGTATGTGGTATGTGGTGGTGGTGGTGGTGGTGGTGGTGGTAGTATGTAGTGATGGTATGTGGTGGAGGTGGTGGTGGTGGTATGTGATGGTGGTGATGGTGGTGGTATGTGGTATGTGGTGGTGGTATGTGGTATGTGGGGGTGGTGATGGTGGTGGTATGTGGTATGTGGTGGTGGTGGTGGTATGTGGTATGTGTTGGTGGTGGTAGTATGTGGGGGTGGTGGTGGTGGTCAGGTGCTGTCCAGTCATTTCCAATTTACAGAGACTGACATGCAACAGAACGAAGTGCTGCCTGGCCCTGCCCCATCCTGACCACTGTTGGTACGCTGGATCTCATTCTTGCAGCCACCGTGTCCATCCATCTTGTCGAGGGTCTTCCTCTGTCTCTAACCCGCCACGTTACCAAGCAGGACGTCCTTCTCCAGGCTTAGTCTCTCCTGATAGCATGCCCAAAGCACATGAGACAAAGTCTTGCCATCCTCGCTTCTAGAGAGCCTTCTGGTTGTACTTCTTAGGAGATAGAGTTGCTTGTTCTTCTGGAAGCCCACCGTACTTTCAATATTCTCTGCACCTGCACTATAATTTAATATGGGAAATAAGACCACAAGGCTCAAGACAGTCTTCAAGCCGGTGGCTGGATCACCTGCAGTCCTGCCAGCATGTAACCCTCGCTCACAGGACTTATCGGATTGCAATTCTGGGTCCCGTTGCAGTAGCAATACGTCGCTGGAAAGCCCCCAAACGAAACCCACTGTCGGAGAGTGCATTCTGACGCCCTATAGAACAACGTGGAATGGCTCCAGAGGGTTTCTAAGACTGTAGGGCTTTCCAGAAACAGCCCGCTGGGAAAGAGCGCACGTGTGGGTCTCTCCTGAGACCCAGTGCTCACGTGTGCCCGTCCGCACTGAGGTGCTTTTCCTAACGCCCACGCCGTGTTGCACGATGCTCTGACTAGGAAAAGGTTGCCCCCGTCTCCACCCGCGCGGCATGACCTCCCTTCTGACACAGTCACTCCTCGGGTGCAGCAGTCAGCTGTACGCGTTAGCCAATAGTCGGCAGCATTCTCTGAACGCATCCACGGGGCAGGCAGAAAATAGGAAGCAGCCCCAGGAAGTTCAATTCAATTCAATAGACCTTGACTAAGCACCTGCCACGTCCAAGGTCCTGGTAGGTCACACTGGGTGGACTTACGTGCACGCAGTGGGCTGGGGCAGGAAAAGGAGGAAACCAAGTGCGCATGTGTGAGACAGAGTTCTTTCTTTCCCCCGGGGAAGATGTTCTTGCGAGTTCTTTACCAGGAAGTCCGTCACTTCCTGGCCAGCTGATGAAGTTTCCTAAAGGCATACATGGCTTCTCTTGTCACACCGAGTTGGGATGGCCTGGGATGCCAGCAGGCAGGCCTCCCGGAGGATGTTTTCCAGTCTCAGGCACGATGTGTGGGTCAGGGAGCTTGGGGACAGGTGGGTGGCAGCAGCGCGGTGGGCCTAGCAGGCCGAGGGCGCCGGGCAAAGGGGCCTGGAAAGGCTGCCGAGAGCACAGCAGAGGAAGCGCGCTGAGAGGGTGGGGAAACACAGGAGGCCAGAGCTTGCTGAGTGACTGAGAAAACCCGTTTGTGAGCAGTTGCCGGAGGAACAGCAAAGCCTGAACTGAAATGTGCAGGCCCTGGTCAGTGAATCACTCGGGGTGAGGCAACCCCACCTGTTCTCGACTGCCTCATCAGGATTCTGATGGCTGTGATTTTCTGAACGTGATCGCCAGGCCTTTCCTCTGCGGTGCTTCTGGGTAGATTTGAACCACCAACCTTTAGCTTCGTTCCAGAGCATAAACCGTTGACATCACCCAGAAACCTTACCTAAGCTCAGACCACCCACTACCAAGGAGTGGATTCCAACTCATAGAGACCCAAGAAGACAGAGCAGGACACTCCCTCAGGTTTCTTAGAACTATAAAAATTTGTGGGAGCCGGCTACCTCATCTTTTTTTGTAGAGTTACAGTGTCAGAGACTCATGGGGTATTTCTACCCTGTCCTGTACGGTCCCTGTGAGTTGGCATCGACTTTATGGCCATGTGTGCTGGGTCATGCTGAAGGCCTGTTTGTCAACATAGAAGCCCAGACCAAACCTAATGCATTGATTCGGAGACACAGTGAGAGCAGCCAGCCTCATCTGTTTTTTTCCCACAGAGCCACTGGTGGGTTTGTACCTTCGACCTTGTAGTTAGCAACCAAATGCTCAACTCACTGCACCTCAAAACAAAAAATTGCTATGCAGTCAATTCCACCTCATAGCGACCCTTGCCAGGGTTTCTGAGGCTGTAAAGCTTTACAGGAGCAGAGGCTCCTCTTTCTCCTGAGGAACGGCTGGCAGGAGAATACAACATATTTTACTTTATTTGCTTGATTCATAACTTTTAAATACTTAAATGCATGATTCATTGACTTCCGTTTGCACCCTTGACTGCACCCCACAAATGGTTTTGCTCTATCAAATTAGGCAGAACTGAGTCTCCTCAAAAGGATCCTTGGTGATACTTGTGAGATAGACATGGGGCTGTGAATGTAAGGTCTGTGGTTCAAACCCACCAGCTGGTTTTTGGTGAAAAGATGAGAGTGCTCTTGTCATGATTTACAGTCTCAGAAACCCTGTATCATTGCTGTGAGTCAGAATGGGCTAGTGGTAGTGGGTCTCCGCACATTGACTATTTCCCCAGCAAGGAAACCTGCACCCAAATGGATCTGTCTCTACCTCACATACCAAACTGATGATAAAAGGGAAGAAATATGCTTCATAATTTGAAAAGAGATGTTACAAAAGAAAATCGATTCTAGAAGGTGCAACCGGAACAGATTAAAGACCATCTGTTGTACAATTTTAAAAGGGCTGTAACAGAAATGAGGAGCCCTGGTGGCATAGTGGCTTATGCATTCAGCTGCTAACTACAAGGTCAGCAGTTTGAGCTCACCAGCAGCTCTGTGGGGAAAAGGCGAGGGTTCCTGCTCCCATAAAGATTTATAACTTTGAAAACCCAAAGGGGCAATTCTACTCTGTCTTAGAGGATCGGTATGTGTCAGAATTGACTTCCTGGCCGTGAGTTTGGTTTGAGAGGTTTGTTTTGCAATAACAAATATGACTTGAGCATCCTGTTAGCCTGGAAAAGCAAGATCTCGCTTCATTCATTCCAGAGGAAAGTTTCTGGTGTGAAAGTTGTCACTTCCCGGATGAGAGGTGTTTAGAAGACATTGGGTCAGCACAGGGAGGGCCAGGGCAGCCTGTGGCTCAGTGGAGCCGGAGGGCTGAATGTAGAATCCTGGGGCCAGGTCTGCAGCGGTGGGAGGGTCTTTATCTAGTAGAGCAAATGTCTCTGCAGCTAGCTTTATGCCTTGAGGGGTCACTAGGATGCCACCAATATTTTTTCCCTACAATTTGCTTAAGCCAGTATGTTAAAAAAAAGCAGACAGTATGGATATGTAAATAAAGGTATCTCCCATGCCAGAATTCCAAATCATGTATGTAGACTGCCCTCAAGGAGTGAAGCCTAACTTCTCATTCCTTAAGTGCAGGCTGCACCTGGTCTCTTTCTTCCAAAGAGCTCAGCTGGAAAGGGGAGGAGGGATGAACTTTGTGACAGAGCAGTCTGACAAGCACTGAATCTCAGCAGTGACGTCACCTTGGCAGTGTGGGCCCTGAATAATGCGATGTGATGAGAATGACCAACTCTGTTGTCCTCTCCCCCTGCTTCTTACCCTTCACCTCCCTACACACATGCACACGTACACCCCACATAGCTTTCTGTGTTAGCTTTACCAATAACATAATGAGTCCATTAAAACAATTTTTTCATGTTAAATGTATTATATGCAGACATTTGGTTCACATTAAAAGGGCAGTTTCATTATTGGATTAAAGGCAAAAAAAGTATTTCCCAAAAAAGCATAAAGCTGGCAGAACTGCAGCGATGGATTCACAAATTTTGTTTCCATTTCTCACAGTGGCCCTTACTCTGGATTCATTGATCCCGGAATGGTGGCAACAGCAATCTCTCACTTCAATCTGTACTACAGAGTGAGAAACTTGGGGGTTTTTTTGCTGAAGCCCTGACTTTGCTTCTTGGGAGCGTTTCCAGGACCCCCAGTGGCACTTCATACGGGTCCCCTGGTGTTATTGGGACTGTGCTACATACATAGGGGTATAGGATGACACGAAGCACAAGGTTTTGTGGGATTTCACCAAACTCGATGAAAACTACCCAAGAACTGTGAGAGATCACTTTTCACTGTAATGCAACATTTATTGGAGAGACAAACTGCACACTCAAAGATGATTAACATCACAAGGCTTTTAAAAAATATGTGCAGAAATATACCCATGCAGTTGAAATCCATACACACACACACACACACACACACAAGTCAAGAAGTGTTGCTACAAGGCTGCCAGTTCCTACATGCACAGGTTTATCCCCCCCAAAAAAACATGTTTAAACATGTCTCTGTGCATAACCAAGCACCTTGAGTGGACAAATCATTTGACCTCGGGGATCAGGACCAGAGCCTCAGGACTCACTTAGGTCAATTGGCCTAATATGTTTTCACAAAGACAAATATACTGGATCCTGATTTGGAGAACAGTGACTCGGATCTCAAAAGCTCATGAGCATCCATCTAAAGTACAAGTATTGGTTTCTTCCTGTCCAGAGGATAAAGGAATAACAAAAATTAAGAAGACAAATGGAAACAACTAGTCTAATGGATTAATAGACCATGCAAACATCCCTCTCTCTAAGACTGAGACCAAAAGACATCCCTCTCTCTAAGGCAGAGACCAAAAGCAGTGGTGCCCAGCGACCACGAGTGCTCTGAAAGGGATCACATTAAAAGATCCTGTGTAGAGTTGGAGAAAAATGAGGAGCAGAAGTCAAAATCAAAAAGAGACCCCCTGGTGGTCTAGTGGTTAGGATTCAGCGTTCTCAAAAAGAGACCAGGATTATTAGTCAGATAGAGACTAATGTCCCGTAGGCCCCCAGGACAATGTGCTTAGCACCCTTCAGGTCTGGAACTGAATCTATACTCCACGTTAGAATAATTGGCCATTTATGATCAAAAGAGAAGTCTTTCCTTAAGGCCAGAATTCAGAGAGCTGGAGAAAAAGATGGAATGAAAAAGGGAAACACCGGGAGGAAGTAAGATAAGGGATGTGTGTTAGCCCGGGTTGACTAGGGAAACGAATTCACAGACACTCATATTTGTATAAAACAAGAGCTTTATATAAAACAGCAATTGTATACTGAGAAAACATCCCAGCCCAGTCCAGATCAAGACCATGAGTCTGATATTAGCCCGTATGTCCAATACCAATCTATAAATTCCTCTTCAGACTCACGCAACACATGCAATGACACTGAATGCAGGAAGATCACAGGTCAGTGGGTGGAAAGTCTTGTGGATCCAGTGGCAGTGTAAGCATGTCAGCACTGGTGTTGGTCTCTATGTGGCTCCTCCAGCTCCAGGGCAGTCACGTAGCTCCATGTGTCTTGTCAGCAGGAATATCTCCCAGGGAGTGAGTGTGTGTCCTACCTCCAGTGAGCTATTTATCAATGTTTGCACCTCCCAAATGAGGTCATCAAGCTGCTACCTGATTAACAGGTTAGACGTCACCCCTTCACAAGTTGACAGTGGATTACATAACTACGGTAACAGGATGGCACATTGAGAGGATTGCAGTGGATGAGCTGAATCAAAATTGGATAAATTGTTGAATGTAAAATTAGGATCTCCTCTCTAAACTTGCACCTCATTCACAACAAAAAGATTTTTACATAGAAGATTAAATAATAAAAGACAAGTACTGGGGAAAAAAGGAAACTGCCTACCAATGATTATCATGATCCTAGACACAAAAACCGTCCGTATAAATGAACAAACATGTCCTGCAGCCAGTGAATGGCTGAAGCCAAGCTCTCTCAGTAATACACTGTACCTTCAAAGAAACACCCCCCGCCAAAAGTGCCATCAAAATTTATAAATTATCTTGGGTTCATGAGAGAAGGAGGATGGGGGAAGGAGAGGGAAAATGTGGAGCTGATACCAAGGGCTCAAGTAGAAATAAAATGTTTTGAGAATGATGATGGCAACAAATGTACAAATGTGCTTGACACAATGGATGGATCGATGGATTGTGATGAGTTGTATGAGGCCCCAATAAAATGATTTAAAAAAAAACCAGTGGCTCTAGAGACCCCAAACCCACCTGTAGACAATTGGACATACCCTCAAAGAAGGTCACAAAGAAGAGTCGAGCCAGTCAGGGTGCAGAATAACACCGATGAAACATAACAACTTTCCTCTAGTTCCTTAATGCCACCCCTCCCATCATGACTCCAGTTCTACCTTACAAATCCAGCTAGACCAGAGCATGGACACCGATACAGGTAAGAGCTGGAAACACAGGGAATCCAGGACAGATAAACTCCTCAGGACCAATAATGAGAGTAGTAATATCAGGAGAGTAAGGGAAAGGTGGGGGGAGAATGGGGGAACTGATCACAATGATCTATATATAACCCCCTCCCTAGGGGGTTAGACACAGAAAAGTGGGTGAAGGGGCACCGCAGTCTGTGTGAGACATGAATAATAATAATAATTTATAAACTATCAAGGGTTCATGAGGGAGGGAGGTGGGAGAGGGGGGAAATGAGGAGCTGATACCAAGGACTCAAGTAGAAAAAAAATGTTTTTAAAATGATGATGGCAACATATGTACAAATGTTCTTGACACAATGAATGCGTGTATGTATTGTGATAAGAGCTGAACAAGCCCCCAATAAAATGATGTAAAAAAAAACCAAACAAACAAGCAGTGGATCCCAAGGAGATCAGCTGGGCAAGTTACATCCAAAGCAGAGAAGTCAGCTCAGAAGGGTCGGGGGTAGGGGTGTTTGCACAAGGGATTCCAAAAAAAAGTCATCATGATTTATTTTCTTAAAGGAAACAGGGTGATCATGGGAACTTATGAGGAAGATGTCTTAAGAAAATGTAAAACTGCACAGTGAGAAAGAAGCAGTCGACTTGTGTCAAGGAGTTGTTTTTTTTTTCATCACCACAATGCACCTTCTCAGTCTTTAGGCACGCAGGTGCTGACGCAGGGGACATGTATTGGAGACCTTAACCTAGCCACCCTGCAGCCCTAAGTGTATCTCTTCTGACATCTTTTCCCCAAACTTAAAGAACACTTCAAAGGAACAAAATTTAAGTCCTTCTAGATCCCTGGTGACATGGCGGGTTAAGCACCACAAGGCCGTGAGAAACCATCAGTCCATGGTATGGTAGTTATATGATTGTCATTTTGAGAGGATTACGAATGAAGGGGTGGAGTCTAGTCTGTCAATTGGATCATAGCTAATGAGGCTTCTGTGTGGGCATGGCCTCCTGAGAATTCTGGGAAATCTGGGATTTCCTCCTTGGAGGCAGGAGAGACTCTCTCTCACTACTTCCCTCCCTGGGAGACACTGCAGTTGATAAGACACATGGAACTACCCTAGTGCCCTGAGCCGGACAAGCCACATGGATGCATTGAGATCTCTGAAGCCAGAGAAGCCACAGAGAGACCCCTGCCAGCACTGAGATGTTTACAACGCCACTGGACCCAAAGACTTTCTACCCATTGGCTTCTGACCGTCCTGCATTTGGCTTCATTGCATGTGTTTTGCGAGTCTGAAGAGGACTTTTGTAGATTGGTATTGGACATATGGGCTAATATCAGACTTATGGTCTTGGACTGGACTGGGTTGGGATGTTTTCTTACTGAACAATTGCGCTTGTATATAAACCTCTTCCTTATACACATATGTGAGTCCATGGACTTGTTTCTCTAGTCTACCCAGACTAACACATAGGAGAAAGTATAAGGTGTTCTTCTCTGGCAGTTAGTCTGGAAAATTCACAGGGACAGTTCTACCCTGTCCTATAGAGTCCTGTGAGTCAGAATTGCCAAAATGACAGTGAATTGGGAGTTGGGAAGGTTCCAATACTGCCATTTTGATGTGGTGTCAATCAAAGGGTTCTTTGGGGGAAGGGTTAGAGAACTAGAAATGCCACTTTCAGAGGCGTGTAGACCTAGATGGAGGATATGTGGAGAAACAGTAGTTTCATATGATGCTGGAGCAGTACTTTTACAATGACCAGTTTGTGTGTGTGTGTGTATGTGTGTGTGCACTCCACTCATGGTGAACATAATTAATGTCATTGGTTGTAATGACAAATCTTTTGTTGTCTAATTATTTTACCACAATAAAAAAAATTAAAGCAATTCAAGGTCACCTTGAAGTAGAAAATGAATATACTGGAAACATTCATAGATGTTCAAGTGCATAAGAAAGAGCTTTAAAGCACAATTGTAGGGGTGGGGATGTTAAAGGTGTTAAAAAAAAGAAAGCATAATTGTATATTAAGAAAACAGTCCAGATCAAGTCCCGAAGTCTGATATTAGCCCATATGTCCCATACCAATCTATAAATTCCTCTTCAAACTCTTGCAATACATGCAATGATGCCGAATGCAGGAAGATCACAGGCCAGTAGGTGGAAAGTCTTGTGGACCCAGTAGTGGTGGAAGCATCTCAGTGGGGCTCCTCCAGCTCCAGGGCTCTGGCTCCATCAGCATGACTCCACGTGGCTTCTCAACAGGAATGTCTCGCAGGGAGTGTGTGTCCCACTTCCCAGGAGGAAGACAGGCGTTCCCAGAATCCTCAGGAGAAGGCCATCCCCACACAGAGGTCTCATTGGCTACGACCTGATTGATAGCCTAGACTCCACCCTTTCGCTCAAGTTGACAGTGGATTATGTAACTGACACAATAAATAATCTAGATATATGGGTTAGAGCAGCAGTTCTCAACTTGTGGGTAGCAATTCCTTTGGGGATCGAATGACCCTTTCACAGGGGTTGCCTGATTCATAAGAGTAGCACAATTACAGTGATGAAGTAGCAACGAAAAGAATTTTATGGTTGGGGGGCTCACCACAGCATGAGGAAGGTTGAGAACCACTGGGTTAGAGGATTAACGAAAGCTTCATTGAGTGAAGTGGGTTGTTTGGGGTTTTTTTAGTGAACATTGAAGAATGGATAAATTTGGGAGAAATAGAGGGAACTTCCCTCCCATCCCCCCGAAAACAGCGGGTTCTTAATCCAAGAGAAAAAGGAGAGAGGGAAGTGAACACGGTATGCTGAGAAAAAAACAAACATTTTTTTCTGTTAATTTTCATCATCTCCTAAACAGGAGTGGGTTAGACTGGTTTTGACATTGGTAAAAGCTGGTGTGTTTGTTTTTCTTTCATCTCTCCTCTAATTTCTAAGTTAACCCAGACTTTACCTCTCTATGATTTCATGAGTGAAAAAACAATTGTAATTTTCCACTTTTCTGACACCAATTCCCTGAGATACGGAGCTCTGACACACTGTTAGGTGACTATCGGACTGCTAGCCACAAGGCTGACAGTTCAGACCCACCAGTCACCGTGGAGCAGAAAGATGAGGCCATTGGCTCTGGGCACAGTGTCTTGGAAACCATGCATGCAGTTGGAATGGCCGTGGGTGGGTAAGTGCCTAGAAGGAAAACAAAAATGTGCCCTTTGCCCTAATCAAGGCTAGCCTCCCCTCGGGGCAGGAGGGGACTCAGATCTCTGCTGTCACTAACCCTGCGCTTTTCCAGAAGAGGTGAAATATGGTAGGGAACGAGACTTTCCCTTGACACGCACGTCGCGTCTCCATTGCTGGGTCTATTCTTTTGCAATCCTGACTCGTCTGGCCTCTGAGTAAGGACTGGCTAGAGTCTGGGCTCTGCGACACGGATCGGTGTCGTGGTCTCTCCTGATCCTCAGGGGTGTGAACCAATATCTGGTGACTCCATTTATCCTGGGCTTGTGGTTTAACCAAGAAGAAAGGGCTTCTGGGCAGAACGCCACTAGGAAGATTGTCCCGCAGGAAACAACCCACCCTTTTATTTATGGTCTTTTCCTTTCTCCCATCAACTCAGATTTTACTTTCTCCCCCGACTGAGGTGAAAGAGACAAAGAGTTGTGCTTAATATGCAAAAGCAGTAGCTCACATCCAAATTCCTATTATCCCTGCAAAAAGACTGCTGTCACGGCTGTGGAATTCTTTCGCTATTTACTTCCATTGCGTGGGTTACATTTACCTATTTTTGTTGGGAGTGTTCCATCGTACAATCACACGGAAATGGAAGCTGTCCTATGTTATTATTTCTTTTTTCGAACCAATCATGACCCATTGAATTTTCATTTAAAAATAAAAAATTCTTCCTGGATGTGGAAGTTTCATGTTTAAAAAAAGTGTAAATAAATGTAAGACACAAGTGAAGAACAATCATACTTTATCTTTTATCTTATTTCCTAAGACAGGTGGTAAAAATGACTGAAACGGGCAAAAGTACAAAAGCACTACCTGTCCTCCATTTCTTTCCACTTCCCTGTCTGCCAAGTGCAAAGCTTGCCTGAACACAGTCGTTTCCTATCCTGTGACTCCAAAGTAGGCTGTGGGTCTGCTTTTGTTGGAAATCCAAGAAGGCAATGTTGTGCAGAAAAAAAGACGATTGAGAGACAAAACTCTGGCCTGGAGTGGACAGATGGCTACCATGAAGACAGCTGGGTGTCCTACATGGGGTCTACAGACAGTTCGGATTAGCAAGAGCTGAAGTGAAAACTAGCAGGCCTGCTTTACCTACCTGGGGTTTAAGGGTTGCAAACTCCAATGTTTTCTGAGTTGTGAAGCGGAGACTGTGGACCGTGGTGGGTGAGAGACCAGGGAGTGCGGCAGGAGCCACAGTCAGCAGGAGAGTGCCTGCCTCGGCCTCAACCAGCAGAAGCAAACCAAGCTCACTGCCAGCGAGCCAATGCCGGCTCATAGCCACCAACATGGAGCCCTGGTGGTGTATTGGCTACGGGTTGGGCTACAATCTGCAAGGCCAGCAGTTTGAAACCACTACTCGCTCCTTGGTATAAACACGGGCTTTCTACTACTCTTGTCAATAGTTACCGTCTCAGAAACGCACAGAGGCGTTTTTGCCCTGTCCTATAAGGCTAGCCGCTCCTCAAAATGGGTAAATTTATAAAAACGTGATACTTACCAAAGTATACAAACCCAGATGTGCTTATTTTAGGCCCACAGGTTGGCTATTGGTTTCTAATTATCTTTATTGTCAAAGCAAAGACTTTGAGGTCCAGAACGGGACGTTGTTTTGTCCTAGGTCGCCCAGTATTTTAGGGGGACAGCTAGGAGGTGAAGCCAGATGTTTTTATTCTCAAGCCATTGTCCTTCCATCTGCTTCCCCCCCACACACACCCGCCCTCCCCCAGCTTGAGTTTGCTCCAGGCAAGCAAACTTACAATGGATTCGAACACCAAATGTGTTGTGGCCAAGGTTCTCATTTGCAAAGTGCTTACAGCAATGCCCACTTCACAAAGAGAAAAGTAGACCATGTGTTCAAGGTGCTTTTTAAAAGTTTTGGTAGCTGTCCTGCAATTATATTCACAAAGGTGGTGAAGCATAAACAACAACAATAAAAATTCATTGCTTTCCAGTTAATGCCAACTCATGGCAACCCTACAGGACAGGGTAGAACCGCCCCTGCGTGTTTCCAAGACGGTAGCGCTTAACAGAAGTAGAGAGTCACCTCTTCGTCTGGTGGAACAGCTAGTGGGTTCACACTGCTGACCTTGCAGATCACAGTCCAATGCCTAACTGCTATCCCACCAGGGCTCCTCAGAGTTAAGTAGAGAGGAGGCAAAATTATGAACATGCCTTAGCCCTATAACGCCGAGTGTGACGGTTTCATAACATTTAATTAAATGTATATCTTAGTATATATTGATAACTATGAAAATAAAGAATCAAAATTGTTTTCCTGAAATTAAAAATTCAGGCATTATAGGGTTAACCATTGCTCAAAATGTTAAGGAAGTAAGTCACTCATCTTGTGGGCTCTGGACCAAGATCTCAGGGACCCCAAGGTCAACCAATAAAGTTCTACATCCTATCCTGGTGAGTAGCGATGGGGGTCTTAAAGGTCATCTATGGCGAGCTAACGTGCAACTAAATTCGTCTCTGTCCGTCACAAGCTAAGATGCGTGAAGACAGTCAGATGGACAACTGGGCGCACATTGACCTCCATGACCTGAGACCAGAAGAACAAAGGGATCACATTAGAAGGTGCTGGATAAAGTGGAGAAAAAGGAAGACAAAACTCCAAATTATTTAAATGACCACAGGTATTGGTCAAATAGAGACTGGCAGAAACTCGGAGACTGCGGTCCTTCCTCATCCTTCAGGTCTGGAACTGGACTTAGCCCGTGGCTCAATGAATAGTCCATCAAGAAAAAGTCACCGCCATCTAATCACGCCCAACTCATAGGGACCCTAGAGGACAGGTGGAACTGCCCCTTGGGGTTTCTGAGACGGTAACTCTGTACAAGATGAGACAGCCTCGTCATTCTCCCTCACAGGGCTAGTGCTTGGCCTGGCTGCGCCTGTGGCTAGCAGCCCAGTGCTGAGCATGCGCACCACCAGGACCCCTCAGCCAGACAGCATCTGCCCAGGGACAAAGCCCAGAGGGTTAAGAAAGAAGGGATGGAAATAGGAGCCACTAGGGGACGAGGGCTGAGTGATGTTACAGTGAGGCGGGATGAGGGGAGACCGCAGTTTGGTTGTTATTGCCAGGAAAAAACTCCCTCCCATAGAGTCCGTTTTTACTCCTCGTGACCATGTCAGGCAGAGTAGAGCTACCCCTGTGAGTTTCCTAGGCTGTGTATTTTCACAGGTGTGCAGGGTCATCTTTTCTTCCTCAGAGTGGCTGCTGGGTTTGAACCAATGACCTTGCAGTTAGCAGCACAACAATGACCTATCTGGACAGTAACACCAGAGCTCCTCCTCACTGGTCATTTGAAATGGTCTAGTAGGCATATTTTTAAAAGTCGAACCAAGATCTCCAACAATATTATTGTTTTAACTCGGGAAAAGTATAACTATTATCAACAGAATTGAAATTGGCCTTTTGCTGTGAAAGCATCCGAAACAAGACAGGCACCATCTCAACAATTTCTACATCTACAGTTCAGAATTAAATTTGTGTTTGCAGACAAAATCTTCAAAATCCAGTGGGTATTGTACACTAGCATACACTTAGGTCTGGACAGCCACGTTTCGCATGCTCGGTGACCACAAGGGCTACCATGTTGGAAAGAGCCATTTCCGAGGGCTGCTTAGGTCGTTCCAGTCTGACCCTGCGTTCAGCCAATCAAGGAAGAGCGAAAGTTCCCAGAGGCTTGTCTCTTTCAAGCCTCCTATTGCTGATAATTAAATCTCTAAGCAACGGCTGAGTCACTGGCAACTGTGGAAGACAATTTAAGAAATCTGTCTCAAAGCCAAGAACATAGCTCTCCACAAAATAGGAGAGGAGGCAAGCCCTTTGGGATAGTGGCTGTGAGGGAGAAAGAGATAACATTCTCAGGGGGTGGAGGAAGCAGAGAAGAGAAATAGCAAACCCGAACCGAACTCACTGCCAGGGAATCGATGCCGGCTCTTAGTGACCCAACAGGGCAAATTGCAGAGAAGGCAACTCTTAAGGGACAGGCCTAATAACCAAGAGGCTTGGGGACACAATGGTGGGTTAGCAGTTTGAGCCCACGCAGCAGCTCTGCGGAGGAAAGACCTGCAACCTATTCCTGTGGAGATGACAGCCTACGGAACCTTGCAGATGGGTTCCAGTTTGTCCCATGGTGATGGAGATCAACTGGATGACGACGACGACAGCAACAAGGCAGTCTCATCCAATTGATTCCAACTGCCAGCCTCCCCGGGGTGTCAGAGGAGACCTGCGCTCCAAATGGTTTCCGGTGGCTGAGTTTTTGAAAGTAGATCACCAGGCCTTTGCTCTTGGATGCTCTTGGGTCCACCTGAAGTGTCAGCCTTTTGCTTAGCAGCCCCGTGGGGTATCTGCCCCAGAGAGGGACTACTTGGTTTCAATAGCGTCACATCTTCTTTGGTCCTCACGGCGTCCCCGTGAGTAGGAGTCTGTCCTTACTCCCATCGTATAGTGGAGTTAGAGGCACAGAGGGGCAACCACGGCTTGCCTACCTGAGCTCAGCAGCTGGTGCTGATGGAGGGACTGCCTCCTTCTTAGCCACCGGGTTATGCTTTGGGTGTTCTCACACCATCTCCAAACGCCAAGGCAGGCCACAGGGACATTTGCATAAAAAGTGTTTGGCGTTCACATATGACTGAATATTGTCTTCATGACTGAGTGGTCTATTTGCAGGTCGATTTTGATGTAAAGCAGATCGTGACTTCCCAACCTCTTTGCCAGTCCTTTTCCAATTCCACCCCTCCCCCACCCCCACATCACCACCCTTCTCCCACCAGTGAGTCCCCTTGAACGCACTGCATGGAGGGAGCCAGGGAGACCCAGTGAGCAAAGTAGTCAGAGATACATGCCAGAGAGCAGCAGTGAGCTGGCAGTGGCCTGTGGCAGCTGGTTTGGGATGGGAGAAGAGGATAAACAAGTTTTGTTTATCCCTAAACACCCTGTCACCCTGAGTCCTATGGTCATTGAGTTATTCCCACCAGCCAATTCATTTCACTGGAGCTAAGGCCCTGTCTCCAGAAGGCCGGTTGAAACACCGCCGTGCTAACCCAGAGCCCGTATGAAGCACTGAGTGGCTGCAGGTTGCCTGTGCTCAATGCCCGGTCTAGCGTTTTCCAGCTGTGGCCTTTGGGGCATTTTACTAAAGATCCTGAGTCTTGGCATCTTCACTGAGAAGCTGGTGTATAAACAAGCTCTACCTGGCAGGAGAGTAGGAAGGCTCAACGCGATGAGGTGTGCCAAGTGCCAGGGCAGTTTGAGGAGGTGGGCTGACGCTGACTGGTGGCAGCTGGATTTGCGTCCCAGGAGGATGTGTTCCACAGGGATCTCACTGGCTATGTTTTCAGAAGGAGATCACCAGGCCTTGTTTCTGCGGCACCTTTGGGTGACCACCCACCACCCACTTTGGGGTTCCCAGCAGAATAGGTGAACATTCTGCACCCGCCCTGGATTTCTGGGCAGGGACAGCAGACCATAATCCACAGTGCCCACGGACCCTTGGAGTCGGCCTCACTCAGTTGTCTGTCAGCAGGGATTTACATCAAAATCACCAGGAAAGTTTGCAAAAATGCAAGTGCCCAGACCTTGTACTGAATAGGGACTGAGCAGATTTATTTTCCCAAGTGGGGGAGGGTTGCAAACAAGCCACAATTGTCTCCTGCCTCCGCTGGCACTGCCACACTAGAATATTAAGTCCTTGTCCACGGGGTGCCAAAAACACCAGGAGGCCAGGGGGAAAGACATGGATTTTGGAGTCCAACAGGTCTGTGATGAAACTCGGGCTCTGTCACTTACTAGCTGTGTGATCTCTCTGGGAGCCTCGGTTTCCCTATCTGCGAAATAGAGATCAGAATCGCGTTCTCAGAACCTTGTGGTGCGGATTCATGAATGCCAATGTCTGCTTCACTTGTCCCCCACGGTGGAGCCCTCTCTCGTCATGCAACCAGGAGCCCTCTGAGACGATGGCCCTGGAGCTTCGGGGATCATCCCTGGTGGCAAGTGAGCTGTCCAAGCACACAGCTGGCTTTTAGGTGTTGACTGGAATGGGATTTCTGCCGGAAGAACAGTTGCTAGGTCCCTGGTCAGAGTTTCTGATGGGCAGGGCTGGTGAGGATTGGTGTGAACTCGGAGATGTCAGCCGCTGAGAAGCTGAGTAGGGTAACGACAGGTAAGGAAGGGAGCTCATTTGTTTCTTCCTTAGTGGGTTAAGAGCTGGGCTGGTAACCAAAAGGTCAGCAGTTCAAAACTACCAGCCACTTTTTAGGAGAAATAGATGATTTCCAGATCCCATGAAGAGTCATAGCCTCAGAAATCCACAAAGGCAACTCTACCGTATCCTATGGATCACTATAATTTAGAATGGACCCAATGGCAGTGTGTTTAATTTTACTAAAATAATAGGCTTCTACTAATTTCTAGGGGACTCCAAGTCTTCATGGGATCCTTGGGTGGTACATACAGGTAAGTAAGTACTTGCATACTGCCTGAAAGTTTGGGGTTTCAAACCAACCTTGACCCACACTCAGAAGCAGTGGTTCTCAACCTGTGGGTCGCGACCCCTCCCCCACTTGGGAAAATAAATCTATTTATTTATGTCACCAGGCTCTTTGGAGCTCTCTTACCCAAAACCAACCAACCAACAAACTCAACCACACTCACTGCCATTGAGTCGATTTCCACTCACAGTGATCCTATAGGACAGGGTAGAATTGTTCCTGTGGGTTTCCAAAATTGTAACTCTTTACGGGAGTAGAGAGCTTCAGCTTTCTCCTGAGAGCTGCTGGTGGTTTCAAAGTGTTGACCTTGAGGTTAGCAGCATAACCCATAACCACTATGACACCTGGGCTCCATAGAGCTTCCTTCTTTTCCCTAAAAGGTGGCTCTGGCAGGAAACACATGCGTGAATTGCCGAGTGACAAATCAATTGCTTGTAAACCTTCACCTCATTCACAATGTTAAGTTGAAAAAAGTGGCTCTGCATATCTTCAGCTCGACTGGGCCGAGGGCAAACTAGGGGTCTTGGGAGGAGAGGAACTCACAGCTTTCCAGAACCCCCACCCCACCCTGCCTCCCAGCAATGGGAAACACCTGGGTTTTGAACCAGAAATCCAGAGACAGACCTTCCACTTTCTAACTGCATGACTTGGACAGTTTCCTAAGGACCCTGTGCTGCAGTTTGTACTTCCTGAAAAAAGTTCTAAGATTTTCCTTTCCTGCCTCTTCAAGAAGTCATGACAAAGCAAGTGTATGACGGTGACGTAAAAAGACGTGTGTGAACTGCAGCTATTGTTTCCCTCCAGGTGGCTTCACTAGGTGGTCAAAGTCAAGGTTCAAGGCAGTAAGTACAGACTATGTTCTAGGCAGAAGGCGTGCTGGCGGCACAGCGGTGAAGTGCTTGCTTGTTAACTGCAAGATCAGCATTTCGAATCCATCAGCCGCTCCCTGGGGGAAAGCTGGGGCAGCTTCCTTCCATAAAGATGGACAGCCTTGGGAGTCAGCTGGGGCAGTTCTGCTCTGCTCTGTAGGGTTCCGGTGCGTCCAAACAGACTCGATGACCAGGGGATGCCCTGGAGTTTAAAAAGTATACCATCTAGATGGTAACAGAGCATGGAGAAAGCAGCCATTCATAGGAGGGGTGCTCAGCCTGGGGGTGCTCTCTCTGTGTTTCCACTCCTACAGCAGCCCTGGCTGCCCAGGCTGAGTCTGAAGCTGGGGCTTCAGGACACCCCGAGGCCACATGCCCATTAGTGAAAGACTCCCTTCTTTGAGCTGCACGATTGCTGGCCACCATCTCCGGGAATGTCAAGAATTAACCTGTCAACTCGTTCAGAGAAACCAAAGCGAGTGTAACAGAATGTATTTACTGGGAGTGGAGATGATTTGAATGCAAATATGTCAGGAAGGCCCTCCAGAGAGGACAGTGAAAATGGGTGGGTTTTTTTTTTGGTTTTTGTTTCTTTTTTGCTGCATCATATTGCTCTGTTAATTTCTCTGAAGATGACATGGGGGTAGGTGACAGAAACAGGATATGCAAAAACCACAACCTACAGCCATTGAGTGGCTTGTGACCTTACATAGGATTTCTGAGACTAAATCTTTATGGGAGCATCTAGCCTCATCTTTCTCACTTAGAATGGTAGTGACTTCAAGCCACAACCCAACACTTATCCCACAGTGACACCAGCGCTCGTTAAGGACATGTCACACATCCAAAGAGACACTCGGCAGACCTCGTTTCTGTGAGCTAAGCACTGTGAGCTTGCAGTTATTGGAAGCTGTCTGCACATCCAGAACATAGACGAACTATCAAAAACACTCTTTTTCTTGGTGTCTTGGTTTTTAGACCTGTCCCTGGGGCTACTTGGGACACTGATTCAGAAAATTACATTGGATGGACTGCATCCGCTCCAGTTTCTTAGCTTGGGTGTTCCACTCGATTTTCAGCCATTGCTATGATTGGCTGCCATTAGATCGGTCTGACACATGACGGCCCTCTGAATGAAACACCTGGCCCCGCACCATCCTCACATTTGTTCTTATGTCTGAGCCATTGTTGCAGCCATTGTGCCAATTTGTCTTGTCAAGGGTCTTGCTCTTTCTCATTGACCTTCTACTTTACCAACCATGATGTCCTTCTCCAGGGCTGGTCTCTCCTGACAACATATCCAAAGCATATGAGATGAAGTCTCAACATCCTTGCCTCTAAAGAGCATTCTGGCTCACTTCTTCCCAGACAGATTTGTTTGCTCTTTGGCAGCCCATGCTACTGTCAGTATTCTTCACCAACACCATAATTCAAATGTATCGATTCTTCTTTAGTCTTCCTTATGAAATGTCCCATTTCACATGCATATGAGGCAATTGAAAACACCATGGCTTGGGTCAGGTGAACCTTAGTCTTCAAAGTAGCATCTTTGTTTTTCAACACTTTAAAGAGGTCTTGTGCAGCAGATTTACCCAATGCAATGTGTCATTTGACTTCTTGACTGCTGCTTCCATGAGTATCGATTGTGGATCCAAATAAGACAAAATCTTTTAACAACTTCAATTTTCATCTATTAATTAAACTAATTTATTAATTTATCATCCTATTTTAAGTATGAGAATTCAGACCCCAAAATTATCTGAGACCCACCAAAAAAAATATTTGAAAAAGAATTTGGTCTTAAAGGATTTCCAACAGAAGCTATATATGGACCCATCATGGCTATTTGGTTATACATTGAACTGACAATCATAAGGTCAGTAGTTCAAACCCATCAGTCACACTACTCTTTAAAAGATTCAAAAGTTTGGAAACCCAAAGCATAGCTCTTCTTTTCCTAGATGTTCACTAGGGGTTGGAATCCATTAACTGGCAGTGGGTTTTTGTTTGGGGCATGATACACTGTGTGGTATCCATGTTATTCTGATGTGAATCTCTACTGAGACCACATATGGGTCACAGACCCTGTGAGTTCAAGATCAGCAGTCACTCTAGTAGTAAACACTGTGGGATTGTGGGAGGGACAAATACTAGTGTTAAGACTTGTTTTTACCAGTGTGCCAGGGATAATCTAAGTGATTTATGTAGATGAACTATTCAGTCCTTGTAAGAACCCTCATGAAGGAGGCTGTGTTATTGTCCTCATTCTACTGGTAAGGATACTGAAGCAGAGAAACTTGAAGTAACTTGACCAAAGTCTTTCGGCTTTGAGTGGTAGAACCATGACTTGAACCCAGGCAGGCCTGCGCCAGAGAAAACTGAGCATGCTGCCAACCATGAGAGCAGTCTCAAGGAAGTCTGTGGCCTTGGCCCAGGAGTAAGAACAGCTGCATTACCTCCTGCTTTCCAACTCACTCCCAAGAGCTGCAGGTCATTAATGCCTATCCAAAGGGGAAGGAAGAAGCAGGCTTTCTACTCTTTGGCCTGTCTTGTAATACTTTTTGCTAAAGAATACTTTTCAAAATAAATAATAAAGCTAGAACTCTGACTCGCACAGATGTAAGATGAATATATGTTAAAGATTTTTCTAATTTGTTATTTATGAGAGGACTAGGCCAATATTACAAACCTGTCAAAGGAGAATCCCAAAGAAGACACATTGATAGATCAGGAATATTAAAAAGAATTTACAGATGGTTGCAAAACTGGATTTTCCAGGGCGTGAGGAAGTACTATTCCTCCACTGGACAGAATGATTTGCATATCTATTGACAAGAATTATTTTGCATTGCTATCAGTTCTCCATAATTGACAGAGGAAAGTAGTTCAAAGATAATGAAAGTCTAGAGTCAAATAACCTAGAAGGGTGTGCCCTAAACCTCTAACTAATGCTTCTGTGTTGGGCTCTTGGAAACGTGTGTGTGTGTGTGTGTGTGTGCGCGCACACATATATCAATCACATATGTAGTATTTAGGGTCACTGGAGGGATGCTCGATTACTTGTTAGGCTGTTAACAGCAAAGTCAAGCCCTCAGTCAGAGAAATATGAGGCTTTCTATAACCACAAAGACTGAGTGTTGGCAGTGGCAGTTCTACCCTCTTCTACAGGTTGCTATGAGGCAGAATGGGCTCATGTTTTGCTTGTTCCACACTTCCTTAGGTTGTCTTGCTAAGCCAAACCAAACCCATTGCCACTGAATCATAGCTGTCCGTTAAGAGAAAGTAGAAGAGCCCCACAGGGTTTCCCAGACCGTAAATCCTTACAGGAGCCGGGTGTCTCATTTTCTCTTGTGGAATGGCTGGCACCACCAACTATTTGGTTAGGAGTTGGCAGCTTTAAACCTTGCATCACCAGGGTGCCTCAATTTGCTTTCCTAGTATTTTTAAAACAAGTATATGTCATTGTATTATTTGAGTAATTAAGTATATGTCAATTATATATATATATATTTAAAATACCTCAACACTCCCTTCATCCTCTCAGCCCCTTCCTTGTCACCAAGTCTTCTGTTTTTTTAGTTTATATTCTGATTTGAGCATTCGTATAACTGAGATCAAGAAGCCCTGGCGGCATAGTGGTTATAAGTTTGGTTGCTAATCTCAAGGTCAGCAGTTCTAAACCACCAGCCATTCCTCAGGAGAAAGATGGTGCTTTCTACTCTCGTAAAGAATTACAGTTTCAGAAACTCACAGGGGTGGTTCCATCCTGTCCTATAAAGTAGCCATGAGTTGGAATCCACTCAATGGTAGTGAGGTAGGTTTGGGTTTTGAGTCAGTGCCTAAATGCAAAGGCACCCGTGACAGAGCCCTGGTTTCATTGTAAGCCTTAAAATTGGTCCAAATGCCATCTTGAGTGACCCACACTCACTTTTGACTGCCAAGCCGCCAAAGTGCAGTCCAAGGAGACAGAAAAGGACAGTAGCCTTGGAAATACAGGGAGGAGGCCAGGAGCAGGTAACTTACTGAAAAGACAGATGAAAGGAGCATCATACGCATTGAATGGACAGGAACATGAGCAAAGGACAGGCGAAGCGGGAGCATACACAAAGGATAAATGTAGACATATGGAAGTTTCCCTTCAAGACCAAGCTAAGCAAATACTAGAGAGAGCCATCTCCTTTGTCCTGTCTAATTCTAGCCTCAACATAGATCAACAAAAGACCCCCCCTCCTGACTGTCTTTATCATAAAGCCTTTGATGAAGGTTTTTGAAGATTTTTCAGCAGTTACTGTTTATGTTCATTACATCCTCTGTTGTTAGAACCAAATCACTACCAACTCTGTATCAAAGAACAATTCAAGCATGGCTTTTCAGATTAGGGCAGACAGTCTTGAGGGCTATCAGACCCATCTCACTTGTCTCTTCGAAATATGCCGAGTGAAATTCGGTCTTCTCCTCACTATTATAACCCTATGATGGTTTTCCCCCAGGACAGGTTGTAAGGGAAGCTCTGCCATTAGATTCTTCGTTTTGCTCTTTCACTCCTGGTGCTTTGCTTCTTTTTGTATTGGGGGTTTGCTTTCTGTACTTGCTTAGGTCTTCCTCTGTGAGATTTTTCAGAGGCCTGGTTGAGGGTGCATTTCTCTCTAACAATATGCATTTACTTTTTCCAGGCATCCAGAATCACTACCAAGCCAGGACCCATTTAAATGAGTCTTGATTTGAGACTTTTCAGATTACGCAAATACAGTGAATCTGGGACCCATACCTGAGTTGAGGGCTGGCTGAGGGTGACATGTATCTCAAGGAAAGATTTTTTTTTTCCTTAAATTGAAAACAAAGGCCAAGAAAGATCAACTATTTTCCCTTTGCTGAGTATCCTACCCCCACTGCAGCCAAGCCCTTCAGAACCTGGGTTTAGACTGGGACCTCTGATTAAATTCTTCAGCTCCTGTGGGTCCAATGGCTAGAAATCCCAAACTCTACATTACTCGGAGTTCAAATTCAGGGCTATGTCTGGCTTCAGTGCTCTTTTACTTCTCTAGGGGGGTGCCAGTGTTTGATTTGGTGGGGGGGGTCATGCCTTGTCAAAGTTTTTCATAATTTATTTTTAAGTATTTGGTAATGACAATATACTGCTGTGTTAGTCTGGGTAGACTAGAGAAACAAATCTTGGGAGACACTCATATGTGTATAAGAAATAGCTTTATATGCAAGAGCAATTGAATATTGAGAAAACATCCCAACTCTGCCCAGATCAAATCCATATATCTAATATTAGCCCATATGTCTGATACCAATCTATAAATTCCTCTTCAGACTCATGAAACACATGCAATGATGCCAAATGCAGGAAGATCACAGGCTAGTAGGTGGAAAGTTGTGTGGATCCAGTGGCAGTAGAGGCATCACAGCGCTAGCAAGGGTCTCCATGTGGCTCCTTCAGTTCCAGGGCTCTAGCATAGCTCTACATGTCTTGTCAGCAAGCCTGTCTCACAGGGAGTGAGCATTTGTACCACCTCCAGTGAGCTATTTATCTCCTCAGCGCTTCCAAATGAGGTCATCAAGCTGTGATCTGATTGACAGGCTAAACTCCATCCCTTCACTCTTAGTCTCAAATTGACAACTGATTGTGTAACTACCACAGACCACCCCTTGCCAGTTTGACACTTTCACACAACTCTTTAGCCATATATAATTTTCAAACAAACAATAATAAAATCATACCTATACCTAACAGGATAAAACTAAAATGTATATAATTCAATATGTGCCATCCTCACTTAACATAATATTATATAAGTGACAAAAAAACAATATTCTATGTCAAACAACTGCAATTAAGTAACACCTACACCTTACTCCTATAATCCTATGAATATATTCCCCCACCTATGAAAGTTTGTAATCCAACCACTTCATGATTTTATCCCCCCAATTTTGGGTGTTCAATTTCTATTCTGCCCACTTACATCAACCCAATGCTATGAGGAGACAATCATATTCTTTGATGTGAAGAATCTTCATACCAGTTGGAACCTTGTGAGTCCACATCCCTAGCAAAGTCAAATCAGGACAGGCCATCCATAAAGTCTGCAGCAACATGCACCAATCCACAGGCTCAAAAATCTGGTCAGGTTCTGGTCAACTCAATGTAGGCTGCCCCACATAGCCTCACCAGGATGCCCATTGATTGCCTTGTCTTTAGACCATGGCTCCATCACAAATTCTCAACAAACCTAGCCCCCTTGTCCTAGGTCATGAACTTCAGACCAGTCAGCCGGCTCTCATCTTCTCCTCTAGTTCCTGTAAGCCAGGTCCACAGGAATCAGAGGCCAGACTTAACCCGTCTCTCTATTGCTGCTTTTCTCCCACTTCCACTCAACAAGTGGATCCAGGTGGTCACCTGGCAAGCATTTCAGGCTGTCACAGGCTCCCTTTAATGTTCAGTCCTAGAGAGGAGTTTTCTTTAGGGTCCCAGATTTTTTTCAGCTTCTAACAAAAATCACTAGTTCAAAATTCAAAACTCCAAAGAGTTCCCTTTTTTCCCTTCTGTCTGTCAACAGCTCCTTAGGTAAATCTCTTGGAATGCAAATATCCCGGGGACTCCAAAGCACTGTGTGGAACTTTTCATTTCAGAGCCTTCTTTGCAGATGTGTCTTAAACCCATTTAAAGATCAAATTTTAATGCCTCAAGGCAAAGTGGACTTTCACACTTTTCATACTTCCCAATAATTATTTCTATCAATCATTATATCACCAATAAGAAGCAGAAGAAATCAGTATAAACAAAGTAGAATCAGATACTAAACTCAATTTTTAAAACCATCAAATTCAATCCTTATTTAGCTTATCTTAATCCTTATCTAAACTATTTAATTGATACAAAATATGAGATTAGGCCTCTGACAGCATCAAGCCAGAGCCAGGCTTTCTGTCAGCCATTTTGACCTTCTGTCAGCCATTTTCATTACGCAGCTTTGAGAAATTCAGGGGCAATTTTGCCCACCCAAGCTCAAGATTCATATTTATCAGAAGACTTTTCAGACAGGGTTAACCAATGACAATTTCTAGGAATCAAAACTTTAAATTCCAATATTCCTTCCAGAAAACCCAGTAAAATGCATGAGCATAGCTGATCTCTGGCTAGCCAAAGAAGAACAAGTACCCTGAGGCAGAAGTCAAACAAGGATCCACTCTCCATCTTTATGATTTGTTTCTCTAGTACCCCCACTCCCAAGGTACCATAATGTGTTAGTCTGGGTAGACTAGAGGAACAAATCCTGGCAGACACTCATATAAGAAAGAGCTTTATATACAAGAGCAATTGAATATTGAGAAAACATCCCAGCCCAGTCTAGATCAAGTCCATAAGTCCAGTAATAGCCCATACACCCAATATCAATCTATAAATTCCTCTTCAGATTCATGAAACATATGCAATGACGGTAAATGTAGGAAGATCACTGGCCAGTGGGTGGAAAGTCGTGTGGATCCAGTGGCAGTAGAGGCATCTGAGTGCTGGCAAGAGTCTCCATATGGCTCCTTCAGCTCCAGGGCTCTAGTGGAGCTCCAGGTGTCTTGTTAGCAAGCCTGTCTTCGCAGGGAGTAAGTGTGTGTCCTGCCTCCAGCGAGCTATTTATTTTCTTAGCACCTCCAAATTAGGTCCTCAAGGTGCAACCTGATTGACAGACTAAGCTCCACCTCTTCACTCTTAAGTCTCAAATTGACAACAGATTATGTAACTGCCACAAATGGTAATTTTACAGAATACGCGTTCTTAATGTTGTTGCCAGAGGACCCATGTGGTGTGTACAGTGGTTAAGTTCTCGACTACTAACCAAAGGGTTGGTGGTTTGAACTCATCCAATGACTCTGTGGGAGGAAGCACCTGGCCATTGCTTTTGGAGTTTAGCTAGAAAACCCCAAGGGTCAGATCTACTCTGGCCTATGGGATCTCTAAGTCAACAATCAAAATCCACCTCACAGCGGGTTGCCAGGAACAGGAGCTAGCTATTATTTCTAAAGGTATGGGGTAGTAAAAATAATTGTGGGATTTACACGAATTTCTTTTCAAAATGGTGATTATGTGCCGGGTACTCTAGTAGACGCCGGTGAGCAAACCTCTATCCTTGACCTCCATACACAGTATCATCTCCAGCATGACGTCAGAGCTGGATTGGACTGAGGTTCTGCTCCTTTCAACTGTGTTCACTTTAATGTATTTCCTACCTATACACTGAAATCTTGTGGTGAAGATTAAAAGTCAACTAAAGTATATGAATTAGAATTCTTTCTGATAAAGATAACAGAACTCCCAACTGCATATGGCTTATGAAAGAAACTTCCCTAGCCACATACTGTTAAGAGATGTCCTGGGGAGAGTCAGGATTCTTGCTTCTAGCCTCTGTGTGTTTGACTGATAACAAGATTTTAGACTGATAACGAGACAATTGCAGCAATTTCAGGCATCTCATCTACCCAATGGAGGCAGATCATCTTTTGCCTTTCTCTTCTTCCATTTAGACTTTTGTTGTGTCTTTTATTGTATATTAATGGCCAGAATTGGGTCACATGACCATCCCTAAACCAGTCATTGGCACATGGAATTAAAAACAAAAAAAGCAACTCGCTGCCAACAAGTCCATCCTGACTCGTAGCGCCCCTCTAGGACAGAGTAGAACTGCCCCCTTTGAGTCTCCGAGGCTGTGAATCTTTACAGGTGCACACAGCTTCAACTTTCTCCCAGAGAACACCTGGTGGGTTCAAAGTGCTGATCTGGAGGTTAGCAGCCCAGCACCTGACTCCCTCCAGGCCACCAGGACTCACAGGGAATCTAACGATCATTATTGGCTTTAGCCAATTAATGTGTCCATTTCTTTTTCCCTTTCGAATTGCAGATGAGATCATTTTTCTTTGAGCCTCTAAAGGAAGAAATAGATGGCTAGAATAGGACTCTGTTAACAAAGAAGCAGAGGGCAGAGAGAAATGGAGTCCATCAATGAGTTTACATCAGCCTGTGAATGGTCGGCTCAATGGCTAGGACACGGCCCTTAGATGACAGCGTTTGCAGGGTTTTGACCACAAGTATTGGAATTCAGGCTAAGGAGTCTCTGGGTTCCAGGGCGGGAAAGAAAGTGTTGGATCTCGGAGGGGATGGTGTGGTGGTTATGCGTGTGGTTGCTAACGGCAGGGTCAGCAGTTAGAAATCACCAGTGACTCTGCAGGAGAGAAAAAAAAAGGCTCTTCTACTCCCATCACGAGTTACCACCTCCGAACCCCACAGGGGCAGTTCTACCCTGTCCTATAGGGCTGTGATGAGTCGGAATCAACTTGACGTATTGATTTTGGAGTTTAGAGGGGGGAATTCCGAGTTAGCAGGCAGGGGATTCATCTGAATGGCATATCGCAAAGCAGATAGTGACAGGGAACCAGGAGAGTGAAATCAAACCCTGCTTATTACCTACTGAACTGCGTTGCTGGCAGGCTGTGGCCTAGAGCTCCTCTTTCCCTCCTCCCCAGGTCAGGCCGGGGACCCTCCTGATGCTCCACAGCCAGCGTCATACCTGTCCCCTCCCCACTAAGCAATGATCTGCAGTTTCTGGACTCCAGTTGGCTGGACACTCTGAACTTCCCTACAGGCTTTACACTACTATCGGCAAAGTCCCCTCTGGGGTAGAGGGTCCCCTAGCCCACTCCTCACACCTGGGTGGCCAGCTCTCAGCCTGCCCTTTCCATTCAAATGAAATAGGATAAATAAGTAAAACCAAATACAGACAAAACTAGGGAAATGCGTACACTCTCACAAGAAAGAAAGCCAAGGACCAAGCAGCCTCGTCTACCTGAGCTCTAGGGAACTGGGCTTTTTAAACTATTGTGTAACTGTGGATTTATTTATTTATTAGCCCTCTTTTTAGCAAAAAAAGGGGCTAATAAATTTTTAGCCAAAAAGGGACTATTCATCTAAAGGGAAAGGATGAACAAAGGATTTTTCTGCTTCAAGCAACACCCCCTCCTTCCTCACCCCCATGCCCCAGCCCTAGGAATCCATGGCTCCAGGAAACATTTTCAGTTCAAACAATTCCTGTTACTGGAAAATCTGAAGGCTTTCCCCTGTAAGTGTCCAGCAGCCCGGCCCTTGGCTCACAAGCACAAGCCATTCACGAAGTGATAGGAGCACCTTTTATGTAATCGTAGCAGTGAGCAAGTCTTGCTGCAAATGTTCTGGATTCAGGCCACTCCTCAGTCACAAAATGAAATTGGAATGGATGAGTACCTTCTCCCATGTACTTAATTAGTGCAAAACAACAAAACTGCTGTGATTGGTGAAGTCCATGCAAAACGCCAACAAAAAAGTAGCAGTACCCTGGTTAAAGGGAAGATGGTGGTAGAGATGATGGTGGAAGAGGAGGGAGATCTTTAAAAGCCTCTCCCTTGGATCCAGCAGACCCAAGTCTGGCCCTCTCAAGACGTTTCAGCAACCACTGGCCTGGCTGTTCTCTGAGATTCTTTCCAGGGTAAGATGCTAAGGTTCTACTCTTCCTTTCTCAAAAGAACTTCTGACTCTTCTCTTCTAGTTACTCACTGCATGGGGCACCTTCCATAGATCAGAAACACATGGAGCCCTGGCAGTGTAATGGTTACGTACTGGGTTGCTAACCTCAAGGTCGACAGTTCAAAAACCACCAGCGGCTCCTCAGGAGAAAGAGGAGGCTTTCTACTTCCATCAAGAGTTACCGTCTCAATCGGACATCTCACAGAAGGATCACAAGGAAGAGTTGAGCCAGTCGGTCCAATGTAGCACCGATGAAACATATAACTTTCCTCTAGTTCTTTAATGCTTCCTCCCCCACCGTCACAATCATGGTCCCTATTCCACCTTACAAATCTGGCTAGACCAGAGGATGTACAGTGGTACAGGTAAGAGCTGGAAACACAGGGAATCCAGGACAGAAACCCCTCAGGACCTGAGAGTAGTGACACTAGGAGGGGAAGGGGAAGGTGGAAGGAGAAAGGGGAAACTGATCACAATGATCTACATATAACCCCCTCCCAGGGGGATGGACAACAGAAAGTAGATGGAGACATCAGACAGTGTAAGACATGAAAAAAAAGTAATTTATAAATTATCAAGGGTTCATGAGAGAGGGAGGATAGGGAAGGGGTGGGGGAAAGGAGCTGATACCAAGGACTCAAGTAGAAAGAAAATGTTTTGAGAATGATGATGGCAACAAATGTGCTCAACACAATGGATGGATGGATGGATAGTGATAAGAGCTGTATGAGCCCCAATAAAATGATTTTTTAAAATAAAAAATAGTTACAGTCTCAGAAATCAACAGGGGCAGTATGTTAGACAGGGTTCTCTAGAGAAACAAAACCAGGGCATTTATGATTTTATATATATTTATACAGATAGATATATACAACATAAGAAATAAACAGCTAATTAGTCTATAGAATAGTACAAATGGCTCAATGCAACTCACTTCCGCAAGACAGCTAATACACTGGCAGTCCTTCAAGTCTTGAGGGCTGCTGGATGCAAGTCAAGGAAGCAGACAGCTGAATCCTCTGTAGAGCAATTCAGGCAAACTGGCCACAGGCAGCAAGCAGCAAGCAGCAAGCAGCAAGGCAGGTCTCCAACAGTCAGCCAGATGACAGGGTCCGACAGTCCCCAGCTCAAGTGATGTATATTCCAGTAGTGTGGCAAAGCAGGTCTCAAAGGAACCTCAAAGTACAGCAACACAGTCCACGGGTTAGGTGTCCCACAGGCAGTGTAGCTTTCAAGTTGAGGCAGAGAATCAGCTAAGGCATCCACACACTCGTCCGATCATCAAAGAGCAAGAGACAACAAAGGTGAGGCTCGTTGAGCCGTTTATTTCTTTGCCCTTCAATTAATCCCACATGTGTTCATTGGCCAGGTTGGCACAATAAGCCTACCCTGTCCTATAGGGTTACTATGAGATGGAATCAACTCAATGGCAGTGAGTTTTTAGATATGAAGCTGGGGAGAAAATTCCTTTCCTAACTCTATTTCTCTCTTTATAAAAGAAAGAAACATTTTAAAAAGAAAATAAATAATACAGGGTATAATATAAGTAATATCCACCATCCACAATCTGAAAATGATAATTTGACAGTTATTGTCTCAGGTATTTTTTTAAAAAGGAAAATAAAATCTGGCAGATAAAGCTGAAGTCCTTTTACACCACACACCTGTCCTATTTTCCCTCTTTTCTCCCTAAAAAAAAGCACTACCATGACTAAATAATGGTCCCACCTTCAGCTCCTGAAACATACCCATGTCCTAATCCCTGGGGCAGAGCCAAAGACATGTTGCAGATGTAACTAAGCTACGGATTTTGAAAGGAGTATCCTGGATCAGCACTAGCCAGCTGAGTTCAGTGTCCTAAGAGCCCCTTGGGGGAGAGGACTGGAATCAGAGAGAGACATGGCTACAGAAACAGCCAAGAAATACAGGCAGCCTCTCATTGCCACCAACGCTATTCTGATACAGCTACCTGAGAAGTCAGGGCAGAACTGCCCCTGCGGGCTTCCAAGACTCTAACTCTCGACAGGAATAGAAGCCTCGTCTTTCTCCCGAGGAGCAGCTGGGGTTCCCAACTGCTGCCCTTGCAGTTAGCAGGCCTCTGGAAACGGGAAAAGACAAAGATTCTCCCCTGGGGCCTCAGAGAAGAACAACTCCCACTGCCACCGTTTAGACTCCAGATTTACAGAACTGTGGGCTATTGAACCTGTGTGGCTTCAGATAACGGAATTTGTGGTCTTGTGACAACAACAGTTAAGAGAAGAACACAGTGAAATCTGTGACAACCAGAACTTCTCAGACTGTGTGTTAGTCAGGGTGGACTAGAGAAACAAATCCAAACACACTCACATGTGTGTAAGAAAGAGCTTTATAGACAAGAGCCATTGAATATTGAGAAAACAGCCCAGCCCAGTCCAGATCAAGTCCCTAAGTCTGCTGTTAGCCCATATGTTTGATACCAATCTATAAAGTCCTCTTCAGACTCACACATATTCAATGATGCTAAGTTCAGGAAGATAACAGGCCAGTGGGTAAGAAGTCGTGTGGATCCAGTGGATGTGGAAGCATCTCAGGGTTCTCCATGTGGTTTCTCCAGTTCCCAGGGCTCTGGCTGCATCAGTGTAGCTCCATCAGACTCTTCATCAGTAATGTCTCGCAGGGAGTGAGCATGTGTCCCACCTCCAGTGAGCTATTATCTCCTTAGCACCTCCGAATGAGGTCATCAAGCTGCAACCTAATTGACAGGCTAAACTCCACCCCTACACTCTTAAGTCTCAAATTGACAATAGATTATGTAACTACCACAGACTCCCTTGTTTTTCCAGGTCTGTCAGGTGCAGTTTCCCCGTCACCCTACCCCAGGTGCTGTCTTAGAGCTTTTTCTCTCAAATCTTTTAGTAGATACTATTTGAATTTTCCATCTCTGACAGGTTTCCACCTCACACAGGTCCAGCTGCCACAGGCTTTACTGCACAGTTTGTCAAGCTGTTTCCATATTTGAAGTACATAGAAAGATAGATAGAAAATAATTTTCCATATAAGTTTTCTACATTTTGGCCTTACTTTTTTGAGAATATATCCATTTGAGACTTAAGTATCTATGACTAATCCAGTTTAACTGCTAGAAAGGAGTTTGTCAAGTGATATCCCCCAGATTATTTCTCTAGTTTTATTTATTTAAAACTGCCGTATTGGCACATAGTCCACATATCATACAACCAGTTGTTCAATCACATCAGGAAGAGTTGTACGATCATTAGTACAATCAATTTTAGCACTTTCATCTTTCTTGTAGTCATTGATACTCATTCCTCCCAACCTCCCCTGCCGTTCCCCTCAAGAAACCATGACTCCAGTTACTGTCTCTATAGATTCGTCCATCCTATATACTAAACAATATACAAAAGCAAAGAAGCAAAAAATAGTTAACAGCAATAACAAAATAAAATAGAGATAATGCTCACTACAAAATAAAGCTGAAAATATTAAAACTGGAGCAACTTTAAAATGAGTCAAATGGTAGGTAAAATGATAAAGCGTTACATTTTAACCTTACTACATCTGCCTTAGTCCATTTTGCAATACACCCTGAATGATAGCAAGACTATTCACATCCCTGATTTATGGTCACAGGGAATTCACTGGAGGCCTAATTCAGGTGTATTTTGCCTTTGCTTAAAAAAAATTTTTTTTAAAAGAAACAACTTGTACATGAGTCAAAAGGGACTCCTTTTTGCACCATTTGCACCAACCAGGAACTCCACAGACATACCGTTTCATGGAAAGACCCCCTTAGATGTTACTATATACAAATAAATAAGTAAAAGTTATTCAGATGTTTAGGATTCTAAAATGATGATTTAAAACTGGTGGTCCTCTGTTATAAAAGGAAAAAAATCAAAATAAGAAACAGACTTCGGTGGTTACCTGGGCTTGGAGGCAAAGTGGGGACAGGGAAACAATAGGCTAGCACGTAAACAGGTGCTAACTTGGGCGATGGGGGAAATACCATCGTACAAGAGGGAGAAGAGGAAAAAAGGAGGGAGGAATAGGGAGGTTTGACAAGGTGTTTTAAACTGCCAATATAAGATGATTACCTGAAATGTATAACCCCCACCCAATGCACAATAAGAATTTAAAAACAAAACATTGATTATCCTCAGGCTGAGTCCTCCATCAACTACAGCTGGTAGACATGAAGAAGCTTCAAAACTTCATGGACAATTTCTTTCTGTACTCTTTAAAGTTCCTTTTTGCACAAATTTTGAAGCCCCTTTGTACTTTGGCCCATACAGGAAAAATAAAGTATTAAAATATGCACTTATATTAAATCATTAGATTTCACGTGATCAAAAACAGAAATACACAGAAAAATAAAAAATAAGTGTAACAGAATATATTTATTGCGAGTCACTATGATTGGAATTGGGCAGCACCAACCCATACACGTCGGGATTATGGGAAGCAGGGATGGTAAAAGTGGGTTATATAGGCCTCATCCGTGAAAACCGAAAAGCCAAACTCACCACCACTAAGTCCATTCTAACTGATAGCAAGCTGCCTAACCCTAACCATGACCCCACACGATAGACTAGACTACCCTGAAGGGCTCCAGCTAGACTGCACTGGTCACTGTCCTTCTCCAAAACAGTCCAATGCCCGAGGCAAAATGGTGTCTGCTAGCTGCCTAGTAGGCGATGCTTCGACTTGAAGGCGACTTTAGGGGAACAGTTTCCTTAGTGGCTCACAGCTCAAAAGAGCATCCATGGTGATTCTCCTAGATGGGTCACCTCCAACTCCGTGAACCCAGAAGGTGGGACTCCAGGGGAATTGAGATGGTTTCTCAACATAAAAATGCAAAAGCCTAACCTCTTACCAACAATGAGCAGAATGGGAAGCATCTCGTCCTCGTTGCCTTCTGGTAACAATGGGCGGGAACGAAGCTGGAGCTGCTCACTGTAGTGGGCACACATGCTCTCTGGTTCGACCATGGTGCCCACCTCTCTCTGTTGTCTTGCCCTCTTCCCACATTACTAGTTTTGTTTGATCGACTTGCTTCTGTGGGTATTGGCATTTACTGCCCCAGATTTTAAAAATGGAGAGGAGCAAGAGTGCCACTTCCAAGACAAGAGTAGAAAGCAAACACAGCAGTCAGGAAATGGCAAGCAGTCTGGTTCGACCAGAGCACAGGGCCTGTGGAGGAGAGCCATGCGTCAGATAAATTTTTTTAATAACTTTTTTTGTATAAGTATATCCCAAATATTGTTGGGGAGCCTGGATGCCTAATTGCTAAATGTGGCAACTCTACTCCCAGGATCTCAGCCCTAAACAGCCTCGCCTCCACTCACCACTCATCCCCACGCGTGGCTCTCCTCCACAGGCCCTGTGCTCTGGTCAAACCAGACTGCTCGCCATTTCCCGACTGCTCTGTTTGCTTTCTACTCTTGTCTTGGAAGTGGCACTCTTGCTCCTCTCCATTGAGATGAAGTTCATGCCTATCAAAACCAATAGGGAGCCACAACACCTGCAAACACCGTTTCCCCCGCCTCTGCCTTGGGAACCATGCCATCCCCCCAGTGCCCAGCACACCAGCGGTAGAAGCTCATCTGGTGTTGCCGCCAGGTGCTGTTGAGTCATCTGGTGATTCCGACTCACAATAACTTCATGGGGCAGAATAGAACTGCCCCATTGGGTTTTCTACACTGTAATCTCACAGAAGCAGATCAGTCGAGCTGATGGGTTTGACCCATCATCCTTTGGGTTAGCAGCCCAGAGCGTCACCATTGTGTCACCAGGACTCCTGGAAACAAACAAGAACAAACTCACTGCCATCAGGTCGATTCCTACTCTCAGTGACCTAGAGGACAGGTAAGCGTCCTGCGGGTTTCTGAGACTGTAAATCCTCACAGGAGTAGAGAGCGTCACCTTTCTCCTGCGGCACAGCTGGCCGACCGTGTGGTTAGCAGCCCAGTGAGGAAGCACCAGGCCTCTGTGCTATTTACCATTTTATAGATAAATTGCCACCTCACCTAGATTACACTCTTTCTTCGTTTTCTGATTGTTTATATTTATTTTTACAAGGCTTACCAAATGCTTTCAACACAGGAGGAAGTAGACTGGTGTTAGGATGATACATCAGTTAATGCTTCATGAACAAACACCCCAAAACTGAGTGGCTTCAAATGACAAGCACTTAGTATAGTTCGCAATTCTGTGATTGACTGGGGTGGGGGGTGCTTCCAGTGGTTGCAGCTGGCCTCAGTGATGTATCAGAAGTCTCAAATGGAAGGCCTCATTCCATGCAGTTTCTCACGCTCAAGAAAGGCAGGCCAGGCGGGGCCACATGGCAGTGGCAAGGAGCCTAGCAGCCAAAGCCTCTACTGAAGGCCAAAGACAATCAGAATGCCAAGTCTGGACTTAATAGAGGAGAAATACTGCTTGTTAGAAAGAGGCACAATATCCTTGCAAAGAGGCAAGCATGCAAGGAGACAAGAACACATTGGGAAGGGGGTGCCGGGGGCGCTCTGATTACAACCTAACAGATGTCAGCCACAATCCATTTCCAATATATTTAGAAATTTCAAAATCCATCCCTTTTCAACCTTGGTCTCTGCATACCAGTAAGTTCCTTTGGCATGCCTGGTCCCTTCCCCCAGAGAAACTTCCCATGCTGCTTGTTCTGCCCAGAATGCTGCTCCCCACCTCCTTGCCAGGCTAATTATTGCACTTCCTGTAAGTCCCTTCCCAAGTCACTTCCTTCGGGGAACCTTTCCTGACTCTTCAGGGCAGGCCAGGTCTCCTGCTCAACACGCTTGGCTCTCCATGTGTGCTGCTCAGTAGTTATTTATTGACCGTCGGAATCCCCATCTCAAGGGGGAATTCCTTTGAGAATGGTCCAGCCTTTGCTGTCACATCAGTTCTGACTCCTGACGACCCTGTGCGTGACAGAGCAGCTCGGGAGCCCATACGTCCTTCTTTGGGTTGTAATTTTTCCAGAGGCAGCTCTCCAGGCCTTTCTCCCATGGCGCCACATGGTGGGCTTGCATGTCAGCCTCTCAGTTAGAGCTGAGTGATAAACCCTTGGTGTCACCCAAGGACTATACTTACTTTGGGGGCAGAGATGAAGTGTACCTGTTCCCTGCTGAATCCCAGGCATCTAGCACAATGCCTGGACTAGAGTGGGTGCTCAGTACTGGAGGAATAAACATAGGAACATCTGAACGAATGGGCTACATCGTACTCCACGTCGAATAGGCCCGTCCTTAAGATGATCAGAGCAAGAGTGAAGGGGAACTACGACCTGTTGGGGCGATCAGACAGGACAGCAGCAAATGATCGAAGAACAGCTCCAAACCAAATAAACCCAAAGCTGACCCATAGTGACCTCCTCTGAGTTTCTGAGACTCTAATTGTTTCCAGGAGTAGAAGGTCCAGTCTTAATCCCATGGAGCGACTGCTGGTTTTGAACTGCTGACCAGGCGTATGGCAGCCCAACATGTAACCACTACACCACCAGGGCTTCTCCAGACCCAATTGAGAGTGAAATGCCAGATGCTGGACTGTAAATGCCATAGGAGCTCAGAAAGCAGAGACGAGTCTGGGGCAGTCGCCAGAGGAGGCTTCCCATAGAGGAGACACGTGCAGGAGTAGAAGGGTAGAAGGGTTTGGATGTAGTAAAGTTAGGCAAGGAGGCTAATGGGTCAACGTCCTGAGTTTGAGCCTCTGCAGTTCCTATTAAACGCTTGTTCACATGTGCTGCTGATCACAGGAGTGAGCAGGCAGGCCCGACCGCATCCCGACTGTCATTGAAACAGCTAGAGAAGTTTACGTCACAGAAGGAGACTGCAAAGTTGAGTGTCATCCGGGCACTTGGAAAATAGCTCCTTCAGAGACCAGACTCTTCTGAGCCATTGAAGTAGAACAGCTACCATCTGCTTCCACTCTGCAGAAGCACTGCAGTCCGACACTCTCCCACTCTTGCACTCTTAACTGATCTTAGTTGCCTGCGACAGATTTTAACTCATCAGGAACCCACGTGTTACAGAGTCGAATGGACCCCCGGGGCTTTCTCAGCTAACATCTTTACAGAAACAGATCACCAGCCATTTCTTCCGTGGCTCTGGTAGGCAGGTTCTAACCACCAACGTTCAGGCTGGCCATTGAGGGCCACCTTATAAAAACTGCCCAACGTGAAAGAAAAGACTTCAAGAAGCCCCCATATGGCCCGAACTAAATTTAACAAGCTCAATACTTTTTCATATGTCGTGTATCCATCCCCCTCTCTGATCCTACTCTTCTTGTTTTTTCTTTTTCACGTTTTGGTTAGAAGTGCTTTAAAGAAACATCAGAAACCATAACACCCTAAATACTTCAGCATGTGTTTCTGGAGAAAAAGGAGACCCCCCCAAACTGACAAAATAGTATTTGAATGTTTCAAAAAAAAAGTATACAATGCTGAAAGCACGCACTCATCTATGTCAAGAAATTTGGAAGACAGTCACCTAACCAAGAGGCTTGGAGAAGTCCCCCTTGGTGCCCATTCCAAAGAAAGGTAATCCAATGGGATGCACAAAACATCATTACTTTCACAAGTAAAATTGTGTTGAAGATAACTCAAAAACAGTGCAGCAATACATTGACAGGGAACTGCCGAAACCTGAAGCCACATTCAAAGGAGCATGTAAAATGAAGGATATTATGGCTCATGTCAGCTGGTACTGCCTAGAAGCAAAGAATATCAGAAAGGTGTTTACCTGTGTTTACTGACTGTGCAAAAGCATTCAACTGTAGGGAACATAAAAACATGGATAACAAAGAAGAATGGGGATTTCAGAGCACTTGATTGTGCTGATGCAGAATCTGTGCAGAGACCAATGAGCAATCTTTTGAATATAACAAGGGAATACAACATAGTTTAACATTAGGAAAGGTGTGCATGTTTTCACTATATTTATTCAATCTGTATGCTGAGGAAACCATCTGAGACTCTGAACTATATCAAGAAGAATCAGGCATCAGGATTGGAAGAAGACTCATGAACACACGATGTCTGCAGATTATATAACCTTGCTGAAAGCAAAGAGGGCTTGAAAGTCTTACGATGAAAATCAATGACTACGGCCTTCAGTATGGATGATACTCTAAAGAATACAAACAGCTTGACAGCCGAGCCAATAAACAACATTTTGATAAAGGGAGCAGAGATTGAAGTTGTCAAGGATTTCATTTTACTTGGACCCACAATCAATGTCCGCAGAGCCAGCCGTCCAGAAGTCAAACAACATATTGCACAGCGCAAATCTGCTACACAGGCCTCTTGAAAAAGAAGGATGTCATTTTGAGGACCACAGTGCTCCTGGTCCAGGCCACTTCCAATCGGTTCACATGCATGAGAAAGCTAGACGACATGTGTTTTGAAGACTGGTTGTGGTGAAGAATACTGACTATACCATGGATTTCCAGAGAATGAACACATTTAACTTGGGAGATGAACAGAGTGCTTCTTAGAAGCAAGGCTAGTGAGCTTTGTCGCATTGACCTTGGACATGTCATGGGGCGAGACCAGACCCTGGTAAAGGGCATCATGCGTGGTAGAGTTGAGGGACAGTGAAAAGGAGGATGACCCTCCATGAAATGGATCGACTCAGTGGCTGCAAAAATGGGCACCAACATCGCGATACTTGTGAGGATGGCCCAGGACCAGGCAATGTTGGGTACTGTTGTACACAGGGACGCCATAGTCAGAACCGACTCAAAAGCTGCCTACAATTAGTAGCTGACAGCATGCTTCAGCCTGCACAGCCCTTATCTCGACCCAGGACTGGCAAGAAGAGTCATTAATATGCGAGGAGGCGGGGGGGGGGGGGGTAGGGAGAGAGATGGAGTGCATATCAGAATCCTCAGATCTTAAAGAAACACACAGATCTAATCAGCTCAGGAGAAACACATTAAACTAAGAGTGTCAAGAATGGGAGTTGACCAGCACACTTTCCTAACACTAAGAATGACAGGAATTCACTGAGATTGCGAGCCGCCGCTGGTTCCTGTGGACAAGCAAGGGGGTGGTGAGAGAAAATAGATCAGGCTGAATGGAATGGACAACATGCATGCATAAGGCAGGACTGGCTACATAACTGTGGGGCCCAGCGCAGATAAAAATGTGGGGGCCCCTGCTCAAAAATGATTAGGAATCTCAAGCTGGCAAGACTTGCAAAGGCAGTAAGAATCACGTTAGAGCTGTGGTTCTCAACCTGTGGGTCGCAACCCTCTCACAGGGGTCACCTCATTCATAACAGTAACAAAATGACAGTGATGAAGTAGCAACGAAAATAATTTTATGGTTTGGGGTCACCACCACATGAGGAACTGTATGAAAGTGTCGCGGCAGTAGGAAGCCAGACACTCCCAGCAATCCCTGATGGTGCACATGGTTAAGTGCTGAATTATGAATGGCAAGACTGGCAGTCTGAGTCCACCCTGAGGTCCCTTCACAGAAATGCCTGGCGATCTTTGCCACCCTCTCCCATGTTAATGTCACTCTTCCTGCTGCAAGTCTCTCAACTTTCTGTCAACCCCCAGGTGAGCCAAGACTTACCTGCTAAGGGCTGTGAAGGGTAAAGCCAGTGGCCAACTAATAGCTGTTATTAGGGGGAAATACTGCTGAGAAGTCAGCCACGGGGAAACCTACAGACACACACAGGGCACCAGGAGTCAGAGTCAACTGGCTTTCACCAGCACCTCGGACTTGGCAGGAAGCTTTGGGATACTGAAGGGTCTCCACTACTAGAGCTACATAATTCTCAACTGCGGATAGTGGAGACTCTGTTAAATGGGAGGTGGGCCTGAATCTGCCAAAGCTTTTTTGGAGCTATGGGCTAGAGGTTGGGCTGCTAACTGCAAGGTCACAAGTTCAAATCCATCCATCCTCTCCACAGGAGAAAAGAGGAGGCTGTCATTGGCTAGCTGGGACTCCGAATGGCGCATTGGCAGTGGTTTGGCTTGATTAAGTTCAGGTGAGCATGGGCTATAGAGCCAGAGTGTCTGCTTGAAATCCAAGCTGGCCCACTTACTGGTTACTGTCAATCTTGGTCAGGTTATCCGGCTGGCTACTCTGTACTTCAGTTTCCTCATCTATAAATGAGTCAAATAAAAGTACTGCCCCCGTAGGGGTGCTTAAAGATGAAATGACTTGACATTTGTAACTCACTACCATCGAGTCAGTGCTGAGTCATAGCAACCCCCTGTGGGTTCCCAAGACTGTAACTGTTTATTAGGATAGAAAGTCCAGGCTTTCTCCTTGGAGGTTCTGGTGGTTCTGAACTGTGGACCATGCGGATCACAGTTGAATGCATAACCACTATACCACCAGGGCTCCATGCATTTAGAAAAGAGCTGGCCCTGTGTGATCCAAGGATTGTAAATAGAACAGTGATAGAGATTAAATTCTGAGCACCCAGTTTACAGAAGGCTGTGGATTGACAGTGAAAGGCCCAAATGCGTTCTCAGGGTCCCTATGTGGATTACACCTCTGGGGAATCTCCTCTGACCATTGACCAGGATGTGGAGAACCCTGCTATTACATAGAGTGCATTGGAAAGTGCAGACGTAGTTAGGTTAAAATTTAACACTACGATTTGTTCTCCTTTTTGACCCATTTTAAATTTGTTCTGTTTTGTTCTTTTTCTTCTTATTGTTTTTCGATTGACGTTTTCCTCTGTTTTATTTTGTTATTATACTTAGGTTTAAGGCGTGTGTGTGTGTGTTTCTGACTATGAAATCTAGGATAAATCTGTAGAGAAAAGAACTGGATTTTCTTAGGGTTATAGCAAGAGAGGTTAGGGAAGAAATGGGAGCTAATAATAATGAATATAATAATGAAGAAAATATTCACAAATTGATTGTAGTGGTGATTGTACAACCCTTTGATTACACAACTCTTTCTAAACTTGTTTAAAACATTAGATGGCGGGACAGGAGGAAGGTAAGAGGAAAGAGAGGAAAGATTTAGGAAAGGAATGCTATGGATAGAGGTATAAACAGAGGTGTGCACTTATGGTAATATATCAATTCACAACAATAGAGGTATTGGCATGTATTTATATGGCAATACACTGTACATGTATTTATATGCCAACACACTGAGGAAGTGGAAGAACTTTGGGCTCCAGCCCCCCCTCAACCCAAGAACACTTTGTTCTAACAACCTGGCATTCTGTGATGCTCACCCTCCCAGTATGATCGCGGAAGACAAAATGGGTGCACAAGGAAATGTGGTGAAGAAAGCTGATGGCACCCAGCTATCAAAATATACAACATCTGGGGTCTTAAAGGCTTGAAGTTAAACAAGCAGTCATCTAGCTGAGAAGCAAAACGCCCACATGGAAGAAGCACACCAGCCTGTGAAATCATGAGAGGTTGACAGAATTAGATAACAGGCACCAGAAGACCCAAAACAACAACAACAACAACATATTGTTGAGAAGAAGCTGGTCAGAGCACAGATCCAAAACCCATCTGTAGACAATAGGACATCCCCTCACAGAAGGGTCACAAGGAAGGGATGAGTCAATCAGGGTGCAGTACAGGAAATACACAATATTCCTCAGGTTCCTTGAGGCTTCCTCACCCCCCACTATCATGACTCCTGTCCTGCCTTTCAGTTCTGGCTAGAATGGAGCATGTACACAGGTACAGATAAGAGTTCATGACACACAGAATCCAGGTCAGGTAAATCCCTCAGGAACAAAAACGGGAGTAGTGATACCAGGAGGGGAGGGGGAAGGTTGAGGAGGAGGGAAGGAAAGGGGAACCAATTGCAATGATCGATGCATAATCCCTCCCACCCCTCGCCAGAGGGATGAACAACATAAATGTGGGTGAAGGGAAACAGGGGTTGGTATAAGATATGAAAACAATCATGATTTATAATTTATCAAGGGGTCATGAGGGTGGGGGTCAGGGAGGGAAAAAATAGGAGCTGATACCACGGACTCAAATAGAAACAAAATGTTTAGAAAATGATGATGGCAACATATGTACAAATATCCTTGATACAATTGATGTATGAAATGTTATGAGAGCTGTAAGAGACCCCGATAAAATGATTTTTAAAAATAAAACATTGGTCTGTATATGAATTATATGTCAATAAAACTGTTAATTTTTTTAATTAAAAAGGGATAATGTGAGTTGGGGAAAGGAAGAGAGCTGGTTCGTGGTAAGCACTACATCTGTTTAAACAAAAGAAACTCAGAAGCGAAAGCTCTGAGAAGCAGGCAAACCTCTGCTTTTCCAGTGGACTGGCTGTGCCTTGCATCCTGGTCTTGCTCCCCGACAATCTAGCCCACGACTATTCATGTGTCAGTGTTTATTGAGCACCAACGATGTGCCAGGCGCTTTCTCAGTGGAGAAGGGCTAGGCAGGGTCACGGTTCTCATGGTGTTGACCGTCTACCAGCGAGAGGGCTCCAGCTGCAGTCAGGCCTGCCTCAGGTTTAGGGCCAGGTCTGGCTCCAGGGAGGAGGGGAAAGAGACGCTCCAGGCCTAAAGCCCACCAGCAAGCAGTACTGCCTCCAGTAAGCACTGATTTCCGTATCCTGATTCCCAATGTGCTTTGCGCTGTTCTGTTTTGACCAAGCCCCTGTGTAATAACTCAATTCCCCACTCAGATTCAACGTTTTCTTCCCTGTCATGGAACCCAGATACGTACCAGCCTGAGTTCCAATACCTGTTGCCAGAAGCCCCAAGATGTCATCTATATGGATACTTGGAAAGCTTCCCAGAATCTTGGACTAGGTGTGGGCCAGTAACAGTGAAAATGTCACTTTGGTCTTCCCAGGTTGGCCTGGTGTCAGAAATTAGTCCCCGATCTCACCTTCCCGTCCCTAACATCCAAACCACTCCTTGACAGCTCTATGGCTTGAGGTTCTCGTCTTACCAACACTCGAGCCCCGGATCTGAAGGCTATGGGGCAAGGAAGGCCGTGGGAACTATTACAAATGTCAGCCCGACATTGAAACAAGATTCCTTTCTTCAACTAACCAGTGCTGCTCCCCAGGCCCTTATGGGATGGTTTGTACAGAATAGCAGTGGAAGGGACACAGCAGGGTCGGAGAGTGGGGGGACAGTGCTGGGAGAAAGAACCAACTGCTTCCCTTTTGGCCCTTTCCAACCCTGGAGGACATTTTTCTTTTAGATAAAATGGGGATTTTGTGGTCTGTTGTTGGAAATATACAATTCTAAACATGCACCAGCTCAGCAGTTTCTATATGTACATTTCACAGGCACTGATTACATCCTTCAAGCTATGGGATCATTCTCACCCTCCGTTTGTGGGTCTTTCCTCCCCATGCACACATGCTCACTGCCCCCTAAACTTCCAAGCTAATCTTCCCGGGCAGCTGTCAGCAATCTAATCCCAAATAGATAGTTCTTTCAACCAGCACAGTGCTCAAGACAAACATTCTTTACTAATTAAGCTGCACCATTGTTTGGTTTAAAGACTTCAGGGGATATTTCTGGATTAAGGTTTAAAGTTTAAAGATTATCTATCTCAGGGCAATAGTGGGGTTTTTAGGGGGCAAGAGTGTCTTCTAACCTCAGCGTCTATTAGAAGCCAATCTTAATGGGTTGTAGGCATCATCATGGGGACACTGACCAGTACATACAACCCTGGTTAAAAGTCTCCAGGAAACTGGTTTCCTAAGGTGATGAAAATACGTGATAGGTGCAAGACTGGCCCTGACAACCACAAGGTCGATGGTTCAAACCCACCAGCTGTTCAATGGAAGAAAGATGACGCTATCTTCGGGAGGCAATCAAAATATGACTGAGAAAGAAGTGCATTCTCAGAGTGGAGGTGGCCCTAATGACGTCATGGAGTAAAACCTGTTGGAGTGAAACCTTTGGATCTTCACTTGCTGACAGGGATGGACTCACAATGAGAAGAAGCAGCTGCAAACATCAATTAATGATTGAAATTTGGAATGATTGAAATATAAATCTAGGGAAGTTGGAAGTTGTTAAAGATGAAATTGCATGCATAACTATGGATTTTCTAGGAGTGAGCTGAAATGAACTGGTATCGGCCATTGTGAATCAGAAATCATATGGTGTACTCTGCTGAATGACACAATCAAGAGGAGCCACATTGCACTCATCATCAAAAGGACACTGCAAAATCACTCTTGAAGTACGGTGGTGTCTATATGGTGTGATAGGATAATATTCCTCTCCACTCAAGGAAATGCAATCAGCACAACTACTATTCAAATTTATTCACCAATTTAAAAAGCTGGTGAAGAACAAACGGAAGAATACCACCAGTGCTTTCCATCTGAAATTGATCAAACATACCATGAATGCATTGATCATTATTGGCGATTGGAATGCAAAAGCTGGAAACAAAGAGGGAAGGAACAATAGCTGTAAAATACGGCCTTGGAGATACAAACAAAGTTGGAGACCCCATGATAGAATTTTGCAAGATCAATGACTTCATTGCAATTACCTTTTTCCAACAATACAAAGGCAACTATGCACATGGACTTGTCCAAATGGAATACATGGAAATCAAACTGATTTCATCAATGGGAAGAGATGATTGAGAAGCTTAATAGACACAGTTAAAACCAGACCAGGAGCTAACTATACAACAGATCATCAATTGCTTATAGGTAAGTTCAGGTAGAAGCTGAAGAAATTAAATCCACCAGAGTCAAAATATGACCTTGAGTCTATCCCATTGACTTTTGAAAACATCTCAGGAATAGATTTGATGCATTGAGCACTAATGAAAAGAGGCCTGATGAGCTGTGGGAAGACATCAAGGACATCATTCATGAAGGAAATGAAAGGCCTGGGAAAGAGACAGGAAAGAAAAAAAATCAAAGTGGGTATGAGACGAGGATTCTGAAACTTGTTCTTCATCATAGCTTAACTATAGGAAATGGAAGGAAGGTTGAATTCAAAGAGCTGAACCGAAAATTTGAAAGGGCAGCTTGAAAAGACAAAGTAAAATGCCCCCAAGGAACGGAATTAATTTTCAAAGCTATGTATTTAATTTTTTTTAATACAAAACAATCTTAGCACCTTCAGAGTACTCGCCATTGTACTTAATACATTTGTCAAGGTTGTGATTCCGTTCTTGGAAATATTTCTCAAACTCATCTGTTTGGATGGCTGATGGCACAGCCCTCGTTTTTATCATTGCCTCTTTTTTTTTTTACTTTTAAATTACATTTTTTTAAAAACCATTTTATTAGGGGTTCATACAACTCTTATCACAACCCATACATATACATATATTAATTGTATAAAGCACATCCATACATTCCCTGCCCCAATCATTCTCAAAGCATTTGCTCTCCACTTAAGGCCTTTGCATCAAGTCCTCTTTTTTTTTCCCCTCCCTCCCCGCTTCCCTCTCCCTCATGTGCCCTTGGTAATTTATACATCGTTATTTTGTCATATCTTGCCCTATCCGGAGTCTCCCTTCCCCCCCTTCTCTGCCGTCCATCTCCCAGGGAGGAGGTCACATGTGGATCCTTGTAATCAGTTCCCTTTTACTTCATCAAATCGCTGTCCTTTCATGTCCCTCTCCATTCTCAGAAACAAAAAGAAGCCTCACAGAATGAGGTCAGGTGAATAAGGTGTGCGGGGCCAGAGAGGTGTGCTGTTTTTGCCAAAAACTGTCGCACTGAGATGGCTGTGTGAGCAGGTACATTGACGTGATGGCAAAAACAGCCCCCTGTCTGCCACAAATGAGGCCTTTTTTGTCGCATGGTGTTATGCAATCTTTTCAGAACCTCTAAATAGAAACACTGATTAACCTTCTGACCTGGTGGACCAAACTCTAAATGCACTATCCCTCTCACATCAAAAACAAAAACAAATGAGCATCGTCTTGAGCTTTGATTTCACTTGATAAGTTTTTGGGGGGCCAGGTGACAATGGCATCTTCCACTGGCTTGATTAATGTTTGCTTTCAGAGTCATAAAAATAGCACCATGTCTCATCATCAGTAATCACCTTGGGAAAAAATGTCCGGGTTGCTGTAGAGCTGTTCTTTCAAAGCATGACGTTTCCAGTGACACTCTCTTTGCTGGTCCATCAGAATCTAAGGCACAAATTTCTCAGCAACCCTTCTTATTCCCAAATCTTCTGTTAAAATTCTCTGAACCGAGCTTCAACATAGTCCAGATAACTTCCCCATCTCTTCAATGAAACTATTGCCCATCTTCAAACACAAGTGCATAAACATTGCTAACATTTTTGTCTGTTCGGGAAGTTGACAGATGTCCAGAATGAGGTTTGTTATCAATTGACATTTCACATTTTGGAAACAAGAAACCCACTTACATACATGAGTTTCCCCCATAGTGCTGACCTTGTAAGCTGTGTTCAACATCACAGCAGTTTCTGCGGCATTTTTCCAGAGCAGGAAACAAAATTTCACAGCTGCATGATGTTCTCTTAAATTAACCATCACACACACACGGTTCAAGTAAAACTACTTTTATGAAAAAAATTCACTGTGACCAGAGAGAACCTTCCCAGACGACGCCACTGGGTGCACTAACTCAGAGCAAACTGCTTGATGCTTGCCTAGTTGGGAAAAAAATAAGATGTACTACAAAAGTTCCAACCAGTGAAGCTTATTTTCTATTTGTTTTTTTGGCGGGGGGGTGGGTGGGTGGGGAGATACCCCCTTGTAACTTGAATTGAGAGAACTCAAGAAAAAGTTCAAGCCTCCAATGACAGTATTGAAAATTTTTATGGGCAAAATATTTAATTATGCAGAAAACATCAAAAGAAGATGCAAAGAATACACAGTTACCGTAATAAAATAAACTGGTCGACAGTCAACTATTTCAGGAGGTAGCATATGCACAAGAACCAATGGTGCTGAAGGAAGACGTTAAAGCTGCACCGAAAGCATTGCCGAAAACATAGCTACAGGAATTGGTGGAATAACAACTGAAATGTTTCAACAAGCTGATGACGCACTGCAAGCATTTACTTGTTTGTGCCAGAAAGTTTTGAAGACAGCTACTTCTGGCCAGCTGACTGGAAGAGATCCATATTTGCACCCATTCCAAAGAAAGCTGATCATACAGAATTTGCAAATTGTAATATAATATCGGCAAGATCACATGCAAGTCAAATGGTTGTAGCCGAACATCGATAGGAAGGTGCCAAAGTTTCAGGCAAGATTCAGAAGAGGATGTGGAACAAGAGATATCATTACTGATGTTAGCTAGATCTTGGCTGAAAGCAGAGCATACCAGAGAGAAGTTTACTTGTGTTTTATCGACCATGCAAAGTCATTAAGCTGTGTGAATCATAACAAACCATGGATAACCTTCAGAAGAATGGGAATTCCAGAACACTTGATTGTACTCATGCAGAACTTGTTCATGGATCAAGAGGCAGTTATGCAAACAGAACAAGGGAATGTGTCATGGTTTAAAATCCAGAAAAGTCAGGATTGTGTCCTCTCGCCATATTTATTCAATCTGTATTCTGAACAAATAATTAGAGAAGCTGGATTATATGAAGAAAACTTGGCTTCAAGCTTGGAGGAAGGCTTATTTACAATCTGCGATATGCGGATGACACAACCTTGCTTGTTGAAAGCAAGGAGGAATTGAAGCACTTGCATGGCTGCAGCCTTCAGAATAGATGTAAATGTAAAAAATACCAAAATCCTCACAACATCATGATAGACGGAGAAAAGATTGAAGTTGCCAAGGATTTCATCTTGCTTGGATCCATAATCAGTGCTCATGGAAGCAACAATCAAGAGCCCAAAAGACACGTTGCATGGGAAGATTGGTGGTACAAGATTTATTTCAGGTGAAGAAAAGCAAGAATGTTACTTTGAAGATCAGGACGCACCTGATCCAAGCCCTGGTATTTTCAAGCACCTTGTATGCCCCTGGCAATTGGACATTGAATAAGGAAGACCAAAGAAACATCAATGCATTTGAAATGTGACTTTGTCAAGAATATTGAAAGTACCATGGACTGCTCAATGAACAGACCTATCTTCCTTGGAAGAAATACAGCCAGAATGCTTTTTCGAGGCAAGGATGGCGAGATTCCATCGCACACACTTTGCACATCTCATTAGGAACGACCTGGAGGAGGACATGGAGCTTGGTAAAGTAGAGGTTCTGAAGAAGAGGCAGCCCCTCCAAGAGACGGGCAGTGGCAGCAACAATGAGATCCACATTAGGACAATCGTGAGGAGGGTGCTGGGCCGGGTGGGGTTTCGTTCTGTTGTGCACAGGGTCATGATGAGTGGAAACCGCCCAAGGGCTCCTAACAAGGATAACATCTCCCATCAACACCGACAGCCGCAGAAACCCTATTAGGATCACTGTGAGTCCGAATTGACTCAACAGCAGTGGATTGGTTGGTCTCCCTCTCCTAGGTCTGCACTTCAGAATTGGTGAAATTGAAAATAAAGAAAGTATCTCCAAGGTCTCTTTGAAATAAGCAGTTGATATTAATTTCCTCTCTTAGGGCCACAGAGTCCTTGATAATTTAGAGAGCTGTGTGTCCTGAAAATGAAGTATTATCAAATAGAGAGAGCCAGACTGTTACGGACTGAATTGTTTCTCCTCCAAGTGAGTATTGAAATCCTGACCCCTTATACCTGTGGATGCCATCCTGTCCAGAAATAAAGGTTCCTCTGTTGTGTTAATGAGGCCATTTCTGAGTAGTGTGTTTGTCCTAGACCTAATCGTCTCTGAGTGACAAGGAGCAGCATAGACACAGAGACAAGAAAGCACAACCAGGGAAGGACAATGCACGTGAAGATCAGCAAGGAGCCAAAGAATCAACACTGGGGGAGACAAGGATCTTTCTCTGGAACCAGCAGGGAGGAGGGAGGGGAGAGGGAGAAGGTGAAGGTGACTGGGAGGCACTGGCTTGCCTTAGAGGCAATACCCTGAATTTGGAGTCTGAATTCTAGCCTCCATAATTTTGAGAAAATAAATTTCTGTTCTATAATGTCACCCACTTTGGGTATTTCTGTTATAGCAACACCAGGAAACTAAGATACAGATCCTTCTAGAATTAAGCCAAGAAAACCGGAAAAGACAGGTGTGCCATCTGAGGTTGCTTCTGAATCCTTTGGCCCTGAAAAGGAAAGACAGTGTGGCCTGGAAAAGTCCAGGTGAGAGGACAGACACTGGGGTGGTAGCCAGGGTGGAGTGCCCCACTTTGGGGCTCATTGACCCACTGCTTCTCTACCAGCTTCATCTTCCAGACATGCTGGCCATCTGAGTGAGAGACAAATAGAAGCAGGCTTTGGGTCAAACTTTCTCTGTACACACTACAAATGTTAAAACAGTGGGATGTCCATGTCTTAAAGGACCAACCAATAATGAATTAACCAACAACACCTCCTAAACACCAACCAAAGGCTGGTAGCAGGAGGGGGCAGTAAAACATGTGATTTCTCTTAGGCATACAATTCAGTAGGGCTATTTTTTTAATCCCAGAAAACACGCGCACACACACAAATGCAGAGAGAGAGAAGTCCCAATTTCTAGACAATATAGGATCCAGTGTTCTGAGGCTACAGAAGTCTTCTCTTCGTAGTGTCCACGAAGAGTTAGCAAAGGCAGACACGGAGTCAGGTTTTGCTGGTTGACAAGATTGAGTTTCATCCCTCTTATGAGGCACCAAATGTGCTGGGCAGCCCCTGTGTGGTGCACATGGTTAACCAGGTTGGCATTTGCATCTACCCAGAAGCATCGCAGGAGGCAGGCCTACTGATCTGCCTCTGGGAAATCAGCCTCTGAAAACCCATGGAGGCCAGTTCTACCCTGACATGTGTGGGATTGTCATGCGTCAGAACTGACTCAATGGCAACGGGTCCCATTTTTGGTGGATTTTTCTTTTTTTTTTTTGCTTTCGTACTGTGTCGAGAAGTGGTGTCTTAGTGACCTAGTAACTGCTATAACGCAAATAACACAAGTGGGTGTCTTTAAAGAACAGAACTTTTATTTGGCTGTATTGATTCCTTCCTCATAGCCCCCGAAAATCCTTGGTTCCTTGGTGTTCCTTTGTTTATAGACGATCCTCACATGAAATCAGACTTTCTTAGGATGTGTCGCTGCAGCTATTAAGGGCCTTTTATAATGTAGAAGTGATTAGGTTTAGGACCCAGCTCTACTCTGATAGAATATCACTGACATACCAAAAGAAAGCTGTTCTTTCCAAACAGGCGTATTTCCAGGTGCAGGGATGGGAAGGGTGGAGGGCTAGGGTTTAAACACATTTTGGGAGAAGACACTTCAACCCATGCCCCTGAGCAACACCAATCCGAACACCGTGTGGGCTCAGTCCTCCAGGAGGAACTCACAGACTAGTGTGGGATCTAGGATTAGAGAACAGAGCAGCCCTGGAGAAGGTGTGATGATTGTGTGTGTAAGGAGGTGAGAAGGGGACATGGAGCACGTGTGTGTGTACATGCATGTGTGTGTAAAGAAAGGAAGAGAGCAAGCCAGCTCTGGATGAGCTCCACTAAGGATTTAGCATTTGAGTGGAGTCTTGAAGCTCCACTTTACACTGTGGACTTGGAGGAAGGGCATTCCAGGCAGAGGAAATGGCGTAAGAAAAGGCAGGGGCAGGTGCTACAGGTTGAAGACAGAGTAAGATCTTGGAGAAGTAGTGGTGCCTGGAACAGAGGATGCATTTGGAGGCTGCTAGCTGAGAGCCCTGGTTTCGTAGTGAGCAACCCGTTAGACAATTCTACTCTGTCCTATAGACTCACTGATTTGGCAGCGAGTAAGCAGATAAGCCTAAGAACTATGGTGGTATAGTGAACTCTGTTGGGCTGCTAACCTCAAGGTCAGCAGTTTGAAGCCACCAGCTGCTTCTCCAAGAGTAAACCAGAGCTTTCTATTCTCAGGAAGAGTTATGGTTCCCAAACCTACAGGGTCAGTTCTACCCTGTCCTATAGGGTTGCGCTGAGTCAGAATGGACTCGATGGCAGTGAGGTTTGTGTTTTGTTTGAGCAGATAACTCTGGGAACAGTGGGCAGGAGAAAGACCAGGGAAGCCACGTTTGCTGAATTGAGTGTGAGCTCATATTATGTAGGGACCCAGGGACAGGTGCAGCTTTTAAACGGGAGAGGGGTGAGTTCATGCTGACCTTTCAGGCAGACACTGGTGGCAAGGAGAAGGGAAGCTTGGCATTCAGAAAAGCCAGCGGGAAGGAGACTTCGCAAGGTAAGGGAGGTGGGCAGGGAGGCTCTGAGGCTCTTAAGCAATCAAATAGCACATAGGTGTTTACAGCTTCGTGGTGTGCAAGATGGATTGGAGTTAGAAGACCTAGAGAGAAAAATGTCCCATGAAAGTGGTTTATTTTAACACAGATCTGTGACCCGAACCCTCCTTTCCCCAGGAGCACCTTTCACTTTGGGACTGTTAACATCACTAGTCTCTGTATTCTGCAGTTTGGTTTATGATTTCATTTCTCAGTCTAAGCGGGTTCCGCTTAGCAGGGCTCATCAGAGCTGAGGCCAGCTTGGACCCTTTCCAAAGTCTTATCCTTGCCCCTGTGCTGAAGGGTCGGCTCGAGCCTGTCACAGTGCTGTGAGGTATGTATATATATGTGCGCTGAGCTCAGCTGGTATTTGTGTGTGTGTGTGTGTGTGTGTGTGTGTGTGTGCGCGCGCGCACGCGCTGAGCTCAGCTGGTATTTGTGTGTGTGTGTGTGTGTGTGTGTGTGTGTGTGTGCGCGCGCGCACGCGCTGAGCTCAGCTGGTATTTGTGTGTGTGTGTGTGTGTGTGTGTGTGTGTGTGTGTGTGTGTGTGCGCGCGCGCGCGCACGCGCTGAGCTCAGCTGGCAAAACTTCCAGGATTATTTCAAAATCCTGTTTGGGTCCTTTGGCCCACAGCTTAAATGGTTAATTCCAAATTACTCAGATGCTCCCTCTGGACACGGATCTCACCAGGTAGCACTGTCCTCAGAGAAACAGCCACGCTGTAAGGAAAGGCCACTGGAGGAGGTGACTTTTGTTCTAATACCATATCCTCAGGAGACCGGTGTTTGGAATGTGTACATCCTCCTGACTTTTTACACAGTATCTCCAACTCTCATATTTCAGACACCAAGAGCAAACTAGAGCTGGATTCCAGTTTGTGATGCGGAGGGTCTGCCAGACTGGCGGGGGGCTTAGGCTCTGTCATGTGCTCTGTCTGGTTGCTTGTGGGCCTGACTGGAAGAGTGGGCAGATAAGGTCAAGGTCGTGGTTGGCATTCTCTGCACCCCCACTCTCTCTGGTCCGGGTATGAGGTGAGAGGCATGTATGGTTCAGTGCAGCCTGCCCCTTTTTCTTCAGTGCCATTGCATATCCTGAATGGGGGCTCAGTAGGAGGAACTGCGGCTCTAAGGAGACCTTGATTAAGAAACCCTCAGGAAAGAAAACATGATGGAACTTTGCGACTGTGATTTTTTCCCAGCCTTCCTTAGGGACATGGAGTTAAAGAGTCCTCCAAACTCACTGCCAACTAGTTGATGTTGGCTCAGAGTGACCCTATTGGGCAGGCAGAACTGCCCTTGTGAGTTTTCCAGCCTGTACAACAAGATTTATAACTCAGTAGTGACTTTTCTAAGCAGAACACGTGTCTGCTCTTTCAGCTAAAATACTTGCCTTACAGCTTCCATTTGCCCCCAAATAGCTGTAGGTCCAGAGGGAGCTGGTATTCCCTGGACCCCTCTTCTTTCCCTGCCTGCCCCTCCCCCCTTGCTGAGGGCCCTTCCCCCAGGGCAGCCCCCAGAGGCCTTTCTCCTCCCTATCAAAGGAGTTGTGTGTACTCACAGTTGATCGCTTCATGACAATGACTTCTGTCACCATCACTTCAACCAGCCATTGCCTTTTCCTTCTGGTAGGCTATAGGTAGAGGATGACTGAGCAGCATAATGGTTGTAAGTTAGACTGCTAGCTATAGGGTCAGCAGTTCAAAGCCATTAGCTAGCCACTCATGAGAGAATGATGAGACTTTCTTTAAATTTTTTATTTTAATCATTCCATTTATGGCTCATACAACTCTTATCACATCCATTGTGTCAAGCACACTTGTACACTTGTTGCCTCCAGTAAAACGTCACGTCTCAGAAACTCAGAAGGGCATTTCTACACTGTCCGGTAGGGTCACTGTTAGTTGGCATCAACTTGGTGGCAGCGAGTGAGTTTAGAACCAGAGTAAAGCCAGGCTGGAATCCACTGCCACTAAATGCTAGCTGCGCAGCTGGAGACGCACTATTTTACCTTATCAGGCCTTAGTTTCCTTTCTATGGTTAAAGAAGAGAATAGCCCCTTATGCCAACTTGCTGCGAAGATGGAAAGAGAAATGCATATTAGCTTTCATAAATGTTAACTATGATTATTTTATTAGCTAATTGGCACACAGCAGGTTTTATTGTACTAGAGGCCTAATTCAACAGTCAAGAAGTGGACAGCTCAGGAAGGGAACCCAGAAGATATGGGTGCTATAAAAAAGTGTGGTGAAGAAATTACATGGTGCCCCGCTATCAGATAAAATAGCACCTGGGGTCTTTTCCAAACAAGCAGCCATCTAACGGAGAGTCAACTAAGTCTACATGGAAGAAACACACCAACATCAGTGATTGTAACTCATATAATCTGAAGTCGGAGAAAGGAATGGTCTCAGAGGCTAAACTGTGCGAATCTGCTTTGCAGAAGGCTATGGATGGCAGTGGGAGTCCAAGACACATTAGTGGGAACCACATAGGAAAGAAGCCTCCAGTGATTTCGCTGTATCCATAATAGAGGGGCGGGGGAGAGACAGTGGTTACCAAATAGATGCACTGGAGAGATGACTATATAAGATCCAAATGATAAACCTGGCCTGGATGATTAAAGACTCCTCAGTTGATCCCCTCCCTGATGCACGTTAGGCCTGGTCTGGTTGACAACATTTTCTGTAATTTTTTTGTTTGCTCATATTAGGATTTATCTCACATGTGTTTTGTCATTGGGGGTCATAATCTTGAATTTTTTATATGTTTTTCAGAATATATAATCCAGGATTGATGAACCTATAGGGACAGCAAGTAGAATTGGGTTTTGGAGGTTAGAGTGGTGGTGGGTGGGTGTGTTTTGGCAGGGGTATTGGCAGGTAAAAGGGAGCTGATATCAAGGAGTTCAGGTTGTACAATACTATTTGACATGACTGAGCAATGGAATGATATATCTCTATCAACTCCCAATAAAATGGCTTTTTTAAAAAGAGTAGACAAAAGTTTTTGTGGGTTTATTTTTCCAGTAAGCAAATTATGGAAAATTTCAAATGTGCAGTAAAACTTAAAGGACAATACAAATGAGGCAACCCCTCACATAGATTCAATATTTAAGTTCTGATCATTTCTCTTTAAATTTCACGTCAGGGTTATATTTTCCTGTTTGTTTTTTGTCTACTCTATTTCCCAGCCATCAAGGTCTACGTCTTGTGGTATAAGAGCCTGGTCTTTATGTGATTAACTAGCTTCACCCAGCATACTATCTTCCAAATGCATCCATGTCGTGAGGCATTCGACAGTTTCATCATTGTTCTTTAGCATGTGCAGAATTCCATTTTGTAGATGTACCAAAGTTTATTGATATATGTATATTTCTGAACAGACACCGCCCCTCTTTCAGCCCACCTCTCTTGAAAATAAGGCCATTTTCCTATATATTCATAGTAACAGTTATTGCACCGAAGAAGATAATTAAGAGTAATTAATTAACCTCGCCTACCTTCTAGTTAATTAATGTCCCAATGTCTCTTCTAATCGATTTTCTTTTACCAACATGCTCTGATTGGATTCCTTACATTGACTTTAGCTGTCATATCTCGTTGGGTCTTTCAATATAGAGTCATAGTGCGGAGAAATGTGGAGGGCTGTGTCGTTTCTGAAATTAGTCCCATGAACTGCCAGACAGACATGGCCACAGCTTACACTGAAGTCATTTGTTCTCTCCACATTCACTAACATAGGCTCTAGAAGACTGTTGGTATTTTTTTTTTCAGTTTGTTGAACTTGCTGGTTTCTTGCTTTGCTACAGGATAACTTGAGGTTGTTGGTAGCTGCTGCCTAGTCAGCCCCTTGGTCATGATGGGCCGGTGTACGGCAGGATTGGCTGACTTTTTGCAAGAAGCTTCACTGAAACCTGTTCAATGTCATAGCAACACGCCAGCCTCCCTGCCAGATGAAGTGTCTTGGCTGAGAATTGAGCTTGTGATTCCAAAGTAGAAGGCAAGCTCTCTACCATTGAACCACGATTGCCTCCAACTTGATGCTTGGGCCTCTCTTGTGTCATCTTTATATACCCACCCCACACACAGTGCCTGACACACAGAAGGTCCTCAATAAAAATGGGTGGAAGGAAAGGAAACAGGAGGGCAGGCAGGAAGGGAAACGAGTGGGAAGGCAGCAGGCCCAGGAAACCGCCTTCTTCCATGCCCATGGGTACCTGGAGGAGGACTCCGTTCCACTAGGAAGCACTCCCCCTCAGTGATTCCCAGAGGAAGAATCCCTGCTCTGCCATCTGCCTTCTGTCCAAGCCTGCCATCTTACTCTCCCCCGTTTGTCGCCTGCCGTACCTGAACACCAGTTGGGTTGCCCTCTGACCCTCTGCTAACTTTAACCTTTCCCTTTCTTCTTCTAGATAAGATTTGCCTTTGACATTATTAAAAGAGTAGTCCCTAATAGATTGTTCTTCCCTGCAATCACACTCATTTTCCAATATCTTGGAAAGACTCTCCTACATGATTCTAGCTTGGGTGGTGACAGTTCTGACCACAAGGTGAATCACGGGGACCTATCCTCTTTGTTGCAAGAGATGTCATGGTCTCTGTAAGAGAGCAGAGAGGACTAATGTGGGCTAGCTCCCAAAACCCAGGGAACTAACCTGCCAATGCAACCAACCAAGGCTGGCTCAGGTTCTTGGTCAAACTACTGCTTCTATTTGACATAGGAACATCAATGAGTGAATCAGCTGAAATGGATCAACATTTGTTATATATGAAACTGTCTTCTCATTGTCTCTACCCTCTCTGTCTTGAAAATTGGGGAATTAAACAAAAATTAAGAAGGTATACGAAATGACTGTAAGAATGCTAGATTATCTGCATGATGGACTGGATAATTTTCATTGCAGCCTGACCTCGCTGATACGCTTGCCTGTCACCTCTCCTTGCTGGGCAGCTGGCATGTATTCAAAGTACACAAGGCCATTTAATTATTAATCTGAGCAAAACAGTATTAGGCAAGTAAAAGTGTTATGTGTGTGTGCATGTGCACACACGTAGATACTTTCTTGATTACTTGGTTGTTTTGCTTTGTGGTGCACCTTTCTGGGTCCCTGTTCCTCTCCATTTCTGGAGACATCTATCTATAAGATCACTGTGGTCCCCAGGAAATTCCAAAAAGATTTTTTTGTTCCTCTTCTACCTCCTTGGATGTGTGAAAATGTCACATATCAGCTGCAGAGGGCTTATGTACACAAGAAGTGGCTGACCTTGGCCTTTGAGTGGAGTGTGTATCTGTGACCAAGAAAATGTCCAGTGTTTGTGTTTGATGATGGTTTTATGTTCAACTGCCAGTAAAGAGTTTTTTTATAGGGCTCTCTGATAGTTCAGGGCTCCAGGAACCACAATAAGTATTTAGCCAATGGTTTTAATGAGTCCACATAAACTCATTCTATTTTTGTACTAATAGTAGGAAAGGAGAAGTTGGAAGATGAAGTACAGGGTGTACGTGTTTTTGCATCTCTTCTCAGCAATGCTGAGAATTGCTCTACAGAACTAGATCCAACCTATTTGCATGATGTCCCTTCCTCCTAGGGTTTTCTTCTCTTTCTACATATGCACTGCATGTTTACTACTAGACACAACTAGGACACGGAGATGAATGACACATGGTCCCAGGCCTCCTGGACCCAGTTGAGTGGGGGAAGCAAGCAGAGGAACAAATCATTTCAATATAGTGGCTAATGATAGAGGTGCTGTGAGCTCAATGGATGGGGCACTAACCAGGCTTGGCATGGGAGACAAGGAGGTGGGGGAAGCTTCCTGGAGGAGATAATTGGATGACTGATCAGGAGTAGAGCTGGACTTTTGCCCATGATTCCAGGCCATCCCTGTGCCCGGAGCATTGGACAAAGGATAAAGGGTTTTTGGAACATGAGCTTTTCATGGAAGAATGATAACAAAATTTTATGTCTCTGGGGTATGGTTGGGACCACAGGGACATGAAAGAAGTGCCTCATTCTTCTACTCTGAGGAGTACAGGCGATCTCTCTGGGTATATTCCAAGGTGTCTGCTCACATGGCTGACTCCAGGGAATTCTGGAAGAAATGAAAGTTGAAATGAAGGAAAGATTATTTATATGATATGTGCACCAAGGTCAAGAGTCATGTAAGGACAAGTGTGCAGGAGGCAACCAAGGTGTGGGGGAAGTCCAGTGCTCACCAGAGGGAGACAGTGAGTAGTGGGGAGGTGGGTGAGTACCCCTGACCTCCAAACAAACAAGACTCGACAGAAGTTTGTGCTTCAACTCTACCTGGAAGCTCAGGGCTCTGGAGGCGTTCTTTGGGCCAATCTTCAGGCAAATGGCCACAGTCCTCTCATGACCTCGGGGATCAGAGTCTTACTTTGGCTGCTCAGTGAGGTGACAGGAAGCAGGAACCTTTTTATAACACCCAGAAGTCGCGAGGGAATCTCAACATATGAGCTAGAAAGGCATAAGTATCATGCACAATGCCCTCCACAAAAATAGTCACAACTACTGTGTTTCCAGTGTCTACTCTGTAGCAGGGCTCTTCATCAATTATTCAAGCTAATCCGCACAACAGCTACATGCTGCCAGGAGTCTTACATTATGGACAACTCTGTAATTCCCTCCATTTGTATTCACTCGCCGTCATCAAGTCAATGCTGACTCATGGTGACCCTATAAAACTGCTCCTGAGGGTTTCTGAAACTAGAACCCTTAACTCTTGATGGGAGGTGAAAGCCCCATCTTTCTCCCTCCGTTGTACAGATAGGGAAAGCCAGGTTTAGAAAGGTCATAGGTAGGAAGCCACAGAATGATTTTTCAATTCGGATTGCTCTAATTCTAATGCCCCTGATCGAGCTCCAAAGCTCAACTGTGCTTCGCACTTGCCCAGGGCCATTCCTTGTAGCAAGGCTTAGACCTGATGACTGGACCACAGCCCGGCAGCAGCAGTGGAGCAGAGACCTGGAGATGAATGAACTGTTTTTATGCAGCAATCAGTTGTCAGAGTTATCATACATGTTAATAATTTATAAGCTTCTATATCCATAGTTACTGTAGTCTTGGTATACTCTAATGATACTACTATTAGCCCAGAGCATGTGACTTGAGGAACAAAGACATGGATTTGCCAACAAGCTCTCTGAAGTATATTACCTGGCTCTCTGCAGTATGACTATCACGTTGGTAACGGCAATCAGATGGACTCTCCTCTCTCCCTTCCCTCATACATGTGTGCCTATGAATTAGCTCCTCTTAGGAGATTGTTGGCCATGTATTAGGAGCCGTTTATCTCTACAAGACTGGAGGAAGGGTTATGAACAACCTATGGTATGCAGAAGACACAACTCTGTGTGCTGAAAGCAAGGAGGACTTGAAGCACTTGCTGATGAAGATCAAGGATTGCAGTCTTCAGTATATATTATAACTCATTGTAAGGAAGATCAAGAGCCTCACAACTGGACCAACAGATACTGGACCATCATGATAAATGGAGGAAAGATTGAAGTCGTCAAGGATTTTGTCTTGTTTGAATCCACAATCAATGCTCATTGAAGCAACCATCAAGAGATCAAAAGGTAAGTTGCATTAGGCAAATCTGCTGCACCAAATCTCTTTAGAGTATTGAAAAGTAAGCATGTTACTTTGAGGTCTAAGAGGTGCCTAACCCAAGCCATGGTTCATATGCATGTGAAACTTGGACATTGAATAAAGAAGAATTAATGCATTTGAATTGTGGTGCTGGAGAAGAATATTAAAAATACCATAGACTAATCAAAGGACAACTCTATCTATTTTGGAAGAAGTACAGCCAGAGTGTTCCTTAGAGGTAAGGATGGCAAGACTTCATCTTACATACTTTGGGCATGTTGTCAGGGAAGACCAGTCCCTGGAGAAGGAAATTGTCTTTGGTCAAGTAGAGGGGTAGTAAAGAAGAAGAAGGACTTCGACAAGATGAATTGACACCTTGGCTACATCAATGGGCTCAAGGATAGGAACAATTTTGAGAATGGCACAGGACTGGGCAGTATTTCATTAGGTTATGTATAAGGTCACTATGAATCAGAACGGACTCAATGGCACCTAAGAACAACAAGATTCCTGTGTTAAATTTGGGCCATTGATACTTATGAATACTTAATGCAATAATGACTTTTTAAGCTGTCTAGCAAAAACTTTTGAGTGGTTTTATGACTCTTCAGTAGATGAGACACTGATCTCTGTTGTCCCGATTGACTCCCAGGATGAATGAGCAGAGAGGGAAGTAGTAGTCCTCACAACTGAGAGTACAACTAGGATTTGCTTCACCCACTGGGCTGCCTATCTCACTCCTTGCTCTCCATCTTTGATGGGCCAGAGGGAGGGACACAGAGCCTCTAACAAGCTGTGTGGTTTCCCAGGAACTTGCCACAGGGAATTTAGGAAGTGACCAGGAAGACACTGTTGCAGAAACCTTGAGGATGCAGAGAAATGTGTTCTGCAGAAACAACCCTGTGGGAAGGTGTGGCTAGAGAGGGTTCACCAGTGTGTCTCAGACTTCTTGGGCCACCAGGTCTCAAGTCTGCACCACTTCTCAACTAAAGGTGGTTCATCAAAGTAGGAGGACGTTGCGAAGGGGCAGTGAGTCCATTTTTCTCGATGCTTCTTGGCCTGTATGGTGCACGTACTTCACCTCGGAATTCTGCTAAGAGGAGATTCTTATTCCCTAGCTCTGAGGTGAAACCTCAGGCTACATCTTAAACAAGCTCTCACATGCTGTAGGTACTGCTGTTCTATGGAACACACCACGAATAACAAGGGTTTACTAGATCCCTCTGTTTCAGCTTAGCCTGAATTTATTTTTTTATTTTAATAAATCATTTTATTGGGGGCTCTTACAGCTCTTATAACAATCCAGACATATGTTGTATCAAGCACATTTGTACATATGTTGCCATCATCATTTTCAAAAAAAAGTTTCAGCTAAACTGCTTTTACGAAAAAATTCACTATGACCAAAGAGAACCTTCCCTTGCTACGCCACTGGGTGCACTAAAGCTTGCCTAGAGAGAAAGAAAATGCATACTGGGAAAGCTCTGCCCAGCAGAGTTTCATTCCCCATTTGGGGCTAGGGGTACCCCTTTGTATACAAACTACTTCCTCCTCTGTTCGCATGCCTTGAACTTACTTTCCTCTGGCCCCAAAAGATCTGCTGTCAGGCCTAATCTTTCTGTGACTTTAATCAATATTTCATCTCTGCAGGGCACTTGTGTTTTTAAATCTTTGTTTCTGCTTTGGGGTTGATTGTCCCTTGTTAAGGGACTAACAGGTCACCTGGTGACAAGGTGATTTTATGCACCAGCTCGGAATGGCCCACGGCAGGCCGAGGCAGATCCTGCCTACAATAAAGATGGCTTTTTCCATTTAGCAAGTTCACCATGACATTGTGAGACGCAGGGGAGCTTTTCTAGAAGAAAGTGAGTCATCCGAGGGGAGACTCTCAAGGGAACCTGTGAGCTTTGCTGGTTTCTAGAGTGCAGGGATCTTCTGCATGACCAGCAGAATCCTGAGGTCTCCACAGACAGAGATGGTGACTTCCCTGGGTTTAGCCTGGCAGCCAGGGTGGAGGGGGCTCCATATGGGGCATGACTCACCAGTCTGGGTCATGGCTCGGGGCCCAGGATTTACAAGTGTTCCAGAATTAGCAGCCAGTCCTATACACCCACAGAGTACTTAGACATTTCCCATTGAAAACACTCAATCAATGGGCTAAATACATGCGCAGAAGGAAGGATAAAAGAGCTGCAATCACTGTTGGCCTGGAAAATCTTTCTGGAGAATGTGTTCCTCTTTATGTCTCCATTTAGGACCATTTGTTCATCCAGTCAAGGACTGGTTTTTATTAGGCATCTTCCCTGTGCCCAGTACTGTTTGAGGTCTGTGGCAGGCAGCTGCAATAGACGGTATTTATCCTGTGGGGAGTCAATGGGCAGGCCAATGAAAGCAGGCAGCTGCTAACTCAAAAGGTTGGAAGCTCAAATTCACCAAGACGCTTCAGAAGAAAGACCTGCAATCTGCTTAAAGGAAAAGCGGCCATACAAACCCTATGGTGCACAGTTCTACTCTGATACACATGGTGTCAGGTCACCATGAGCCAGTCGGCTGAACAGCACCTGGAGTTTACCTGAGTGGGTACATTTTAGTGGAGGGACCTGGGGTGAGTGACACTCTCATGTATAATGGAGGCATTAATGTTCATGATTCATCAGATTCATGAGAACAACAGACATAGAACAATAAGCAGATGAGAGCACAAAGACTAAGCCCAGGATAAGCCCCCATACCACCAGTCAAACCTCACTCATCTCATCTGAAAGGAGATGGGTCCTCAGCGCTTGATGATGATGGTGAAAATTCTGTCTAAATAGCGTTCAACTGTACAGTCATCATTGATGGGACAACAATCAGACAACCTCATAATGAAAATAAACCCTGAGTCCCACCCTTTCTCACTGATTATAGTGCCCCATTTAAGGAGGAACGGCCAGATTCCAAAACCAGGGCTGCCTGCCTGCAGCCCGCAAATGGCTCAGTCTTCTAGTCGACAGTTCGGGGCCCCCTCCTTCCCTGGGTCTCCTCATTCATGAGGTTTGGGGCTCTTGCTGATGCTGATTGGTTCGGATTGGGGTATCACACAGAAATCCCTGCTCAGGACGGGCAGGCAAAGCTATCACTCGAGAGGAAGCAGTGGCTGTGTCACACTTCGCTGTGTGATTGTAAAAGTCAATGGCCACTGAGTTGATGCTGACTCATGGAGACCCCATGGGCGTCAAAGTAGAACTATTGTTTCCTCTGGTATTCAGGGGCTGGTTTTGAAAGAGTAGAACACTCAGCCTTTCTTCCAAGGTGCCTCTGGGTGGTCTCAAACCTCTAACTATTCAAGTTAGCACTGTTTTGTGCCCACCAAGGAGTCCTATATTTGTTGCTGTTGTGTGCCATTGATTCAGTTCTAACTCATAATGACCCTATGTGCAGCCGAATAAAACACTGCCCCATTCGGTGCCATGGTTAAATTGTTATATTTAAGCTCAAGGTTGCAGCCACTGGGTCAGTCCATCTTGTATAAGGTCTACCTCGTTTTCATTGACCTTCTACTTGACTGAGCATGATGTCCTTCTTCAGAGACTGGTCTCGCTCCTGATCACATGTCCAAAGTGCTGGAGCTGTAGTCTCATGGTCCTTTTGCAAAGGAGCCTCTGGCTGCACTTCTCTGAGACACATGTACTTGCTCTTCTGGAAGTCCATGGTACTGTCCATATTCTCCACCAGCGTCATAATTCAGAAGCAGCAATTCTTTTTTTTTTTTGGTAATCTTTCTTATTCACTCTCCAGCTTTCACAGGTTTATCAGGGGACTGAAGAGACCATGATTTGGATCAGACTGACCTTCGTCCTCCAAGTGACATCTTTGCTTTTAAACACTTTAAATTGGTCTCTGAAAAAAAAAAATCGGTCTCTGGCAGCAGATTTTCCCAGCACAAAATGTCATTTGATTTCTTGACTGCCTCTTCCCTGGAGATGATTGAAAATCCAAGTAAAATGAAATCCTTGGCAACTTAAATCTTTTCTCCATTTATCGTGATGTTGTCTATTGGTCTAGTTGTGAGAGTTTTTGTTTTCTTTACATTGAGGTGTAATCTATACTGAAGGCTGTGGTCTTGGATCTTCATCAGGAAGTTCTTCAAGTCCTCTTTGCTACAGCAAGCCATGTGGCTGCATCTGAGTATTGTACGTTGTTAATGAGCCTTCCTCCAACCCTGATGACTTAGTCTTCTTCATATAGTCCAGCTTCTTGGAGTATGAGCTCAGCATACAGACCGACAAGTATGGTGAAAGGATACAACCCTGCTGCTCACCTTCCTGATTTTAAACCATACAACATTCCCTCATTCTATTCAAACAACTGCCCTTGATCTACATACAGGTTCCTCATGAACACAATTAAGTGTTCTGGAATTCTATTCTTCATAATGTTATCCATAGTTTTTTAAGATTCATACAGTCAAATACCTTTGCATGGGCAATAAAACACAAGTAAATATCTTTCTGGTATCCTTAGCTTCCTGCCAAGATCCATCTGATGCTATCAGGATATCCCTGTTCCACATTCTCATCTGAATTCAGCTTGAATTTCTGACAACTACCTGTTCATGTACTCCTCCAAATATTTTTGAATGATCTGCAGAAAAAATTTACTTGTGAATCTAGCAAGTGCTTGAATATTCCCACCACTGGCTCACCATTCAGCAACATGAGCAAGGGACAAATCTTATTCTACAATTAAGAGAGAAAGTTTAAAACTTCAAATGAGAGGTAATTGTCACTTTAGATAGTCTTGACTTAGTTCATCTCTAATAATCCTTTTAGCCATATGATTCTAGAATCTTTTTTCTTTTTTTTTTTTTTTGGCGTCCCTGGGTGGGCACGAACTGATTCTAGAATCTTAACTCTTTTGAGCTGATATTTGAAGCTGGGCTGAAAAAGCTAAACAAGGAGAAGTAGGGGTGAGGGTGGGGAGCAATGACAGAATATGAGAAACACTTTGGCATTTTTTTCCAGTTGGAAATTTGGCTGTCCTTAAAGCCATTTTCCCACCCACCCCTACTCTCCTCCCACAGGATTTATGGTTCACTTTTCCAAAAGGAGCAAGTTGTTCTCAGATTGACATCAATTTACCAATTTGGCTAACTGATGAATCTCAAAAGCAGCAATTAACATCTATTACTGTTACCTAACCATATTGCTAATCTAAAAACAATTAGTTCTTATGACATGGCCTCTCTCAATACTTGCCCTCATGAATAGATCATCGAAGATATGGGTGCTATAGCAAAGTGTGGTAAGAAAAAAATCAGATGATCTCCAGTTATTAGAAAAAATGGTGTCTGAGGTCTTAAAGGCCTGTCTTAAAACAAGCAGCCATTTAAGTGAGGTGTCTGCTAATACACATGGAAGAAGAACACCAGCCTGTGTGATCCAAGGATTGTAAATAATAAAATCCAAGACTAGAGGAGAGAGCTGTAGTACAGCTTAAATTCTGAGTACCCAGTTTACAGAAAGCTGGATGACAGTGAAAGTCCAAAGTCCATTTGTAGTGTCCCGATGTGGATTAAGGCTCTGGTGAAACCCCTGACCATTGATCAGAGATGTAAATAGCTTTGCTATCAGACATAATGCATTGGAAAGTGGATTAATGCAGATATAGTTAGATTAAAATGTAGTACTTTGTTATTTGTTATCCCCTTTGGATCCATTTGAATTTTGTTCTAGTTTTTAATAATTTCTGCATTCCTTTTGATTGAAGCTTTTCTTTGTTGTTGGATTTTTACTTGTTTGTTTGTTTTTGGGTTTGTTGTATGTTTTTCTTTATATGAAATTAAGACTAGATCAATATGTTAGTCTGGGTTGACTAGAGAAACAAATCCAGAGACATTTCATGTGTATAAGAAAGAGCTTTATATACAAGCACAATTGAATATTGAGAAAACATTCCAACCCAGTCCAGATCAAAGTCCATAAGTCCAATATTAGTACATATGTCCAATACCAATCTGTAAATTCCTCTTCAGACTCACACAACACAAGCAATGATGCTGAATGCAGGAAGATCACAGGCCAGTGAGGGGAAAGTCTTGTGGATCCAGTGGCAGTGGCAGTATCTCAGCACTGGCAGGGGTCTCCATGTGGCTCCTTCAGCTCCATGGCTGTAGTATAGCTCCATGTGTCTTCTTCACAGTAATGTCTTGCAGGCAATGTGTGTGTATGTGTGTTCCACCTCCAGTGAGTTATCTATTTCCTTAGCGCCTCCAATGAGGTCATCAAGTTGCGACCTAATTAATAGGCTAAACTCCACCCCTTCACTCTTAAGTCTTAGATTGACAACAGATTATGAAACTATCACAGTAAATATACAGAAAAAAATAACTGGATCAGTAATTTCTTAGGGTTCTGATAGGGAAGGTTGGGGGAAAGGGTGTGCTAATAATAATGAATACAAAAAGAAGAAAATGTTCTAAAATTAATTGTGGCAATGATTATACAACTCTTATAATATGTTGGAGTCATTTGATTATTATATGTTATGTAAGTTATATGTCAATAAAACTGCTAAAATTAAAAAAAATCCCTATTGATGTCAAGTTGATTCTAACTCATAGTAAGTAACCCTATAGGACAGAGTAGAACTGTCCCATATATTTTCCAGGGCTGTAAGTATTTTTTGAACATTCTCTTATGGTTTGGATGAAAGTTTACAAACCAAAGTAATTCCCATGCAATAATTTAAACACATTTTGTTAAGTGAGATAAATTGAAATCCTTTCAAGGTAACAACACTCTTTCCATCTTCTCCCAGAATTCCCAATTCTTCCTCCTCCCCTGCTCCTACATGCCTTCTGAGCTTTGTTTTGAGGCTAATGCTGCCCTTTTGGTCTCATGTGGTTGTACGTTTTTATAGGTGCCATTGTTCACCCCTATAGGCCTGTCTACTGTTTGCCTGAAAGGTACTTTGACTGGTGTCTAAGCATTGTAGTCTTAATGTTCCATGAGTCTATCTGATCAGCCAGCCTTATCTTTTCTGTGAATTTTGAATTCTGGTCCACATCTCCCACTCTGTCTAGGACCTAAGAATGTAAATCATTATGGAAGTTAACTTCCACATCTTTCTTCCGTAGAGTAACTGGTGGGTTTGAAATGCCAACCTGCTTGTTTAGCATGCAAATGCTTTGAGCACTGAGCCATCAGTAGGAGAGGAGCAGGGTAATCAGAGTCTCTCGGACTCTTGGGCCTCCTGTGACCTAATTTAGAGCCCCGGTGGTACAGCACGTAAACACTCAGTTGCTCACAGGAGAGTCTGCAGTTCAAATCCATTCAATATCCACCACAGGAGAAAAGGCCTGATGACCTGGGGCGGTTCTGCTCTGTCCCATGGGCTCATCAGAAGTGGACACCTGAGTTGGCACCCAACAACACCCCCATGGTCTGCTAATCGTCGCCATCCCCAAGGCCACTAGCTACGCGTGTCCTTTGCCAAGCCCCCCTCTGTGTCAGGACGGGGCAGATCCAACCTGGTCTGGGGTGAAATTGGCTTCCTGTCAGTTCTGAGACTTACTTAATGTCTCTGAGTTTAGTTTTCTCATCCATAAAAAGGGACCTCTTCAACTTAGCTTGGAGAATTAACTCTGAGAATTAAATACACAACACGCAGATGATCCTAGCTAAGTTTTTAAGAGCTAGATCCACATCCAGGTGTGCCATTTAGGAGCTAGGCCCCAGTTTCCTAAGCTATAAAATAGGGGTAATAATACTACTACTTCAGTTTTGAAGTAAGGATTAAAGTGAATTAATATATGTAAAAATACTTGGATAGGAATTGGCAGGTGGGAGAAAGATGAAGCTTTGTGCTTTCATAAAGAGTTGCAGTCTCAGAAACCCACAGGGGCAGTTCTACCCTGTCCTGTAGGATCGCTATGCATTGAAAATGATTTGATGGCAGTGAATTTGGGATTTTGTAAATGTGCTATGTAAATATTAACAATTAGTAATAATAATACACAGCTAACCCAACATATTGCAAAGATAATGAGACTTCATCTCACGTGTTTTGTATGTGTTATCACGGGTTAATGGCACGGATCCCCAGGAAGGCCAGAAGGTCAGGATTACCCCAGGATTACCCACCGCATTGCCAGACTCTGGTTTCCCCCCAATGATCCCCCTACATTTTTGGTGGGAAGCAAAGAGTATTCATTATGCAAAAAGACTCCTCCAGGTCAGTACTTACCTTAGAGCCATAGACTCTGAGAGATGGAAGAAACTGGGGGATCATCTAACTCAGTTCCTTACGAGAGGTTTAGCTAGACCTGTAAGCTAGGCCTGATGGTAAAACCTTTGCAGGAATCTAGGTCGCGGGCATTTTCTACACCATCGTGTCGAATAGTCCATTCTGCTGTTGACACACCGGGAGGCTTGGCATCGTCTAGCATGGAGGTGTCGATTTTCAGCACAGGAAAGGTTGCTCTGCTGAGGACGGTCGGTCTCTGTTCTTCAGCCCCAGTGAAAGGAAACTTGGGCAATCTGGCATAACTTCCTATAGTTCGGCTGGTGAGAGCTAAGCCCTTGGGACGTGCAATGGGAAGATACAGCTTACAGTCTCTTCTAGAAGAGACTTTCGCCTACAGAGAGAGCTTATGTGTGATTCCACATGCAAGTGGAAGCCAAGCCACAAGGCCTCTCTCAAGGCCCCTTCCTTCCTGCTGCTGCTGCTGGTACCCAAACACTGTGATATTTTGATGTTTCTTCCCACCACTTACCTTTCTGGGAAATAGAGTAGTGAGAGTATTTGAAAGTCAGTCTACAAGAAGCAAGGAGTAAAAATAAATAATCAAATTAAAACAAATAAACAAAGGTTTAGCTCTACCCTTTGTGAAATGAGTTTTGCAATGCTGCTCTGGTAAGACTGTTTTGTCAACTTGCCTAGAGAATCCTTGGCAGAGGCGCTGTTGTCTTAGTCGAGACTTTTAGGGACACGCACAAGAAAGCCCACTTAAACTGGTTTGGGAAAAAGAGAACGTGGTTTTGCTCCGTGTCCAAGTCAAGTCAGGGAAATGTGGACTGGACTTCAGCAACCGCTGGAGCCAGGTTTTCCAGCACCAGACTCTTCCTGCCTCTCATCTCGGATCCTCTCCCACAGCAGCTTTGTTCTCTTTCACTCCAGACAGGCTGTCTCCGCTGCCTCTGGCTAACCTTCACCTCACAGTCTCCAGCAGCCTCCATCACCAGAGATAAGCCTAACTGATGATGTCTCACGTGTCTCAAGTTAAGAAACCCTGTGGGGGGTTGGTGGGGGTCAGGTGCCCACCCCTGAAGCCGTCAGCTGTGACCACAATACTGAGTCACATAAAACATGACAATTCCAACAGAAACACATAGCTTGCCTATGGGAGACGTTCCCAGAAAACCGGGAGGTACTTGGTGGAGACAATAATCCATCCCTTCCCCTGTCCCTAGAGATCCCGAGGATGCGAAGAAAGCAAAGAATGAGATGGTGAATTAGGGTGTATCTCAGAGGTGCTATGTCTTTGAAGGTCACCCTCTTTAAGTTGTGTTATATGTTCTCTGTGTTTCTGTACATGAAAGCCAGGATTGATGAACCTAGAGGGACGCAAGTAGAATAAGGGTTTGGGGTGGGGAGATAGACAGTGGTGATTGGTGAGTGGGTGGTAGGGGTGGTAAAAGAGAAACTATGTCAAGGAGCCCAGGAAGAAAAGGAATGTTTGGAGACTGATTTGGTAGCAATTGTATAATACTGTTTGGAGGGATTGAACTATGGAATGACGTGATATATGTATTAACTCCGAATTAATAATATTTTTTAAAATAGAAAACAAAGTTCTTAGAGTAGGATGTGTTTAGTCATGGACAACAGCGACAACGTGCTGACATCCCTTCAAACCACAACATGTGTAAAGAGGACGGGCTACAGTGCATTTCTCCTTGACAAGGGCCCCCAACCAGGCATACCTGCATATTTGAGACTCAAGCCAAGTTTCAAGAATTGTGCGCCCCTGTCCCTAACTCCCTCTTCAGAGGGAGAACTCAGCCACGAGCGTCAACAATCCTGTAATTTTAGTTGTATTTATAAATCCCTGATCCTTTCTGCAGGGCTTGTTTTCTTCTCCGCGCTTAGCTTGAATGTTGCTATTTTCACAGAGGAAATCAGAGGAAAGACACTGTAATCATAGGTCAGGCACCAGCTCCGGAAGCAGCAACAGGCAGCAGGGAAGCCTATGGCTCCCTGCCCTCTTCCGGGTGGCACTCTGGATGGTCTCCCTGCTCTTTCCAGGGGCTTAGGTCAGTCAGCTCGCCGTGTCTCTCACCCCAGAGCTTGGCTCCCTTTGCGTACCAACCAGCACATCACGAAACAAAGAGGGGAAGCTGGAACTAGAAGCCAGTGAGTTAAAACGGTATGATGGTTGGGCAGGCCTGCCTCTTGGCGATCTTTCAAATGGAAAAGGAAAGGGGGTAAAGCACACACACATTTCAGGTCGTTGGTCTTTTCACAACAGACTGCCGGCAATATTTACTCCTCCTGAAATAGCACAGTCACATGAAATAACACCGTGTTCGGTAAAGCCTGCAAACAAAAGGACAATTTACAGGCTGGCACCCTCACTGAGGGCCCTCTGTTCGCTGGCCGGACCAGGGCCACTGCTTCCTGCCCCTCCTGCCATCTTCTAGGCCTGCGACAAATCTGTGGGAGTCAAGGTCAGAGAACAATGGAGAGCTCCCTGACCTTTCTTCCCCTTCAGTGATTCAGAAAGGTGGTCTGATAGTCGGAGAGCGGGACTGTGAGAGATGATCAGAGTGACCTTGACACTAGACCCAGTGCCTGGACAGCCCAGCTGAGGGCTCTCCAGGGGAGCAGCTGCCGGGGCTCCCATCCCTCTCTGGCATCCTCGTCTTTCTGTTTGCCTCCACCTCCTTCCCTCCTCTCTGCCCACCACTCCTCCTCCTCCTCCTCCTCCTCCTACTCCATGCCACTTCAATCATTTTGTGTGTACAAATCAATGACATTAATTACATTCAATAACATTAATTACAAATAAATATCATTAATTACATTCACCATGATATGCCATCTGTTATCCATTTCCCTCTTTTTTAGCCTCTGTTCTCTACTTCTTTATTCCCTTACTCCTCTCTCTCTCTCTCTCTCTCATCTTTCTCTCTTTATATAAATAGTGGACCGAATACCCAAATATTCATGTCTACTCACAGACTCAGGATGCAATCCTGGCTGGAATCAATTCAATGCATCTACCAGCAGCAGCAGCAGCAAATCATTCATTACCATTGAGTTGATCCCAACTCATGATGATGCTATAGGACCACATAGAAGGGTCCCTGTGGATTTCCAAGGCTGCAAATCTTCACAGGAGCAGAAACCTCCCCTTTCTCCCTCATGGAAGCTGGTGACTTTGAGCTTCTGAGCTAATGGTTAGCAGCCCAGCTCACAACTCATGACACCACCAGGGCTCCTTAACAGAAACCACACAGGTATAATTATAGATCTCAAAGTCAATCATTGTTTTCACATGGGGCCTCCATTCGGTAACTCGTGGTCTTAGGAGAAGAGGACTCAGAGAGAAAAGGGTCATGTGAAGATGGAAGTATCAAGAAGGAAGAACATGTTTGGAAACTGATGGTGGGAGAAATTGTACAATACTGCTTGATGTGACTGAACTATGGAACTAAATGACATTGTAGAGCCTTCCAATAAAGTGGTCTTGAATAAAACGACAGACGCAGCAATTGGAAGGACGCAGCAAGCACCAAGCAGGAAAGAAGCATGGCATGATTTCTCCCTCAGAGCCTCAGAAGGAAACAGCACTGCAACCTTGATTTCAGGCTCCTAGACTCCTGAACTGTGTGATTCCGGTGGTGTTCCAGTGACCCAGTGTGTGGGTCGTGGTTAGAACCATCCCAGGAAATTAGTATCTTCTCTCAACTACTTCCTTGCTTCTTTCTCCCCTTCTCCTTTCCTGCCCCTTTACCATCTTTCCTGATCTCTTAGTCCTGCTCAGGACTCACTGATCCTGGTATTGATGACAGAAGCTTGACTATAGTCTTGGATGTACAGGCAAGTCTGGGTCCTGGTGAATTTCCACTGAGGATGAAGAGACTTATAGACATCACTCTTGAAAATTTTCCTCCTCAGTTGCCTAGAAAAGTAAAATACCCGAACTCACTGGACTTCCATTGAGTGGATTGTGACTCATTGTGACCCACAGGACACAGTCAAGGGGTTTCTGAGGATGTGAATCCGTGTAGAGCAGACATCTGTTATGAGTAAGTGGCTGGGTTCGAACTGCAAACCTTTTGGTTAGTAGTCCAACACTTAACAAAACAGTCAATAACCACTTTTTTAAAAAAAGGATGTTTCTGAAACATCTATTAATTTTTATGTCAACCTTGGGAAGTGGCAAAGCAGTCAAGAAAATAGAAAAATAAAGAGGGGGTGGAAGAAAATGGAGATGCCAGCTAAGGGGGTACAAGGTTTCTTTGGGGGCTGATGAAAAATGTTCTGGCATTAGATGGTGATGATATTTGCACAACACTTTAAAGGAGTGAATAGTATGGTAGGTGAATTATAAATCAATTTTTTAAATGACTAGGAAACTCTCAGGTAATAGGAAAAGGGGCTGAGGTCTTGATCCCTCAGGTGGGGTCCAAGGTCGTACATGTTATTACTGTTAATGTACCTTCACCAGTGCCCGATGACTGGTGCTGGTGGGGAGCATCAGTGTTACATGAGGCAGTGTATGGTTCAGTGTTAAAATGTGGGGTGCAAATTGTAAGCATCAAGAGAAGTGTGGTTGTGTAGGTTGTCCATGTACAGCTCTGTGGCTGTGTGGGGTCATCCTGCCACTTACATAGTTCAGTGAACTTCTTCCACACCCAGACTCTCCATCGCCCAAGTTCAAAGTGCTGCATCCTTCTTTCCTCATTTTCATGAAGGTCAGTCTCATCCCCCCAACTATACTGTATGCTTTTTGAGGGTAAATATCATGTGCGAGGAAATGAGACCTCTTTGGCTACACACCAAAGGGTAAATAGAACCCAACCCCACAACTGCCCCAGCTATTCTATACATGCTTCCATTTTCCAACCTTCCTTTTTTTTTAGTATTATCATTTTATTGTGGGCGGGGCTCTTACAAATGTTATGACAGCCCATCATTCAATTGTATTAAGCACACTTGTACATATGTTGCCATCAACATTTCCATAACATCTTCTTTCTACATGAGCCCTTGGTATCGGCTCCTCCGCCAACTTTCTTTACATTATTTCGACATAGAGCTCTACTTCCCTGCTCAGCCTTATACTATATTGTAATGACCACACAGAACTCGCAGACAAGAGTCACAGTGACGGGGGCTTATTAGGGAAGTCAACAGGTTACCACGAGTCAGGATCAGAAAACACTGAGAATGCAGTCCTTGTGTCTACAGCACTGCCCCTGCTCAGCCAGGCTAGCAAACAGCTACCTCTGGACCTTGGCATCTCAGTCATGCTGCCCCTTGACCTCTGCCCTCCTCAGGCAAATATTATAAAATTCCGTGAGCACTAATAAAAGCTCAAGGGGCACCCCATCCTGCCAGCTCGTCAGCCTCCTGCCCGGAAGCATTCCGCTGTACTCATCCCACAGACTGGGAAGCCCACTGTTCTGTCTCAGGGTCTGGGCGCTGCTCCTCTGCTCTGTCTCTGTTTCAGTACAGCTCATAGTCTCAGTGCTGCTGCGTCTGCTCTGTCTCATGGTCTTGGAGCTGCAGCCTCTGGGGCCATTGCTGCCTCTGCCACTGTAGGCAGGGATCTCACAGGAGCTCCGCTGTCACTCGTCTTTTTTGATGATTGTAGGATTCTTCATTGCTGCTTTTGAAATGGCTTGTTTTTATACTTATTGGACTGGCAAAATGGACAAATCCCTGATTTACAGTGCTCTACACCTTAGTGCAAGCCCCCCCCCCAGTCATTTGGTGGGAGTTACAAAGACTATAGATAAAAGAGTCACACCAAGTAATTGTACCTCACCATATGGATTTTAGATAGATTCCTTCTTCCTTTCTTGCCCTAAGCTGGGCACCCAGAGCTGCTCCTGACAAAATGACTTCCCCAGATGAATTCTCAACTGGACATAGACCAAGCCCTGCCTGAAAGTCTTCAACCCTAGAACAGGGCTCTGTTCCATTTGCTGTTGATTTCTCCAAAGTCATGGATGGCCTTTGGTACAGAGATTGTCCTTATTTCTACATTGATATTTAGCAGCATTTGATCCCCTAACCCTTTGACAGGAAAGTAGGTGTGCTTTCTGGAGCTTTGATGGTGATGCCGGATTCTCCTTGGTCCCACGTGGAGTAGGCTGTGGGACCCTGATGAGGGAGACACTCCCACATGGAGTGGGCTGAGATGATAATACCTTGGATGGTGTTATTGCTGTTAACTGTCATCGAGCTGTCTCTGCCTCGTGGCAACTCCACAGATGGCGGACCAAAAGTGACCAAGCCCTATACTATCTTCTCAATTGTTGGCATGATCAAGTCTACTCAGATTTGGTGGGCCTGTGAATTTTGACTGCCTTCCAAGGTAGGGGACTCATCGTCTAGGACAATACTCTTTGTAACTCATAGGGCTTTCACTGGGCTCCTGTTTGGAACCAGGCCTTTCCCCCTTTTCCTTCTAAGTCTAGAGGTTCTGCAATGACCTGTCATGCATAGGCGGCCCCACGGCCCCTTAAATTGATCAATGGCCTAGCATCCATGCAGCAGCCTGCACACATCACACTATGACAAGCTGACAGATGATCAGTGGTAGCTTTGATTTTAAACTTCAGAAAACCTGAGGCCTAACTGCCTATACACAACCAAATATCCCATGGAGTTTGGTGCCTCAGTTTGGATATTTAGGTCGCTGGTTTCATGAGACATCCTAGTTAATTGACCTGATAACATTTTTTTCCTCAAGAGTTTTATTGGCACATAGTTTAGACAGCACACAAATGAGTTGTTCAATCATTCAATCATATCAAGGGGAACAGTACAATTACCTCCACATCTATCTTAGATTCTCCACCCCCTGCCTCCAATAACATATTTAATGACTCTATTCAACCTTCTAGTTCAATGTGTAGTACCTTGGGTCTGAAAGTAACCATTAAAGGCACCATCACCGCTATCCTGGAGCAGTGGGAAAAGGAAAGTCAGGAACAGGAGGAGAGTATGGAATTGCCTCCATGAATCATTGACTCCTTTGCCATAAGACAAAGTATCTGGTACCCAGCTACCATCGACTAACATTTTGATCAAAAATTCCATATCAAAAGGGGGGAAATGCAGAACAGAATTTAAAATTCTCTGGGACTATAGACATTCTAGAGTCATGTATAACTATTCCCTGAAACCTGTGATATAATATTTAAATCTTAAAACAAAAATATCTCCTGAAGTCACCTTAAAACTGAACAATAACAACAAAACCTGAACAATAATTTAGCTGAACTAGTAAAAAACTCTGCCTTGAATATTATTGCTCTTTTAAGAACTATCTATGTGGGATCAAATTGACATTAGCAAATTGATAATTAGATCAGAACCTTCGGGAATAGCGAATTTAGGTTAATGAGGGAGGAACAGCTCAGAGCACCGTCCATATCACAGAACTGTGCGTGCAAACACCATTGAAGTGTGTGTTTTGCTGTATATATTCTCAACCAAGTAAATAGAACTTAAAAAAACAAAACGAGGCCTACGCACCAAAGCTAGTTAAAAAGAAAAGAAAAGAAAATCACTATATTTTTTCTCTTTCTGTGGAAGAAAAGGGAGTTTCAATGAAAATGTAGAATTCAGCCCCCTCTACCCAGATCTTTGGAGTCTTGATGGAGTTATGAGCTACGACATGGGCTGCTCACAGCTAAGTTGATGGTTCAAAGTCACCAGCTGCTCTGTGGGAGAAATATGGGGTACTATGCTCCCATCAAGACTGATAGGCTCAGCAGAACCCAGGAGCAGCTCTGCTCTGTCCTATAGCATTGCTATGAGTCAGAAGTACCTTGATGGCTATGAGTTTGGATTTGGGGATCCAGATCCTCCTGCATGTTCTAACTTTCAGTAATAAAAATTAGTTATTTTTGGACAGTACTTAGTGGCTTTCACATCTGGAAACCACAAGAATATAATTTGCCTCCCAGAATCCTCTTGTGTTGTGCCTCGTACTCCTGCCACCCTGGTCTCTGCCACTCCTGCACAGTGGTCTCCCCTTGAAGGGCCTTATGAAATCATAAGGGGGTCAGTTTCCTAGCACCCAGGTTGGGTGTTTATTTGAGGCTTGGGTGAATAGGAATGTCACTTCCTTGTTCTTGCCGGGCAATGTGCCTGCCCGCCCCAGATGGCCGAGGGCCAGAGATGGCCCGACGTCCAAACATTCTCTCCCTGCAAGCACGTTCTCAGCATCCCTGAGGTCAGGTCACATCTGGATTCTGGGAGTTTCTGCCTCCTAAGGGAGTATATGGACGCGTGGGATTTTGAGGGTGCATTTTGTGTATGTGTGTTTAGCTTGTAGATGTGTATGTTTATATGAAATGTGTCTGCATTGTGGGAGTTAAGTGGACAAATGTTTATTTAAAATGCATATTACAGCATTACAGCCATACAGAGAAATATAAAAGTAAAACAAACAAGAAAACCTCTTCAATATTAGATTTTATGCATGTATTTTTCCCACATTTGTAGATGTAATTTTCCATAAGAAATACCAAAAGGTTGTTTCCTGCGCTAATGCTAATAAGAGATGATTATTGAATGTTTGCTATGTGTCAGGCACTGTACTAGTGGAGGAATTGGTTTCATTGCGTTCTCCTGGCCAATCTTCGAGGGAGGAACTATTACTGTCCTTTTATAGATGAACGATTTACTCATAGAGGGTAAAAAATATATAACCTCCCATGGCTTCACCTACCATGAGACTAGAAGAACCAGAACTAGCTCATTCCTGGCTACTACTACTGACCTTTCCAACCAGGGAAAAAATGTAAAACAAAACTCAGTTTCTTCAAAAAGGCCAGACTAACTGGATTAGCAGAGACTAGGGAACCGCCAAGACTGTCAGCCTGAGTTTCCCTTTAAACTTGGAACTCCAACCACTCATGGTGGTCATCAGTCATCCCAAAGACAGAACAACTCACAATTAATATCACCTGTGCAATCCACTAAACAATCATCTAATGAGACTTAATGGCCAACCTTTACCTTAACCAAAGATGAAATGGTAAAGGGAAATTAAAAACACAAAACAGAAAAACAACTCACTGCCATTGAGTTGATTCCTGCTCACAACATCCCTATTGGACAGAGTAGAACTGCCCAATGGGTCTCTAAGGCTATAACTCTTTATAGGTGTAGAAAGTCGCATCTTGCTCCCACAGAGCAGTTGGTGGTTCTGAACTGCTAGCCATGAACCCAACACATAAACACTAAGCCACCAGGGACCCTAAGGGGGACAAGGAAGCTTGATTAATAGACACAAAACAAACAGAAATAATGAGAAAGTTGATAGTTTGTGAAAAGTGTTATCAATGTCACTGAATATATGTATAGAATATTTAAAATGAGAGCTGAATTTACTATGCATACATTTACTAAGAACCCAATAAAAAAATTGTAAGAGGAAGTTCAGCTTCTAATAAATGGCCACACAGCTAGTAACACAGAAAAACTGGGATTTGAACTCACCTGACCCTAGGAACTCCACTCTTGAACGTTGCTTGATAGAGCCAAGCAGCAGCAGCACGACTCAGCAGGAGTTTTGGAATTCATTCGTTCATCATTTACTGGGAGCCGGCAACATAGGGTGGAGACTTGAAAACACAGAAGCGAGTAATTCTTCCCAAGGGCAGTGTACAAGTATATAGCGAGAGATGAAATGGAATGCCCACATTTAAGGAGTAAGTGGTAGCCAAAGAATTAAGTTCCCTAAGGAAGAGGGAGAGGGTAGAAAGCATGCATAATGGTGATTACATAAGGAAATGGCTCAAAAAAGTGGCCTGGACACACTAAGAAGTAGCTATAGCAGCGGTTCTCAACCTGTGGGTCGCAACCCCTTTGGGGGTCAAATAACCCTTACACAGAGGCCCCCCGATTCATAACAGTAGCAAAATTATAGTGATGAAGTAGCAACGAAAATAATTTTACAGTTGGGGCGGGGGGTCATCACAACATGAGGAACTGTATTAAAGGTTGCGGCATTAGGAAGGCTGAGAACCACTGATCTATAGGGTAGGAGACCTGTTTATGTCGTGGGCTATGTGTTGGGCTGCTAACCATAGACTCAGTGGCTCAAATCCACTAGCCGTTCCCTAGCAGTAAGATGAGGTCTTTTGATCCTGCCAAGATTTACAGCCTTAGAAACCCACCAGGGCTGGTCTCCTCTGTCATATATGGTCACTATGAGCCAGAATGGACTCCTTGACGTGAGTTTGGTTATTTTGGATCTGCAGGGAAAGAAATAAGCTTAGGAGAGAAAAAAGTGTTGAGCAAAATAGGAAGTTGTTTAAAAAATTATTTTAATTGCTATTTTCATTATTGATAAGCAGTTCTGAAATAATTTTCCATAAAGCCATTTACTAACCAGCTATCATTGAAAAAGTAAGAATTTCCTTTAAGTTTCACTTAAAGGTGCTATCATTGGCAAGACTAGTGAAATGGTGCCAACATTGAAACTATTTCTTACTGGACTGTTTCACGATGGAAGTTACATTTGGTGCAAGATATTTTATACTGTCACTTTGATTCTAGAGTTGAGTTAAAAGAGTTGGCATGTGTTCATTTCTTCCAAAGGTATGCTCTTTTTGTACATGGATGGCAGGACTTGTGGTAAAAGCGTCAGTCACATCCTGCCCTGGGGCCTGTTCTGTGTGGAATGGTGCAATCTCTTTACAGGACAAAGCAGTGGGCATACATACACTTTACATCTGCAGACCCTGGTCGGAAGCTCTCAGTCTCAGGAAGGATCAGTCTCGGGAAGGCCCCTTCTGACCATCAGCCTCTCAAACTTCCTGTGACTTGCAGGAAGGGGCTGTGTGGTTGCAGCTTCCAACCTAACTAACCCATTTCTTCACACAAGGAAATCACTCCTCTACCTTTCTCCCCTCATCCTCTCCAAAATGATGTCAGCAAGGTAGCTCCTCTCCATCAAAGGTCCCAGGCAACCCATGGAACCCAAAGGGAGAAACCTCAGAGGCGAGTGGTTCTATATAAACAAGCTGAGCAGCAGAGACGGACCATGGAAGACTTTTGGGAGTATTCGTGTTGCTCAAATTTGGTTCTCAGAGCACCAGCAGCAGCCCCTGGGAACAGGTTAGGCATGAAAATCCCCAGTCCCAGCACAGAGCTACCAAGTCAAGTCGGGGACTCTGAAATTCAGTCCAGCAATCGCTGTTTCACCAAGCCTTGCAGGTGATTCTTTTGTTTAGTTTTATATTTTGACGAGTGACATAAATTTAGAATTCCTGTTTTGTACTAAGGACTAAACTTGGTGTGAGGAAATAGAGACACTCCTTGTCTAACGATTACTAAATATGCCATTTTATTGTGAAGGTAATAAACTGTTGTGGACTTATGCAGTCGTGACGTTGTATTTGAGGCTCACTTTTCTTACACTTTCACGTAATGAGGCTTCTTCTGCGCCCCACTGTGATGGCCTGTCAAGTTATCAGAACTTGTGTTTCCCTCTGAGTGATATTTTTGGTCTGCAATTGTGATCCTTTGTCAGCTATCAGAGCTCTGGAAAGATCTTGTGCTTGACTTGACTTGAAACAAGCAACTGAGGAATGAGGAGGTGGCACTACTGCTGATGCTGGAAGCGCGCATTGCTGCATTGCTCTCCGCGTACTCAGCCTCTGAAGCCTCATCCACAGCTTTGTGAATGAGACATCTGAGCCCCTATTTGGAGGAGGTTTTGTTTAAATGACTTGTTGAGATGACTATAGACAAACCAGTGCCAAAGGAGCAAATATCCATACAGTCGGCATTCCGAACCTTATCTGGGTCCATATCAACTCTTGCAATCACTTTTGCCTCCCTTTACAATCTCAGCTTGCAGGTTGAAACAATTCATTCCATTTAGCCAGAAGCTAAACCCTCTAGATCATTCTGAGAACCATTGTTCTGCTTAGGAATAGGACTCCTCCTCTCTACACCTCTCTTCATAGTACACCATCCTACTATGGCATTTAATAAAGGCTCTTCACACACACACCAGACTTTCTCCTTGGGAGCTTATAATTACGTTGAGAAATAACAAAACATATATTTGGAAAAACTATGTCAAAGATGGAGCAAGACCGATATCAGGTTGAAAACGAGTGGTCTATAAAGGATAAGGAAGCAATTGGCCAAAGAAAGAATGAGAGACATTATGATAGGTGACGTTTTGTGCCAACTTGGCTAGGCCAGGATTCTCAGTGTTTTGGAGTGTGTTGTTGCTGCTAGATGCCACAGCCACCCAATGCACAACAGAACGAAACACCGCTAGGTCCTGCACATCCTCAAAATTATTCTCATATTTATCCCCATCATTACAGTCACTGCATCAACCCATTTCAAGGAGGACACATCCTTTTTTGTTGCTGCTCTTCTACTTTTCCAAGCACGATGTCTTTCTCCAGGGACTGATCTCTCATGACAAAGTGCAGGAGACAAGTTTCATCATTCATGCCTCTGTGAAACATTCTTGTTGTACTTCTTTTTTAAATGTTTATTTCTATTTTATTTATTTTTTGTGCTTGTAATATTTATTATTCATTTCATCAAACTTGTTATGCTTTTGGTGAAATATTACATATTCTTTTTTTATGTGGAAGCTCTTTATTTTTTTAAATCATTTTATTGGGGGCTCGTACAATTCTTATCACAATCCATCCATCCATCCATTGTGTCAAGAACATATGTACATTTGTTGCCATCATCATTCTCAAAACATTTGCCTTCTACTTGAGCCCTTAATATCTGCTGCTCATTTTCCTCCTCCCCCCCACTCCCCCCTACTTCATGAACCCTTCATCATTCATATATTATTTTTTTTTCATATATTACACTGTCTGACATCTCCCCCTGCCCTCTTCTCTGCTGTCCCTTCCCCAGGGAGGAGGCTATACGTAGACTCCTGTAATCAGTTCCCACTTTTCTACCCTACATTCTCTCTACCCTCCTGGCATCGCCACTCTCATCACTGGTCCTGGAGGAGTCATCTGTCCTGGATTCCCTGTGTTTCCAGTTGCTATCTGTACCAATGTACATCCTCTGGTCTAGCCAGATTTGCAAGGTAGAATTGGGATCATGATAGTGGGGGGAGAGGAAGTATTTAAGAACTAGAAGAAAGTTATATGTTTCATCGTTGCTATCCTGCACCCTGCCTGGTTCATCTCCTCCCCACAACCCCTCAGCAAGGGGTGTACAGTTGGCTACCATTGGGCTTTGAGTCGCCACTCTGCACTTACCCACATTTTCAATGATATGATTTTTTTGTTTCTTGATGCTTGATACCTGATCCCTTCGACAGCTCGTGGTCACACAGGCTGGCATGTTTCTTCCATGTGGGCTTTGTTGCTTTGAGCTGTATGGCCACTTCTTTATCTTCTAGCCTTTAAGACCCCAGACGCTATATCTTTTGATAGCTGGGCACCATCAGCTTTCTTCACCACATTTGCTTATGCACACGTTTGTCTTCATTGATTGAATCAGGGAGGTGGGCACCCACTGGCATGGTTTTTAGCTCTTTGATGCCTGATAGCTGGTCCCTTCTGCACCTTGTGGTCAGACAGGCTGGTGTGCTTCTTCCATGTGGGCTTTGATGCTTCTCAGCTAGATGGCCACTTGTTTATCTTCAAGCCTTTAAGACCCCAGATGCTATATATCTTTTGATAACCGGGCACCATTTCTGGCTGAACTTCTTCCAAGACAAATTTCTTTGTTCTTTTGGCAGTCCATGACACTTTTGATAGTCTTTGCCAGCATCATAATTCAAATGCATCTTTTCGTCTTTGGCCTTTATTATTCAATGCCCACCTTTCACATGCAAATCAGGCCTTTGAGAATACCATGGCTTGAGTCAGATACACCTTAGTTCTCAAAGTAACATCCTTGCTTCCCAACACTGTAAAGAGGTCTGGTGCAGCAGATTTACCCAGTGCAATGTGTCCCTTGGTCTCTTGACTGCTCCTTCCATGAACACTGATTGTGCATGCAGGGAAGACGAAATCCTTGACAACTTCAATCTTTTCTCCATTATCGTGATGTGACCTATTGGTCCACTTGTGAGGATCTTCGCTTTCTTTTCATTGAGCTGTAGTGTGTATTGTAAACCTTGACCTTCGTCAGTAATTGCCTCAAGTGCTCTTCGCTGTCAGCAAGCAAGGTTGTCATCTGCATATTGAAGGTTGCATATAAACCTTCCTCCAGTTCTGATGACAAGTTATTTTTCATATACTTCAGCTCCTCTATTTATTCAGCATATAGATTGAATAAATATGGTGAGAGGCTATAACCCTGATACATACCCCTCTCCATGCAGTGTTCCCTTGTTCTGTTCACACAACGTCCTCTTGATCCACATACAAGTTCCAAATGAGCATAATAAAGTGCTCTGGAATTCTTATTCTTCCCATGGCTATCGTTTGCTATGAGCCACATAGTCAAATGCCTTGGCATAGTCAATAAAACACAAGTAAAGGTCTTTCTGATATTCTCTGCTTTGAGCCAAGATCCATCTGGCATCAGCAATATTGTCCTTATTGCAGGTCTTCTTCTAAATTCTGCCTGAACCTGTCAGCTCACTGTCAATGCACAGCTGCAATCTTTGTTGGATGATTAATGATATTGTTCTGTAATCTGAGCATTCTGTTGGGGTGTCCTTCCTTGGAATGGGTCCAAATATGGATCTCTTCCAGTCAGTTGGTCAAGTAGCTGAGATGAATGAGTGCTTCCAGTGCTTCATCAGCGTGTTGACACATTTCAGTTGGTATGCCATCAATTCCTGTTTAGGGTTAACAATTTCAGTTCAGCTTGAACTTCTTCCTTCAATCCCTTTGGTTCTTGCTAATATGTTACGTGTTGAAATGGTGGAATGTCCACTAGGGTTTTTTTTTGTTTTGTTAATTATTTTATTGGGGGTTCATACAACTCTTATCACAATCCATACATCTATCCGTTGTGTCAAGCACATTTGTACATTTGTGTCAACTAGGTTTTTTTGGTACAGTGACTCTATATATTATTTTTATCTTCTTTGTATGCTTCCTGCATCATTCAATATTTAGCCTATAAAGTCTTCCAAGATTGTAATTGGAGGCTTGAATTTTTTCTTGAGTTCTTTCAATTTAAGATATGCTGAGCATTTTCTTCCTTTATGGTGTTCTGACTCTAGGTCTTTGCACATTATTTTATCTTCTCATCTTGAGTTGCTTTTGAACTTTTCTTTTCAGTTTTACTTCATCCTTTCTTCTATTTGCCCTAACTACAATTACAAGAAAGTTTCAGCGGCTCCCAGAGACATCCACTTTGATCTCTTTCCAGCCTTTTTAATGAGCTTTTGCTTTCTTCATGAATGATGTCCTTGATGTTCTCCCACAGCTTATTAGGTCTTCTGTTATTAGTGCTCAATGCATTAAATCTGCTCCTGAGATGCTCCCAAAATTCAGGTGGGATATTTTCAAGGTTGTATTTTGTAGCTGGTGAATTTATCTTAATTTTCTTCATCTTCAACCTGAATTTACATATGAGCAATTGGTGGCCTATTCTTCATATGAGCAATTGGTGGCCTGGTCTTCGATGCTAATATTGAGCTTCTTATCATTTCTTCCCACAAATTCAGTCAATTTGTGTATTTCTGTGTATTTCATTTGGAGAAGTAAGTCCATGTGTATAACCATGGTTTGTGGTGAGGAAAAGGGTATTTACTATGAGCAAATCATTGGTCTTGCAAAATTATATCATGTAATCTCTGGCTTTGTTTCTATTACCAATGCCATACTTGCTAACTACTGTTCCTTCCTCTTTATTTCCAACTTCTGCATTTCAATTGCTAATAATCATCAATGCATCTTGATTGCATGTTCGATCAAATTCAGACTGATGATGTTAGTAGAATTCTTCAATTTCTCCATCATTAGTTTTAGAGATTGGTGCGTAAATTTGAATAATAGTTGCATTGATTGTATTTCCTTGTATTCTGATACTCATTATCCTATCACAGACAGCATTGTACTTCAAGATAGATCTTGAAAATGGCCTTTTTTGACAATAAATGCAATGCTACTCCTCTTGATTGTGTAATTCCCAGCAGCGTAAACCATATGATTCAAAATGGCTAATACCAGTTCATTTCAGTTCACTAGTGCCTAGGACATCAAACTTTATGTGTTCCATTTAATTTTTTGATAACTTCCAGTGTTACTAGTTTCAGGTTTCATACATTTCCAGCTCAGATGATTAGATTTGCAGCTGTTTCTTCTCATTGTGAGTCATGCCCCATCAGCAAATTAAGGTCCCTAACACGTCAGTCCATTCATATCATGTGGTTGACTCTACTTTGAGAAGGCAGCTCTTTCTCAGTTACATTTTCAGTGCCTTCTGATGTTAGAAGCTTATCTTCTGACACCATCTCTGATAATGTTCTTCTTCTATTCTTTTGGTCTTCAGTGTCTGACAGTGTTTTATTGCTGTTCATAAGATTTTCAGTGACTAATTCCTCTGAACTGGACAGCTTATTCCTTCTTTGTGATCTACTCTTAGCCTGGAAACTCAGCTGAAACCTGCTCACTTTGGGTGATCCTACTGGTATTTGAAATACTAGTGACATAGTATCCAGCATCACAGCAACACACAAGCCACCACAGAATGACAACATGACAGACAAGTGGTGGATTTGGCAGTTAAGACCTAGTAACCCCCCAAGATAAGATTTCCTCAAAGGTGTGGCCTGCTTCCAATATAAGTGAATGCTGTGGGGAAAGCTTGCTTGCCCTTTGATGAGTATGGATCTTGGATCTGGCCCCTAGACCTCTAGTTTTTTTTACTTGAGCCAAATATCTGACAACTCCAGGTTGATCCTGAGAGTCATCAGCCACCTGCTATCTTACTTTGTACATTGAATTAGCTTGCCTCTGCAGCCACAAGCTGATCTCCCAATCTTGGATTCATTCACTTCTGCAGCCAGAAGCCTGTCATCTTCCTACCAATCTTGGGTTCATCAGACTTGGGAGTCACATGAGTCAGGAGAAATCTCCAGCCTAATATTTGACTCACTGTCTTGGAGGTTGCCCACTACTACAACTGTGTGAGTCCTTTCCTTGCTATAAGCCTCTCCATCTATAAGCTTCATTGGTTTGGTTTCTCTAGAGCAGGCATCCTCAAACTACAGCCTGCGGGCCACATGAGGCCGGCTGAGGACGTTTATCTGGCCTGCCGGTTGTTTTAGTCCAGTTTTTTTTTTAACTTCAAAATAAGATATGTGCAGTGTGCATAGGAATTTGTTCATAGTGTTTTTTTTAAAACAATAGTCCTGCCCTCCAATGGGTCTGAGGGACAGTGAATTGGCCCCCTGTTTAAAAAGTTTGAGGACCCCTGCAATAGAGAACCCAGCCTAAGACAGACATCCTAAGAACAGTTGAACTGGATTATTCAATGAATCAATGGCCCTGGGGGAAAAGTGGGTGAGTAATGGGTCTAGATTAAAAAAGGTTAAGAGACTTCAGAGATGTAAGAACCAAACATACTGATATAAGCAAGCCAGCTTTTAAAGTGATCTTTTTAAGACAATTGGGGAACTTGGATTTACAGTAATAGAGGACAGGACAGAATTATTATCAATTTTGTTAGGTTTGAGGTACATACTGAAATAAATTGACGTCGTGTCTAGAATTTGCCTTAGAATGCTTCAAAGGGGAAAACAGAAAGAGTGGCAGGAGACTAGGTGAAAAACTTGACAGTAGCAGTTTGGGTTCATGAGGGATTTTAGGGAAGTAAATTTTATTTGTTTTTCCTCATTTGTTTGCTTTTTAGTAAGAGTTCAGAAAAGGGTGTCAGTAGTAAGAGCTAGACCCACAGAAGAAAGATTTGTGTAGAAGGCACTAAGCCCATAATTCTCTCTTCCCCACCAGGCAGGGTGCTGTATTAAAAGCAGCCTAGGTCTGTAAAAAAAGAAAGAAAGAAAGAAAAGCAGCCTAGTGGGAGCAGTGCTTATCTTTTGGGGAGTGGGGAGGTCCACAGGCAAGCTGCAGAGGAATGTGAGAAATGCCAAGCTGGGTGTTGGGCTGGACTTTGTACCATTGTTGTGATGGAGGCCCTGCACATAAAAGGAGTGATGAAATCTGTGACAGGATGGATAGGAGGAATGAGTTGAGAGAGAGTCTGGTAGCCCAGATACCTATTTCCATCAACTCCTCGTGATCACACAGGCTGGTGTGCTTCTTCCATGTGGACTTTGTTGCTTCCCTGCTAGATGGTCGCTTGTTTACCTTCAGTCTTTAAGACAATCATGCTCCATCTAGTTGAACAGTGGATTGTTAAATGTAGAGTTCTCAATAAAATGGGGGTCGGGGGAAAGAAATGGAATTGGCTTTGAAGATGAAGATGAGGAGCTGGTTTTGAATGTACACAATCCGAAGCAAGGGCAGAACAACCAAGCTGTGGTCTTCCAACCAAATGACTATTCTAAACAATAGGCCATTGCATGGCCGGGCATGACTGGTTCAATCTTTCCCCTCAGCCCTCCTTCCCTAAAACAAAGCTCAATTCCGGTTTGAAGACTGAAGCCCAAGTAAAGAATACGGGAAAGAGAGTGGTTTCCTTTCTCTAGGGTAATAGGTTGACGAGAGGCAGGTGAGTGTTTCCACAGGGGCTGAAGAAACCCAGCTTTGGAAAGCCTGCCTGCCGTGGGCCTTTGTCCTCCACTTCCGGTTTGTGAGGGGGCGCCCTCGCAATGTTCCAGGGGCAGGGCTCACCTGAGTCTGGCGGGGGCGGGCGCATGCGTGGCTCTGGCTGGTCCCCTGCATCCCGGAAGAAACCACGCACAGCACACCTGGGCCTCGCCAGTGGCCCAGCCCTGTGGTTCCTAGCGCTTTCTCTGCAGATGCCCCCTGGGCCACGGTGGTCGTGCATGGTGACTGTCATGACTGGGCGGGGACCGTCACGTGAGACGGCATTTCCAGAGCAGAGTTACTTCAGATGCCTGTGGAAACAACACGGGGTTGTGTAACAAGCCTTGTAGGGTTAAAGGGGCACATTCGATCTTGGGTGGCCATCTGCAGACCACAGCCACCTTTAGCTTCTCTGTGCGTTATTTTTCCCCTGCAGGTAGGGCAATGATGAGATCAGACAGGCCTGATGCTCGGTGAGAGGTCCCTGAAGCTTGTGTTTCCTCTCATTCATTTTCATCCTGTTCAGAAAATAACACCAAGAGGCCCATGAGAGGCTAGGTGGATTTTTTTCTTTCTCTTTTCTCAACTGCCTGCCTTCCTGCTCAAAGCCTCTCGCACTCTGCCCTTTTCTCTACCCCACCCTTGCCCCACCACAAACCTACTTCCTCCCTCACTGAGCGGCCCGCCCACTGACACCCCACTTCTCTCCAGTGGCTGGTGCTCCTCCCTCACAGCTGCCGGCTCAGGGGTCATGCCCAGGCAACCTGATGCTGGCCAACATTCTTACCTCACTCGGCAGCCAGCCCCTGCACAGAGCTGGCACCAGCTTGCTGGGTCACCTTGGGTGGATGTGGGCAGGAGCGACTGGGGTTGAGGCCTGAGAGTACAGCAGCGATGGGCCTGGTCTTACCGCGATCACTTTAAATACAACCTGTTGTTATTCCTATTCTTAACAATATTCCTAGATGAAGAAGAGCTACCACCACTGAGTGAGTAACCACTATTTTCCAAGCACGGTGCTAAGCATGTGATATGCTTTTCTCATTTCATCCTCGAGGCAAATCCAGCCAGTCTGCGCGACTGCCATTCGGATTTTAGACATCAGGAAGTCAGGTTTAGCTTTAGCAACCTGCCCAGGACTACAGAGTGACAAGTGGTAGCACTGAATGTAGATTCAAAACAAAACAAAAACCAAACCGCTCGCTGCTGTGGTCAATTCTGACTCATGGTGACCCTAGGGGACAGAGTAAAATTACCCTTGTGGGTAAAGACTAAATCTTTAGGGACTAGAAAGCTTCATCTTTTTCCCAAGGAGGGAGTTAGTGGATTTGAACTGCTGACCTTTGGAGTTAGCAGTTTAATGCATAACCCACTACACCACCAGGGGTGTGATTCAAGTATATAATTCCCAAGCCATTGATTTTAATCACTGTAACACCCTGCTTGGAAAGCATCGTGGATTTTAGTGTGCTCTCCCCAATCTGTTGTAAATCTTAGCCTCCTTATATTTGTGACTGTCATCCACAAGTTCTAGTTTTTTTATGTTAATGGGACCATATTAGTACAGGGTGTGTCTTAAGACAATCACTATTTTAAATAGTTTTATTGGCACATAATTCACATATGGTACAATTCAGTAGATCAATCATACCGAGAAGAGTTGTTCAATCATTAACACAATTTTAGACTATTTTCTTCTTTCTTGCGCTCATTGTTATGAGCTCCCAGTATATCTCTATAGATGTACCTAGCCTGGATTTTATAACAACAACAACAATCAAGTAGAACAGAGAAAATCCTCAATTGAAAAGAAAGTAGAAAACATTAAAAAACTAGAAACAACTTTAAAATGGGTCAACAGGGAGATCAAATGATAAAGTGTTAAATTGTAACCTAACTGCATCTGCAATAATCCACTTTCCAATGCAATCTATATGGTAGCAAGGCTATTACATCCCTGGTCAGGTGAAATTCACTAGAGGCTTAATCCACACTTTCTTTCTTTTAAACTGGAAGAACTTCTAAATGGGTCACAAGGGAAATCAAATAAGCGGATTACATTTTAACCTAACTATAGCTGTCATATTAGACTTTCCAATGCTGTCTGATAACAAGATTATTCACATCCCTTTTTGGTCAGAGGGGATTCTATGTATTCACCAGAGGCTTAATCTATATGTGGACCCTGGAAATGGATTTGGGGCTTCCACTGCCTTCCATATTTTTCTGCAAACCAGGTGTTCACCAATTAAGCTCTGACACCATTCCCTTCTTCAGATTTGGATTACATTATTTACAATCCTTGGATCACGCAGGCTGTTGTGTTTCTTCTAAATGGGCTTAGTTGACAGTTTATGTAGATGGCTGATTATTTGATGACCCCCCAAGGTGCTATTCTTTGTGATAGCCACTAAGCCAACCACTGTTGAGATACAAAAGGAGCAAGCAAGCACAGATGGGGGAAGACAGGTAGCGGGAACTGAGGAACCCAAACTGCAAATTCCCTGCCATTGACTCCATTCTGACTCAACAGAAGGCGAAAAGATCTGACAGCTCTCCCCTTGAATTGGTTCCTTAAATTCAGACTTCTATCCACCTAAACTGTGAGGAAATAAAACTGTTACAATCACCTACTTGTGATTTTTCTGTTAGAGCATTAGTAGATAACTAAAACAAAAGGCAGTTGTTAGACTGATTTATTCCTACCCACTGAAGTGGAAAAGACCATTTCAAAGAAGAAGCCATTTTTGCTGGGATAGCAACTGGGTGCCAGAGACCTAGGGTCAGGCTGCCCCAGAAGCCACCTCACCCTGTAACTGGGCATCTGCAGGGTAGCCTGTTCTCTCTCAAGGGAGTGGTAGCCAAGCTCCAGTCTTGCCAGGCTTCTGGGCCCGCATCCTAGTTGGTTTAGTGGTAATAGGGCCAAGGTCATAAATGTGGTTCCTTTTGGGTCAGTTCATTTCCATCCATTCTGTGGTCACAGACCATTTTCCTAACTTTGCCCAGTATTTCTCAAGTGCAGGCTACTGGATGAGAAAGAAACTGATTTAGCATAACCCTAAAATTATACTTCAATTAATAGACAAGCCATAAAAGTATATACCCTAGACATGGAGGGTCATCAGTTACAGCCTCACATGAACCCAGCTTTACTTGCAATGGAGACCTTGAGTCTCAGTAAATCCCAATCCCTGGAAGGTCACACTCCAAAATGTATTCCTCCTCTGCTCAAAATCTGCTGGGAAACTATAGGGGTGCTGCAACTCAGTTGAGACAATAAATTTGTTCGATTGCGCTGAACCTGTAGAGTTCAAGACGTACCATCTTCCCATCAGACATCCCTGAGACAGAAATAACATGTCATAGTGTTCAGAAACTTACCCCAGATCCAGTACAGGGCTTCATAAACAGTGGAAACGAGTAACTATAAGGAGAAGCTGCACACATTGGCTTCTGATAGTAATAACTGAAAAATATAGGGAATGTGAATTTTTCCAGACATGTCTGGGCCAGGAAAGAGGCAGCCTACACTGCACTGGGCTTAGTGGACAGTCATGATGACCATCTGCCCTGAATGAAGGAGATAGGGCCCAGGTCAATGTGTGTAAAAACATATAGAGACATGCACGCAAAAAGATAATACACATAATGATGAGGGAGCAGAGGCCACAAAGGCAGAGAATCCGGTGGCTTTGAATAGGGAACAGACTGAGTCCAAATGGAGAGAATAATGAGTCTGGATGTAGATACAGGATGTAGATACGAGAGTGGCCCCGGGGCTCCAGGCTGGTGCTCAGGAGTCTAGAGGGATGGATGCCTGCATGCCATGGCACTGCCAGTTGATTGTGATGTTTCCACCCCCAATCTACAAACCCAGACCATTGAGTAGATCCCTACTCATGGCAACGGCATGTGTGTCAGAGAACTGTGCTCCACAGGATTTGCAAAGGCTGATTTTTCAGAAGTAAATCCGAGTTTTCTTTCGAAACATATCTGGGTAGACTCGAACCACCCACTTTCCAGTTAGAACCTGTGTACAATGATCTGTACCACAGACTACCCTGCCAATGTATACCCAGCATCTAGTTAATTTATCAGTGCTTATTGAACTTCTACACGTGGACTGGCACTGTGCAGGCACCAGAAATAGCATCAAATAACTTAGGATCCGCCTACTCAAGGAGGCAGGAAAGCAAAGAGTTGATTAGTATGTCCTATAACAGAAGGATTATGTTAGATATCCGTTTGAGGCCTCAGAAATAATAGGTGAGACCAAGGTTAGGGGTATGTCAGCGAAGGGGGCACCTGACTTACCTTAAAGGGAAGAAAGTGGGGAAGGAAATTCTGGGAGAGAGTTTAGCATGGGCAAAGGCTTTGAAAAGCGAGAACACATGGAGAATTACAAGCATTAAGAAGTGGCAGGAAGTGTTGAGAAGACTTTGAAGATAAAGGCAGGACACAAAGCTGGAGGGCTGTGAGTGTCAAACTAAGGATGCAGTGGGAAGCATCTGTGTGATAAAAGGTTTTCGGCAGGTAAGTAACAGCGTTGGAGTTTAATCCTGTAGCAGTAGTCATGTTGATCCTGGATCTCCGGTGAGCAGCTAGAACAGCTTTATGGAGAATAACGACAACCCCTTTCCTCAATGCCTAGTTCCCCCTTCCCCCCTGGCCCCCCAGCATTTCCCTTCCTCCTGGCTATGCTCAGCACCTGCACTTAGAATGTTGGGAAGTGAAGCCTAATTATATTTTCTTTAAGGGACATCAGATACCCTGGTAACACAGTGGGTTGAGCACCAAAGTGATTCAAAGCCATCAGCTGGTCCATAGGAGAAAGATGAGGTGGTCCGCTTTCAGAAAGATTTATAACCTCTGAAATCCTAGGTAGCAGCTCTACTTTGTCTTAAAGGGTCGACTCAGAGTCAACTCAATGGTAGTAGGTTTAGATTTTTTTAAGAGACCTGCCGACCTTTAATCCTACTTCAAAAAAATGAGCCAGTGAAAAGTTTATGAATCCCAACTGTCTGATTATGTTGTGTGATTATGTTGTGTGGGAGTAACCATGAGTCAAGATGGCTCAATAGCAGTTAACAACAGGAAGAAACACCATCAGACTTGGTGTATAGCTAAAAGACCACCATGTGGAATTCTAGAACTCATTTGAAAGTGTTCTCCCAAAGTACCTAGGAAATTGAGAAGCAATTTGCTAGGAAGATGGCATCTAGAACTTAGATATCTTTTACTTGCCATTCAAAATTCCAGAAAAAAGCAGGCTCTAGGAATCAGTATGTTTATGATCTTTTGTATATTAGTGCAGAGTAATCTCAGGGTCGAGGACTAGATAGATAGATAAATAGATAGATAGATAGATAGATAGATAGATAGATAGATAGATAGATAGATAAAGATAGATGTAGACCAACCTACCATTAAGAAATGGGGAGCTGATATCAGGGGCTCAAGTGGGAAGAGAATGCTTGAAAATTATGATGGCGGCATATGTGCAAATGTGCTTGACACACTATATGAATGTATGGATTGTGATGAGATGTAAGAGCCCCCAATAAAAGTATTTTTTAAAATTACTTTTGGTTTTACAACTATATCTTGTTACTGAAATTTCCCTCTCAGCTGTGAGAACTTTAGCCTATTTATATCCATGAAATGTATTTGTTTTTTTCCATGAAAATGGTTAAAATGTTCATTTGATTTCCAGGAAGCAGTGAGGAATGTGGGCATGTACTAGAGTCCTTTTTAAATGGGTTTTCTCTCTCAAAACAGGAATCTGTTTTGGGCCAAGTTAATTAAAAATCAGCATCAGAGAACACTTACTGTCTATGCCACCAGAATTTTGGTTTGAGGGTTGGGAGCAAAGTTAGAAGGAAAGAGAGACAGATTATACGTGGTGGATGACAGGAGAGTTATGATCAAGTGATCTAGCCATGGATGGGCCCCTCTCCATGTATGCTAATCTCTGTTAGTTCATGTCCTTGAGTCAATCAGCCAAGGACACAAGATGTCCTATTTTGCCCAAACTCAGTAATGAGTGGTCTTTTCCCCTGGATAGGGTCAATCCCTTCTAGGTGTGATCGTCATTGGTGAATCATGTTTACAGACAACTACATCACTTAAGAATAGAATTTTAAGGCAAGATGATACTTGGGTATTTTCCAAACCTAAGTGAGTTGATACGCTGCTCAAAGTCACACTAATTAGTGACAAAGCCTGAATCCTGCTCCTGACCACACTGCCTGCCTCCTCCTCTGTCATGACTTGGAGTCACAAAAATGAAAAGCAAGCCTCAACCTTCTATTGGGACTTAAACCCATGAGTAACAGTTGAATCGCTTTATGCTTTCCTCAGAGATCGCCATGTCAATGTTAGCTGCATTTTTTTGCCTAGTGTGGCTCATACAAGGACCAATTAATTTCATGATGTTTAGGTACTGTTTGAGATGGCAGACTCTGCAATGACCCAGGTGTTTATGTGTCTTCTAATAGTTTGTGTGTGGGGAATTGTGAGTTCAGAAGGAGAACATAGGAGAAGGCACCTGATCATATTCACTTTCAGGTGATCATCAAAGACTTCATGTGGAATGATTTCCCCAAACCTGGAGATGGAGAAGGATCCCACAGGAGGATGAAGGAAGTTCTGGGAATACACAGTCTCAGATTGTCAAGAAAGCTGATTAGGGCGAAGCCTTGTCTCACTTTCTAAAATTAGTGTGTGTCCAGAAATAGCTGTCGAAGGGACTATGGGAAGGAAGGCACTCTGCCTTGAGTTCTGAAACTGCCCTGCAAGGGTCAGTGCCCACTTTGTTCCTTGATCTATGCTCAGTCTGTAGCTCTATCCTCAGTCCTACCCTTCGCACTTCCCACATCAGCTGCCCTTCACACTTCCCACATCAGCTCTATTCAGACTTTGACTACTCCGCTCAGACATTGGACTAAACCTCTCTCCAGTGACATTCATTGTTCTTTGTAAGGGGCTGTGTGGATCTCTAGTCAAAATCCTTTCTTTGCCCGCTAATCCTACCAAAGGAGCTCTGGTCACCTGGCGATTATGCATTGGGCTGCACACTATACAGTCAGCAGTTGCAAACCACCAGTCATTCCACAGGAGAGAGGGGGCTTTCTACTCCTGTAAAGGGTCCTGGAAACCCACAGGGGCAGTTCAACCCTGTTCTATAAGATGACTATGAGTCAGAATGGACTCGATAGCATGGAGATTTTTGTTTTTAATTCTGCCAGATGTTCCCACTTGTTGCTGTGTCGTTATAATATACTATTGGGGAAGTCAAATTAAAAGCACGCATTCATCTTAACATGGCCAGGGAAACACGCACACTATTATGTTAAATAGCATTGCAAGCTGGTATATGACATGGACAATGTGAATATGACCTTAATTGGGAATAGGGTCTTTGCAGATGTCCTGGATTAGGATAGGTCTAATGTATGAAGGATGCCTTTATAAAAAGAAGAGGGAAATGTGAACACAGGCACAGACACAAGAGACAGGCGGCTACATAAAGACAGAGGCAAAGAATGAAGTGATGCAGCTACAAGCCAAAGAATACCAAGGACCGCTGGCAACCACCCGAAGCTGGAAAAGACAAAGAAGGATTCCTGGATGGCCATGGGGACTCCTATTACACAGACCCTCATCTACTACAGATGGTGATGGTAATTACTATGACATACAGGCCCTGTTTAAGTATTCTTATAGTGACCCTAGGCAGTAAGAAACATTGTTATGCTCATTTTAAAAGTACTTTTATTGGGGGCTCCTACATTTGTTATCACAATCCATGCATTCCTCCAATGTGTCAAGCACATGTGCACATATGCTGCCATCATCATTGTCAAAGAATTCTCTTCCCACTTGAGCCTGATATCAGCTCCCCATTTCTTCCCCCAATCCCCTACCCGCCCTCCCTCATGAACCCGTGGTAAGTTATATTTTTTTCCATATCTAACATCATCCTCCAACGCCCCTCACCCACTTTTCCATTTTTCAACCCCCTGGGAGGGGATTCTATGTTGATCCTTGTGATCGATTCCCCCTTTCTCCCCCCACCCTCCTCTAATCTTCCCGGTATCTCTACTCTCCTTCTTGGCTCTGGGGTTTATCTATCCTGGATTTCCTGTGTTGCAGGCTCTTATCTGTAGCAGTGTGCATGCTCTGGTCTAATCCAATTTGTAAGGTAGAACTGAAGTCATGATAGTGGGGAGAATTAAGTACCAAAAGGCTAGAGGAATGCTGTATGTGTGTGATCGGTGCTACACTGCACCCTGACTGGCTCATCTCTTCTCTATGACCCTTCTGTGAAGGGATGTCCAATTGCCTACAGATGGGCATTGAGTCTCTACTCCATGCCCCGCCCCCTTCACCTTGGGTATGGTTTTATTCTGAGTCTTAGATGCCTGATACCTGATCCCATCAACATCTCATAATCACACAGGCTGGTGTGCTTCTTCCATGTGGGCTTTGTTGCTTCTGAGCTAGATGGCTGTTTGTTTATCTTCAAGCCTAGATGCTATATCTTTGGACATCCGGCACTATCTACTTTCTTCACCACATTTGCTTATGCACCCATTTTGTCTTCAGCAATCGTGCTGGGAAGGTGAGTTATGCTTATTTTTTAGATGAAAAAAATAGAAGCAGAAAGACATTAAGCAAGTTGCATAACAAAGAAGAGGCAGAGACTGACTTGAAATCAGGCTGATTTCAGAGTTCAACCACCAAAGCTTCTACAGCAGCACTGCCAATAGAAATAGAAATTCAAGACACATGTAATTTAAACTTTTCTAGTAACCACATTTAGAAAGAAAAAGGGAAAATTACTTTTAGAGCAATTTTATCTTATTTTATTTTTTCCTGTTAAATCCTCCATGGGAAAATTAATACTACATTTTATTTAACCAAGCATATCCAAAATATCATTGCAACATGTAATCACTATTCAAATTATTAATGATATATTTTATATCACTTTTTCAGAATTCATTCTGTTTCTATTAGAAACGTACAGACTTAAATTCTAACATGAAATTTTCATCAAATATTTATCTGTATTTACATTATATAAATTTATAGTTGAAAAAGCAAATTCATGTAAATTAATCCAAACACAAGTAATATCAGATAACTAATTTTTTTTGTTGAGAAGAAACTGCTTATCAATTTACTATGTTGTTGCTAAAATTATCTAATTTTTCTACTTTATTAACTCTAACAATTACTATTTATTTAGAAATTTTCAACAACTTATTCCAGTTTCTTGTTTTCTTTACTATTGTAGTTGTTGTATTTGGGTACCACTGAATTAGTTCTAGCTTGTAGCAAATTTACGTAGAATAGCAATACTCTACAATATCATACAATCATTTCTATGTTTCAGCCCATGCGGCAGCCCGTGTCAATCCATCTCATTGAGGGTCTTCCTCTTTGTCCCTGACCCTCTGTTTTATCAAGCATACTGTTCCACTCCAGAGATTGATCCCTCTAGATTATATGTCCAAAGGACTTGAGACAAAGTCTCACAATCCTTGCTTTTAAGGATCATTCTGAATGTACTAAGTAAGTAAGTAGTGCACTAAGAAGACCATTCAAATACATGAATAATTCTTTGGTCTTCCCAATTCAATGTTCAGTTTTCCATGCATGAGGTAATTAAGAATAACATGGTTTGAATCAGGTGCACCTTAGTTCTCAAAGTGGCATCTTTGCTTTTTAACTTTTAAAAGTTGTCTTTTAATTTTTTTTGCCTTTTATTGAGAATTGGGTGAAGAGCAAATCAATTTCACATTGAACAATTGATATCTATTTTTGTTTCATGTTCTCAGATGTTAAATTTTTATACTAAATACTAGATACATTTTTAGATTTCATAAAGTTTATAGTTGAAAAAACAAATTTGCATACCAGAGTTTTTCAATACCTACTCATTTGCAGTAACAGAATTTTGCTTTAATTTTCTAAGTCAAATTTACATTAATTACATATAATGCATTCAGCTCTTCAGTTGCTCTTGCTTTGGATTTTTAAAAATCATTTTATTGGTGGCTCGTACAATTCTTATCATAATCCATATGTACATCCATTGTGTCAAGAACACATGTACATTTGTTGCCATCATCATTCTCAAAATATTTGCCTTCTACTTGAGCCCTTAATATCGGCTGCTCATTTTCCCCCTCCCACCCCTTCCCTCATGAACCCTTCATAGTTCATATATTATTATTATTTTGTCATATATTACACTGTCTGATATCTACCCCTGCCCTCTTCTCTGCTGTCCATCCCCCAGGGAGGAGGCTATACACAGATTCTTGTAGTTGGTTCCCCCCTTCTATCCCACATTCCCTCCACCCTCCAGGCATTGCCACTCTCACCACTGGTCCTGAAGGAGTCATCTGCCCTGGATTCCCTGTGTTTCCAGTTGCTATCTGTACCAATGTACATCCTCTGGTCTAGGCAGATTTGTAAGGTAGAATTGGGATCATGGGGGGGGGGGGGAAGAAGCATTTAAGAACTAGAGGAAAGTTTCACCGTTGCTACCCTGCACCCTGACTGGCTCATCTACTCCCCAGAACACTTCAATAAGGGGGTGTCCAGTTGCCTACCAATGGGTTTTGAATCTCCACTCTGCACTTACCCACATTTTCAATGATATTTTTTTTGTTCTTTGATACTTGATATCTGATCCCTTCGACAGCTCGTGGTCACAAAGGCTGGCGTGCTTCTTCCATGTGGGCTTTGTTGCTTCTAAGCTAGATGGCCGCTTGTTTACCTTCAAGCCTTTAAGAGCCCAGATGCTATATCTTTTGATATCCGAGCACCATCAGCTTTCTTCACATTTGCTTATACACACGTTTGTCTTCAGTGATTGTATCAGGAAGGTGGGCACCCACTGGTATGATTTTTAGTTCTTTGATGTCTGATAACTATTCCCTTCTACACCTTGTGGTTAGACAGGCTGGTGTGCTTCTTTCATGTGGGCTTTGATGCTTCTCAGCTAGATGGCCGCTTGTTTATCTTCAAGCCTTTAAATTCCCAGATGCTATGTCTTTTGATAGCTGAGCACCATTAGCTTTCTTCACTACCTTTGCTTATGTAAAAGTGGTCTTTTGCAGCAGAATTGATCAATGCAATATATACTTTGATTTCTTGACTGCTTCTTCCATGCACATTGGATGTGAATCCAGTGAAATGAAATTGGACTAACCAGTAATTTCCCATTTATCATATTATTCATTCAGTTGCATAGATTTTTGTTTTCTTTATATTGAGGTGCAATCAATATTGAATGTTGCAACCCTGCATCTTCATCAGTAAGTGCTTCAAGTCCTCTTCACTTTTAGCAAGTAAGGTTGGGTCATCTGCATGTCTCAGACTGTTAATACTGTGTTATTCATCATATAGTTCAGCTTCTCAGATTATTTGCTCAACATAAAGAATAAATAAGTATGATGATAGGAAAGGAAGGTTACAGCCCTGACACACAACTTTCCTGATTTAAAAACATACAGTATCTCCTTGTTCTGTTTGAATGGCTGCCTATTAGTTTATGTGCAGGTTCTGATAAGTACATATGTGTTCTGGAATTTTCACTCGTTGCAAGGTTATTCATAATTTGTTATGATCCGCAGTCTAATGGATTTCATAGTTAATAAAACACAAGTAAGCAACTTTTTGGTAGTCTATCTAACTTCACCAAAGATATCCCTCATTCTACTTCTTCTTCTGAATCCAGCTTGAATTTCTGGCAGGTCACTGTTGATATACTGCTGCAACCATTTTGTATTGCTCTCTAGCATAATTACACTTGCAATGTAAACTTCATATTGTTTAATAATTTCCACATCCAACTGGATCACCCTTCTTTGGGAAGGACTCAAGAGCAGTAACTAAAACAGTGATGATGAGATCATAGATAGCAATGCCATTTCTGTTATGTGCATAAAATTTTGAATAAACATATCATTATGTAAAACAATTATTTAAGCCAATCAATCTTGACATCAACAATATTTTACATGATGTTTTCAAGGGGAAAATTTACAATGTTTAAGGTATTAAAATAAAATAAATTCAGTTCTCAATCAGTAGTCATAGGTGACAAGTGGCGATGGTATTGGACAGCTCTCCTCTAGTCTTCTTTCAATAACAGAATCACAATTCTGAGTCAAGCCATGATTCTAAGTTTAACAAGTCATCTCAACCTCTTAGTCTCTCAAGCTTTGACTGCAAGCATATATATATATGTCTCTGTGTGGTCCCCAAATCCAAGGTCTGTAAACCAGAAGTAAGAGGCGGCAGAAATTTCCACTACTCTATTATATTCCTATTTCCCTTTCTCTTGAGCAATTACAATCTTTAATTCTGACCAATAGTATTCTCCCTGCCATTCCTGGGTTTTACCTCTACTGACTGACTTTACCCTTAATTATGGTATGAATTTTCCTGCCTAGTAATTTTCAGTTAAATACTGGACATCGTTGGTGTCTGAAATTTGTTCTTTTAAATGTGTTGAAATTTGTTTGGTAAGCAATTGCTTTCTTTTTAAACTATTTACATCATTTTCAAAGTTAGTTTTAAAGCTTTGTTAGGGAAAATTTAGAATAAGCTTTACTTTAGAGTTAGTTTGACCCTATGAATAGATATGAACCCTGTGGAGCCTCTTCTGGATGCCACAATGTTCAAAACGTCCCTGGATTAGTACTTGATGATCCTTTCCAGTGGACTGGAAACTGCCTCTAGCTAGAAAGCCAGGATGATTGTGTGGATCACGTCACTTGCTTCTCTCTTCTTGGTGGCCATTATCCTGCTCTGGTCACTGTCCAATGTTTGAAAACAATTGTTTTGGACATGTTGCCCAATTTTACTAATGAGAGGGACAAGTCTACTTCTAGTTACTTCTTCCATCTGGAAGAGAAAGTTTGGTTTTGCAGTAGCTTTTTTTTTTAACTGCAAAATTCTTTTTGCTAAAATCACTAAGAATTTATTCCCCCCAGCATAAGTTCAACTTGCTTTCCTCCTATTGACACAGCTATGACTTCCTCCTTTCTGCTTCTTTCTCCACAGAAATCTAAGGAACCGCATTTCCCTTGCTTTTGTTTTAGCAACCCATCCGTTGCTCTGTTTCTACGCTGGCGCCACTTCAGTGTTACTTCTCCTGTGGGTGTGCATCCTGCACATCCTCAGAAAGCCTGAGGGGCTTTCTCTTCTACCATCCAGCTCTTTGGGGAGATTCCTTAAAGTAGTTATTTCAAACACTATAAAATGCATATAAAAGACTATATAATGCATATATAACTAAATGCATATATAAGACTATTTCTTACATGCATACATATATAAATTTATTAATTTATAAATGAATTATACACATTCACAGACCCAACGTTATTGAAAAAATATAATACAGTACAGATATAGTTGAAATCCTTAATATATCTCTTTCCAATTGTGTTCTCTTCCTACTTCCCTTCTAGGGGATAATGAGTTTTCTAAATTTGGTGTTTTTAATTCTCGTGAAAACACCCCCCCACACACACACACACATACACACACAATGTTGGTATGTCCTGTGAGTTGACCTGGCCCCATCGTGGCCTTATAGCACAGAGGAAGACTGCCCCACGGGGTTTCCTAAGCTGCAAACCTTACAAGAGCAGATTGTCATGCTGCCAGGTCTTCAAAGCTGGTGGGTTTGAATTGTTGACCTTTTCAATGAGCAGTTCAGTTATTTAACTGTTCCATCATTGGGGAGCTTAAAAGTTTATGGAGTTTTCCCTTTTTAAAAAATTGTAACAATCTATAAATTATTTCAAGCACACTTGTACCTATGTTGCCATCATCATTTTCAAAACATTTTCTTCTGGGTGCGATGTAATACTGATGAAGAACACAGCTTTCCCCCAGATTCTGGATGCTTCCTCCCCCCAACTACCATGATCCGAATTCTACCTTGCAGGACTGGATAGGGCAGAGGTTGTACACTGGTGCATATGGGAGCTGGAGGCACAGGGAATCCAGGGTGGATGATACCTTCAGGACCAGGGGTGTGAGGGGCGATGCTGGGAGAGTGGAGGGTGAGTGGGTTGAAAAGGGGGAACTGATTACAAGGATCCACATGTGACCACCTCCCTGGGAGATGGACGGCAGAGAAGGGGGGGAAGGGAGACTCCGGATAGGGCAAGATATGACAAAATAACAATCTGTGGATTATCAAGGGCGCATGAGGGAGGGGAGAGTGGGGAGGGAGGGGGAAAAAAGAGGACCTGATGCAGAGGGCTTAAGTGGAGAGCAAATGCTTTGAGAGTGATTAGGGCAAAGAATGTACGGATGTGCTTTATACAATTGATGTATGTATATGTGTGGATTGTGATAAGAGTTGTATGAGCCCCTAATAAAATGTTTGAAAAAAAACAAAAACATTTTCTTCTACTTGAACCCTTGGTGTCAGCTCCTTTTTCCCCTTCCTCCCCCAGTTTCCCCTTTTTGATACTTGCGCTCATGTGCAGCTGAGTAGCCCTGGTGGTGTAGTGGTTATGTATTGGGTTGCGATCTGCATGGTGTGCAGTGCAAAACTACCATCAGCTACTCAGCTACTCGGGAGAGACTGGGCTTTCTATTCCTGTAAACAGTCACAGTCTCGGAAACTTCAACAGGGATTGACTCCAGGGCAGTGTTTTTGTTTTGCTTTTGAATTATTAAGGGATAATGTAATAAGTTACAAGTTGGGCTGCTCACCACAGGGCCAGCAGTTCAAATGTAGTATCAGCTTCATAGGAGAAAGATGAGGCTTTTTGCTCCCATAAACATTTACAGCCTTATAAAGCCAACAGGGGCAGTTCCATTTTGTCATATAGGGTCAGTATGAGTAAATATTGACTCTATAATAGTGAGTTTAAGGGACCTATAAGGAGCCCTGGTGATGTACGGGGTTATGCATTGAGCTGCTAGCCATGAGTTCTGTGGTTCAAACCCACCTGTTGTTCCTTCAGAGAACGATAAGTCTGTCTCCTATAAAAATTTAAAGTCTCGGAAACCCAAAGGGGCCTTTCTACTCTGTCCTATAAGGTCCCTGGCTGGATATTTGGCTTGGTTTAAGGGCTTATGTCCCAAGAAGCCCTGGTAGTGCAGGGTTAAGAATTTGGCTGTTAGCAGAAAGGTTGGCAGTTTGAACTTACAGGAGAAAGCTGTGTTCATCTGCTTCCATAAATATTACAGCCTTGGAAGCCCAACTGACAAGTTTTATTCTGTCCAATAGGATTGCTCTGAGTTGGAATCAACTCAATAGCAGGGATTTTTTTTTTTTATTAAAAAAGGTTCTCCCAGAAGTTATTACTTCAACTGCTTGAAACAGTATATTTATACAGGTTGGGACATATGAGAAGAGTGTCCTGGTTACAGCAAGTACTTGCTACTTTGTGTTGTTTCCTAAACCCATGGCAGCATTCTGAGAGCAGCAATGGGTTGCAAGGAAGAACTATCTATTACGGATACTATCACCACTGTCATCACTGTCTACTCCTGTGTCCATTATGATTCAGGGTCTGTGGTGGTTTCAAAGCACTGTATCTAATCTCCATGACAATCTTCAAAATAAGCGTGTTATCCTTGTTTTATAGATGAAAAAAAAAAAGAGGCTGCAAAGACCTTACCTAGAAATTTCTTCTGAACATCAGACTCATTCCAAGTGTTAATAAGCCTCTTCATTTGGAGAGTCCACAGATATGTTAAATACACATCTACCTGCCTCTTATTTCTGCCAGTTGACAAATGTGGGGTTATGATTCAGATCCAGTTTTGATCACTGCTCTGTGCCAAAATCTTCCATAGCTCCCATGGCTTAACTCAGTAAAAACTCCTAACCCTGGCAATCCAGCATGTATAAGAGGCACGCTTCCTATGCTCCTAGTTTCATCTCCTACTACACTTCTGTATCCAAGCTGAACTCTCTTCCCCCAAATGCATACTTAGTCCCATCTCAGTGACCTTGTTCATGCTCTTCTCCCTACCTGAATGTTCCCTCCTTTCTCTTTATCTATTGAAACTCTATATATTCTTCAAGGTCAATTTAAAATTTCCAGGTTCTTGTCACATGCTCTTAACTCATCAAAATATTTTCCTCCCTTTAAACATAAGAGGTACATGTTGTACATCTCTTATACTGTAATTCTGTGTGCTTGATTGTTCTTCTTAACGAAGGCACAGGCTTCTAAGATAGCACAGGCTGCTGTGCTGCTCACCCTTCTTTTCCTGTGCAATGCAGTAAATTATTTAACAGGGCTCTTCTAGGCAGAGCCTTGTTACTCCAATCAAACCACCTCTACTTGCCTGATAAGTATGGGTAAGGTGGTGAAATGCTAATTTGATGTGATTCTGCTATGAATGAAAACAGATAACTGTGTCATCCTTCTGAGTATAAAATGTCATCTCAGAAGCAGGAGGGGAGAAATGGCTTGCACCACTCATTCAAGTATCACAGGGACACCTACAATTACCTTCAATCACCCTCTTTGATTGCCATTTCCCCCATCCAGTCTTCTAGCAAAACATTTTCCACTAAAGGTATATGTGTGCAAGTAAAAGTTTCTGTAGGTATATACAAATGTTTGTGCGTACTGACTATATATTCATATACATATAATAAAAACAGACACATGACACTTCCGAGATATAACCAAACACTTGGCAGTGTTGGTTTAATGGGTTTGGAGCTCAAGACGTAGTCGTTCAGGGAAACTTAGTCAAGTAGCACCACACAATTCATAGTCCTACATCATAGTTTGGTAAGAAGTATCTGGGGTCTTAAAAGTTTTCAAGTGGCCATCAAGGATACAACTATTGGACTCTACTCATCTGGAGCAAAAGACAAGGAACCCAAAGAAGAAATTTGTGTGTAGGATTAATTGCCTTCATGAACCATGACCTCGTCTATCTTGAAACCAGAATAATTAGATGGTGCCCAGCTACCACCAACAACCATTCTGACCAGGGATAAAATGGATAGTTCTCAATAGAAAGGGAGAAAACGGTTGAAAACTCAAATTCTTTAAAATGAGAAAGGAAAGGTCAAACTTTCTGGACTGGTAGATTAGAGGAACTCCCCAAACTATTGTCCCTGAGATGCCATGTAAACTTTGAACCAAAACCACTTCCAGAGGTCACCTTCCAGCTAACTATAGATTGGCTCACAGAATAAATAATATCACCTGTGAGCTCAAACAGTCAACATTTACCCTAAAGCAAGGAGGATATAGATCAGGGGTGTCAACCTGGCGGCGCCCGAGGTAATTTTTTGTGGCCCATGATGCTCTAAAATAAAATGTAACGAGGGAATTGTGTGCACGGTATTGCCTCGATCTCCCTTAAGCGCTATTTACTTCATAACAATTTTTTCTACTTTCAACCCGTGGGCCGCCAGTTTGACATCCCTGAAGATGGGCAGGGTCAGGGAAGCTGGCTTAATGAAAATAGAACCAGAATGAAAATGAGAACGTCCACATCTTTAGAAATTGCTTAGTGGGAACCCAATTTATATAAAAGTTCACCAAAAAACAGTATTTAAAGGAAACATCTTCCATTAAAAATTCTTCAGCCAGCCCTCCACTAACCTCAAGGACAACCCTATTGACACTCCCAAACACGACACCATCTTTCGCTGCTGCTTCCTCAACTATGAGAACCTCAGATTTCCTCTTGACCCTTTTCTCATTTTACACACTCCACTCTGGTGAACACAAGTATCTTAGAGCCCATCCACTACCTGGTCCCTGATGATAATCAAATCTGTCTGCAGCAGAGGACCTTTGGGTGCCAACTGCTCCCTAGCAACTGCTTATTACACTGCCCTCAAACTCAGCATGTTCAATTGATTAATTTCATCTTTTCCTCTCTCAATCCAAATACATGGATGTCATTCTTTCCTGCTCTGTCCTTTGCCCTTCACACTAAATCACCAAATTCTTTGATTTCCCTACATCTCCAGTCACATCTCTAGGTCCCACCTCAGGTCCCTGTTCAGGTTTCCATCATTCCTCAGTGTGGCCTACTGACCTCCCTACCTGTGTGCGTGGCCTTGTCTTCTGGAGTCAGTTGTCTTTCACACCACTAAGAGTGTAATTTCTTTCTTTTAAAATTTAAATCATTTTATTGGGGGCTCATATAATTCTTATCGCAATCCATATATACATCAATTGTGTCAAGCACATTTTACATTTGTTGCATTCATCATTCTCAAAACATTTGCTTTCCACTTGAGCCCTTGGTTATCAGCTCATTTCCCCCCTCCCTCTCCGCTCCCCCTCCTAAGAGTGTAATTTCTGAAGCCTGCATATTTGATCAGGCCAACCTACTTTCAGCATAAAACCTTTCAATGTTTTCCTAGTCTTAAAGAGAGGGTTCACTCACTGGCACAAATCTGCCGTTTACCTATCTTCCGACCACGGTATAAAGTTAATACCAAACTCCCCTCAGTTCCTTAACATACCCTTTTCTCTCCAGCTATTTTGTCTGTAAACATGTTCTGTTTTCCTCATCCTTTGAGAATTCGTCAAGTCTCAAGCGTGTCCCTTTGTTTTTTCAGAATTAAGCCCATTATGAGATGTACTGTAAAAATGAAGATGGTGAGTTCTTATCCTTTAGAAATGTATAAATCCAGACAATCGCCAAGAAAGTGATGTTTGTAAGTATAAACGGAAAGCTACCAAATATACAAACCACTGGGCAGCCAATTTGTAGTCACTGTGTTGTAGTGGATGGCCTCTGGCCGCAAAAAGGGCTGTAAATCGGGGTGGGGGGGCACTAAACTGGGAATGAACAAGTTCTTCTTGGAGGTCGTGGGCTTGCACTTGAGAGCAGCTTTAGGAGGGCCGCGATGCTAAACCACCAAACGGCGACATATCTGGAAACCACCATTTACTTAGTTTAGGGCCAGTGAGGTAGGTTCCAAGGCCCCGCCGGATAGGATTTCCCGGAGGCTTCTCCGCTCCTGAATCAGCGCTCAATCCCTACCCGGCCTCCGACCGCCCCCTTTCAGTTGACGCAACACCTGGCGGCCTTTCGTCTTGGCGTCCCAAGCCGGAGGCTCCCCCTCCGTCGCTGCAGTTCCTCATAGGCCAGAGAGAGGAGAGGGTGGGGAGGGAGTGCTCTATTTGGCTCCCTCAACTCCCCCACTTCTAGCTTTCCGGTCTTCTTTTAGGCTGTCAGGAGAGCAATTATAGCCTGGAGCTGTTGCGCAGGCGTGCAAATGTGCTCGCTGACGGAGGGACCCTTTCCCTCCCTCCCAAGAGGATTCGTTCGTTTGCCATGACGCAGTTGGCACCCCGCTCGCCGCCTTCACTTGCGATTGGCTAGCTCCGATGTCCGTCACACAATTGCGCCCCCGCCCGCGCTTCGGCCAGACGCGTAATAAACCGTCTAGGAGGCTCCGCCTCTCCCCCCGCTCCTTGCCGCTGGGCTCTATGATTGGCCACAGGAGCTGGCATGTATTCTTGCCCCCGGTCTCTGCCCCGCCCCCCGACGGGGGGAGCCGACCTTCGCGCAGCATGAGAGAGGCTGGCGGGACCCCACGGAAGTTGTCAATCAAACTCCTCCCTCCCCACCTCCCGCGAAGCCCCACCCCCGAGCCGCGCGCCCTTGCGCGCGCGCACGCAGGGACACACGCTACCCCCCCGCCCTGCCTGTACCAACCACCTTCTCAAGTTGTAGCGGTCGCTCGCCGGGGGTTCTCCGGGAGCCGCCGACGGGCGCGTGGGGGAGGGGGCCGGGTCCGCTCGGCGCGGCCCGGAGCGAGTGTGCGCGCGCCGAGGGCCGGGGCGCCGCCTCGGGAGATGAGGGGCCGGCGCTGACCAGGAGGAGCGGGCACCCAGGCGGCCGCTCCGAGAGGACCCGCGATGGCAGCGCCCCGGGAGGCGGCTCCAGGCAGGACGGGCAGCGCCGGCAGTGGCCACTGAAGTGCGAGCCGGCCGGCCGGCTGGGCCACCTGGCTGAAGGGACGAGAAGCGCGCTCGGCGTCCGCACACCCCGCGCCCTCGCCTCAGTTGTCTAAACTTCGGGCGCCTTTCCACCCGCCCTGCGCGCCCGGAGTCAACAACTTCTTCACCCCCCTCCGCCCCCGCCCTTCCCTCCGCCAGCCCCGGGAGCTCGCCGCGCGGCGGGGACCAGCAACCTCCGGGACGGCGATGTGGCCGTGAGGCGTTGGCGGGCGGCGAGGAGAAGCTCGGCGGCACCCGGGAGCGGGAGGGCGGTGCGGCTCGGGGGACGACGGGGCGAAGGGGCGCGAGCTCCCCGCGCCTCTCCTCCGCCTCCTCCTCGGGCCGCCGCTGCCCGTGCCGTGCGAGCAGCCGCCGGAGCTGCCAAGCGCCAGGGCCGCGGAGATGTCGTCGTCGTCGCCGCCGCCGGCGGGGGCTGCCTGCGCCGCCATCTCGGCCTCGGAGAAAGTGGACGGCTTCACCCGGAAATCGGTGCGCAAGGCGCAGCGGCAGAAGCGCTCGCAGGGCTCGTCGCAGTTCCGCAGCCAGGGCAGCCAGGCGGAGCTGCACCCCCTGCCCCAGCTCAAAGGTAGGGGTACGGTCGGCGCGCCCCGGGGCGCGCAGGGGCCGCGCGCCTCCGCGCCGGCAGAGCCTTGTCCTCCGCGGCCGGCCTCCGGGCCCAGGGGGGCCCCGGGGCGTGTGTGTGAGCCACGTTTCCCACCATGTCTGGACCCCCACTCCCCACGTAAATCTTTGTCTTTCCGCAAACATGTTTGGCGTTCAATGGCTCCCTTCTTTCCCTACTTGCTAATTTCCGCCGATCTTCTCACGGCAAGGGCGGCAAGCACCCCATCAAACACCTCGCCCCACCTGCGCGCTCGCTTACCTGGCGCCCTTCGCATGGGGTCTTGCCCCCAAGCCGGGTCTGGCTTCAGCAGCGACCAGGCTTACCTTCCGACCACCACTTAGCCCAGCGAAGCCCCTCTTTCGGCCACCTTAGCTAGTCCTTGACCCCCCCCCCCCCATTAGCAAGCCGCCTGCACCCACCTCGTCCCTAACTTCCCCTCCCAGCCAGCGTCCCGAAGAGTCCGGCTGACCGGGAACACGAGTGCGGTTTCGCTCTATGCGTAAAGAGCGCGCCCACAAATCGGACGCGTGTTAGTTGGACCTCCTGGCTTTTTACGTTTCCGTGTTGACGTTGGTAGCCCAGGTAAGAGAAGGAAAATGCCTTCTTGCCCGAGAAGACCTCGAGGCGAAACGCGTGTAAAGGAGCACATTTTGTGAGTCTGCAGTGGGCTGGGAACTTCGCCAAGACGTGGTTCCTGGGATTTTGTCGATTTGGAGCGTCCACAGTTCCGCGTGCTCCCTGCGCCCATTTGCGGGAGAACTTGGCACTCCTTTTTTGGCTCACTTCTTTTCTCACTGGGTGTAGAGGATTTTAAACAAGTTTTCTTCTAGTGCCCCATTTATTCTTGGTGAATCTGCTATCTTAGTTATAGAATTTTAACATCTTTTTTATGAGATAAATATCATGATAGAATCGATAGATGATAACGTCCTAGACATTAAATTTTCTTTTTCTTTTTTTTTGGCAACAAATGGAATGTGATAGAGATCTCTGCTTTGCAAGGCCAGGAAATTAAAGGTTCTTACAAAAACAGCTAAGTACCGGTACTCGTCCGATTTTGCAAGCCATTGAAATGGTTTTAGAATCGCCTCGAAGGCTAGTGTGATTCTAATCTGTCTTTGGGCATATGAATCCAGCCATAGTTTGGCAAGGAGTCTAAAGAAAACTCCAGATCAAATCACAGTTGGCCAGCAATAGCTGTGGAACCCCGTTCTGAGGCAGCCCTGCCTTTAGGGCTGCTTCTATATCAAGGACATCCTACTGCAGAATCCAACTGGTGTTTGATAAGTTTTATTTAAGCGAGATATCCTTACTAGCTGCTGCCACGTTTATCATTGGTTTGCGCTTGAACATACAAAAATTGCTAACACTTAACACATGGTACTCAGTGGTAGCCAAAATTGTAAGTATTGCCAGGACTTTTAATTCCTAAGCATTGTCACAGCTACAAAAGAATAATTATCTTACCTAGTAGGACATTGCTTGTTAGTCATGAATTTAACAATTTAAGCTTAATTAAAACATGGTTGCTATTTTTTGTTCACTAGTCTATTTAAAGATTAGTAGTAACATTTTTCTTTGTGTTTTATTTGCTTTTTAGTAACATTATGACTCTTTAGTGTTCTACTTATTAATGACTTACTCATTTGGCTTAGCAAATTATTTTAATATGAAATACGATTGGTTTCAAGCTAGGAGATGCAGCTTTAGTGCTTGTACATTTTGCTTTTAAAAGCCTGGCCAAAAGAGACACAATCAGTAATATCATCTAAGTTACATGATATATGGCTGTACAAGTTGAAAGTGCATTGAATTTTTTATTTCTAATATTTGGTCACTAAGAGGAAGGAGCAAGTATTTGGACCCTAGTACAGTGAGAGAAAAATGAATGGAAACTTTAGATTAATTCTTAAGTATTTGCTGGAAAATGTAGTATTCCTTGCAAGGAAATTCTGCATTCAGGATAAATTCTTGTGTATCAAGTTAATTAAGGAAATAAAACCCTTATGTGGGTTACCCACTATTAGGAAAAACTACTTTTATTCCATGTTCAAAAATTGCTTGAAAAGTAATTCAGAGGGGAAAAAAAAATCAGTTTTTTTTTTTTTTTTTTGCTACTTTGGCAGTGTATTGGGTACCACGGCCTTGTGGTTTTTGTCAGTAGTAATTTTTTTCCCCTTCTCATTTGTGGCCTTAACAGAAACCAGTGGAAAGCCCTTTAGTATGTGTATGAAAGAATTTTTCTTCCTGCTCTGAAATACAATCAGACTGTGGCGTGGTTCAGCTATCTGGGTGCCCAGGATCTTTCAAGTGTTTATTCCAACCTGCTTGTGTTACACTTTGTCCACATGAGTCTGACGTGGAAGGGTGCCAGCTAGTTTTCCTTAAAGCATACTATGAATAAGGTTTAACAAAATAATCCAATCTTTGATCCATAAGAAGTTCGTTTGTGCACATTTAGTAAGTATATTGCATAGTTTTTCTGGTGCAAATTTCAGAATAAACTACGTTGTCACAGAAAATATTTCATAAATAGGCCTTGCCCAAAGGATTTTTTAAATGAGAAACTAATATGTAGATTTTAAGAAATTAAACTGCCTCCTACTGTATAACTTTTAGCTTTCCCCCTCAAAATACCTTATCATTTATTTTGCTAATCCTCTAAGCTTCTTGGAGAACTAGGTGCTCGAAAATAAACTTAGCATGTTGTCAGTAATTTCTTTTCTGTATTTAAATTTATTTTAACATAGGGCTTAATTTTTCTATTTTAAACTTTTTCCCTGCTAAGAATTAGGAAAAATTTAAACGTATAAGTCTCTATTAGAGACAATGGGAGGTTTTAATTCTTATTAATTTTTAAAGTAAGTTTCTAGATAGATTGGTCTGGCATAGTAATTGATACCTTATATCTATGTAGCATGCTAGCATTTTATAATTATTTTACCTTTTTATTATGAAAATATAATCTCTCTGTTTAACAACTAAAACTGTCTAAAACGTGTGCCTTTGAATCCCTATAATCCCCTGTTTTCACCTTCTTGAGGAAGCTCTGGTGGTGTACTGGTTACAAGTTGGGCTGCTAACTGCAAGGTCAGCAGTTCAAAACCACCAGCTGATTTGCAGGAGAAAGATGAGGCTTTCTACTCCTGCAAAGAATTGCAGTCTCTGGAATCCAAAGACACATTTCTCCCCTGCCCTATAGGGTCACTGTGAGTAAGAATTGACCCAATGGCAGTGAGTTTTTAAGGTAATGGAGCCCTGGTGGTGCTGTGGGATAAGCATTGGGGCTGCAAATCTCTAGGCTGATGGTTCAAACCCACCAACCACTCTGGGAGAGACATTCAAGCTCTCTCTTCTTGTGCTCTCGTGAAGATTTACTGCCTCATAAGCCTTAAAAGGTTTCTATGAATTGGAACCAACTTATGGCAGCGGATTTGATTTTTCTTTTTCAGTTTGGTTGTTGTAAGGTGCCATTGAGGTTTTCAGTTGTAGGGACCCTGGGTGCCACAAATGGGAACAACACTTCCTAGTCTTTGGCCATCCTCACTATAGTTGCTATGTTTGAGCTCATTTTTGCAGCTGCTGTGTCAATCTATGTAAGTCCTCTTACTTGAAGACTCTACCAAGCATGATGTCTTCCTATAAGAACAGGCCCCTCCTGATAGTATCCAGTATCCTCACCCCCTCTTCTAAAGAGTATTCTGGCTGTACTTCTTCCCAAACAGATCTGTTTATTCTTCTTACAGTCCGTAATCTCTGGTATTGCTTACCAGCAAAGGAGTCCTCTAGGGTCACTAGGAGTTGGAATAGACTTGCCAACACATAACAGCAAACTAACAGCAAAGTTGGCGATTGGAATCCACCCCGTAGTGCTTCTGTCTGGAGATCTGCTCTAACAATTGGGGCCGAGAAAACCCTATGGCACAGTTCTATTCTGTAACTCATGGGCTCATCATGAATCAGAATCCACTTCGCTGCACAGGGCAAAATCTCCCCCTAGGGTTTCCTTGGCCGGAATCTTGCCCAGAGCAGATCACAAAGTTTCTCCTCCTCAGAGCAGCTCATGTGCAAAAGCTAGACACAACCATCGTGCCACCAGGGCCCCTCTTGGAACAAGTACGCCGACAGAGCTGAAGTTTCACAACTACCTGAACACACTTCCCTGTGGGTGAGGGAAGGAGAGGGTGGATGAATGGTCACTTTGTAAAGTTTCCAGATCTTCTCAAAGTGCATCTAACCCTCAGACTTCTTGTGTGCTTGGGGTGGCATTAAAAAGTTGAAATCTTGAGAAAGTATGTTAAGCTGAACATTAAGAAAAACATTCATTTGTAAACCATTAGAGCATTTCAGTCATTTTCAGATTGTTGTATGGAAGAATTAATTTTTTAAAATTTTAAAATAAAGGGAAATTACTAAATACAGTGCCCATTGGTAGTCTTCACATGAAGGAAGAACTTTGTTTAAATCTTGAACATCTTCAGAATTCCTATGTATGATCATTATTTTTCCTCTTTCATCATCACCTCTGGTTTTTAATTAAATATTGGGTTGTTTTATGAAGTATCTAGTTAAATAAAGTGATAATTCAGTAAAATGTACTTAGTAAAACTGTGTGATCATTGGGCCAGAATACAGTTCATTGTGTAGCAGATTTAAGTTCTCTACCTGCATCATTGATTGTCATGATTGCTATGGGCTTGTTTTTTTAACTCCTTTGCACTGCAATTTCATCACTTTTTATCTGAAATGTAAACTTTTCCCTTGATAAAGCCACAAACATGAATGAGTGTTACATGAGTAATGGTAATTGCCTTTCTGTTGATCAGATTGGCTTATCAACCAAATCAGTATGTTTGGGAAAAATAGTGTAGGGCTTCATGTTTGAAATTTAACTTAAAATTGTAAAAAGTTGGTGGTGGAGAGTCACTTATTCTATTATATTTTTAAACACAGTGGTTCACAAACTTGGCTGTATACTTGGAGATTTTTTTTTTTTTAATCAATGTTTGGGCTGCACCCAGGAGATTTTAAATTAATTGGTTAAGGCAGGACCTATGCATTTGCAGTTTTAAAAGCTCCCTAGGTGATTCTAATGTGCAGCCAGGGGTGCGAATCCCTGGTTTAGCATGATCTGTCTATTGATTCAATTCATTAATTGAGACTTTGTCCCTTTTTCTCTTGTCCTTCTGGCTCATTGTCCAACCTATTAACATTTTCCTGCCCTCACCTCGCCTCCTGCTGTTTACTTTCCACTCTCTTCACTTTGCTGCCCCCTATGGCTTATCGGCTGCTATCCCAAAGTTGATAGTGGTGCACTGGAGTTAACAGGCACCATGAGGTGATTGTGTCTACTGGATTTTGCATTAGTCGTCATAACTAAAAGTCTAACCATTAAAATTTGGTGCCAGGCTGTCTATTTTTTATTCTGTTAGGTTTTGGGAGCTATGACTGAGATGGCCAATAAAATTAAGCACATAAATTAGAGATTTACTTGCCTGTTCTTAAACCAGTCTCTCAGGATAGTAAATGAGCATCCTAACCACTTTGAAATGTAAAAATACTGTATCCTTGAGATACTGTTCTGCTTCTTTAAGATCTAGACCTAATACCCTGATTCTGTTGAATTACATTGGGCATAGGAAATTATCTCAAATTTAACTGTATTTTTGGCTATTCTTTATGTTTATTTAGCACCAAGAAATGTGTTTCTCAGACCATTTTTAAATCTATCATCTTAATTTTGACCAGGGTTTTTATCCAAGATCGGACATGGAAAACCTGCAGCTACCTGATCTTTCTTATAACTAATTTGAGTACATACTCATTGATTTGTTGTGTAAGTCAGTAGTGGTTGTAGTGTGGCCCTCTCTCTCAAGAATATTATAGTACATTTCTTATGAAAGAAGATACTGCTTTTTTTTTTTTTTTTTGTAAATCACAGTATGTTCCTGTTTCTGGTTCTTAGGGCTGCCGTAACAAAATGCTACACTGGGCCGCTTATAGGAGCCCTTGTGCAGTAGTTAAAGCACCACTACTCACCAAAAGATCAGCAGTTTGAGTCCATCCGCCACTCCATGGGAGAAAGATGTGACAGTCTTCCTTAAAGATTCTTTCCTGAGAAACCTAATGGGGGTAGTTTAACCTGTAGGGTCTCTGATTTGGAATCTATCTGACCCCTGTGAGTTTGGGTAGATTTGGTAGTTCACAGCTCTGGGGGCCATGAGACAGAGTTCAGGGGGTTTGCTATGTGGATTTTTTCTAAGATTTCAAAGGAGAATCTGTTCAGTGCTTCCAAGCTGCTGGTAGCTCCAGGGTCTGTCCCATGGCATGCCTCCATTGTGTGTCTGTCTTTGTGCCTCTTTTCTCTTAATAAAGTCATCATCAGATGGGGTAAAACCCATCTGCTCGGGTATAACTTCACATTAGTTGAAAATATTTTCAAAGACTCTTTTTCCAAATGAAGTTGAGCTAGCAAGGGCCAGAACTTGGGATTTTAAACATCTTTTTGAGAGACATAATTTAAATTATAACTGGTACCATATATAGTACTTTGTTTTTTATATACTCATGGATATTTTAATACGAGGTAAAAATAATGCTAAGGACCACATATTGCTATTAGGTGGTGGTGACTCTGTTCCTACTCAGAGCGACCCTGTGTATAACAGAACAAAACACTGTGTGATCTTATGCCATCCTCACAGTTGTTATGTTTTAAGACCACTGTTGCAGCCTCTGTGCCTCTCCATCTCCTGCAGTCTCCATTTTCCTTGACACTCCACTTTACCAACATGATGTCCTTTGACAGGACTGGTCTCTCCTGATACCATGTCGAAATCCAAGTACATTGTGCTGTGCATCGTAAATGTGGTCCTGAAAACAGTTATTATTTTAATGAAGAAATTACCTGTTGATTGTCTTTTGTTTACTTACACCCCATTATTGATTACTATCTGTGGTTAAGTGCTTGATTAGTAACAAATGTTGGTGGTTGGATTCTACCCAGAAGTGCCTTAGAAGAAAGTCACAGCCTTGAAAATCCTGCTTAGTGATTCTGTTTGGCACACAGAGGGTTATCATGGTTGGAATCCAGTTGATGGAAATCACCAACAACTGGTAGATCAGGTTTCCAATGCTTTGGGTTTTGTTTTAATATATTTATGTTAAAAATTCTTTCAAGGTTATTTAAAGTAACCTTTTTGAGTTTTAAAATACCTTAACAGTAAGTAGTAATGCAGATTTTTAAAACAAAAGATTGCTTGCTCTTATACAAGGGGCCTTCAAAGAGTTTGAAAATACATTGATTAAGCCTCTGGTATGGATCCCTCTTGGTGTAGTGGTTATGAATTGACTTGCTAACTACAAGGTCAATGGTTCAAAACCACCATGTGCCCCAAGGGAGGAAGATGGGGCTTTCTCTTACTGTAAAGAGCTATAGGCTTGGAAACTCACAAGGGCAATTCCTTCTTGTCCTATAAGATAGCTAGGAGTTGACACCGACTCGACAGTGAGTTTGGTTTTTGGAATCCTCTCTTAGATCCCCTCTGGCTACTGTCTTGCTATTGGAGATTATTATAAACTCGATTATTATTGATATAATTAGGTTAAAATGTGGTACCTCCCCTTTGATCTTCCCTTTGACCCATTTTGGATTTGTTCTAATTTTCAATATTTCTTGCTTTTTTCTCAATAGAGGTTCTTTCCCCTGCCCCCAGTTTATTTTAATGTTGTTGTTGGTCTTTCTCGGGGAAAAAATCTGTATGTTTTCAGGGTTTTTTGTTTGTTCTTTGGAGATTTTTGGTATGTTTTCCAGTATATGAAGCACAAAACAGGCAGATGTATAGGGACAATAACTAGTGCAATGTCTCATTGGGGATATGCGGAAGGAGGTTAGAGGGAATTGGAGAGCTAATGCTACAAGAGGGGGAGGGATGTTCTGGAACTGATTATGATGATGTATATACAGCTCTTTATATGACTCAACTATGGAAATGTATAATATGTGAATTAAATCTCAATAAAACTACTGGGGAAAAACTTTTTGGAAACATTCCATTATCTCTTAATTTTTTAATGGATTTGTTGAATACTCTCATGTAAAACTCTTTTGCCAGTGACCAGTGTTAACGATAGTAACATTATTAATAGATTTATTATTAAGAGATGTAATGTGTACATTTGTGTGGAAAAGTAATACTGGGTTGATGCCCATATATATATAATAAACTAAAATAATTAGTTTACAGTAATTCCTAAATTTGAGGTACAGTCTTCTTTTATAAGGATGTCCTAGAAAGAGATGAAAGGAACAGAGTTAAAATAGGTAATTACTCTTAGTGCATTATAAGTAATAAGGATCCTAAATGCCTTGCTGAGTTTTACATGACAGGCTAGACTTATACAAAATAAACTCTTACTTGTCTGAGCAAGATGTTCATTAATAAGCAGTTGCGAGTCTACTTGTTTTATGTATCTTTTTGAATGTTCCTGAAGAAATTTCTTTAGAGGTGCTTTTGGGAAAGTAATGGCAAAGTCAAGCAATGCTCAAATTTTGATCAAGTTTCCTAAAAAAAACTTGCTGAAATTTCTTCTCCTCCTTCTCCCTTGTGTAGTTTGCTGAATACTATCGATTTACAAGGTAAAATTCTGAGAACCTCTTTCCTCATTGGGTACTGAGCATGAGGGATTTCCTGGGCACACGCTCCTCCTGCTGGAATGGTAGTGTAGTGCTAATTGCATCTCGGACAACCTGCTGCTGCTGTGCCTTTAGCTGGTTGAGCCTCTCAGTCATTATGAGTGTAACCTCCACTGGGAACTGATTTTACTCTTTTTGTTCTGATTTTATACTTCCTGCCACTTCATCAGAGAAGTCTTCTTTTGTTACAGAGAGGAAAGTAGGGGTTTTAAAGTTTTAGTCTTATCATTTGTGTACTCTATAAGATTTTATTTAATGAGTAAAATGGTTACATAGCTAAACCAAGGTTTTTTTCCTTGGATGAGCTTAGAATTTACAGTTAGTGTTAAATCTTAAAATATGTTGTTCTTGTTAGGTGCCCTCAAGTCAGCCTGACTCATACTGACCCTTTGTGCAACAGCTAAACACACCCTGGTTCTGCATCACCCTCACAGTTGTTCTTATATTTAAGCCCATTGTTGCAGCCACTGTGCCAACCCACCTTCTTGAGGATTTTCTCTTTTTCGCTGCCCCTCCACTTTACCAAGCATGGTGTCTTTTTCCCAGGGATTGATCTCTCCTCATAACATGTCTAAAATGTGTGAGACAAAGTCTTCCCATCCTCATGCTTTCCTCTGAGAAGCATCGTGACTGTACTACTTCTAAAACAGAGCGGGTTGCTCTGTTAGCAGTACATACTTTCAGGAATCTCCAGCACCATAATTCAAGTGCATGGACTCTTATTTGGTATCCCTTATTCAGGGTCCAACTTTCATAGGGATATGAGGTGATTGAAAATACCATGGCTTAGGTGAGGTGCACCTTAGTCCTCAAAGTAACTTCTTTGCTTTTCAACACTTTAAAGGGGTCTTGTGCAACAGATTTGCCCCCCCCCCCCGCAATGAATGCTTTGATCTCTTGACTGTTGCTTCCATGAGCATTAATTATGGATACAAGCAAGATGAAATTTTGACAACTTCAGCCTTTCCTCCATTTGTCATGATGTTACTTATTGGTCCAGTTGAGAGGATTTTTGTTTTCTTTACATTGAGTTACAGTTCATGCTGAAGACTGTAATCCTTGATCTTTATCAGCATGTGCTTCAAATCCTCTTCGCTTTCCAAAATTAAGGTTGTGTCATCTGCATATCGCAGGTTAATAAGCTTTCTTCTAATCCTGATAAGGCATTCTTCTTCATATAATCCATCTTCTCTAATGATTTGCTGAGCGTACACATTGGATAAATATGGTGGGAGGATACAACCCTGACGCACACTTTTCTAGACTTTAAACCGCGCAGTAGTCCTTTGTTCTGTTCTCAAAACTGCCTCTTGATCCATGTACAGGATCTGCATGAGCACAATGAAGTGTTCTGGAATTCCCATTCTTCTCAATTCTATCCATAGTTTGTTATTGCCCACACAGTCAAATGCCTTTGCACAGTCAATGAAACACAAGTAAACATATTTCCAGTGTTGTCTACTTTCAGTGAAGGTCCATCTGACATCAGCAGTGATATCCCTTCTTCTGAATCTGGCCTGAACCTCTGGCAGCTCTCTTGTCAGTTGCAACTGTTGTTGGATGATCTTTAGCAAAATTTTACTTTTATAAAACAATAGCATTGTTTTATAATTTGTGCATTCTGTTTAATTATTGGTGATTAGAATACAAAAGTTGGGAACCAAGGAACAGTAGTTGAAAAATGATGAGCTGTGGGATGACATTAAGAACATCATACAGAAGAAAGTGAAAGGTCATTTAAAAAAATTGAAAGAAAGAAAGAAATTTTTTAAAAACTGAAAGAAAAGATCAAAGTGGATGTCAAAAGAGACTCTGGGACTTACTCTTAATCGTAGAGTAGCTAAGGCAAAGACCAGCTGGAGAAAACAGTAAAATATTATAGTGAAAATACTTAGAGTTACAAAACCATAAGGGAAGAACATGCTTAAACTGAAAGAATGGGAAAAAAATTAAGACTTTGAGTTGCAATATTGAAAGAGTCTATGGAAAATATTTAATGATGCAGAAAGCATCAAAAGAATAAAGAAAGAAAACAGTCATTTGACCAAAAAAGAACTAGTTGACATCCACCATTTCAAGTGTTAGCATATGAGCAAGAACTCCTGGTACTAAAGGAAGAAGTCCAAGCTTCACTGAAAGCATTAGCCAGAAACAAGGCTCCATAAATTGATGGACTACCAATTAAAGTATTGCAACAAGCTGAAGAAGCACTGGAAGCACTCACTAGTCTGTGCCAGGAAATTTGGAAGACAGCCAATTGGCCACTGACAAGAAGAGATCCTTACTTGTACCCACTCCAAAGAAAGGTAGCCCAACAGAATGAATGCTCATATGATAGAAATCTTATATTTTTATAAATTGGGAATTTTGTTGTTGATTGGTTTTGCCTTTGTTTAATTCATTGCTTAAAAGATATTTCAAAGTTTTAGATATTTCAAAGGTTGATGATCATTTGAACTTATTCTTAATTTCATGCCACTAAGATTTAATTCATGAAGTGAATAAGGTGACACAGTTTTGGTTATAATCTCTGAATTTTGATGAGCAAAGTGGGATGTGTTTCCCACTTCCCTCAACAGGAATTCTCAGACTTTAAACTATATAGAAACATCTGTTGATGTTTTATAACTTCTGAAGGAATGTATATCTAAATTTAAAAAAATTTGTGCTATCATTTTTCATTACTCAAAAGTCAAACCCACTCTCATTAATTCCAGTTCACAGTGAGCTTATATGGTGTTTCAAAGCTGTAAATACTTACAGAGGCAGATAGTCACATTTTTCTCCCTTGGTTTCAACCGTTGGCCCTGGTAATGAGCTGCCAAATGCTTACCTGATAGTACCCTAGGACTTCTTGTCATTGGTCCCAGGAAACAAGTTTGGGTTTTTTTTGGTTGTTTGCTGTGAAACTCTACACATACTTTCCTTTAAAAAATAGAGTGCTGGTATTTTTTTTTTCTCTTTGGTTTCCATAGTGCTTAAAAGTTTGAAGAATTGTAGAGATAGAACTTTTCTTTACCAATAAAGTAAATAAAACTGAAGCTTTTTTGAATTTTGAAGATAAATGTTATGTGCATGTAGTTGGATGGGAAATACAGCTGTAGAACCTAGGATAATTATGTGAGGGGAAAGTTTCCTGGGAAAAATGACAGATAAACTGCATCCTAAAAGGTCAGAAGATGCATGGCTCAAGGCAGGTGGGGTCTAGGAGTTCCAATTGAAGGACCATTATGTATAGACCCAGAAGTAGTGAGCTAAGCGTATTCTGGCAACTGTGAACAGTTGTTGTGACTTTGATATAGAACATAGGTTCCCAAACTTAATTGGTTTAGGTCTGGTGCTAAGTAAAGAGGTGGCGCTAGAGATAACAATTTGGGAGTCTTTAGCTGCTAAAGTGGCATTTTAAGTGTTAGAAGTTTCTGAAAATGTATAGAATGATACGAGTCCAAGGATCACCAACATTTAGGTGATGGTCTCAGAAAAAGAAAATTGAAGAAGCAGCCATGATGCAAGAGAGACAACTTGAAAAGAGGCCAAGGAAAAGAAGAGAGTATAAACAAGGTAGTCACAGAAAAAGTCTTTTAAAAAGGGGACTGGAGTATGTGTGATAGTCATGCTGAGAAGAGCAACAGACAAGTCAGATAACTAAGAACAATGAGATGTACATGGGTTTACTAGACTTTAGAGAACATTGGTGACTTTGAGAGATGCTTTAGAAAATTGATAGACTTTGAAACCAAATTGAGAAGTGAATGGAAACTTTGCAAGTGGAATCACTGAGTGTGGACAACGCCTTTAGAAACGTTGGACGTGTGAAAACACTCTAGCCGCTGAGTGGAGAAAGTATTGTTGCAGAACAAGACCTTAAGGAAGAACAATTAAGAGATTATAGGAACCTGTGGTTACAAGTTGGGCTGTGATCTGCAAGATGAGCAGTTTGAAACCACCAGCCATTCTCGGGAGAAAGATGGGGCTTTCTACTCCTGTAACAGTCTTGGAAACTCACAGAGATAGTTCTACCGTGCCTTACTAGGGTCTCTCTGAATAGGCATGGACTCCGTGGCAGTGAGTTGAGTTTGTTGAAGTGAGGACATGGTGTAGCTGTACTAGAGGAGGAGCAGTAGAGGTAGAGAGAAAGAAAGATGTTTCATCGTTGTCATTAGTTGCAGTTCCTCTTGATGGCCTGTTGTATTTTAATAGAAATGTTACCTGATCCTTTACCATCTTCATGATAATTAGTATGTTTGAGTCAGTTGCTGCCACTTTGTGCCAGTCAGTCCCTCTTGTTGAGGGTTTCTCTTGTTTTAGTTGGCCCTCTATTTTACCAGCATATTTTAGATAGAACTTGGTGTAGTACAAGATTGGTAGGGGAAAGGTAGGAGTTTGGACAAATAGATGCGTAAGGGTATACTGCTAAGAAGTAGTACACTGGACAAGAAAGCAGGTGTAGCAGCAAAATCCAGAGTTGTATTTGGAAAATTTCAAGTTTCAGATATCTTGGAATTCCAATTATGAACATTAAATAAACTTGGATATGTGAATCAAAAGTGTGCCCATTTGGTAATTTTTATGACTTCTAAGCATTAGTTACCGTATGTTTTGACCTTTAATGACTTGCCAAGACTTTCAAATTTATTTGTTAGGAAATGACCATAGTTTGCTGGGCACTTGGTATTTTGGCCAAATTAGGATTATCTATTCCCAATTCAATGGAATGTCTTCTGAGTATGCCGGATGGCAAGATATCGTTGGTATTTGTGTGAGGGAGATCACAACTTGTAGATTGGGAAAATTACACAATTAAGGCTAGAGGTATTTAATTGCTCGTTTTTTTTTTTTCCTTTATACTGTAAATGCTTCCAGGCTTGAAATCCATACCTTTCTTAGCAGCATTTAGGCAGTCAGCTTAGTTCTAATCTTTTTTGAATAAAATAAGGAAGCAAAAGCTATTATATTAATTGTAAGAAAAACACCATTTTGTGTCATGTAGTTACTCACATTTCTATATGACCTAAAACTATGTTTATTAGACATTAAATGTAATGTTTACATACCGGCCCCAAACTTCTTAGCATGTTGTGGATGAAGTAACCAACATTTAAATATTTTATGTTTTGGGGTGAATCATTTATAACTTGATCTTCTTGGTTGGCTATTGATTTTACCTCTATAGCATGCATGTTGCTTATACTAAAACAAAATGTGTACTAAGAATATAGACTATAAATATTTATAATTGAGAGCCTTACTTAGGTCCTGGGAAAGTAAGCTAGTATCGAACATAAGTTTTTCCTCAGAACTCTTAAAGTAGATCTTTATTTTTTTTCAATTCCCAAATAAAAAGGCAACATTGGTCTTTTGGTTTCTTCCATCTTTTTTAAGGGTGGATTTTTTTTAAAGGAAAACTTGATGATAACATTTGTTTTATGAATGAGTACATTCACTCCTTATTAGTTTAGTTAAGTTTCAAAGAGCCAAGTTGTCATCACAAAAATTGGCATTATTGGAAAATGGAGGATGAACACATCAGATCACAAAATTCCTACATCATTACATAACTGCCAAGCCACCGAGAATCATGAATCAGCCAAGTTGACAAATGACTTTAACCATAACAGCTGGTATTACTCTGGCCTAGCACCTCAGCATTTTACTGCCAGGCATATATCAGAATAAGCAAAATGGATTGTAGATTTTTTAATATTGTTGTAAACAATAAATGTTGGATGACAAGGTGGTTAGAAGTAAGGAGTATGTATACTAAGAAATAGAACATGAAGTGAACTGTTCAGTCACCCAGAAAAATTGTATCAGAGCTAGATTTATAATTCAGAGTCACTCAGTTAAAGAGGATCCCTGGGCTTAGTGGGCTACTTACTGAGAAGCGGGAGCCCCAAGGTCAGAGGTGTAGCAGCTCTGTAGGAGAAAGGTGAAGCTGTCTACTCCTGTCAAAACGTAAAGTGTCTGAAACAAACGGGCAAGTTTCTTTTTGTCCTACAGGGTCTCCATGAGTCAGAATCTACTTGGTGGCAGTGAGTTCATTCGGTTAAAGTTATAATGATCTATAATTAGCAGCTTGAGGAAGTATTATAGATGATCAAGAATTGATTATTTGTTTAGACTCTTCTTTTAAAAATGCTGGATGTATTTCAACTTCCGTACGCCCACCACAAACTTCATGCACAAGTTTTGAAAACTTTTTAAACTATAGCTATATTAACATAGCACTCTCCCTTTCTGATCAATACTTACCAGTTTGAGGGAAGAAAGGTTTGAACAAAGTAATTGAGACTTGGATGTAAAAGTCAATTGGAATAATTTATCTTTCACTTAACTGATTGTACTTCCCTGCTAAAACCTCTAGACAAGCCGATATTAGACAGTTATATGCATTCCTTAAGTACTTTCCTACATGCATTTGTGCTTCAGTGAATGAACCAATCTACTGAATCCAAAGTGGAAATAAAGTAAGACATATAATAATGAAAGGCATTTAAGACAGCATTTATTCCTCCCAGTGATGTTTCCATCATAGGATATTTCTATCAATAGTGTAGGAAAGGTGAAAATAACCCAGTACCTTGCTCCCAGATACCTAAGGGCTGGCTTTGGTACTTTCTCTCTTCCTCTTTTTTTAAGACCTAGAGAAGTAGCTGCTCCTCCTATGGAACAGGAATGACTATTTTAGGATACAATACTTTCTGTGAGTCATGAGTAAGTCTCAGTTTTCATGGTTTTCTAAAATAAACTCACAGTATTTAAATAATATGCAGTGAGAAATGTCATATTCTTAACTACTCTATTTTATGACTTTATTATTTTTATAAAAGTGTACAGGCCCATTGTTAAAAGCAACTGTAAAAATCTTACAAAGGTCGAATATAAAAATCCCCACCCAGAGGAATAACTTTGTGAAAAGTTGGAACATTTTCCAATATTTTCCCACTAATGGGATTATATAATACAAACTGTAGTCCCTGGGTGGCATGAACAGTTGATGTGCTTGGCTACTGACCAAAAGGTTGGAGGCTTCATTCCACACAGAGGTTATCTGTGTGCAAGGCCTGGTCATCTGCTTAAAAATCTGAAAAATCAGCCATTGAAAATCCCAGCTTTGTCATAGAGCACAGTTCTACTCTGACACATAGGGGTTGCCCTGAACCACAGTCAGTTGATGACAACTATTATAATGCAAACTACTCTGTAACCCATTTTTAAATGTATAGAATATTATACATTTTGTGTATTTGGGAAAAATTAAAATTATTTCCAAATAAAGTTTTCATCTATGAAAATACTAGATCAAATATGAAAACTCTGGTTATACATTCTGTATATTAAAAGGAGGGAATATTATCTCTGGTACTAATAATTGATTTGGGGTAGATTGTACATGTGTCAAAGTACCCTGGTGGCACTCTAGGTTAAGCATTGGATTGCTAATTGAAAGTCAGTGGTTCCAACCGTCAGCCACACTGTAAGAGAAAGATGAGACTGTCTGCTCCCTTAGAGAGTTCCACTGGCATCATAAGCCCTAAGGAGCCAAGTTCTACTCTGCTCTTATAGCGTCCTCATGCATCAAAACTGATGCAACTGCAGTGGGTTTGGTTTATTCGTTGGTCACAAAGGATCATTCGCAAAATGTTTAGTAATTTCAGGTTTTAGGATTCTTCCTTCTACCTATATATGCATCCATAGTCTGATGGTAGAGGGAAATGGGGTATCGGTGGCATCTAGGCCCTGGCTTAGAGCTTTTGAGGCTTCAACAACCTTGTTAAAGTGAGCAGTACAGGTGTCCTCCACTTTCTGAAAGTTCCAATCACACCACCTTGCTTGAACAAAGACCTTCATTAGTACCTGTTAACTGAAAGAAACCTGAAGAGGATTCTGACTGTTTAAAAAAAGGTGAAGAGCAAAACAAGCGTTCAGTGCTTGTTTTACTTGATGCCATCAAGTCGAAGCTGACTCAAGCAACCCTACAGGACAGGGAAGAACTGCGTCCACGGGTTTCTGTGTCTGTAACTCTTCACGAGTTGGGTTCTTATCCGAAGGATCAGCAGTTCAAAACCACCAGCCACTCCTTGGGAGAAAGACCACCCCAAAGCCCCTTTTTCTTTTACAGTGAGCTGCTAAAGAGGTAGGTATCTGGAACCCCAGCCCATGAGAGAGGTAGAAAAGAAAGTAAGCTCCTTCCCCAGGAACTACACTAGAGCACAGCTTTCAACTGTGTCTGTGAGCACTAGGGATTAGCATTATATTAGGTTTCTGTGTTCCTCGGTATGATTTGGTAGGTTTCTTTTTGGGTTTGGGAACATCCAACATTTTTTCCCATATAAGTTAATACTAATTGCTTCTGCACTTTCCTCTATTTTGGTTTGGGAAGGTTTTATAGGAATACACTACTTTGGGATCACAGAGGATATACCTGTACTTTAAAAAAGATGCAGTGTACTTGTTTGTAGTCACAAGTAGGAGTAGCTACAATATAGGGCTCTCACCTCAAGTGTCAAATTTGAAAGTAGCCTTAGCCCTCTGGTTTATTTCTGAAGCTCTTTTTAATACTTCGTTTTCCCTCAAAGTCCAAAATGAGAAATGAAGATGCTCCTAAAATCTCTCTGAATTTAACAGATAGCAGGTTTTATATTCAAGTGGAAATAAGCAGATGACACAAATACTCTCCCTTTCCTAGGACACCATTCGCCTCTCCTGCTCCCTAAACTCGAGGGTTCCACTTGTCCTAGTCACTCTCCTTCATTCCTGTTTATGTTTTTTCCTACTTCTTACCAGAAGGTGTTTTAAATACAAAAGAGAATAGGCAATTGATCTTTTAAATAAAATTAGAATAGTATAATTTAACCCTTCTGTGATAGTTGAAGGTGTATATACATTTAAGTGGGAATTGCGTAAAGCACGGAAATATTTTAGATACTATTCTAGGGATTTCTTAAACTATATATATAAAGAATTCATTATCAAGCATTTAGGATGCATGTATTCATATTTCGTAAGGTGTGATAGCTACCATTTTCCCCTGTCGCCTTCAATTCTAATGAAACCATAGAACCTTAACAAAGTCATATTTAATCACAATGATGTTATTTGATAATAAGTGTTTCCACTGTTGGTTTATAATAGCCCCACCCTCTGAAGTTTCAAATAAAAACTGATTTTAGACTCTTAGTTATTAATGTTCTAGGGGTATTGCCAAAAAAAGCTGCATGTCCTATATTCTGTGCCAGTTTCTTGAATTAGAATCTTGGATTGCATCCTCAGCTTGTCACTGTAGTGGTATTGCTGGGTTGCTATGATACGGCCCTTCTATAATTTGTAGCATGAATTCTATAGGAGAACCTACTCTATAAAATATATGAGTAGCAGTAAATGGAGGAACATGACACATTTTTCCTTTAAGGAAAATTTTATGGCTATGAAATATTTCCATTACAAATGATGATAGCTAGTAGTTGAAATTACATATCCTTAAATATAAAATTAAGAACTTGGAATATTTTGACTATCCTTAAGACATAAAGTTCATTTATCATTTTGAATTTTTAAAACAAAATGGCAAAAAGGAGGAAAACTTTGTAATAATAAAATTTCTGCTTGACATTTGAGGCAGAGAAATTGATGGAAATTTTTTTCCTGGTAAGATGCATTTAACACAGTAACAGCAAAATCACAGTATAAGAAAAATATCTCAAAATTATTTTACTGTAGAGGATTTTAAAAACTGTATTTGAACTATTTTTAAAACCACCCTGTAGACCTCACTCTTGTGTTACAGGAATCAACTATTTAAGATTAAAAAGACAGAATTCATCCAAGGACAGAGTATAGAGGGTTTGGAAAGAAGGAGGTTAGGATAGAAACAGGAAATACCGGGAGGAAATAGGATAAGTGATGGTACATTAGCCCTGTAATAGATGAGTTGAAACAAACTGTCTATGAACGTAACACTGATGATCAGCTCAGAAAACCAACACCTAATATAAAGTTTATATATATATAGTTTCAAAATACAGTGACACCAGAGCATTTTGAGAACTGGAACTAGAGATAAGCAGACATGAAGTGTACATTCATTTATTTCATCCAGGGCAGGGGGAGGAGAGGGGGGCTGGGGGGGGGGAGAAACAGTTTTGGAACCCTAGGGAGTAGTACTCTGTCTTGTAGTGTCAGCCTGAGTTGACATTGACTTGTCAGCATTAGATTTAGTTGTTTTTATTTGGTTGGGTGATTAATGAGGTTGAATGTCATTTCATGTGTTTATTTGATATTGGTGAGTCATCTTGGGAGAATTGTCTGTTGAAATCCTTTGCCTGTTCTTAAATTGGATTATTTGTATTTATTTTTGACCAGTAAGAATTCATATGTTCTGGATACAGGTCCCTTATGTTCTGAAGCAAACATTTTCCCCATTCTCTAGTTGTCTTTTCACTTTGTTCACGGTGCCCTCTCATGCAGAGAAGTTTTTAAATTTTAATGAATTCCAAATTATCTGTTGCTTGTGCCTTTGGTGTTTTACCTAATCTGAGGTCATGAAACAGGTTTCCTCCTGTTTTGTTTTGTTTTTCCCCTTCTAAGAGTTGAATGGTTATAATACTTACATTAAGGCCTTTGATCCATTTTGAGTTAAATTTTTTGTGATGTGATATAAGGGTTCAAATTTGATGTGTTCTCTGGTTGTCCCATCACCCTTTTTGAAAAGGCAAATATGTGCTCATATAATCATTTTAGCACCTTTGTTAAAAATTGTTTGATACAAGGTTTTACTTCAAGAGTCTCACTTTGGCACCAGTGATCTAGATCTCCTGTGTAATACTGCACTGTCTCGATTACCATTTCTATGCAGCACGTTTTGAAACTAGGAAGTGTGAGGCCTACTTTGGTTGTCTTTTCATGGTTGTTTTGTCTATTCTGAGTCCATTGCAATTTTATGTGAATTTTCAAATCAGCTTATCAATTCCACAACATAAACTGGAATTCAAGTAGTAATCACATCAAACCTATTGTCAATGCTAAGTCTATTGATCAGTGATCATGGGCGTTTTTTCCTTTGAATAATAATATGTCGTATTCAGAGTATACTTTTTTTCCCATTTATTTTGCTAAATGCATCCCTAAATGTTATTTTTGATGCTAGTGTGAATGGAATTATTTTATTAATGTTATTTTTAGATTGTTAGTTGCAGGTGTCAATCATAAAAAAATCAGTCATACAATTGATTTTTAAAGCATCACTCTTGCATCCTATAGTTTTGCTGAACTTCATTAGTTCAGTAATTTTTTAGCATATACCTTGGAAATTTCTATATCAGGATTTTAATGTCATCTCTGACTATACTCACTGCCATCGAGTTGATCCTGACACATAGTGACCCCTATAGGGCAGGGTAGAATTGCCCCTGTGAATTTCTGAGAAGCCTCATTTTAACCCCCTTGGAATGGCTGGTAGTTTCAAACTGATGACCTTGTGGTTAGTAGCTGAACTTGTAACCACTACACCACCAGGGCTCCTGTATTTATTAAGAGGCTTTAAAAAGTTCATGAAGTAATTCCATTACATTTTTCCATGATTTTCTTTGAAACTCTCTTAGAGATAGTTTTATTGCTTTCTTTCCAATTTGGTTGCCTTTTCTATCTTGTCTAATTGACCTGGCTAGGACCTCCAGTCTGGTGTTGGCGGGTAGAAGTATTGTTGGATAGAAGTGGTAAGAACAAACATTATTGTTTGTTCTTTACATTAGAGAAGCATCATCCAGTCTTTTACCATTCTGTGTAATGCTAGCTTTGGGTTTTTCATAAATGCCGTGTCAGATTGAAGATAGCTCTTTCTTTTCATAGTTTACCGAGTTGTGTTTTCATTATGAATGAGCGATGGATTTTATTAAATTTTTCTTAAATGTTACTTCTGCATCTATTGCAGCTATCACATATATTTAAATCTATTAATAGAATATTTTATATTAATTCCTTTTTTAATGTTATACCAATTTTTCACTCCTAGGATAAATTCACTTGGTCATTGTATACAATGCTTTTATATTTGTCATTGCTGGATTTGGTTTGCTAATATTTTGTTGAGGATTTTTGCATCCATATTAAAGTGAGTTGAATATGTTTTTGTTGGGGGTGGAATTTGTGAAGAATTGGCATTCTTTTGTAGAATTTAGCATGAAGCTCTAAGTTGTAGACTTTACCTTGTGGATATTTTTTATTATAAACTAAATCTCTTATTACAAATATATTGAGTTTAGTTCTTATCAAGTTCACTTTTAGTAATTTGTGTCTCTCTGGGAATTTACTCCAAGTTATCCAGTTTACAGGCATGTAATTGTATAACTATTGTTTCATGATTTTCCCCCTTTTATTTCTGTAAAAACCAGTTGCCATTAAGTTAATTTTGACTCATGATGACTCTATGCATATAGCAGTAGAGCTTTGTTCCATAGGTTTTTGACGGCCAGACCTTTCTTCCAAGGCTCTCTGGGTAGATTTGAGCTTCCAATCTTTAGGCTAGCAGTTGAGTGTATTAATTGTCTACATTACCCAGGGATCCCTTTATTTCTCTAAGACCAGTGGTTAATGTTCCTTTTTTGTTTCTGATTCTAGTAATATAATTGTCTAGTCTTCTCCGTTTTTTTCTTGGTCATTCTAGCTAGCAACAATAGTAACCCACTGCAGTTGAGTTGACTCAAGCTCACAATAACCTATAGAACAGACTACACTGTAAATCTTTATGGGATCAGATGATCTCATCTTTCTCCCATGTTAGCTGATGGGTTTGAACCGCTAACTGTGCAGCTAGCAGCCAACACTTAACCCACGGTGCCTCCAATTCTAGCGAAAGATTTATCTATGTTGTTGATCTTTTCAAAAAACTAACTTTTGGCTGTTGATTTTCTATATTCTCTTTTTTCATTATTTTCCGCTCTAATCTGTTGTATTATTTTATTTGTTTTCCAATCCTTAAAGTAGTCTAGGGTGTTGATTTGAGATATTCTTAATATAAGCATTTACCAATATCCCGGTGTGGAGTAGGGAACCAGTGGAGAGGTCTGGGAGGCTGGCCCCAGCACAAAAAATTAAGTGGATTCCTGCCCCTCCCCCGAAAAGAATTTGTTTCAAAGGACGACATTGATTCTGCAGCTCCAAGAGATGGACGTATCTGATCAGAGCACACAGGAGCAGATGAAGGGGAAGGAGGAGAGAGTGGAACACAGCCTGGCCCACCAGGCCGTGAGGATGATGTTCCTGAGTAGAGCAGCCAGTCTACAGAGAGAACAACATGGCTGGCCCCACTATGAGACATGATGCCCCTCAGTGACTAAGGGCGATACAGGGGACAGCACCGGAGACACAGTGTGGGAATTGCAACTGACCTGATCCCACCACACCGAGGCAAAGCACTGGGGTAGTGCAGTGGAACAGCAAGGGAATGGAGTGGCAAGGTTCCCAGGGAATGCTGAAAGTGGACTTTGGGGCCAGGGCGTGGTGCCCCAACAGACTGGACTGGAAAATGCTCCTAAGGGCCAGCGAACGATCCTTGAACGAACTACAAACTTTTCTTTTGTGAAGTGTTTGGTTTTGTTCTTTGTCAGTGGTTTGTTTTTGTTGTTTGTTGTCTGGTTGTATACTGTTGCTTTGTTTTCCTCTGTCTTGTTTCCGTGCATGTTAGTGTCTCCACAGGTCTGTCTGAATAGGACAGGCTGGATGAACTATCTGGAGGAAAAACAATGGGACAGACAGTTCCGGGGGTAAGGAAGTGGTGTTAACAAACACAGGGACAAGGGAACAACATGGGACCCAAAATGGTAGTGATGGGGGAGTGGCAGGCCTGGTGGGGAATGATCAAGGGTAAAGTTGCATAGAGAAGAGGTATAGCTGTAGCCCAGGTGGGGACGGAGCATGGTAGTGGGGCAGGAGGAAAGTCAAGGGAGATGGAGGAAGGAGCTGGGAGTCAAGGGGCATTTATGGAGGTCTAGACAAAGACATGTACATGCAAACATATATATATGAGGATGGGGAAATAGATCTAAGTGTCTACATTTATAGGTTTAGTATTAAGGTGACGGAAGGACCTTGGGCCTCTACTCAAACACTCCCTCAATGCATGAATACTTTCTTTTATTAAATTGGAACTCTATGATGCTCACTCTCCCGACACAACTGCTGGAGCCAAAGTGGGTGAACAAGTAAATGTGGTGAAGAAAGCTGATGGTGCCCGGCTATCAAAAGAGATAGTGTCTGGGGTCTTAAAGGCTTGAAGGTGAACAAGCGGCCATCTAGCTCAGAAGCAACAAAGCCCACATGGAAGAAGCACACCAGCCAGTGCGATCACGAGGTGCCAAAGGGACCAGGTATATGGCATCATGCAAAAAAAAAAAAAAAGATATATGTATATATATGTGTGTGTGTGTGTGTGTGTGTGTATACATACACACATATACCATATTTAATGAAGGGGGAAGAGCAGAGTGGAGACCCAAGGCTCAAGTGTCGACCACTGGAGATCCCCTCATAGAGGGGTTTAGGAGAGAAGATGGGTCAGTCAGGGTGCGAGGTACTTCCGATGAAGAACACAGCTTTCCCCCAGATCCTGGATGCTTCCTCCCCCCAACTACCATGATCCGAATTCTACCTTGCAGGACTGGATAGGGCAGAGGCTGTACACTGGTACATATGAGGGCTGGAGGCACAGGGAGTTCAGGGTGGACGATACATTCAGGACCAGGGGTGTGAGGGGCGATGCTGGGAGAGTGGAGGGTGAGTGGGTTGGAAAGGGGGAACTGATTACAAAGGATCAATATGTGACATCCTCCCTGGGAGATGGACAGCAGAGAAGGGCGGGGGGAGACTCTGGATAGGGCAAGATATGACAAAATAACAATCTGTGGATTATCAAGGACTCATGAGGGAGGGGGGAGCGGGGAGGGAGGAGATAAAAAAAAAAAGAGGACCTGATGCAGAGGGCTTAAGTGGAGAGCAAATGCTTTGAGAGTGATTAGGGCAGGGAATGTGCGGATGTGCTTTATACAATTGATGTATGTATATGTATGGATTGTGATAAGAGTTGTATGAGCCCCTAATAAAATGTAAAAAAAGAAAAGGAAAAAAATGATTAGGGCAAAGAATGTACAGATGTGTATTATACAATTGATGTATGTATATGTATGGATTGTGATAAGAGTTGTATGAGCCCCTAATAAAATGTTTATATATATATATATATATATATATATATATATATATATATATATATATATATATATATATATAAGCATTTACAACCATACATGTCCTTCCCTCAAAACAGTGCTTTAGAGAGCAATGGTGGTTCGGTGGTAGAATTCCTACCTCCACTTTGTGACACATGGGTTCAGTTTCTGGCCAATATACCTTATGTACACTTAACCACCTCTCTTTCTGTGGAGACTTGTGAGTTCCCATGATGCTGAACAGATTTTAGTGGAGCTTCCAAACTATAAGGGACAAGGAAGAAAGACTAGGTAATCTATTTCAGAAAATAAGCCAGTGGAAATCATATGGATCAAAGATGTCTGAATTGCAGTCAGTCATGGCAATAGCACAGAACAAGACAGTATTTCATTGCATTGTGCACAGGGTCAGCAGGAATTCGAAGCTGATTCTATGACAGTTCACAATAATAAGCACTGGTCTAACTGCATCCTATATGAAATGTGCATTCCACATTTCAGTATATTGTTTTCATTTTCAGTAATCTCGACATATTTTAATTAACTTTTGATCCCTTTTTGACCTGCTGGTTATTTAGTTGTGGTTGTTTTAGTTGCCAACAAGTCTCCAATTCAGGGCAACCCATGTACAGCACAATGAAATGTCTGGTATTCCACCATCTACCTTCATGACCATTGGTTGCTGGAGTCTTGTTGTAGCCACTGTTTATTTTGAGTTCTTTCCAACTTAGAGGACTCTTTTAGAACTAGTCTTTTGATTTATGTGGTTTCCATTGGCTAATATTTGGAAGTAGATTGCCAAACCTTTTTTTCTAGTCTGTCTTAGTGTGGAAGCTCTACTGAAACCTGTCCACCATGTATACTGCTGCTGCTATTTGAAATGCCACTCACATAACTTCTAGCTTCTTAACAACAAACTGACAAATGGTAGTGGATTGCTTATTTGTGATTGTTATTTAATTTCCATATATCTGTGAATTTCCCAATATATTTTTCTGTTAACTGATTTTTCATTTCACTGTGGTTATAGAAAATACTTTGTATTGTTTATATCCTCTTAAATGTACAGGTTTGTTTTATGACCTGGCATATAATCCTTCTAGAGAATATTCTATGTGTATATTCTATAAGAAGGAACCCTGATGGTGTGGTGGTTGCATGTTGGTCTGCGAATTGCAAGGACGGCAGTTTGAAACCACCAGCAGCCCCACAGGAGAAAGACTGGGCTTTCTACTCTTGGAACAGTTACAGTCTTGGAAACCCACAGGGGGTTGTTATGAGTCAGCATTGACTCGATGGCAGTGAGTTTGAGCTTTTTGGGTCTATTGCTCGCTCTTTAGTTGGATTTATTTTGTTTTATGTCATTTTTCTCTGTTTCCTTTATTCACCACTTATCTGTCCGTTTGTTGTACTGTGTTGTGCTATAGTGTCTTGTGTGTTGCTGTGATGCTAGAAGCTATGTCACTGGCATTTCAAATGACAGCAGGATCACCCAACGTGAACAGGGTCCCGTGGAGCTTCTAGACTGAAGAACAGACTATGAAGAAGGAATTGGCTGTCTATTTCAGATGGATTAGCCCCTTGAAGCATTATCGATATCATTGTGAAACACTGTCAGATACTAAAAACCTAGTGAATAGAAGCAGAACATTGTTAGAGATAATGCCAGAAGATGAGCCTTTCAGGGTGGAAGTCAAGAAAAATATATCTGAAAAAGAACTGCCTTCTTGACAAATGGGTGCATAAGCAAATGTGGTGAAGAAAGCTGATGGTGCCCGGCTATCAAAAGAGATAGTGTCTGGGGTCTTAAAGGCTTGAAGGTGAACAAGCGGCCATCTAGCTCAGAAGCAAAAAAGCCCACATGGAAGAAGCACACCGGCCAGTGCAATCATGAGGTGCCAAGGGACCAGGTATAAGGCATCATGCAAAAAAAAAAAAAAAGATATAAGTGTGTGTATGTATGTGTATATGTATATGTATACATACCATATTAAATGAAGGGGGAAGTGCAGAGTGGAGACCCAAGGCCCAAGTGTCGGCCAATGGAAATCCCCTCATAGAGGGGTTTAGGAGAGGAAATGGGTTAATTAGGGTGCGAGGTAGTACCGATGAAGAACACAACTTTCCCTCAGATCCTGGATGCTTCCTCCCCCCAACTACCATGATCCGAATTCTACCTTGCAGGGCTGGATAGGGCAGAGGCTGTACACTGGTACATATGAGGGCTGGAGGTACAGGGAATCCAGGGTGGATGATACCTTCAGGACCAAGGGTGTGAGGGACGATGCTGGGAGAGTGGAGGGTGAGTGGGTTGAAAGGGGGGAACTGATTGCAAGGATCCACATGTGACCTCTCCCTGGGAGAGGGACAGCAGAGAAGGTGGGGAAGGGAGACTCTGGATAGGGCAAGATATGACAGAATAACGATGTATAGGTTACCAAGGGCACATGAGGGAGGGGGGAAAGGGGAGGGAGGGGAAAAAAAAAAGGAGGACCTGATGCAGGGGGCTTAAGTGGAGAGCAAATGCTTTGAGAATGATTGGGGCAGGGAATGTATGGATGTGCTTTATACAATTGATGTATGTATATGTATGGATTGTGATAAGAGTTGTATGAGTCCCTAATAAAATGTAAAAAAAGAAAAGAAGAGGGGAAAAAAAAAGAGCTGCCTTCTCAAAATAAGACCAAGTATGGCATGGATGGCATAGCATCTTCAGGAATAAAGCCGTCAGGACTTCTATTTGCTGATGGGCCATGACCCAAAATGAAGAAACAACTGTAAACATTAATTAATAATTGGAACTTGGAATATACAGAGTATGAATCTAGGAAAATTGGAAGTTGTAAACAGTGAAATGGAATGCTAAAGTGGACTGTTTACTGGCCATCTTGAATCACAAAATAGTGTGATTTACTATGTCAAAAATGACATTCAGTGATTAAGCCAACATCTTCAGTTTGAAATTAATCAAACATGCAGTCAAAATGCAGTTATACTTATTGGGGATTGCAATGCAAAAATTGGAAACAGGAAGGAATTGTAGTTGCAAAATACAGTTTTTGTGGTCACATGATAGAATTTTACAAGACCAACAACTTGTTCATCATAAATACGTTTTTCAACAGCACAAAAGGCAATTATGCATGTGAACTTCTCCAGATGGAATATACAGAACTCTGATTGACCTCATCTGTGGGAAGAGATGATGGAGAAACTCAGTACTAGCACTTAAAACCAGGACAGAGCTGACTGTGGAACAGGCAAGCTTAGGTTGACACTAAAGAGAATTGAAACAGCCTGCAAGAACTAAAATATGACCTTGAGTATGCTCCACTTGAAATTTGAGAATATCTCAAGAATTGATTTGATATATTGAACACGAATGACATAAGGCCTGATGAGCGTGGGATGACATTGAGAACATCATGAAGAAAGAAAAAGGTCATTAGAAAGATAAAGAAAGAGAGAAAGAAAAAAAGCGAATGTCAGAAGAGACTCTGAAACTTGCCCTTCATTGTAGAGTAGCAAAGACAAATGGAAGAAGCGATGAAGTCAAAGAGCTGAACAGAACAATTTCAAAGGGTAGTTCAAGAAGACAGAGTATAATACTATAATGATATGTGCAAAGACAGAGTTAGAAAACCATAAAGGATGAAAATGCTCAGCATATCTTAAACTGAAAGAACTCAAGAAAAAATTCACGCCTTGCATGGCAATATTGAAAGATTCTATGGGAAAAATGATGACACAGCAAGCATCAAAAGAAGATAGAACTCACAGTCACAGTACCAAAAATTACTAGTAGACATCCCACCAGTTCAAGGTAGCATATGAGGAAGAACCAGTGGTACTGAAGGAAGAAGTCCAAACTACAATGAAAATGTTAGCCAAAAACAAGTCTCTAGGAATAGGTGGAATACCATTTGAAACATTTTAACAAGCTGATGAAGCACTAGAAACACTTATCTAAGCAAGAAATTTGGAAGACTTCTACTTAGCCAACTGACTGGAATAGACTAATTTTTGTACCCAATCTAAAGAAAGGTGTCCCAACACAAAACACAAAGAACAATATCATTAATATCACATGCAAGCAAAATGTTGCTGAAGATCATTCAACAATGGTTGCAATGGTATGTTGAACCAGGTTGCTGCTAGAGGTTAGGCCGGAATCTGAAGTGAAGAGGAACAAGGAATGTCATTGTTGATGTCAGATGAGTCTTTCCTGAAAGCAGAGAATACCAGAGAGATGTTTACTTGTATTTCGTTGGCTGTGCAAAGGCTTTTGCCTGTGTGGACCATAACAAACTAGGGATAGCTTTGAGAAGAATGGGAACCCTAGAATACTTCATTGTGCTCATGTAGAAACTGGTTGTGTGAATAAAACAGGGGATACTGCATGGTTTCAAATCATGAAATGTGTGTCAGAATTGGATTCACTTACCATACTTATTTAATTTGTATGTCCAGCAAATAATCAGAGAGGCTGGCATATATGAAGAGTACGGTATCAGGATTGGAGAAAAGCTTACTAACAGCGTGCAATATACAGATAACATAGCTTTGCTTGCTGAAAGTGAGGAAAACTTGAAGCATTTGCCGATTAAGATCAAGAATTGCCGTTTTCAGTGTTGATTGCAACTTATTGAAATTAAAAAAACAAAGATCCTCCAAACTGGACCAATGTGTAACATGAAAAATGGAAAAAAGATTGAAGTTGTCAAGGATCTCGTCTTGCTTGGATCCACAATCAATGATCATGGAAGCAGCACTCCAGAGATCAAACAGCACATTGCTTTGGGTAAATCTGATGCACAAGAAATGCAAGGCTTTATTTACTTTGAGGACTCAGGTATGCCTGACTCAACCCATGGTATCTTCAGTTGCTTATTATGCGTATGAAAGTTGGGCATTTAATAAGGAAAACTGAAGGAGAATCGATGCAATTGAATTACTGTGCTGGCAAAGAATATTGAAAGTGTCAAAAGGACAAACAAATCTGTCTTGAATGTTGGTTTCTTAGTCTGTCTACCTCCATTGTTCTGTTGTCGGCTAATGTATTATTATATTACTCTAAATAAAAGTCCCAAGATACAATGAACACATCTTATACTGTGTCTTTACCTAGTTAAGGGTTAAGTTAGCCAATGTGCAGTTATAATGTCTTGAAGGAGTACAGCATTTTACCCATGCTATTCGGTTTGTTCATGTGCATTCAGAATACCTTCTGACATCATTTGCCTTCAGCTTTGTATTTCTGGAAGGTAGTGCTTCTGCTAACAACAAACTCCATTAAAAATTCATTTAGCTTCATGTTGGAACTGTAATTCCCTGAGTATAAGATTTTTAGTTATCTTGAAAACATTTAATATGCTATTCCACTAACTTTTGCTGAGAAGTCAGCTTTTAATCTTACTGGGTTTTCCTTGTGAGATAATTTTTATGTCTTAACACTTTCAAGATTTTCTTCCTTCCTTTATGCTCAACACTTTTACTTTGCTTTTGTTTGTTGAGCTCTACCTTCAAACTACCTGGAGTTTATTGTGCTTCCTGGATATGCAGGCTACTGGTTTCCAGTAAGTTTGGGAGTTTTCAGCCATTATTTCTTCAGATTTTTTCTGGTATTTTATTTCCTCTCCTCTTCATTATGATAAATTCGTGTGCTTAATTGGTGTTCCACATTTCTCTGAGACTCTGTCTACTTTTCTTCATTCTTGTTTATGGATTACATAATTTCTGTTATATAACCCGGAGTCCCTTGAGCTCCGCTAGTGGAGCTTGCACTTCTGATTTCTACCCCAGAATTTCTATTTGATTATTTTTATGATATCTTTATTGATAATCTCTGTGCATTGTTATAATATTTTCATCTACTCCCTTACTCATGGTTTGCTTTTAGTTATTTTAGCCTATTTATAATGACTTTTAAGGCTTTTCTTTTAAATTCGTAGCTGGTTACTTTCACAGTCATGGCACTGCCTGCTTTTATTTTTCTTTCTGTAACATATGGTCATTCTTTTCATGCTTCATAATTTTTTGTTGGAAACTGGACATCCTAGGTAATATAAGAGTTATGGTCGGGTACATAAGCAAATGTGGTGAAGATGGTGCCCACCTATCAAAAGGTATAGCGTCTGGGGTCTTAAAGGCTTGAAGGTAAACAAGCGGCCATCTAGCTCAGAAGCAACAAAGCCCACATGGAAGAAGCACACGAGCCTGTGCAATCACGAGGTGTTGAAGGGATCAGGTTATCAGGCATCATCAGAACAAAAAATCATATCATAGTGAATGGTGGGGGGGTGCGGAGTGGAGACCCAAAGCCCATTTGTTGGCCACTGGACATTCCCTTACTGAAGGGTCTCGGGGAAGAGACAGCCAGTAAGGGTGCGATGTAGCAATGATGAAACATACAACTTCTAGTTCCTAAATGTTCTTCTCCGCCACCCCCCCCCCTCACTATCATGATCCCAATTCTACCTTACAAATTTGGCTAGACCAGAGGATGTACACTGGTACATATAAGAACTAGAAACAGGGAATCCAGGACGGATGATCCCTTCAGGACCAGTGGTGTGAGTGACGATACTGGAAGGGTGGAGGGAGGTTGGGTTGGAGAGGGGGAACCGATTACAAGGATCTACATATAACCTCCTCCCTGGGGGATGGACTACAGAAAAGTGGGTGAAGGGAGATTTTGAACAATGTAAGATAAGACAAAATAATAATTTGTAAAGTATCAAGGGTTCATGGTGGTAGATAGTGGGGAAGGAGGGTAAAAACTGAGGAGGAGCTGATGCCAGGGGCTTGGGTGGAGAGCAAATGTTTTGAGAATGATGAAGGTAATGAATGTACAAATGTGCTTTACACAATTGATGTATGTAAGGATTGTGATAAGAGTTGTATGAGCCCCTAATAAAACGGTTTTAAAAAAATGAAGAAACACACACATAAAGATAATAAAACTTCCAATTACTTAAAAAAAAGAGTCATAGTCAATTAATATGGCCCTCCTACCCCTTGTTTCCTTTTATATTAGGGCTCTGCACTTTACGCACCTGTGGCAATGGTCCCATTGTGGAGGATGGTGCTGATGGACAGAAGTGGGTGGGATTGAGACCTGAACTTGGTGGAGGAGGTGAACTGAGCAAATCCATACCCACACCCATGGTTTCCTTGGGGGCATTAAAAAAAATCTTTTTATTCTGGGCTCTTTATAGCTCTTACCACAATCCATACATCCATCCATTATGTCAAGCACATTTGTACATGTTGCCATCATCCTTTTCAAAATGTTTTCTATGTGCTTGCACCATGGGTGTCATCAGTTCATTTCTCCTATACCACCCTCCCTCCCTCATGATAATTTATAAATTATTGCTTTTTCATGTCTTAACACTGACTGCTGTCTCCCTTCACTCACTTTCTGTTGTCTGACCCCCTGGGAAGGGGTTATATATTGATCATTGTGATTGGTTCCCTTTGGGGCATTTTTGATGTTACCTTGGTAAAGGGTATGGCTGAAAACACCATTTTTGGTGGGGCATAAAATGCTTGTAACACACATCATTTCAACTGGAAAGCTAGACCTCTATTTTCCTAACCGAACTTTGGTAGAAGCAAGAAGACCGCTGTGGCTTTGGTACATTTTTAGATTTCGATCTGCCCCTTAGATTTGACTCACCTCTGCCCGACCCTCAGATTTTTGAGTGAACAACAACCACCACCACATGAGACATTTCCTCGAAGTTACTTAACTTTCCATGGTACGTTGCAGGGAACTACAGAACCCAGGGACACGAGGGAATATACTTAAAGGAGGAGGAGTGGGGGGAAATGGGGCAAAGTAATATCTATAAGAGTTTGACTTTTGAAACATCTTCAATCTTCAACTCCTTGGAACTAGTCTGGTATTAATTATTACAAAATAAATTATTGCAATATAGTATAACATATTAAAGAAGTCTTGTTCCATCACCGCCACCACCACCTACACACACATAGGCCTAACAACCCGCCCAGCTTTTCTATTCATGTTAATCCACTACCTTCCTGGGTTGGAGTAGAACTGCCCCCTAGGGTTTCCAAGGCTATAAATCTTTACAGAAGTAGACAGCTACATCTTTATCCTGCTGAGCAACTGGTAGGCTGAAACCTTTAAGCTAATAGTCATGTGCTTAACTGACTTACCACCAACATTCCTTACCTAGCTATTAAAAAGACCAAAACTCAACCTCACTGCTATTGAGTCCAACCATTAGTGAGCCTCTATAGCAGTGGTTTTCAGCCTTCCCAATGCTGCAACCCTTTAATACAGTTCCTCATGTGTGGTGACCCTCCCCCCAACCATAAAATTATTTTCATTGCTACTTCATCACTGTAATTTTGCTACTGTTATGAATCGGGTGACCCCTGTGAAAGGGTTGTTTGGCCCCCAAAGGGGTCTTGACCCACAGGTTGAGGACCGCTGCTTTCTAGGGTTTCTGAGATTATAATGTCATCTTTCTCCCACAGCTGTTGGGTTTGAACTACAAGCTTTGCTGTTAACGGGCCAGTGCCTAACCAACAGTAGTAACCATGGCCATTTACAGCTCAAGTGTTTGCAGCAATACCCTGGAGCATAAATTGCTCTACAGCCTAATCCAATCAAATTCACATTCATTTGAAGGACGTTTCAAGATAGGTGTTTTCAGCAGTTTCTTTCTCCTGCAAACGAGCCAGCTTAAAATTTAGCTTGCTATCCTCACCGGAAGGTGAGGATTTAATAAATCTTTCAATTTACTTTCACCACAACTGTACAGGATCTCTTGCAAGTGAAATCAGTTTCTTTTAGAAAGAAATTAGGAGCTCTTTTGTGACCCCCTCTCCCCATTATAAGGAGCCCAGGTGGCGTAATGGTAAGCATTTGAGGCTGTCGTCCTGGCAATTCGAAACCACGAACTACTCTGCTGCAGAATGGCAGGGCTTTCTACTCCCATTAACAATTACCATCTCGGAAACTCAAAAGGGCAGTTCTACCCTGCCCTATAGGGTCACTATGAGTTGGCACAGACTCAAAAAGAGTGAGTTTCTCTCCATCTGGTTTCCTTTCAGACAAAATCTCTGAGCCCCAGGGCTCTGGAGCTTGGGGTTGGAGCATTGGCAGTTTTCTCTGAGTGACATCCAGTGGAGAAGCTGAGCACTGTGGAGGAGGAACCAGCGTGGGTCCTCTACTCCTGGCATGGAACCATCACCTTGTGAGTCTTGACGTAAGACTCAGTGTTTCCCAGAGTGGGCGATACTGCCTCCTGGGTGGGTGCTGGCATGATCTACTGGGGCTACAGAAGCAGATACCTACACTTCTATCCTGGATTGCGGCCGACAGTACAAAAGCTTTTCATTGCCAGGGCATCACTGCGTTTGTCTTTTTCCTGAAAAGGGAGAGTAGGCCAAATAAGTTTGGGAATTTATAGATTATGATACCAGTATTCACAGCGCTGCATGCCTGAAATAGAGTCTCTGTTCCATGCATGAGGACCAGGTGGGAGAAGGGAGCACCCACTTTCAACCACACTGACCTAGAAAGTGGACCCATGTAGCAGGTAGCTGTGGGCAAGATGAGAAATGACCATATCTCACTAATGACTGGGAGCTGAGTGCAGTTTCACCTCCCTGAATTAGGAGAGAAGAGGACAAGAGCACTCTTGATTTAATACCATAGACTTGCTTTTCTTAATGAGTTTTTATAGATTTTCTTAGATAGATGTTTCTTTATTTTCCCTTTTGTCTTTGCACTATTTTCAGAGGTTTTAAATGGTTGATTTAATTTTTTTTCCCTCCTGGTGTGTCTTTGGAGCTCCTCATGCTATACTTATAGAGGACAATTGCCTCTGGACAAAAACTTAACTTTGTAACAATAATTATGACCTTACTCTTGTCTAGGACTATTACTTTTTCTGGTAAATATACACCTTTCTGGAACCGATGCAAGAAGAAACAAAAATATGAATAGTTCTGTGTGTAATTGAAAACAAATTAAAACTTCTTAATCTTGGCATTCTAAAGGGTGTACATTTGTGTCTCATTATGGTTGGAATTTGTTTGCCTAATAACTAGTGGAATTGAGCATCTTTTCATGTGTTGGTTAACTATTTCTATATTGTCTTTTGTGAAATATACCCTCAAATCTTTTGTCTATTTTTAAATTGAATTGTACGAGTTCTTGGTATGTTTTACATACAAATTCTCTGTCCAATAGATGAGGGGCTTTAAAAAGCTCAGAGGGATAACCAGGCACCTACAGACACCTGATTTTTGATAAAGAATTAAAACACATTAAGTAGGAAAGAGAAAACCTTTTCATCGCTTCTTGGCCTTTTGGCTAAGATCAAGTGTGGAGAGAACCTTTCTACCAGTCAATGGCTTACCTTCATTTTTTTAATGTTGCCTTTTATAGAGGAGAAGTTAATAATTTTGATGAAGTTTATCTTATCATTTTGTTTTAAGTGCTTTCTGGGTCTTGTCTTAGAAATTGTTACTCTACCTGATATCACAAACAAGTCTTTCAGTTTCTTACAGATATTACAACTCATAATTCAATTAGATCAAGCTTAATTGTACAATTGCTGCTACCATTAGTTTCAAAACATTTTTTTCTCTTCTTGAGCTCTTTGATATCAGCTTCCTTGTATCCCCTCCCTCCCCTCCCCTACTCCTCAGGAACCCTTATTATATATGTGTATATATATATATATATTTATATATATATATATTCTTTTTGCTGTACCTTATACCATCCCATGTATCCATTCACCTACAATCCTGTTTATTTGTTCCATGTGGAGTTATACAGTCAACATTGCTAACAGTTCCCCCTTCCCTCCCTTCCATGCTCTCTTCCTGTACTCTCAGGGAATCATTACTCCCATTACTGTTTCTGAAGGGTTTATCTAACTTGGATTTCATGGATCAGTGATCTTAATTATACAATGAATGTATGCAGGTCTAACAAGATTAATTAATGAGGTAAAACTAAGACCGTAACAGTATGGGGAGGGCTCTTTGTGCAGATCTGGCTCCTGATGTTGGAGACTAGAACTACCCCATAGGATTTTCCTGGCTGTGATCTATATAGAAACTGATCTTCAGAGCTCTGGTGCAGTGTTGAATAGATTTAAAATGCCAACCTTTAGGTAAGGAGAACTTGAAGTACTTTTAGAAGATGATGAAGAATTTCAGCTGTCAATAAGGATTTTTAACTTAATGTTAAAAAAATACAACTTGACCAATAGGTGACATCATTAAAAACTGAAAATATGGAAGTTGTCCAGGATTTCGTCTTTCTTGGATGCACAATCAATACTCACAAAAGCAGGTCAAGAGATCATATGAAACAATGAATTGGGTAAATCTGCGGAAAACCTCTTGTAAGTGTTCAAGAATAAGGGATTTACTTTGAAGACTAAGGTGTACCTTGTATGTAAGTTGAACATTAAATAAGGAAGACCATCGATACATTTGAATCATGGTTCTGGTGAAGAATATTGAAAGTTCCAAGAACTATAAAAAAAAAATCTGCCTTGGAAGAAGTACAACCAGAATGCTCCTTAGAAATGAGGATGGTGAGACACTCTCATATGTTTGGGACATGTTCCAGTCTGGGAGGCCCACAGGGAATCGCTGTGAGTCAGCACAGTCTTGATGGCAGTGAATCTGAGAGTTAATCATGGAAGAACAGTCTCTGGAAAAGGACACTGCTTGGCGGAGTATAATGGCAGCAAAAGAGGAAAGGAAGAGCCTTCGTGAGATTGATTAACACATTGCTTTGAACATGGGCACAAACATAACTGTCTTGATGTGACTGGGCAACTTTTCTTTTGTTGTGCACAGGGTTGCTGAGTCAGAAGGACTTGATGGCACCTAACAACAACAGTAATATAATTAATGGTTTTCAGAATTAAGTAGATCAAATATGTGAAATTTTCAAATCCAGTACTAGAACATAACTGAATCTATAGTATATTTTGTTTTATACTTAATACTAAAACCCTTACAAAATTATGTGAATTGAAATATACTATTTTGAGTGGTATCAGATTATCAATGAGACAATTTACATAAATAAAATTATTTCTAAAAAACATAGTAAGGGGAGGAAATATTAAAGAACTAGGGGATATTTATGTATTTCATCAGTGTGATACTGCAGCCTGGATATTATCATCCCTTCAGTGTGGCCCTTCTGTGAGGCACTGTCCAATTATCTTACAGGTAGGTTTTGGGTCTCCACTTTGTCTCTGCTCCTTCATGTCATACTTGGTCCCATCGACACCTCATGATCACACAGGCTGGGTGTGCTTCTTCCATGTGTGTTTTATTGCTTCCCAGTTAGATAGCTGCTTGTTTAACTTCAAGCTTGTTTAACTTTAAGACCCCAGATGCTATATCTTTTTAATAGCCAGGCACCATCAGCTTGCTTCACATTTGCTTATGCACCCATTTTATCTTCAGCAGTCATGTCAGGAAGGTGAGTATCATACATAGACACATTATTAGAACAAACTGTACTTGTATAGGTAAGATTTAAGTAGAGGTCCAAAATCCATCTGCTTCCTTATTGTATTTAATTATATATATATATATATAATTTTTACTTTCTTGTTCTAATTTTTTTTTCTTTCTTCCTGATCCATTATCATGTTTACCCATCGTTCACCTCCCAGTAATTCCTCTCAGATACATTTCAATTGTTCAAACATGACCAGGAACACTATACTCTCCTTATTGTCAATTATAAAATCCCTTGCTATTCCCTGTCCCTGTCGTTATTGACTCACCGCTCCCCTTTCCACCCCACCTTACCCTGCCTTCTCACCCATTCCCTCTTCTGGAACTATTGGTCCCATTGCTGTCTCCTTGAGATTGCTTATCCTGCCTATCTTCTATAGACAGACACCAAAAGTAAAAGAAAAAAAGAGATAAATAGTTCCAAGTCTAACTGTTGTCCTGACCCAGAGTAGGTGAGTGTCTCTGTTAAATAGTGAGCAGGCCCTGTCAGAATCCATCAGTCCAACCCCCTTTTCTTTCAGGGTTCCATGTCCCATTCCTTATCACTTACACCCTTCCAGTTCTCAGCACTCATGTCCAAAGGGCACACCTTCTATAAGACCCCCCTGCTCTTCCTGCAGTCAGGGATGGAGCTGTCTAGTGCCTCCCCACCCCACCCTATTACATCTTTAGACTTTCAGTGTTGCCCCCTGGCAAATGAGGCCTTCTAGACACACTATTCTGTTCTGTTGAACCATTTTTTCTATATTTACACCAAAACCAAGTCATATTGCTTATTATAAACCACAACGTAAAGCAGTTGCTTAGGTAGTCCAATTTTGTTCATCAAATTTGGTTTAGCTATTTTTTATATAAATGTTAGAATCCAGCTTGTAAGTTTAAGCCTACAGAGATTTTGATTATGGTTGTGTTGAATTTATAGATCAATTTAAAGCTATTTGCCAACTTAACTTTTCAGTATTCCAATCTATGAATATGGTATGTTTCTCTCCTAAAAGCACATAATTTTCAGTAAAAAAAGTCTTGCGTGTGCCTTTTAAGAGAAGCTCCTAATTGTTGTTGTTTATCATAGCCTGATGTATCTCTTATGTGTTACATATTTTTTACTCAGGTAATTGGTGTTCGGATTTCACTTGATTTGCTATTTGTACATTGACCTTGTGTCCTATGATAAGCCCATACTATCCTTTCTTTTCTGTCTGTCTGGCATAATCCTCTCTTCCTCAGGCCCCGCCCCACTGTCTGCCCACCTAGCAGTTTCATTTTCCCTGACTGAAGGGCGGGCAGTCCTTCCTTGGGCCTGCCCTTCTGCCCTGTTTTGATGCTTTCCTAGCTCTGCTTCTTCTTGCCTTCACTGATGTACTGCTGATCACGTAGGAGAAAAAAGCAAACAAAAATAATTAAATGGAAAAAGGGGAGGGCTCTTTTTAAAATTTCCTCTTCAATTTATTTTATAAATATGAAACTTTCTTCTTGCTTCACTCTTGGTAACTTTTATATTTTAAAGAATTTGTCTTTTTCATCTAGATCCTCACATTTGTTAACAAAGTTATTAATAATATTTCTTATGAACCTTATAATGTCTGTAGGACTTAAAATTCTTGATATGTATAATTTTTATATTTTCTGTTTTTTTATTAATCTAGCTAACAGATTATCGGTTTTGTTAATTTTTTTCATAACATCACTTTTGCCTTCATTAATTTTCTCTGTTGTGTCTGTTAGGGAACCGATAGCACAGAGTAGAACAACCCCATAGGGTTTCCCAGGCTGTAAATTTTTATAGAAACAGAGTATCTTTCTGCCTTAGAGGGCCTGCTGTGTTTGAACCACTGACTTCTTGATTAGCAGCTGAACACTTAGCCCCTGTTTTCATTATAATGTGCTTTATTATTTTCCTGTTCGCATTTTAACTTTCTCATTATCTAACTTATTTTGGTTGAATGTTAGATAAGTGATTTTTAAGACTTTTCTGCCACCCTCCCCCAACTATAAACAGGTTACACATTAGACTACTAAGTACAAGGACAGCAGTTCAAGCCTGCTAACTACTCCAAGGGAGGAAGATGAGGCTGTCTGCTTCTTTAAAGATTTACAGCCTGAGAATCCTAAGAAGCCATTCTGCTGTGTCCTATAGTTTTACAATGAGTCGGAATTTAATATAAGCAGTTAGCCAAATGTTTTGCTAAGGGTTATTTGCAATGGAGCTATTCTGCTCTGTCCTGTCCGGTGAACACAAGTGAGATCAACTCAAAGGCAGTGGGTTTAGTTACCACTGACACACTTAAAAAAAGAGGTAACAATTTCACTTGGAAATTAAGAGGTTTTATATAGATACATTTTTGTTCCTTTTGCTGACAGTTAATGATCTAGGTAACTTTCTAATCTATATCAAGGCAAACAATAGGAAAAAAATTATCAACAGTAAGTGCCTTTTTTTTCCTTTTTTAAATCATTTTATTGGGGACTCATACCATTCTTACCACTATCCATACATACATCCATTGTGTCAAGTGCATATGTACATTTGTTGCCAAAATCATTCTCAAAACATTTACTTTTCACTTAAGCCCTTAATATCAGCTGCTCGTTTTCCCCCTCCTTCCCCCTCCCTCATGAACACTTCATAATTCAGAAATTATTATTATTTTGTCATATGTTACTCTGTTCGATGTCTCTCCCTGCCCTCTTCTCTGCTGTCCATCCCCTAGGGAGGAGGCTATATGTAGATTCTTGTAATCAGTTTCCCCTTTCTACTCCACATTCCCTCCACCCTCCAGGTATTGCCACTCTCACCACTGGCCCTGGAGGAGTCATCTGCTCTGGATTCCGTGTGTTTCCAGTTGCTATCTGTACCAATGTACATCCTCTGGTCTAGTCAGATTTGTGAGGTAGAATTGGGATCATGATAGTAGAGGGGCAGGGAGAGGAAGTATTTAAGAACTAGAGGAAAGTTATATGTTTCATCGTTGCTACTCTGCACCCTGACTAGCTCATCTCCTCCCCACAACCCTTCAGTAAGGGGGTGTCCGGTTGGCTACCGATGGGCTTTGAGTCTCCATTCTACACTTACACATTTACAATGATAGGATTTTTTGTTCCTTGATGCTTGATACCTGGTCCCTTAGACAACTCGTGATCACACAGGCTGGTGTGTTTCTTCCATGTGGGCTTTGTTGCTTCTGAACTACATGACCACTTGTTTATCTTCGAGCCTCCAAGACCCCAGATGCTATATCTTTTGATAGCCGGCCACCATTAGCTTTCTTCACGACATTTGCTTATGCACAAATTTGTCTTCAGTGATCGTATCAGGAAGGTGGGCACCCACTGATACGATTTTTAGTTCTTTGATGTCTGATAACTGGTCCCTTCTACACCTCATGGTCAGACAAGCCGGTGTGCTTCTTCCATGTGAGTTTTTATTCTCAGCTAGATGGCTGCTTGTTTATCTTCAAGCCTTTAAGACCCCAGGTGCTATATTTTTGATAGCCGGGAACCATCAGCTTTCTTCACCACATTTGCCTATGCACACATTTTTATTCAGCAATCATGTCGGCAAGATGTGCATCCTGGCATGCCAATTTAGTAGAACAACGTGTTCTTGCATTGAGTAAGTGCTTTAGTGGAGGCCCAATACCCATCCGCTGCCTTAATACTAAACCTATAAATATATGCACATAGATCTGTTTCCCCACACTGTTATATAAATATATTTACATATGTACATTCCAGTCTTTAGACCCCTGTAAATATCCTTTGTCACCTAGTTCTTTCCTCTGTTTACTTTTACTTTCCTCTTGTTCCACTATCATGCTCAGCCTTCATTTGGGTTTCAGTAATTTCTCTATGTTTCCTTGCCCTTACTGAATACCAGGCCTCTCACACCCTCCTTGCCACTGATTTTGGGTCACTTGTGCCTGGGTTGGTCAGCACCACCTCCTTACCCCCTCCTTACCCTCTCCTCTGTCCCCCCTGGAACCATTGGCCCCATTGTTTTCTCCTCCAGACTATTCATCCAGTCTATCTTATCTAGATAGATCTGTAGAGTTAATAATATGCACCAAAAATCAAGCCATAGCAAGCGATCACAACAAAAAGGAAACCAATTACCCATAGAAGAATAAATTAATTTTTAAAAAACCAGTAAATAGATCAAGGTCTGAAGTTTGATCTCTAGGCATGTCCTTCCGTCAGGTCCCATGGGGTACCGTGCTTTGGCCCAGTCTGCCCTTTGTATTCCCTCAGGGGCTCCCTGCTCTGCTCCCACGGATGCTCTGCCACACACTTTTAGTGGTTTGCCTCAGTGTCACAGGGTCAGTCTGGTCCAGTCCCGACACTAAGTCTCCAGTATTGTCCCCCTTAGGGTCCTGGGCCAACAAGGATGGCGTGTCTTGTAGTGGGATCAGACATATTGTCCACTCTGTCCATTGGCTGTTCAGAGCGGGGATATCGTCCTCCAGGCCTAATGGGCCAGGATGTGCTCCAGTCTCTCTTCCTCCCTCTTTCATTTGTTCCCATTTCCTCTAATCAGACATGCCCCTCTCCCCTAGCTGCAGCTTCAGTGCTGTCTTCTCAAGTAAATTCTGAGGTGAGGGGTATTTGTCCACGTAGCTGGTATGGGGGCCAAGCCCTCAGGCCCCTCCACTGGCTCCCCACACCTTGCCGGCATGCTGCATTGGTCTGGAAAAGTGCCTTTTTTTACCCTTCCTACTTTTAAGGTAGTGTATATATGAGGGATACCCCCAAAACAGGATTTTTTTCCCCAAGCTTTGTATTTAATTTTTTTTAACAAAACTTGATACTTTCAAGGTACTCTTCATTACACTTTAATATACCTTTGTCAAACCTGCGATTCCATTCTTGGAAACATTTTCAAACTCATCAAACAGATGAAAGGACTGATTTGACGACATAGAAGAGGTGAAGAAAAAAAAATGAGGGAGGTGCTGTCAGCCATCCAAACAGATAAGTTTGGAGAAAATTTTAATAAAGGACAAATGAGTTTGAAAACTGTTTCCAAGGATGGAATTGCAGATATGACAAATGTATTAAGTGAAATAGAGTATTTTGAAGGTTGTTTTATAAAAAAATTCAAATACATCGCTTTGGAAAAAAATTCTGGGTTTTTTTTAATCCCCTTATATGTCTTTTTGCTTCCTACTTTCATTTTAGAGGGGTAGACATATTTGCCACTGTAACTAGTATGCTTTCTGAATTATTAAATAGAAAAAGATTTTGAGTATAACATGTAACGGAACACTGGATATTTCAAAGACAGTAGTCTTGCTTGTGCTTGTTCTCCTTATTTATCTGGGTGGTTTGAATATGAGGTTCATTATAGATTTGCTTGATTATCTTGGATGTGCTATATAGTGGGATTTTATAGTAGTATACATAGTATAAAACAATGCTTTTTAGCATCTTTACTGTGAATCATAAACATATGTTATGCTATATAACTCAGTGCCCAGCTACAGTTTCGTGAAATAATAAACTCAAATGCAAAACACTAATGCAGTAATTATTTTTTTTTAATTCTACTACCCACCAATGGGTTGCAATCTGCAGTGGAAAATAGTAATCTAAAACAGAATTTTTGGCATTATGAGTTAATTTAGTATTAGAAATAAGGTAATTATTTGAAAGTAGATGGGAAAGACCTAGCAGGTTTTTGTGAGCTTTAAAAGTTGGCTAATTCTTCAAAGATGAAATGTCTCACATTTCTGGAGTTGTCTTTGATTTTTTTTCTTTGTAGAAGGCTTATGCAGTGAATTTTACATTGGTGAAAATTCTTTAGTAGGAGATTATCATTCTAATAAATTGGAAGACAATTTAAATATGTTTAAGAAACTCATCTTTCAGTCATGGGTAAACTGATTATTTTGCAAAGCACACTTAAAGATAATTGCTTATTGTACAAGTTCTATTATAAGTTTCATAGTATTCATGCAAAACATTTTATATTCTGAGGAATTAGTAGTATTGCCTAATAATACTTTTTTGTAAATCTTTACCCCTGAAATTATTGAAGAGATGAATACAAATTGTTATTCCAAGATATTAAATAAAATAATATTTTTAAATTGTGATAAAACTTACATGAAGTAATTTAAAGACTTAAGGCACTTGAAATTATTGAATATGATACTAGCTACTGATTTGAGTTTTTCAAAATATACTAATAGGTGTATTGGTGGGGTTTTCTCATTTGAATGGAGCTCACTAGGATTTCTCTTTTAAATGGAGCTGTGCTAAGGGGCCCTGGAGTCAGTTCTGACTCATTGTTAGACACCCACAAATACAAAACAATTCAAAAGGATTTTAATGGTGAAAACTGCACCACTGTATGGTTTTCTGGCTTATTTTAAAGGTTGCATGTCTTTAACCTAGAAGCAAGCCAACCAATGGTAGACGACAATAGCTCCCTTTTTTCTCTCTCTTATATCCTCTTACAACTTGTCTGCTCCACCCTGGCTGTTTTAACTTAGCCAGCCACAGAACGCCTAGGTAGTATCGTGGCTACTTATGTATTGGATTGTGGCTGCTAACCACAAGGTCAGTAGTCCAAAACCACCTGCTTCTCCCTGGGAGAAAGATGGGGCTTTATACTCCAGTGAAGAGTGAGAGTCTGAACTCACAGGGGCAGTTCTGCACCATCCTATCGTCTCCTTGTCAGTAGGAATATCCTCATTGGCGGTGAGTTTGATTTTCTGGTTTTGGCCAAGAAACTCAGCAGAAAGAATGTGCTTGCTGATTCTATTTGTATGTTTGTTTGTTTTTTATTTCATTTTGTAAGCACTCTTAAATTTTCTGACTCCAGAGACAATAGAGAAAATGCAAATGACAATATTTTTGATTGATTGTCTGATAGTATGATCTTTTTGTTTTTGTCTTGTTTTCCTAATCTGCAACAACAGGAAATCACTTCTAACATTCAGAATTTACTGCAAAGGATTCTTGTGAAGTAACAAGAACAACAAAAAATGTATGATTAAGTATCTAAAGGGTTAAATAGAAAAATATTTTTCTTTGCACACACATAAAAAATAATTGACTATAAGAAACTTTCTATGTTAGCTCAGAGCAAAAATCATTTGGCATGTTAACTCCTTTCTAAGTATTTCTAATGTTTGGAAAATTCAGATGTAAGCTATCCCACCCAGGCATTCAGTAAGGAAGGGATACAACTCTTTTGAATTTGAAATTCAAATCCTTAGGCCAAGAAATGACTTACTCAATAGAGGAACTATGAAAAATAATAATTTCATTCTGGGGAAGACCCAAGAGGTAGGTGCCCAAAAAATGAAACTTCTTTTTTCATGTGTATAAATACTCTGGAACCTAATACTTGTCGATCCCACTGACTCCTCGCCTGTGGTATAGGAAAAAACATCTTTCCCGTGATAAAACAGACATGTCATTCTCATAATCAATATCCAATTTAATCCACTTAAACCTACCATCAAGGTAGATTCTTAATGATAAAACTGCGACTTGTTATCATTGAATATTAAAAATAGCTGTGTTGTAATAGTTCAGTACTTAAACTTTCGTTTATATCTGGCACCAGTTTTGAATTTCCCTCATTTGGCAGCATGTTTTTTATTGCATAATGTTTGTTTTTCAAATTTAAAAAAAAAATAAAGCAAGTGTTCATCAAGTCCTTATAAACCCTCTGCTAGATGTAAAAGAAGTAAAGGGGAAAGCTTACTCTGTGAAATAAGAGGAACGATCGTTGCATCTGAGGATCCTAGATTCTTTTGGTGGGTAGTTGTGGGAGATAAAAGGCAGCAGGTGGACATCTGACCTCTTCAATTTTCACAAAACTCAAACCAAACCTGTGACTATTGAGCCAGTTCCAACTCATAGGACCGTATGATGTGGGGTTTCTGGGACTGTAAGTCTTTATGGGAGCAGACAGCCTCGTCTTTCTTGTTCCTGCCACAGCACTCTCCACTTGGTCTGACAGGTTCAATGACATGTTGAAATGGCCATGTTGAAATGGCCATGGATCATACTCAGCAGTTAGAGAGTTTATTCGTCAAGTAACAGGTTGCAATTCAGGATAAGAAATTACTCAGGCTACAGTTATTTGATCAGAACAACCTTTTCTCTGCCATGTTCACAAGCCTCTCGCTGGTGCTCAGCCCCTCGGCCTTTTTCCATCCTCTACCCTATGAGTTGCATATGATTTGATAGCAGTAAATATGGTTGTGGTTTGTTTTTAGCTGTGTTCAAGCAAGTGTTACAAAGCTCTTCAGCTCTACCAGTTAGGTGCCTGGGTGACACCACTTCAGCAAGCTTTGGACTGAAGGCTTTTAGTCAGCTCTTTCTCCCCGTGAGTCAGCACACCCACTGAAATGACTTAACCTTCTGAGCCAGGAAACCCATTGTACCATTGGGTGCCTGTCTCCTTGTTGGACTGCTATTGCTTCTTGCCATATTGCACCATTTATCAGTGGTGCATTTTTTTTCATCTTAGCAAGATGGCTTCTGAGTTCACTTGGGACGTAAATTGGGTGAGGTAGGCAGTGACTATGGGACCAGGCAGTAAGAGTAGGAACAATGTCAGCGCTGTGGTCTAGATGAGGGATAATAAGAATTAATAATGGAGGAAGGGTCCAGTGTAAATCTCACATTTCTGGTCCTAAGATGTGGTCAGTTGGGTAAATATCCTCTTTATTGTTGTTGTTGAGAATATACAAAGCTAAACAAGCAAACACTAATTCAGCAGTGCCTACGTGTTCCATTTAGTGACCCTGGCTTGTTCTTCCAGTTGTGGTTATAGTCTTCAAGTTTTCCAGCCGATTCTTACCCTCCTTTCCTGACTCCTATCCAATATCTAAGTTGCTGTTGTCAGTTTAATCCTATCATTAGATCTTAAAAGCTCAAGATGGGTGAATTTCACATTTTATTTCTGAGAAAGGTTTTATATATGTGAATACTTTTTAGAAAATAAGTATATGGTTAACTTTTTCAGTAGACGGTAATTTGAGTTTTTCTTTTATTTATTTATAGATGCCACTTCAAATGAACAACAAGAGCTCTTCTGTCAGAAGCTGCAGCAGTGTTGCATACTGTTTGATTTCATGGACTCTGTTTCAGACTTGAAGAGCAAAGAAATCAAAAGAGCAACTCTGAATGAACTGGTTGAGTATGTTTCAACTAATCGTGGTGTAATTGTTGAATCAGCGTATTCTGATATAGTAAAAATGGTAAGCCTCTGGACTTATGTTCCTCAGATTTAGATAAATTCAAGTAGGATCTGAGGTGTAGTTAGGCATGAATGAGACTGATTTTTAATAAATATACAGTGATTAATGTTCTTAAAAGAATATTTTTCAAGGTAATCCATTAGGAAGATTCTCTACCCAATCTAATGTTGCCATCATTGCCTATAATAAATTGTCCGGGAATTCAGTAGCCATAATGGCTGGTGCCTGCACTATTGAACAGTACAGTTAAGAGTTTAGGAAAACGTTGTAGGCTCATGGTTGTACAGGTTGAAAATTAGTGTAAGGGGATAAACAGTTATGGGGAGAAAACTTCTGGAGGATAAGAAGACGACCAGAGAAAAACTGGTGATTTCCACACTTAAAAGGGGAGCTGGCTTGGCATTGTTTATTTAGAGCATTTCAGTATCAGTATTTTTAGATTCTATAACACTTTGAATTGAAATTCAAGACCTTGAAGTAATTAAAAGGTAAAAATAAATGTTTGAAATATCAGATATGAAAAATGCATTACTGACAACTTATTGAAGTAATGTTTAGGATACTACTTAATAGTAATCCAATCTTATTCTCCATCAAACAGTAGAAATTTGTTTAGGATTTGTAATTTTTGTATTTTGTTACATATTAACAAAATAAAACAAATTTAGTTGAAACTGTTGTAGGTTGCTGAGTACATAATTTAAGCCTAAAGTAAAGAAACTTATTTAGCAATTAAGTTGCCTTCATTTTCCTCCCTTGACCAATATATGAGAGGGCTTCAAAAAGTTTGTTGAAAAATCTCCATTACCTTCTGATTCCATTCTTGGACAAACTTTTTGAAAGTACTTTGTAAATTTTGGAGGAAGAACAAAATGTAAAAGAAAGGTAAGCTTGACCATAACATACTACTTGGTTTTTCTTTCATGTTGTACTAAATAGACTGGTAAAAAGCTGAGGGCCAAAGGAATTTTTTTTAATTTAAATAAAACTTTTAATTTTTAGAAAAGATTAGTTATAGAGAAAACATTAGTCAGCATGAACTTGGCTTCCTAAACTCATACAATAGCAAAAGGGAAATGATAGTTGGAGAATAAGATTATTGAATACCAAGATACTTCCCCTTTTATTTCTCATTTTAGCATTAAAAAAAATGCTCAGGGGGAAAACAGTATTTCTCCTGTTACTGATTTCAAATACTTTCATTCATACATTTTGAAAAATCTTGAGATGGCTTTATTTAATCTCTATATTGCTGTTGGTTTAGATTGAAAGTACTCAAGTATTGGCTCAAAATAATTAGCAATTTGCTATGTATTAATAAATCCTAGTATTCAGTTTCTTTGTTCAAGTAAAAGGGTAGTTTTGTTTGCTTTTCACTTTTGAGTATGTGATTAAATTCGTAGAAAAGATTGGGCCCACTTACACACACTTCTAGTCCTTTAAAGCTCTTTTTATATGTTTGTTATACAGTTAATTTTACTGATGTCTATGAGGTTACTGAGCAGTAGATAGATAGATATTAAGGGCTCAAGAAGAGGGCAAATGTTTTGAGAATGCTGATGGCAACAAATGTACATGTTCCTGACACAATGGATGGATGTATGGATTGTGATAAGAATTGTACGAGCCCCCAGTAAAATGATTTTAAAAAACTATCAACAATAATAAGTTTTATCTCAAGGACAACATACTCCCTCTAAGGCAGCAGTTCTCAACCTGTGGGTCGGGACCCCTTTGGGGAAAGAATGACCCTTTCACAGCGGTCAACCCATAACAGTAACAGTAGCAAATTTACAGTTATAAAGTAGCAACAAAAATAGTGTTATGGCTGGGGGTGGTCACCACCACCTGAGGAGCTGTGTGAAAGATTGCAGCATTAGAAGGTGGAGCACCCCTGCTCTCATTGCAGTGGTTAAATGCTCTGCTGCTAGCTCAAGCCCACCAGCTGCTTTGTAGGAGGAAGATGGGCATCTGCTTCCGTGAAGATTGCAGCCTCTGAACCCCTGCAGGGCAGCCCTACTCTGTCAGGTACTCTGAGTCTGACTGACTTTACCACGGTAGATACGGGGTTTGGAGAGGGATATATTTCCTTTTTAAAAACCCATTGATTCTGCTCTTTGTGGAATTAGTGTCCTTGACCCTCATATACTGGCTCTGAGTTCTAGCTAGTCACAATGATACATTATGTTTTAAGTCTTATTAAAAAAAACTCACTGCCATCAAGATAATTCTGACTCATGTCCACGCTACAGTAATGGACTATTGCGGGTATGATTTATAAACTTGCTGGCACCACCAAACACCCCTTTTCCTATTCTATAACACCCAACTAGTTTATCTCAAATGACCAATCCCCAAATAATGTGGCCATAAATGTTTACTGAACCATTTAATCTGTGGGCTGGCCTGTTCATTGTTCTTCAAAGACTGAATTGTGGTTTGGGACTGCAGTCTGTCCTTTGCTAGAGAAATAGGATATGTAATGTCCTTGGAATTGAGACAGTTAATGGAAAGGTGGAATGCTATTCTGAATTGAGTCTAAAATGAAGAATCTTGGGATTCATCCCAATTTCAGAGAGGTCTATTTTTTTAGTTTCAGAGCAGATGAAAACATTAAGTCAGCTTATGAAGTGTTATAAACTATTATAATAGTAAGGTTATTTCTATATTTGTCTCTTCCTCCCAGTATGTGTATAAAGAATGGAGATATTTTACCAGTTTTTTAGTGATGGAAAATAGGTGGCTGGGTTAGAATACGGTGGGAGGGATCTCTTTCTCACTGCCATCAAGGCAATGCTGACTCACAGCGACCCTAAAGGACCAAGTAGAACTGCCCCTATGGGTTTCCAAGATTGTAATTTTTTACTGGAGTAGAAAGCCACCCCGTCTTTTGAACTGCTGACCTTGCTAATTAGCAGCCCAACATGTAACCACTATGCCATCAGGGCTTCTTGTGGAGGTGGGGTGGGAGAAGAAAATAAGTTCAGGATTAGCTAGTGTTTTAGTAAATCTTACATACCCTTTCCACCCCCAATTTTATTTTATTTAAACAAAACATAGAAAAATCTATAATTTGTAGGTGAGGAATCAGAGGAAGTCTTTAGTAGATTAGAGTCTGAAGAAGGAGCTACTGCATAGAGAAATGGGAGAAACAAGAAGTGGCTTCTTTATGTCTTGAAAAGATTTACAGATTTTGAAGTAAGTGCTGAATTTACAGCCACAACTTAATGTTTTTCTTAAATAAGCTGATCTTAAAAATATTTTGTGTACTATTGAATTCAACTCTACAACTAAAAACATAAATGTAAATTTATTTTTCTTTATAGATTAGTGCTAACATCTTCCGGACTCTTCCTCCAAGTGATAATCCAGATTTTGATCCAGAAGAAGATGAGCCCACGCTTGAGGCTTCTTGGCCTCATATACAAGTATGAATTTTGTATTGATAGTTTATGTATTTGTGGTGTTCTTTTGAAATTTTGGTTCTCTTTTAGATCCAGTATCTATTTAAAAACTTAACTTTTAGGTTTTCTTTTTTTCTTTGAATAGCTTCTATCTGGGTCTAGACAGTTCTGAAACATTTAGCTTTCTCTAACTCTTCTTTCTTTTTTTAAAAATCACTTTATTAGGGGTTCATACAACTCTTATAACAGTCCATACATCAATTGTGTAAAGCACATTTTTACATTCATTGCCTTCATCATTCTCAAAACATTTGCTCTTCACTTAAGCCCCTGGCATCAGCTCCTCATTTCCCCCCTCCCTCCCCGATCCCCCTTCCCTCGTGAACTCATGGTAATTTATAAATTAATATTTTGTCATATCTTGCACTGTCCAACGTCTCCCTTCACTTACTTTTTTGTTGTTCATCCCCCAGGGAGGAGGTTATATGTAGATCCTTGTAATCGGTTCCCCCTTTCCACTCCACCCGCCCAGTATCACCACTCTCAGCACTGGTCCTGAATCCGCGCTGGATTCCCTGTGTTTCCAGTTTCTATCTGTACCAGTGTACATCCTCTGGTCTAGCCAGATTTGTAAGGTAGAATTGGGATCATGATAGTGGGGGGCGAGGAAACATTTAGGAAGTAGAAGAAAGTTGTATGTTTCATCATTGCTACACTGCACCCTGACTGGCTCATCTCCTCCCTATAACCCTTTCATAAGGGTATGTGCAGTTGCCTACAGATAGGCTTTGGGTCTCCACCCCGCACCCCCCCTCATTCACAATGATAAGATTTTTTGTTCTGATGATGCCTGATAACTGATCCCTTCGACACCTTATGATCACACAGGCTGGTGTGCTTCTTCCATGTGGGCTTTATTGCTTCTGAGCTACATGGCCGCTTGTTTACCTTCAAGCCTTTTAAGACCCCAGATGTTATATCTTTTGATAGCCGGGCACCATCAGCTTTCTTTACCACTTTTGCTTATGCACCCGCTTTGTCTTCAGTGATCATATCAGGGAGGTGAGCATCATGGAATTCCAGTTTAATAGAATCAAGTATTCTTGCATTGAGAGAGTACTTGAGTAGAGGCCCAATGTCTTTCTGCTACCTTAATACTACATCTGTATATATATGCACATAGATCTAGTTCCACATCCTCATATGTACATATATTTACATATGTACATGCCTGTATTTAGACCTCTATAAGTGCCCTTTACCTCCTAGCTCTTCCCTCGATTTCCTTTTACTTTCCTCTTGTCCCACTATCATGCTCAGCCTTCATTTGGGTTTTAGTAATTCCTCTTAGTTACATTACCCTTGATCACACTCTACCAGGCCTTCTACACCCTCCTCACCATCGATTTGGATTACTTGTTGTTCCCTTGTCCCTGGGTTTGTTACCACCACTTCCTTTCCCCCCACCTCCCCCTCTCCCATGCCCCCCCTTTCTTTTTTTTTTTTAAACATTTTATTGGAGGCTCATACAGCTCTTACTACAATCCATCCATTCATCCATTGTGTCAAGAACATTTGTACATTTGTTGCCATCATCATTCTCAAAACATTTTCTTTCTACTTGAGCTCCTCATTTTTTTTCTCTCCCTCTCACTTTTAGGTTTTCAGGTTTTCTTCATTTTTTTTTCCTGCCCAAAATGGTGTTGAGGAATCCTATTTGAACATGAAATATTCTCTAGACATTTTTCTTAGGAAGAAAGTATTATTTATTTCCTCTTGGAACTTTTTTTTTAAGATGTCATCGTTCTGTTGAGTGTTTCTAGTTTTTAAGTCAACATATTCATTAAAGAAAATTTAGACATCATCACTGTTAAAAAGGACGCAGGACTGCATTTGATCTACTCTGACTTCCCAAGGGGGAAGGGAAATCAAAGTCAACTTGGCTGAGGACAGGCATGCTACCACCCTCCACACTTCTAACCATCCCTCCCAAGGCAATATCCGCTTCTCTTCGGGGTTTGGTAACTTATTGCAATGGCCACACACAACTCACAGACAATGTTCAGGATTATCGGACTTATTAGGAAAGTTAATAGGCTACAAATCATTATCAGAAATGTCCAGGATATAGTTCTTTGGGTCAGGAATGCTTCTCAGCCATGCACATGGCCACCTCTTCTCTGAGCTCTCCGCTGGGCTGTGCCTTGATCCCTGCCCTGCTGAGGCAGATGGTACAAATCTCCATTGATGCTGCCAGTAAATGCCCAAAGGGCAGTCCACTAAACTATAAACCTCAGTCAGGAAACACTCTGTTTTTCTGTGTCCGTTAAACTCTTGACTTGTGGGTCTGCTCTTCCTGCTCCCCGGTTATTCCTCTGGTGTCACAGCTGTGCCTCCTGGATCAAAGAAGCTCAACCCACAAGAATCTGGGGATTCAGAGGGTGTACTCCACTCCTGGCACTTCTTTATTTACCCCCGGTTCTTGCTTCTGAGGTGGCTCCTTTTGAACCCGAGGGATGGTAAATTGATGATAGAATGCCAACCCAAGGCTATAAAGATTTTCTTGTGTTTTCTTCTAGGAATATAATCTTGGTTCTTCTATTTAGTACTCTGATCCATACACTTTGAGTTTATTTTTTGCATACAGTGTGAGAGTAGGGTCTTTTGCATGTTAATTTTTTGCATGTTAAAAAGGCTGCTCTTCCTTGTTGAGGTTTCATAGTAGGTTACCTTTTGCACTGCTAACCACAAATCAACATTTTGAAACCATCAGCCCCCTCTATGAGAGGTGAGGCTCTCTGCTCCTGTAAAGATGTCAAGTCTTGGACCCATAAGGGGCAGTTCTCTTCTGTGCTGTAGAGTCGCTGTGAGTTAGAGAGTTTGGTTTGAATTTTTCTTACTGCATTATTTCAGTATCATTGTTGAAAATCTTAAGTTTTGCAATAATTAATCTTTAAGGATTGAAGTTTTAAATGGTATGGTATATGAAGTATACGTCAATAAAACTATTTTAGAAATAAATACTTATGAATTCTCAGCCTTGTTTTTTCAAGATTGTTTTGGCTATTCTGAATATGTTATATTTCCATTAGAACTTTTTGAATCAGCTTGTCAATTTTTACAGAACAGACAGCTGGGATTTTGATAAGGATTATATTGAATATGTAGTCTAATTTGGGAAGTGTGGCATTTTTATTCATATCATGTCAGGTTGCTGAACTTGTTAGCTCTAAGAAGTTTTCGGTTGATTCCTTTGGATTTTCCATATACAGGATCATGTTATTTACAAATTGTTTTACTACTTTCTTTCCAATCCAGTGTCTGTTTCTCTTTTAAAAAAGGAACTTCTGGCTGGAACCTCCAGTGTGGTGTTTTAAAGCAATGGCAAGAGCACATGGCCTCATTGGGTTCCTGATCTTAAGGGGCAGGCGTTCAGTTTTTAACAGTTAGCTTTGGCGGTTTTAATAGATGCTGTTTGTGTCCCCTCCTTCTCCTACTTTGTGAAGATTTTGTCAAAGGCTTATTCTTTGTATATTAAATTGATCATGTGGGTTTTTTTGTCCTATATTGCAATGTATTACATTGATGGATTTTCACATGTTGCAGTAGCCTTCTTACTCCTGGGATAAATCTCATTTGTTCACTTTTTTATACTCCTTTTATATGTTTCTGGCTTTGGTTGACTGGTGTGCTGTTGAGAGCTTTTATATCTATATTCATGAAGATATTGGTCTGTAGATTATTTCCTTGGGATGCTGTTAGGTTTCATGATCAGGTTAATCCTTGCCTCGTAAAATGTGCTAGCGTGTTCACGCTTTAATTATTTAAAGAGTTTGTGAAGGATTGATAATCTTCTTTAAATGTTTAGCAGAATTCACTGGTGTTAGGTTTGTGTGAATGTTTTAAATTACTAATTCAATATCTTGCTATAGGCCTATTCCATTATCCAGTTTTTCTTGGGTCACTATTGGTAGTTTGTGTCTTTTGAGGAATTTCTTCATACCCTATGAGTTATCTCAATGGGTGTACTTCTGTTCATAGCATTCCCTCATAGTCCTTCTTGGTTCTGTCAAGCTGGTAGTGATGCCTTCTTTGTAAATGATTTTTTATTAATTTGAGTTTTCCCTCTTTCATGGTCTGTAGAGATGAAAGTTTGTCAATTTTGAATGTTTCAAAGAACCAACTTTTGATTGGGTTGATGCTGTTGTTGCTTTTTTTCTTCTCTATCTGATTTGTTTCTACTCTAACCTGTGTTCTTTCCCTCTGTTCACGTTGGTTTTTAGGAGATGCAATTTACTTTGGCGCCCTGGTGGCACTGTGATGAGTTAGGATTGGACTGCTTACCACAAGGTCATCCAACACCAGCTGCCCCACAAAAGAAAGATGAGGCCATCTATGTCCATAAAGATTTACTGTCTTAGAAACCCTATACACGCAGTCGATTGCTATGAGTCGTGTTCAACTGCTGCACTGAAGGCTGGTGGTTTGAAGCCACACAAGGGCTCCAGGAGAAAAAAATCCTGGCAATCTACTTCCATAAAGATTCCATCTCACTGCCATAGACTTGATGCTGACTCACAGCAACCATATAGGACAGGGTGGAAGTGCCCTTGTAGGTTTCCAAGACTGTCACCCTTACAAGTAGAAAGCTTCTTCTTTCTCCCTTTGAGTGGCCAGTGGTTTTGAACTGCTGACCTTAAGGTAAGCAGCCCAACAAATGTATAACCATCACGCCACCAGGGCTCCTCTCTCTAAGCCAAAAACCCCAACAGGACAGTTTTGCTCTGTCACATAGGGTCCCTGTGAGTGAAAGTGGACTTAGCGGCACAACCTCCACCACCTTAGTGTTAGTTTGATTTTCTTGTCTCTGGAAGTGGAAAGCTAGAATAGTCATTTAAAATCTTTTTCAATACGGGCTTTTACAGCAGTAAATTTCCATTTAAGCACTATTTTAGCTCTATCCCATAATACTGATTTTTTCTTTTGATAAAATACCCATACTATGGCATTTATCATTTTAACCACTTCAGAGTATACAATTCAGTGATTAAATCCACATTCACAATATTGCTCAACTTTCTACTACAGAACTTGTTAATCACCTAAATGTTAGTCCTATCATTTTTAGCAGTAAACCTGTCTTTTGAGGACATCTCTAGCTAGACTCAGACTCTCAACCTTCAAGGTAGCAGTCAAGCACATGAACTGTTTGCACCTCCCAGCAGTTCCTGGCACTTACTATTTGCCTAAATCAAATAAAGTGGGATCCTGTGATTAGTGAAAGTTGATAAATTTTTAGGATTTATCGTTACTGTAGAACAGATAATTAGGAAGTCCAAAGTGTCAAACTATTCTTAGTAGCAAGTACACAAGTTTATCAAAAGTTTCTTGTCCCAGTTAGTTTAAAATTCGTGTTATTCCAGACAGTTGACAGGCCTGCTAGGTGAACAGTAGTAACTCCAGGGGAGACAGACTCCATAGGGCAGTAAGCCAAACTAAATTCAAAGAGCAGCATTTGCCCAGAGTAAGGCTGCAGGCAGGAAAGGATTAGAAAGAAGGAAACCCGGGAAGTGGGACATTGTAATCAATGCCAGGAAACACATTGTGTATGAGCTGTTAAATAGAAAACTAACCTCCAAAACGTTAGCCCAAAGCACAATACAAAAGTTAAAAAGAATATTCTGTGTTTAATAGTGCAATGATTTTAAAACTACTTAATTCCCATTGACAGGTGGGTTTTCTTTTAATCCCGTGCAATTGCTTAGTCTGAATATGTCCCTCACTGTTTGAATTTTTAAAAATACAAAGGTTTTCATTAGGTTTCTCACATCCTCTTAGAAATTAACAGTGGATATTCATTAAGATAAACAATAAGTTTGTCAATTTTCTACTGGTATGATTTGAAGTTTAATTTAAAGTTCCTGACCAGTGGTTCTTACTTTAGGAGAAAGGTTGCATTCAAAAGAATGATTTTATTTTTCAAATATTGATATTTTAAATGAGTTCTCTTTAAACAAATCCATAGTGACACAAGAAATTTTCATCCATCTATGATCTCCTGAGTACTTCTTTCTAATGTTAGTATGCATAAAGCTTAGAATATTTTAGCAATTAAAATTTGGTTTACCGTTTTTAAATTTGGCATTTAAACGTTTTAGGGACACCAACCCATACAAAACTAAACCAGTTGCCTTTGCATTGATTTCAACTCATGGTGACCCCACATACGTCAGAGTAGAGCTGTGCTCCAATAGGGTTTTCCATGGCTGTGACCTTTTGGAAGGACTGCCAGGATTTTCTTTGAAGGTCCCTCTGGTTGGAGTCTAACTGCCAGCCTTGCCAATGACTTGCTGAATGCTTAACCATTTGTGCCACCAAGGCACCCCCTAGGGACACACATACTCAGCCCCTTGTCATCGAGTTGATTCTGGCTCATTGCACCTTCTAGAGCACAGTAAAACTGTTCCATGGGGTTTCCCTGACTGTAAATCTTTATAAGAGCAGAGAGCATCGTTATTTTCTTATGGAATGGCTGGTAGAGTTGAACCACAGACCGTGCAAATAGCAGCCCAGCACTAACCCTACTACTAAATACTATGCATAATGAGCTGGCTTAATTTTGGTATACAAAGCTCAAAAACCAAACTCGCTGCTAATGAGTTAATATCAACTCATAGTGACCTTAAAGAACAGGGTAGAACTGCCCCTGTGGGCTTCCGAGACTATTTCTTGGTGGGAGTAGAAAGCCTCGTCTTTCCCTTGCTGAGCAGCTGGTGGTTTTGAACTTCTGGCCCTGGGATTAGCAGCCCAACGCATAACCACTACACCACCAGGACTCTTCCACATTCACTGTCTTGAGTTGATTCTGACTCAGAGTGACCCCCTAGGGCAGGGTAGAACTGTCCTTACGGTTTTCTGAGACTAACGATTCACAGGGGTTAAGCCTAATCTTTCTCCTGTGGAGTGACTGGTGGTCTGAAACTGCTGAACTTGTGGTTAGCAGCCCAATGCATAACCTGCTAGGCCACCAGGGCTTCTTTCACTGCCATCAAGTCGAAGCCCACTCATAGCAACCCTGTAGGAAGGCTAGAACTGCCCCTTTGAGTTTGTGAGACAGTAACTCTTTATGGGAGTAGAAAGCCATGCCACCAGGCCTCCTTTAGTAGATAGTACTGCATTATGTAATCATCATCTGAAGTTTTTTTGGGTGGAGTTATCAAAACTGGCCCTTATAGAGGAGATTTTTAGAGAGTGTAGCACTGAAGAAATTTGCTCGATGAAAATGTCTTTTCCTGTTGTAAATGAGCTTTGAATATGTCCACCTGAAGCTTTTTGTTTTGTCTTGAAAGCTTAACAGATCCTTGGTGTTAGAAATTAATTTGATAGGGTCAAAAATATATTAAACTTAAGTTTTTAATGAGGGGAACAATCACTGATTATTTCAAACCCTTAAAAATCTTTGTTGCATCCCTTTTCATGAATTCTAAAAATATGTTCATTTGCTATTTATCATTTTTATTTCTTTTCATACTATATTAGGAATACTAATGAGCTATGAAATACCCTGATGAGACATAACCAAAAAAAAGCAAAAGAAGGGCTATTTCAATACTAGAGGGCTGGCTGTGTCTTTTAATTTACTAATTACAGCATTCTCTGGTAATTATAAAGCTGACAACTATGAGGTTTTTAGCTCAGATCTACCATGTGGCTCTTGAGAGAGAATGAGCTGGCAGTGGACTTCCATAAAAGATCACAGCTTACGAACCCTGCTGGGGAGTTGTGCTCAGTCACATGGGTCGCTATGAAGTTGATTTTCAAAACCAACGGCCCCCAAACAAGAACACAGTAACTCTTCCTATATAATAATTATAAGTCCTTTTTCTTTCCTATGTATCAATCCCATTTTTATCTATTGGATACAAGCAGCATTGAAATTTTTAAATACCCACATTGAGATATTTAGGCAATCTTAAGTGTTTGCTAGCCTGGAACATGAGCAGATTGTATGGTATTTCCATTTTTTTATTAATCATCTTTTTAATGACACAGATCATTAAAATTTAATTACTAGAACACAGACCTTTTAAAAAACAACAGGTATTCTAGGGAATTGGAAGCTCTGCTGTATGATTTGAATAATTCGAAATTCAAACTAGGAACATACATATTTTACAGTGGATACATTTACATTCAAATAGTTATTAGCCAAATACTGTATTTTAAATATTTGTATGTGCTAGGAATCTAAAATGATAGCAATCATAGCTAGTGCACTGACAAGATAGGCACAAAATAAAAAGGGATATCTTTTATAAGGATGAAAGTATCATTGATTATTCCTTTGATTCTTAAAAAAGAGCAGGGAGGGGCCACAAAAAGGCTAGGCTGATCATTTAAAAATATACAAGGCTCAATGATGAAACATACAACTTTCTTCTAGTTCTTAAATGCTTCCTCCCCCCATTATCATGATTCCAATTCTACCTTACAAATCTGGCTAGACCAGAGGATGTACACTGGTGCAGATAGGAACTGGAAACACAGGGAATCCAGGACAGATGATCCCTTCAAGACCAGTGGTGTGAGTGGTGATTCCAGGAGGGTGGAGAGAAGGTGGGGTAGAAAGGGGGAACCGATTACAAGAATCTACATATAACCTCCCTGGGGGATGGACAACAGAAAACTGGGTGAAGGGAAATGTTGGCCAGTGACAAAATAATATATAATATATGACAAAATAATAATTTATAAAACGTCAAGGGTTCATGAGGGAGGGGGAAGTGGAGAGGGAGGGGGAAATGAGCTGATATCAAGGGCTCAAGTAGAAAGCAAATGTTCTGAGAATGATGATGGCAACAAATGTACAAATGTGCTTGACACAATTTATATATGTATGAATTGTGATGAGTTGTATGAGCCCCAATAAAAAGATTAAAATATATATAATATATATGTGTGTGTGTATATATACAAGGCTCATGGTTTGGATTTTAGTCCAGTATATATTCATTTTCATATAACTTTTTAATCATTTGATTGGGGGCTCATACAACTATTATCATAAGCATATGCATTCCTTCCTTAGCTTTTTGTATCAGTCTTATGTTTTCCAGTACTGTAGTTATCCGTGCTGTTCTCTGCTAAATTTACCTTTAATCATTGTTTTATTTTAATATTCTCTGTCTCTCGTTTCTAATAGCCATTGCAGTGGCCATACAGAACCCACACACAGAAGTCCTGATTAAAGGGTGTAGGAAGTGAAGATGTAATGCCAGTGAGAAATGCTCATGGTTGAGTTGTTTCTCAGGACAAGTTACAAGTTCACTAACATGTGCCCAAAGGGCATACCACCGTGTTATAAATCTCAACTGGAGGCATTCAGCTTAAACATTTGGGCCAGCAAACCTGGCTCCCTGAATTAAGTGCTCAGAGGCACCTCAGTCCAGTAAACCTCAGCCTTGAAGGTACTTTGCTTCACTTCTGTGAGTCAGCAAGTTCAATTTCCCCAATTAAGTGGCCAGAGGCACCCAACTCTACAAATCGCCTGCATACAGACGCCTGAATAAAAACACTTGACGTAGGTTGGGAAGTTCACTCTCTTCCATGCTTTGGCTCCTGGTTCTGCTGCTCCTCTGCTGGTAAAACTGTCATCTGGATCCAGGAATTTCACTGCACAGGGATCTGGGTGCCAGAGGACATGCTCTACTCCTGGCTCTTGCTGGGAATGAGTCTCCTTCTCTGTTCTCAGAAGGCTCATTTTATATACAGCCGAATGCGCCACTCCAGGGACTCCTGTTGGAAAAAAGTGCTCACAGGTGACTCCTACCAGTATCTAAGAGCTCTTGGCTAGAAGAGCCACATTAAAGAGCCCCTGCAGTCACTTAGGATCTTTCTTGGGGAGCAAAAGTAGGAGAGCCCAGCCATACATTGAACACCTATGGGGTTAGCCCACTTAATTAGTGAGCTGAATCCCTGTACTGAAAAGGTTGTTTCAGTTGTTTTCAGCCCTGATTCTTACATGGTTTAGGAAAATTATTTCTTCACATAAAACCTTTAAAATGCAATGGCTATACAGAGACTCCCATCTGTCAACTGCTATAATTTTCATTTAGTAAGTTTTTATTCTGGATCTATTGTATGTCAAGCATTAATCTAAAAGCCACACTCACTGCCATCAAGAAAGGGCAGAGGAGAACTGCCTCTGTGATTTCCAGGACTGTTCTATAACTTTCCCAGAAGTCATGACATTAATCTCCCATACATTAATCCCTGTGTGTCTGATGCAGATTTTAAGATGGAATGTATAGGTTAATGCATAATATATTTGACTCGATTAAATTGGTCCCCAATACCCGTAAATCTTAAATTCCATTGAATGAGAGATCTGTATAAAGATGCTTGAGGTAGTTAGTTTATTGTGCCAACCTGGCTGATAAACATGTGAGGTTAATTGAAGGGCGGAGGGATAAATGGCTCAGTGAACCTCGCCTTTCGAGTTCTCGGGGCGGGTCTCTTGTTTTGTGATGTAAGCAGCAGGGTGCAGCAGCCTTAGCAGTTCCCTGCTTCAGCTTGCAAGGCTGACTTCTTGCAAGATATCCCCAAGGAGAAGCCACATGGACCTACCCTGATGCAGCCTTGGGTGCTGGAGCAGCTGGGTGGAAACTCCTGCCAGCGCTGAGATGCTTACACATTCACTGACTTGACCTTGCTCCTGCATTCGACTTGATTGCATCTGTTTTGTGAGATGGAGGAAGACTTTGTGGATTGGTGTCGGACACATGGGTTACTGTTGGACTTGTGGGCTTGGGCAGCACTGGGTTGGGATGTTTTCTTGATGTGCACTTAATCTTTATATAAAACTCTCTATTATACATGAGTTTCTGTGGATTTGTTTCTCTAAAGTACCCCGACTAGCACAATTCTGAATCCATTATCCCTTACCCACCAGCATGTATCCTGCACCATTCCTTCTTCTTTCTATAAAAGCCCTTCTCTTTCCTTCTAGGGCGCCCAAAACCCTTTCCAAGAGTCTACTAGTCTCATAGTCTTTGACATATAATTTTTGCACATTACCATTAATTTTTACTTTATTATTTTGTGTGGTAAAAATGTACACAACACTTTACCTGCACATATATTTCTTTTTTTTAAATCATTTTATTAGGGGCTCATACAACTCCTATCAAAATCCATACATACATCAATTGTGTAAAGCACATTTGTACATTCGTTGCCCTCATCATTCTCCAAACATTTGCTCGCTACCCAAGCCCCTGGCATCAGGTCCTCATTTTTCCCCTCCATCCCCATTGCCCCTCCCTCATGAACCCTTGATAATTTATAAATTATTCTTTTGTCATATCTTGCTCTGTCACACGTTTTCCTTCCCCCACTTTTCTGTTGTATGTCTCCCAGGGAGGAGGTCACATATAGGTCCTTGAAATCGGTTCCCCCTTTCCAACCCATCCTCCCTATTCCCTCCCAGTATCACCACTCACACCACTGGTCCTGAGGGGATCATCTGCCCTGGATTCCCTGTGTTTCCAGTTCCTATCTGTACCAGTGTACATCCTCTGGTCTAGTCAGACTTGCAAGGTAGGATTCGGATCATGACTGGGGGGAAGGAAGCATTTAGGAACTAGAGGAAAGTTGTATTTTTCATCGTTGTTACATCGCACCCTGACTGTCTGTCTTGTCTCCTCCCCAAGACCCTTCTTTATGGGGATGTCCTGATGGTGCCCGGCTATAAAAATATATAGCATCTGGGGTCTTAAAGGCTTGAAGGTAAACAAGCGGCCATCTAGCTCAGAAGCAACAAAGCCCATATGGAAGAACACACCAGCCTGTGTGACCATGAGGTGCTTAAGGGTTCAGTTATCAGGCATCAAAGAACCAAAAAATCATATCATTGTGTGCTCACCTCCCTAATATGACCTCTGAAGACAAATGGGTGCATAAGCAAATGTGAAGAAAGCTGATGGTGCCTGGCTATCAAAAGATCGTCTGGGTTCTTGATGGTAAACAAATGGCCATCTAGCTCAGAAGCAACAAAGCCCACATGGAAGAAGCACACCAGCCTGTGCGGTCGCGAGGTGTTGAAGGGATCAGGTATAAGGTGTCATCAGAAGAAAAAAATCTCACCATAGTGAATGAGCGGGGGAGTGCAGAGTGGAGACCCAAAGCCCATTTGTAGGCCACTGGACATATATTTCAATAACATTGATTACCTTTAAGTTGTTCAGTCCTCTCTGTTTCCTATATCCCCAAACTATTCCTCCACTAACTTTAACCATTAACATTAACTCACTGCCCGTAAGCTTCTTTTCTTTGTTACAGTGCTTTGGTGAAAGTTTATAACCGCCACCGCCACCCTACCCCCAAGCTTCTTACCTAACCTTTCAAGTTACCCCAGTCAATTTGATTGCATGTAGGTGATTTTTTTTTTAAGTGCAATGTTGAAGGCAAACATTTTCACTAATTAAGTAAGCTAAACTACATTTTGCCTAAAGGGATAGAAATCACTCCAGGGTAATTAGCTTGAAGGGTCATTCATTTTCCTGGCTCCAGAAGGTTTGGATTCTATGAGAATTGGACATTTATTCCATATTGCCTTTTTGCCCCCTTTGAAAGAGACTGTTCAGTAGTGGTAGCCAGGCACCATCTCGTTTTGCTCTCCTGGCAAAAGAGGCAGCTGTTCACACAGAAGTAATTACACACGCAATCCAGTTCTACCCTGGGCTTCTTGACTTCCCTCTTCCTCTCCAGCTCCAGGAGCATATGTACCAGTTTATTTATAGTTTTGGTTTTGTCTTACTTTTTAACGAGAGGATGAGCCTCTGGGGCTGTACAGTGCCACGTGTCTGCTCACACCACACATAGCCTGACGTCAGACATGGAACCAGGCACTGAGTTGTGCTGTCAGCGAAGCATTGCAACCACGGGGCTGTGCTAACATTGCTGAGCAGGCTGTGATCCTTTCTTAAGAACAACATCGCTTTTTCACATGTGTGTCTCCCAAAGAAAAACTATTTATATTGTTGGTTGATAACATTATCTGTGAATGAAAATCCAATTGGGCACTTCTCTTTGATGACTGTGGGAGTCTAGTGCCTTAAATTATAGTAAGCATAAAAAGTTAGGTGATCTCAGGCTAGCTATGAACTGCTTCTTTTGTATGGATGGGCAAAGATGAAACAAAGTAAATTATTTACTCATCCAAAAATCATTGTTAGTCTTAGGATTGTATTGAACCTTTTGGCTAAAAAAAAAAAAAGAGAGATGCTGTGTGTGGTGAATGGTGGAGGCCAAATTTGGCAGTGCTGTATGCTGTGAGGTGTGTGGTTTAGTGTGGCAATCCTTGTATGTGTGTATTTTGTTTGTTTTACTCATGTTATTGGGGGCTCTTACAACATCCATTTATCCATTGTGTTGTAATTTTTATATGCATTCCTGTACACCTTCTCTTGCTGTTTCTAGTACAAGTGGCTACCTAATTGTTTACAAAAATACTTATTCTTTTGTTATCTAATCCTCCTTTTTAATTGTTAGGGAAGCTAATTTACGTGTTATTTAATAACTAATAAAAGTGTATTTGAGCCTTAAATGAAGGTTTTAAAGTTACTGTAGTACAGTAAAAAATATTTTACTTTGCCTTTCTCCTGGAAAAATGTGGGTGTGTTATAAGTCAAAGCAAACACCACTTTTAAATCCGTGGTAGCAGATGAGCATGTGCTTTTGTTTTAGTGCTCTTGTCACGTCTTTGTAGCGGATCTGCTGTGCCTTCAGGGGTGCCCGAGCCCTTTATTCATAAACTTAGGCTCTTTATCTCCCAAGTGTGGGTAGGCAGCGCTGGGTTTATTTATTTATTTTTATCCTTTATTTACAGAAATGTTTGAAAATTTTTTTAAAGATTTGAATTTTTATAACCTAAAATTTATTGTTATTGGTACACGGCTCCTCGCATCCTGATTTACTCTTATCTAGGGTTTCAGACTCTGGGTGTAATGCACGTAGGTTAGCATCTCACTGCCCGCTCTTGGTCAGTGGGGCTGCATTGTATGTAGGCTTCTTGTTGAATACCAGGGCCTACAAAACGTTCCGGGAAAAATGGAATCAGAAGATATCCTCACAATGGGATTTTACCACACTTGTGAATCCTCCTTGAATGCTATAGGCATCATCTTTATTTTCTAATCCCTATAGTTTAACATCTTACCACAGGTGGTGGAAAGTAAGAAATTCAAATCTCTCCCAGCTTGGGAGCCTGAATTATGATTATACATGTATTTGTTATTTATTGTATTTTTAAAATCACATTTTATGATGACAACAGCCGCTGCATTGCTGTGACCTTTAAATGTTGGGAGATGAGTGTTTGTGCGAAGTGATCCCTTGGGGTAGAATTTTATAGGTGTGGCCTTCTTTTTTAACTGGACTCTTTCTCTCATAGTTGGTGTATGAATTCTTCTTGAGATTCTTGGAGAGCCCTGACTTCCAGCCTAGCATTGCGAAGCGATTCATTGATCAGAAATTTGTACAACAGGTAAAGAATTCCTACATCTTAAGTTTCCTTATATTCCGTAAATTAGAACGTGAGCTTTAAAAATAATTAACAATCTATCAGGAGGCCACGAGGGCTGAAGGGGCAAGGGATGAAGAGGAGTTGTTCCAAGGGCTCAATGGAAAGTAAATGCCCAGAAAAGAACGGTGGAATAGATGTACTAATTTGTCAGATACAATTGATGTATGGATTGTAACAAGAGTTGTAAGAGCCCCCAATAAAATGATTTTTTAAATGCTTTGTTAACTTGTGATCAGACAAGTTTAGGCTTTCAGAAATATTGATTATTTCCATTTGCACATACCAATTCCCTTGCCAATTAGATAAAAGTGAAGTAGTTTGAGAATACAGGAGTAGTTTTTAATCAAGTGTAAGCATGTAATGAAAGTCAATCAAATGAAGTCCTAAATCCTCATAATTATCTTAGACAATAAAACAAGTCTTTCTGCAATACCGAATTAAGAAAATTTGGTATGATCAATTAATCTAAGCACTAACTAATTTTAAAACCCATCTCTAGATACATATCTTAGCGGATACCAGTGAAGTGAAAGGGAGACAAAAAGGAAATGGAAGCATTGTTGGGCCTTGTCATCCAGGGTCATTTCCCTTCCTCTTTCCCACCTTAGGCATCGAAGTCACCTAGTTCCTTAAATGCATTAAACACACAGACAATGGGGTTGCTAGTGGAAATGGAGGTAGAATTTAAACATAGGGTGCCTTCATCCTGTGTGGAATTGACTGGCCTTGGACAAAGTTGAATAGCCCAGATATTTCCTAGATTCCCCTCTCGCTTTTTAAGCTGTTTACCAGTGTAGATAGACTTCACTAGGGGCTGGGGCGGGGAGGGGGGTAGAAGATCTGCGAGAGGGTATCAGTAATTGCACACATGCTGAGGCCAGGATTAAAATCATTGCAAGGACCTCTCCATCAGCCATCTCTATGTGTCTTCTGTGACAGAGATTCAACAAGCCTGAGTTTTATAGATTTCAGTCATTTGTAACTACCCCCAACCTCATATATAAATAAAGTCTTCTGACAAATTGCCGTACCTGTATTGATAAAGACCTTGGAGAACCTTAAATAGCTCCTTCTACCTTTGAAGTAGCTCTTCATAGAGAAAGAAGTATCAGGTGTGTGTTAATATTATCAAGCACTTTGCAATCATAAAGTAAAGTCAGGTGAAATGGAGTTTGGTTACTTTAGTCATGGAAAGGCAGGTCCGTCTGTAGCTCTTGTGGGAGATATGTGAAGGAAGTCTAGAGATGCCATCTTCGGTGGTGATTCTGAGAAGAGCTTTCTCAGGAGGTTGGAGTACTGAGGCTGCCGTAGGCTTGAGGGGAACAAGGAGAAAGCTGGCATTGTAGGACCCATTTCCAATTTCTTCTCCAATGGCTGGCCTGACTGAGAAGTCAGGGCCCCATCATTTTGGTTTTAGCAGCTTATATGACTGTGCTTTCACATCCCACCTCTCAAAGGCCTTCTTCAGTGTTTTACTGTATATAATCGATAATGGTAATTCTCAGTTTCTCAATTTATGTGTCTTGAAATTATATGGTTGTGTGTTTTATGGTAAGTTTTAACACTTAGAAACAAATTTTGAAAGCACATATTGGGACTTTCATGATTTCATGAAAATAAAATTTCATAACTCCAGTGTGTGTTCAGTCATAGAAGTGCAGAAGAGAGAAACTAAGATTCAGTGGGTGCTTTTGGTGTAGAGTGTTTTTGCTGTTGTTGCTGCTGTGATGGCACCAGGGGTTAAGCATCGGGCCGCTCACCCACAAGAGCAACAATTCAGAACCACCAGCAGGTCCATAGGGGCATGAGGCCATCTCCACTGCAAAGATGGAGTCGTGGAAGCCCCAAGGAGCGGTTCTCCCCTGTCCTGTATGGTCACTCTGAGTCAGAATAAACTCAATTACAGTGACTTTGGTTTGGTTTGGTTCATTAATATGACATCACATCTTCCAAATAAACCCAACATAGAAACTTGAAAGCTACTTCTAACTAGAATAATTTGGACTGAATCTATTAAGCAATATAGTTTACACTCCCTGCATATTTTTTGTTGGCACTTCATGCAGTACTTAACATAGTGAACGGAGCATAAACTATCAGCAAGGTGCTTGTTTGCTGCTGCTGCTGCTGCCGCTGCCGTTCGTTGCCATCGTGTCCATTAGAGTCCATGGTGACCTAGTGGGTGCAGAGTAGAACTACCCACAGCGTCTGACTTGAGACGCAGAGTGCCACACAGGTCTCTAGGTGGGCTCCAACTGCTCACTTTTCAGCTAGCAGTGAGCACTGGACCCATCTGCATAAATCATGACAGATCATGACTAGAATCCCTGGGTGATATCAGGATTAATGTATTGGGCCGCTAGTAGAAAGGTTGAGGTCAGTTCCACCCCAAGGCAGTTCAGAAGAAAGGCCTGGTGACCCCTTCTGAAAAATCAGCGATTGAAAACTATGAACACAGTGTGGCACTGGCACACACAGGGTGCCATGCGTCAGAATCCGCTCAATGGCCCCGGCCTCAGTCAGAACCACCCTTAACAAAGTATCCACTCTGCTTGATGGCTTGGACATGTACACAGAATTCAAGACAGAATAGAATTAATAACTTCGGATGCAGTTCCTTCTTTAGCGGTGCCCTAGTAAAGAACACAAAATGTGTTGATGTTATCATAGGTATTTTTATTCTGTAAAACTCACTACCATCAAGTCAATTTCTGACTCGCCGCAGGCCTGTGTAGGGCTTCTGCAGCTGTAAATCTGTGCAGGAGCGAGAAAGCATCCTCATTCTCCCAAAGAGCAGCTGGGGGGTTGAACACTGGCTTGAGTTGCAGCCTGATGCTTACTCAACAGCGGCACCAGGATTACTTTCTATTCAATAAAGAGATTGCATTTTCTCGCTTTAAGACATCTATGTTTCATTTAACATATACATTATTGCTTTACTTTTTTGACAGAAGAAATTCATTTCTTTACCATTTTAAAATGGAAATTGGAACTTTCCGTTTTAAAGTTTTCAGAGGTCTCTTTATCCAAGCATTTGCTGACACCTGGGAGGGAAGGAGAATGCGAGGTTGGCCACTCTGAATGGGTTTAGCATTTTGCAGCTGACATTCAGCTTCAGTGTTACTTCATGTATGATTTCCACTCGGCTAGTGTAGATCTGCCACTTGTGTATCCACTATGGCATAGTGACCCTTCTGAATGGGGAGGGGTGGTGGTGGCGGTGTGTGTGCACAAAATCACAAACATAGCAGCAGCAACAACAAACCTTGATTTTATAAATCTTTTTGTAAGTTGGAAATAGACATTTACAGGTGCATATTCTTAAGACTTCATTTTTTTAACGGTTTGTAGTAGAAAGCTTAAGATTTTGGAGGACGTTTTGACTTACTGTCAAAAATCATGAACAGTCTTACATTTTAGCACCAAAAAGGCAAAGCAAAAAAAAATGTTTGTCGAGTTTGTATCCTTTAATTTTTTAGATGAAAAATGTGAGAAGACAAACTCCCAAAGCATTTCTTTGGCTTCAGTATTTAGCAGGGTCAGAATCGAGCTGATGAAGCTGAAAGATTTCCTGGATAATCTGAAAATCAGAGTTAGAGTAAAGGGAAGTTTTAGCTCGGTTATTTTTTAAAAGTAATTTCTCAGATTTCTTTTAAAGCTCCTGGAGCTTTTCGATAGTGAAGACCCCAGAGAGCGTGACTTCCTGAAGACTGTCCTGCATCGAATTTACGGGAAATTTCTGGGCCTAAGAGCGTTCATCCGAAAGCAGATTAACAACATTTTCCTCAGGTGAGCAGTCACAGGTTGCTACCTGTGACTCCTTTTCCCCCCTCCCCTGTCTGAAATGGCAAGTTTAACTAATAGGTGGCAAATTTAACGGACTTTTGTAGCCTGGCTTTAGGCATCACTTGATTGTGTCTAACTTTTAGAAATAGATAACCTAGATAGAACTCACCTAGGTGGGTGATAGTGATGAGGGCAATTTTTCCATAGAGAATCTTTGGTTAGTCATGTTTAAAGACTTGTTGAGAACGGAATTTATCTAGTGATCTATTTCTTTGAAGTTAGTGTGTGAAAGTCTAGGCTGTCTTCTGGAAATAGAATCAGCCCAGCAGTTCCCTTTTGCATATTGTCACTCGAAAGCAGCAACCAAGTGTCCTTTAATTTATTTTCATCTCCAAGATACAGCTCATCATATAGAAAAATGATTTCAATTTATTAGTTAACATAGGAATTAAAATAACATTTAGGTAAGGGTCAATTTATCTTTTTATGGTATTGCATTTTTATGCTTCTAAAAGGAAAATTTCCCTTTATAAGAATATAGGTAACAAAGTTAAATTTTCTTATCTATATATGTAAAAAGGATTTTCCTTTGATCAGTCCTGGTGGCATAGTGGTTATGCATTGGGCCGCTAATCCATAAAGTCAGCAGTTCGAAACTACCAGCCCCTCTGAGGGAAAAAGACAAGGCTTTCTCCTCCCAGTAAAAATAGATTTCCTTTTTAAATTGGCTAGAACTACTTTATAACCAGTAGATCGCTTGAAAGTACTTGTATTCCATTAAAGTCATATGAAACCTGCCTTTTGACTATTTTGTAAATGATTTCCTGTAAAGTAGTTGCTTGAAATAGGGATTTCACATTGACACCCTGTCTCAAGTTTGTTTTGTTTGCTGTAATTCCATCTGGAAATGAGGCTGGCATTGTTCTAGTGAGTGAGGACTAAGGACTAGCTGGTGCCCTCAGCTGGAGCGTGGTGGTTCTCCAGAGCTCTGTCTGCCCGCCTGGTCCACTGTAGCTGCTCATCAAACTTGCCTGGTCTTGCTGCTAATTGAGCTTATGGCCCCTGCTTTAAAGGTGATCCTAAACTTGAAGTCCAGAATAAAAATGACTTGCTACGTATTGGCCTTTTCCTCTCGGATTTTCTTACAGGAATAGATATTTGTATTTTGAAAAATATTTCTTTGACAAAGCTCTTCTTTCTTTATCTCCTTCAGTGAAATAGAGTACTGCAAGGGAAACACTGTTCTGCTAGCTGAGCGAGCAGCAGACTTGAATAAGCACACATGTGGTTGAATAGGAAGTAGACTTTCTTTTGTAAGATTGACTTGGGACAAATACCTTACTAAGAAAACCTACAGAATGCCCATGTGCGTTTCTGCTTTGGCCTCTTGGATTGATTTCTTTACCTTCCTGTCTCTTCTTAGTTTATTTTTTGATGCTTGATTCATGTTACATTTATCTTTATTTTAAATTAAGGTTTATATATGAAACAGAACATTTCAATGGTGTTGCTGAACTCCTTGAAATATTAGGAAGGTAGGTCAAGTTTTGCTTTTTCCATTCTTTTTAAGAATTAACTCCGTTTCACCATTAATATCTTAGCTGGGATTGGAGAGATTATGATGTGTTTTTGGACTTAAACATGGAGCACAAGACATAATTTCTCAATTGAATTCTTCCTGTGATTCTCTGGAGGGCCAGCATTTTAAAACACTGCCACAGAAAAACCTCTATTTCAGAGCAACTGCCTGCTTTTGAAGTAGTGGCATGTTGTACGCCTGATCTTGCCAAACTGCCAGGCTGCCACAAAATTTATAGGATCTGATTGGGAAGAGATTAAATAAGCGGTAGTGAATCTTTGATGCATTTACAAAAATTCTTATTCAGATGTTTGATAAACCATTCCTAATCCATCGGTTCTTTTTAAAAAAATCTAAACTCTGGTTTCATTTACATGAATATTATGCCTGTGTTATTCACCAGATAGCAGTAGTAAATGGAGAGCATTTTACACCTCCTTATTACTATTTAGAAGGAGAACTGTTGATACCATGGGTTAGGCATTGGGGTCCCAGTCCCAAGGTCAGTGGTTCAAACTCAACAGTCACTCTGTGGGAAAAGGATGAGTCTGCTCCCATGAAGATCTGCAGTCTGGAAACCCCCTGTAGTGTTGCCATGCTGTGGGTGGGTATTACTGTTTAGAGACCATGCTAACAACATGAAATGTGATGTTGGTTACCTGCAACTTCAGGAAGGAAAAGTGAAGGCAATGAGGCACAGTGACATGGCAGGCTTTATTGAATGGGCAGGTAGAAATTACCTAGTGGGTCAGCCCTAATTGTCTTTTGCATGATTGAATGAGTCGAGGGCAGACTTCATAGTATGTTCTTTCTAAGTTCCTCATAGATGAGGAAGCCATACAACCCGGGTGGAAGCAGAGTACTGTTGCTTAAATGCACTCATGCATAAAGTAATTTTCAGAAAGAAAATAGTATCTACATAACCCTTCCCTGCCTTTTTTTCCCTCTAGTATTATCAATGGCTTTGCATTGCCACTGAAAGCAGAACATAAACAGTTTCTAATGAAGGTTCTTATTCCTATGCATACTGCTAAAGGATTAGCTCTGTTTCATGCTCAGGTAAGTTTCAGAAAATACCTCAGAAGAAATGAATATTGTTGTTTCAAAGACTAACACGTAAGGCAGAGAAATGGAGAAATACTGATAGTTTTAAATAAAATTAAGTTATGCGAATGACCAGAAGCATGTCTCATTTAGTTTATTTTAAAAGGACAGTAGCTTTATAAAAGATAATATGAAATTCCATACTTTCTAGCCCTATTCCTACCTGATCCAATTAACACTATGATTTTGAGGAAATCCCACATATCTGCAGACTATCCTTCCAGATCTGATAACGTAGTTGGAGAAGGTTGACTGCCTCGCCACAGTCCCCTAATTATTATTATTATTATTATTACTGTCTTTGTCATCATTGTCTTTGTAAATCCCTTCTTTATTTGTGTTTGGGGTTGTTATGAGAATGACAACAGCAGCAAGTTAGGCACTGCAGCATTGTAGCAAGTGCATGTCTTCCTACCTGTAAAGCATCACTAGTCAGGGACTCAACAGAATGCCTTCATGACCAGCACAGGTATCTGCAGAAAAACGTGCTGCCTAACTGAAATGTTAGCACCTGCCTTATTTCAAGTAACTTTACATTCAAAAATTTATGCTAAAAAAGTTACACAACTATGAGCACATAGATTCGTTTTTATATATTGAAATAAGCCAGAATTCCGTTTCTGAAAATCAGTTGTTTTCATTTATTTTTAATCCTGTCCCTCAATGTGATGTCACTCAGTAACACTTAAAAATTGTCTTTTACATTTCAGCTAGCCTATTGTGTTGTCCAGTTCCTGGAGAAAGATACCACACTAACAGAACCAGTAAGTGTTCTATTCATGTGTATGTCCTTCGTGTATATTGTAGCTTTCTTTATGGCCGAACAAGCTAACTAACAGTACTTTAAGCCGAAACTAGGTAGGTGAAGAAAGGTGAGGTTCCTTAATCTGCATTCGAAGGACTGAACTGGGAAGCAAAGGAGTTGCCACGAGTCCTGAGCGTAGCTCGGCTGGAGGCGAATATTTGGGTACAGGGAATCGTTGATGGCGACGGCCTCGGGTGCCCACAGTGTGAACTGCCTCATAGATTTGGTCATACGCACCAATAAGTTTTTAAAATCCTATTCATCTTGTAGAATTAAAAGGTCCCAAGACAATTCCCTGGAATAATTAATTTTCTGAAGGAAGAGGGTTCACCCACTTATTAGTTATAAGACCACCTGGCAGGGGTTGGAAACAATTCCTTGCCTTTGGTGATTAAGATAATCTTAAAATAAAGCTTGCTTCCTTTGTGAATCAGCAAAGCATTGAGTCATTTTAATTTTTCATTGTTGAAATCACGTTGCTAAATGAGGCATTCTGAGGAGTATTGGAATAACTCTGTGTAGTGTGTGTGGTGGTGGTGGTGGTGGTGGTGAACAAAAATCTACGCACATGTAAGAACACTTAGAATTATATACCAGAAGCAGAGAGGACAAATCATTTCTCTATATCGAAATCTAAAAAATAACTTTAAAATAAGGCCCGTGTTGCCATGTCAAAGGATACACACAAACCGTAACATATTCTAGATCGCCTTCCAAAAATATTTAACATTTAATTTTCTAATTTAGAATGTGATGCCTGATTTCTTCTCCCAGTCCAATACTAAACCTTAAGTCTGTAAGATCTTTGCTAGTCTGATAAGTGTAAAATGGTATGCTAACTGGGTTTGTATTTGCTGTTATAGGGAGTGAGTCACCCTTCATATGTTCAGATGATCATCTGTACTTCTGTGTCCTTTGCTTGCTTTCTCCTCTTCCTTATTACAGTCTCTTTTTTTCCATTTTAGGGTTTTTTCTTTAAAGTTTTTAATGTAGTGTTTTTAGTCTTTGCCTTACAGAATATATATATATATAATTTCCATTATATATATATAAATACTATTAATCTCTCTGGCTTCTAGTCTTGACGTCATGCTAAGGAAAGTCTTTCTACTCCCTGAGATTACAGAAATATTCTCTGGTATTTTGTGAAGTTAGTTTTTAACTTCAAAGTCTTTGTTTCCTTCATGTCAGTGCCCTGGGGCTGCTGTAACCAATTGCCACACAGCTCATGGCTTAAGAAACCCAGACATTTCTTCTCTCGCAGCTAAAGTCCTAACTGGACAAAGAGCCATGCTGCTGGGGAGTCTGTCCCTGCCTTTCCAGCTCCTGTGGCTCCATATGCTCTGCAGTTTGTGGCTGAGTTACTGCAGCTGCCACCTCCGTGGCCACATCACCTCCCATATTAGCTCTCCCTTCTCTCCCCTCTGTGCGTCCCTTATCTTACAGTGGCTCTCAACCTTCCTAATGCCGCCACCCTGTAATACCGTTCCTCATGTGGTGGTGACCCCAACCATAAAATTATTTTCATTGCTACTTCGTAACTGTAATTTTGCTGCTGTTATGAATCGGGTGACCCCTGTGAAAGGATTGTTCGATCCCCAAAGGAGAACTGCTGCCTGATAAGGACATTTGTCGTTGGATTTAGGGCCCCGGTCAAACAAGCAAGCATGGGATTCCACCTGCTGAGCTTTAACTGAATGGTATTTGTAAAAGCCCTCTTTCCTAATCAACATCTCCTTCATGGAGTCTGGTGATTAGGATGAGTGCATGTTTTTGGTGATCAACATTTAATCTGCTCTACTGTCAGAATCGATTTGTGCGTATGACATGGGTGAAGAACTATTAATTTTCTATTGCTACACAACAAATTGCCACAATAAAATAAGACATGTGTATTATGATGTCACAGTTCCTGTGCACCAGGAATCCAAGCACAGCCTAGCGGGCCCTCGACTCAAGGGCTCTCCTAAGGCTGCTGTGACATGCTGGCCAGGGCTCAGGTGTCGGGGAAAGGCTCGGGTGGTGAACGATCAGCTTCCACGTTCACATGCTTGTTGGCAGATTCAGTTTCTCCAGCGCTGTTGGAATAAGGCCCTGAGTCCCTAGCTGGCTGCTGGCTGGAGCCACCCTCAGTTCCTTGTCCATGTGGGCCTCTCCAATATCCTAGTTGCTTTCTCAAAGCAGGCAAGCCCAGGGGGCAGTAGAGTCTGCTGAGATGGAAGTCACAATCTTTATAATCACTAGTGGAAATGATAGTTGTTGATAGCAGTAGTGCAGGATCCATTCTATTCAATCCCCACCCCCAAAAGTTCCTTACTATTTGCTTAAATGTATAGATCTCTACAATGGATAAAAGAATGCCAGTAGTATTTGATCAAACTTAAATTTATGGATTAAGCAGTGGAGAAATAATGACTGCAGTATTACATTGTCTATCTATTCGTAGTCTTTAATGGTTTTCTCTGAAGTTTTATGTTTCTTCATGTCTTAAGAATTTCTTGCAAGATTGCTCCACATCAGTGTTCTTCTCAATTTTAATTCAAATGAGTATTTAGTACTAGACCAGACTAATAAATCTGAAATAAACTTAAAAGACTGTCAAAGACATACTTTCCCAAACACCAGCCCCCACATGCTTTTACAGCCTCTTTGCAACGCCGTCACATAGCTAATGTTTGATGGTTACTGGTAAGTGCTCTTAGTTCTAACTCACTGAATTTTTATCAGAACAGACCATAAATAAAAAATACTAATGACTTTAGAATCTTTAAAGATGGTTGTATATTTCTTTTTTAACTTTTAAGTGTAAGTTGAACCATTCTGAGGTCTGGGTTAAATTATAATTGGGCTTGTAACATTGCTCTAATATACTTTTGATTCTTTTAACTCATTTTGCTTAATAGCTATGCTCATTGAAATGCATGAAACCTTTTCTTGTATTTTAATGAACTCCGTTTATCAAGGTGTCGTTCTAGCTGTGAATTGGGGAACTTTTTTTATCTGTTCCTTAATGTTGCTCCCTAAAATAACCCCCCACCATGTTGGTGGTGAGGATCTCCCCAAGTTATTTTCCTATTTCCTTCATAGAGCGTATTACTATTAAAATTACTATCCTTGCATGTTTAATTGCTCGGGTATTGTTAGTCTTCCTGCCTTCCTCTGCCATGTCCCTCCCATCTGGAAGAGGGTCTGGTACGTAACAGAACAACGCACTGCCCTCGAGTGTCTGATTCATGGCGGCCCTGTTCAAACCCAGTAAAACAGGGAAACCTGCCAGAAGGAGCTGGGCTTTCATGCTTCAGACTGTCGTTCTGAGTCCACCAGCTGCTCCACTAGAGAAAGGTGAGGCCGTCTGCGCCCGTGCAGATCTGCAGCCTGGGAAACCCTGTGTTGACTTACTCTGAGACTGATTCAACCTGATGGCAGTGAGGGTTTTCTTGGGGGGTTGTTACTGTTGTTAGAATCAATATTGTTATAATCACAACCATTGGAAATTCACATTGTTGAATCCATGCTAACCTTTTCCCTTTTTTTGCAGGTGATCCGAGGATTGCTAAAATTTTGGCCAAAAACATGCAGTCAGAAAGAGGTGGGTTTTGTTCATGTTTTACTGAAAGGTCCCAAGTCCGGGCTAAGCACTGTGACTGTGCAGCCGGCTGTACCGGCACTGCCACAGGCCGGAGCCTGTCTCTAGCCAGCTGGAGAGATGTGTTACAGCAGGTGCACATGCCACCTGTAGGGTTACCTTGTCCTTTGTATGGTTTCTGTATTAGCATCCCATATTTTGTCTCTTAAATGAAAATTTTTTTAACCTAGGTGATGTTTTTAGGAGAAATTGAAGAAATCTTAGATGTCATTGAACCAACACAGTTCAAAAAAATTGAAGAGCCGCTCTTTAAACAGATCTCCAAATGTGTGTCCAGCTCCCACTTCCAGGTAGTGTCCCAGTGCGGTCCCTCCCCCGAGACGCGCGTGCTGCCGCCCTGCCTCTGACGTTCACAAATGTCTTCTTAGGTTGCAGAAAGGGCCTTGTACTTCTGGAATAATGAATACATTCTTAGTTTGATTGAGGAGAACATTGACAAAATTCTGCCAATTATGTTTGGCAGTTTGTACAAAATCTCCAAAGAACACTGGAATCAGTAAGTATCTTTTCGGTTGGTTGTGTTTTCTTGTGTGTGGGGTAACATTTTGTCATTTGATTTTCTAAGTCATACATGAAATCTGTAGACATTTGGAATTTAGTCACAGGTGCACACCCCCATTCTGTTCCCTATTTTCTATAAGTTCTGCCTGATGAATGTGTGTGTATGCACTTTGATATGGCCCTTGCTTCCACTGAGAATTGTGTCCCCCCTCCCCCTGGTATGCTCACACTCAGCATATGGACACACCCCAGCGACACTGCCCCACCTGTGGAGGTGGCACCAGCCAACTCGTGTGTCCAAGAGGTGGTCTACCCTCTGCTGACAGCGCACCCCAGCCTGAGGGCCAGATAAGCGACAGTAAGGATGCTTACACTGACTCTGATAACATCCTTTACTGCTTGCTTTCTACAAATTATTGTAGCCTGGTTGTTTTTAGTTTTTTTAACTTACTTATTTATTTTGTAATCTGGTCGTTTTCATATTTTTATCAGTCAGGGTTTTTAGAGACCTTAGAGCAGAACCTGACAGCAACCACACATTTAGCAGTCACCCCTGACTGGGTAGCCTTTAGCAAATTGCTGAATCTCAGTTTCATCAGCTGTGAAATAGATTCCGTGTACCAGCCAACATGCAGTCCATTTCAGAGCGAGACAGCCCCTCTCTGTTCGCATCGGTAACCCAGCTCTGGCTTCCTTTTGTTGTAGGACCATTGTAGCGCTGGTGTACAATGTGCTGAAAACGCTCATGGAAATGAATGGCAAGCTTTTTGATGACCTTACTAGCTCATACAAAGCTGAAAGACAAAGGTTGGTGAGATCTTGGAAGTACTGTTATTGCATATTAGATTAGGTAAATGTAATTTGGGTTAATACAGTATTTAAGAAGTAGAATGCATTAAGCATTACTATATTAAAGTGTCTAAACTCTCAGGTCATTCCAGATAAACTAGCCCCAACGGTTTCATTTGTGAAACAGAAATAGCATCTATTGTTGGAGTGCCATTGCATACTTATTTCCTTAAAGGTTAAACAGTAGTGAATGTGGATTGAAAACCATCTATTTGCCTCATTCTGAACCTCACACTTCACTACAAAATAAAATACCATTTCTTTTTGAGTTTGATTTGTACAATTAGAAGTCTTCTGCTGCCCCCTGACCAGCAGTTGGTGGGGTGAAGCTGCCAATTTTAACAAGGTGGCGCTTTGGACTCTGCCTCGTTCTCCTTTGGAGTGGAGGGAGCTCATAGGAGGAAGTGCCAAGGCTTAGAGCCCAGCATTTTGCTCCTGGCAGTAAAATGCACTTTAAGGAGAAGATAGTACACACCGCCTTTTAGGAACTTGGCTTAGTGTTTATCTTTTTGAGCAGTTGATCTCCTTTCTAATGTATTTGAAACATTAAAAGGTGAACAGTAGCTGTCCTACTTGAGCCCACTTACCGTGTCAGAGTCACAGCTACCATCTGCTTTGACTGGTTACCTGCGTGTACTGTTACCTGTTGAGAAACGCTGATGCACTTTGAGCGCACGTCCTCGTGGCGTGTCTGTGGCAAGCAGATAAAGCACGGGGCAGCTACCACTTCTTTTCGATAGCAGCCCTCCAGCAGGAAGCCGTGGGCTGCTGGTTCGAATACCAGCACGCAATGGAAAGGTTGGAAATATTCCTAGGATATGACACTTGTATTTGAACAGTCTTTATTCACATGACGAAGGGAAATCAACGATTGCCTATCTGCATAAATCAGCCCCTTTGTCCCCGGGACCCCTCTGTGACCAGAGGTTTGCGTCCTTGTTTTACAAATCACACAGCCTCTCAGAACAGTCCCTGACCTCCCTAGAGCCCCGTCCAGGCAGCATCTCACCACAGCCCCTCCCTGTAAAGCCGACTGTAGCAGATTTGAGCACATCCATGGGTTCTTAACAAGGACTGCTGCTTAGCCGCACACGTCAAAGCTTCATCACTACAGCGATGTTAGATATTTTTGTGTATGCATGTTTTTTGCTCTCTGCTTAGAAAAGTAGTGTCCTAAGACAGTCATTAGACTCACGTTAGATACTAACCGTACCTACCTATTCTGACTAAGGTATAAAGTAGGCTTTAAGGCAGACTTGGGAACAGAACTCATTTACGATCTGCTTATAGCATAACATGATGTTGGCACAACATCCAAATCTCATCAGGTCACAATTGCTTTCCTTAAATTAGAAGTTCACCAATTGAAGTAATCTATATTTTCACTTACTTATTTCAGGGATATTTTGTTTCAAGCTTTCAGATTTTAGTTTGACATGTAAGAGAAGATAGTAGGATACCGTAACCTAGTGAGGCCCAGTGATGTGGCCTCGAGGGCAGGACCTTGCAGTGAGTGGAAAGGGCCCTGGCTGACCCGTGGCCATAGCCTGCAGTCTGTCTGCAAGACTGACCAACTGCTCCCGGCCAGGCCCCTAAGGGAAATTAGGGGGTAGGAGGAATTTAGCCCTGGGCTGCCCAGGCCTTGTAGTGACCATTAGGAGACTGATGGGGCACTGGGCGCACCCACCCACTAGAAGGACTTCGGTGGACGCCACGGACGTGTGTCCTCGGGGCAACCTCCACATGCGGTGTCTTCCTTGAGGTTCTGAGGTGAAATTTTCTGATTATAAAAATTTCTATCTACAGAGAGAAAAAGAAGGAACTGGAACGTGAAGAATTATGGAAAAAGTTAGAAGAGCTAAAGCTAAAGAAAGCTCTAGAAAAGCAGAACAGTGCTTACAATATGCACAGTATTCTCAGCAATACAAGTGCTGAATAATACCCAGCAATACCGCCTGCCACCTCTGCTGGATAGGTGCAGTTCTGTACACACTTTTGGAATATGTAAAAATTGCAAAACAAACCTCATCAGTATAATTAAAAGGCCAATTCCCCTGCTCCCCCTTCCCCCGGCCCGGCAACTGTAAATGAAAAAATATACGGACTAAACATAGCCCTGTGTTATATCATGGCCACAGGATATTGTAACCGTTGTCTAACCAGATCTATTATGTCACCTCTGAAGTTTCACAGAAATGAATTTTATCATCTACGACGTGAGATCATTGTGGGAGTGGTGAGAATTCTGACTTGAATTCTTCTGATTGTGGTGCATAGGGAGTGGTCTGCTCTGTATAGTCCCCTTTCTGATGTGCTTTTCACATCGCCGCAGACCTCAGTCTAGGAAAAAGACTCTTTCCTAAACCAAACGAAGGCATAATCCTTACCCTTCCTCCCCCCCCCCCCCTCTCTCTCTCAGAAATAGGACGGAGGGAATTACCTGAACTCTGGAATTTGAGCAGAAAACTTAAACTTCCAGGCTTTTTAAAGCACAAAACATAAATAAACGCTGGGAAAGTAAACTAAATTCTTGAGTACGTCAACTCCCAGAGTGATGAGCACAGATGAGCAGAGGCAGCGAGCGAGCAAGGCTGGCGCCTCTCCATTACTCCCCTCTCCCTCGGCCAGAGCCGAAAGGCAGGGCCTTTCTAGTCCTCACAGCATGCCCTCCCCAGGCCCTCCTGAGCAGGGACGGAGGTGCAGCCCCCAGCGGCCATGCCCAGCGCAAGCTGTCACTGCCTGGCTTACTCACAGGAACTGCACTGGGCTTCCTCTAGACTTCTGAAACCGTGATTAGAGAGGTCTTGTATGTTTTTACCTGGTGAAGTATTTTCTCACATATTTTGTTATCAGAGTACCATTCCAATCTCTTAACTTGCAGTTGTGTGGAAAACTGTTTTGTAATGAAAGATCTTCATGGGGGATTGAGCAGCATTTAATAAAGTCTATGTTTGTATTTTGCCTCATGTCATCTTTGCTTCTTTCAAGGCCAAGCTTAAGTATTCAGAGCCTGCCCCATACATGCACACATAAAAACAAAAACCAGACCACTGCCACCGACATAGGGTTTCTGAGGCGACTAATCTCTGAAGGGCAGAGCACCTCAGCTTCAGCTGATCACTTTGAACCAGCCCTAACCTGACGGCACCACCAGAGATCCGCGTGTACACACACAGACGTTTTTAATACAAATGGTGCGGCACGGTCCAAGATTCTAGCTTCCAGGATATCTTAATATCGCTTAAAGTGTTCATGTTAATGAAAAGAGACCACAGATGATGAAAATCTCCTAACTCATGTTGGCAGGGATGGGATCTGTTGTTTATTTGGGGGTGGGAAGCTCAGTGGGGCCAAGAGGATGGTGACAGTCCTAAGTCAGACGAAGTGTTTTCAACTCCTTAATTTTAACCCAGCTTCTGTAACATCTACAAAAGGTTCACACTGGGGTCGTTGTGAAGGCAGCTCCTGGGCTCTGTGCATCTGGGAGGAGCCTTGGCCTTAGGGTTACTGGCTCCTCGTGTTTCAGCCATCTTGAGCAGCAGGTAGTACAGAGCCACCCAAGGTGGGTCAACCCAGAACCACCCCACCCCCCACACTAATGTCTGGCCTGCCGGTGTCACAGGCAGTCGGCAGTCTCAGAGAACATGGTCTGCCACCAACTGTGTGAAAGGCAGGCCTTTCCAGTGAGCAAGGGTTCCGTCCAAGTCTGTACTGTAGAAAGGCTAGGCAGAGTTAATAGTTGTGGTGTTTTCATTTTCCCATTTGAGAAGCTAAGAATGCCCATTTACTTCGAAATCTAGTTATCCTACAGCACATTTACAAGGACACTCAACTTGCCCCAGAATTCAAAAAGTTTAGCATGTTAACTGGAGCGTATTTATTAGAACATGTAAGTGACATTAAAGTGGTTTGTCATCTTTAGAGATACAAGTAGTCCCTGACGTATATCTTATATCTACAATTAAAGTGAAGATAACCCTCATTTTAAAAACATTTCCATAGCCTGCTCTACAACCGCTGTGGACAGTGAGAACCATAGAGGAACACCTGCCTGCACACAGACATGGGAGGGATGATTGGCCCATTCCGCACTAGAGCACGGGCACACACTGCTGACAATAAGCTGCGTCTGCTTCAGTAAAACATGCCAGTAAGGGGGGCGGGTTCATTGTAACTAGACTACATCTTAAGACGGGACCACTTGTGCAGGGGGACCCCCCCACACAAACACACAAACATGCTTTTTCAATACTGTTCATCTAAGTTCTTAAATCTCAATAAATAAAGGTCACGCCCTGGCTTTGCATCTGCCCTACAGGGAGACTTTCTAAAGAAGAGTCTGGCTAAAGTTTGATTTCATGCTTCTGTGGAGCAGAAAAGTAGCAGGGACTATTTCTCTTAGTTTGCTTTTAATTGTTAACACACGTGCACACAATTTCTTGCTAGGTTAGACATGAGATTAAAAAAATACCTTACTCATACTTTTGAAACTTATTTCTTGGAAGCATGTAGAGCAGATTAGGAAATTCAAGAGGTGATACCAGGTCTCCTTGGATGCAAAGGACATATAAATGAAAACAATTTTTATAACCTTACGTCAGCCAATAGCTACCATGTGAGGGAAAAAAACCCACCTTTTTAACCACCACTCCTGTCAAACATCCGTTTCCCAGACGGGTTGTGTAGGATATGGTGAGGGTCACAGCTCAGCTCCCTGGGTCCCAGTGGATTCCTCCTCTTGATCACCCCACCCATTGCCAGGCCCGACCCATTCTACATGCAGTTACAACGGAACGTTCATGCATCGTGGGAGTCTAGGCTCGGGCTTGCTACTGTTATCGGAGGCCACAAAGTGAACGAGCACCAGGGCCTACTGAGTCAGCGCCCAGTTATTTTTGCACCAGCCTGGCTTCTTCCTGCCTGTTCACCAAATCGAGATGTTCGAGTGAGGCGCCTACTATGTACATCTGTCCTAAGTGCTTTTCGGTGTTGATCACTCTTTCATCCCTCTGTCCCTAAGAAAAGCTCTAACCAGGCAAAGAATTGGGTTAGCCACAAATTACTAGTTTAAGTCTGATTTCGCCCATGAGAAAACACGCCAGAGGCGGGGGATGCAGATGACAGGTGACACCAGAGACGTGAGGGTTCTGCCTTGCTTGCTCCATTTACAGCGTACGCCTTACAAAACATGGCCCACACGTCTGGAGAGTCAAAACTTTCTGGATAGAAGAATAGTACACACTGTCCCAGCCCCTTAAGAAACCTCAGGGGGGTCGCCCGAGATAGAACAGAAGACCTTAGTTAACCCCCAACAGGCTCTGCTGTGCACCAGAGCAAACAGGAAGTGAGGTGTCTCCTACAGCTGAGTGAATCGCTTTTTAGAAATGTTCATTAATAATTTAAATATTTAAATAACAGAGGTTACACATTTGCTGTGTTCCAGTAATCTCTGCACAGCCTCAGGGTCAGCTGGAAGTGCCAGTGTGGCAGGTGGCTGATAGCTCACAGCACGGCCCCACTGCTCCCAGTGGCCGCAGGGTGAGTGCTGGGGGCTCAGTTCAGCAGAGCAGAAGTCCCTCGGACTGGTCTGTGAGCAACACCGGTGGACTCAGCTTATGTGGTTTGTTGCCTGGCCCCTTCTTTTGTGGTATCGCCTCCGAATTTTGATCATCCATTTCACACTCAGTTTGGCAAACTCTCCTGCTTTGAATAATGCCAGAAAGGCTCCACAGAGAAGAGCGATTGTGTTCCAAGGATTGGCAGTGATGATCTGGAAAACAAACACAGACTTGCTTTAACTTGACTCTGCCGCCCACGATGCTTTGCCAGAGCGGTTATGGGATGACGACAAAAGCACTTGGGTCCTACAAATGCCGCGACTGTATTTCAGATGGAACCTTTTATACCCACTGCACAGTGGACAGAGAAAAATACTAGTCTCTCCCTGGGATAAAGCAATCCTGAAAGAAAGCATTTTCAAAAAACCTACGTAAATAAGATCTATTTCAGCACTGAACTTTAATTTGTTAACCTAATCCACAAGTCAGTGTGACTGCTACGAGTGTCCCTGAGACTGCAACAAACCCATACAAGGTCAGCTCCTCGTGACCTTCAGCTCAGTTCACAGGTTCTACCTAGTCCAATGACAAGGGGCCTTGGTGGCGTAGAGGGCTATGTGTCAGGCTGCTAACCACAAGGCCAGCAGTTTGAACCCACCTCTGGGGGAGAAAGATGAGCTTTCTGCTCCCATAACCATTTGTAGACTCAGAAGCTCACGAGCAGGTCTACTCCATCCTGTAGAGTCGCTTTGAGTCGGAATGGACTGGCTTCCCTCCCAGGTTCATCCAGTGGGTCTCCACCTCCCTTTAGGCCTCTGCTCCTTCTCTCTGCCTAGGATGCTTCCCTCTTATCTAGACTTAATAAGCCTCCTCAAAGGTTTCTTCGACTAACAAAATCCTCTCTGGATCTTGGCAGAGATATGTACACACTCCTTGGCCAGCTGCCTAGAATTAGTCACCTTACAGCTACCAGTTACCCCCTCAATGGATGTGGAAGCCTTGAAGGCAGAAGCTGTCTCTGGGATTTGGGAATCCTCCCAGCTGGTGTATTAGGTAGGACTCAGGTGAGCAGGTGACCTTGGGCTCAGTCTTCACATGCAAAAGTTAACACCCCAGCACTGGGAGCACTGCTGGTAGAGCTGAGTGAATCAAGGTTGAGAGAGAAGAGCTCCAAGCAGGGAATTCAGCACAGAGTAACCTCTCAGAACCAATCATGAGATAGTGATACCAGGAGGGGAAGGTAAGGGGAGAAAGAGGGAATCAATCACAACGATCAACGTATAACCATTTCCTAGGGGAACAGACAACAGAAAAGTAGGTGAAGGTAGACCATGGTCAGTATAAAGAAATGAAAACAGAATTCATAAATGATCAAGGGTCCATTGGGGAGGGACGGTAGGGGAGAGAGGGAAAATGAGCAGATATCAAGGGCTCAAGTGGAAAGAAAGTTTTGAAGATGATGGCAGCTTATGTACAAATGTGCTTGACACAATGGATGGATGGATGGATGGATGGATGGATGGATGGATGGATGGATGGATTGTGGCAAGGGTTGTAAGAGCCCCCAATAAAATGATTTTTTTTAATGTAGGGCAGAAGGCCATTATTCCACTTGCACACAGCCTTGCCACTGGCGGTGGGGGCCTCAGAGCACACCCAGGCCACACAGACCCAGCCTCCGGCCTCCATACCGAGTCTAGTCTCGGCTCTGAAGCTCCTTCGCTAGCCTGAGGCCACATCAGGACATCTGTGAAGATCTGGGTGCCAGGATGAGATCTGGGGGTGGCATGGCGTGATGTTCCCTCAGCACAGCTGTCCCGTTCCCTCCCATTGAGGTCAGGAGTCTGGCGCTGGCTGGTCCTCTCCTCAGTTTTTCATCCCTCCCTCTCTGCTCTGACTTGCTTACCATGAGAAAGGATGCTTCCCAGTAGCAGTGGTCTCACCACTGCTGGAACACTCTGCTCTGCTCTGCTGAGCACTCTCCCACACCCCACACAAGGGATGTCGAACAAAACGGCGCAGTCCCCATGACCTCAGGGAAGAGCCCCTAGGGATGAGGTCACAAGCCTCTGCCATGGACTCTCGGAGAAGGGACTGAGGATCAGGCAGGCTTGTCGGGTTTGGGGAGGAGCCCCAGCACTCCCGGACAGGGAGTTCCTCTCCATGGGTTAACATACTCACATCTTGGACTTTCTGGATGAAAGGATCCTTCCATTCAAAGACCACAAAAAACAACTGAGCACTTCTTTCAGCAGCTGGCCTCTGGTCAATGTAGTTCACCACGCTCGTCTAGATGGGGGCAGGAGAGGGGAGAGCTGTGTCACCCGTCTGCCTGGCTAGGGAGCAGCGGGGACTGGGCCCTCCTGCCATCTCTCTGTTCAAGAAGACAGCCAGAGAGCTCGAGAACTCAAGAGCCGGACACCCTCCCCCGCCCCCAACCCGGAGCCCAGGCTCGGCCGCAGTGCCACAGTGCCTGAGGGCCATGCAAGGGTATGGCTGTACAAGTCACCAACACGGGCAGCTGTGCCCACGCACCCATAGTGCGGACAAGCCACATCTGGACAGCCACGTAAGACTCAGAAGAGCCATAAAAGCCCCAAATTTCCAAATAGTTTAAGGACTGATGATATCAACAGGCACGAAATACAACCCAACTGGTTCACAGAGCGGACGCCCCCTGGAAGCAGTTAGTGGATGGCGTGCTCAGAGCTAGCCACAACTCCGGAGGCAGCTGTGTAGGGTAACGAAGAGCAGGCGGATGGGAACACAAGCTCAGGACTAGCCCAGAGGGGTCTTGGTCCATCTGATCTGAGCCTCCACTTTGGCATCTGTCAACAGGGAGCAAAATGCCCACCTCGCTGACGAGGTGACGTTCCCGTGAGAGTATTTTCACCCTCCAGACCTTGCACGGGAACATTTTTCAGTTTGAGTTCAAAAGAGCACATGGCCCTGCCGAAAGGCTCAATTTAAACAAATTTAATTCCGGCTTAGTGTACAAGGCACATTCCAAGCTGCCCCAAGCCTGTGGCTAGCTCTTATCAGAGAAGAAGACATTACACGGTGCCAGCCAGGATGTGGAGCGACAGGAAGCCCTGTGCACAGCCGGGGAGTGCGCACAGTCTGGCTCTTCAGAATGAGACCAGACTCAAACCATCCACCTGGGAGAGCGAGCGTGGCTCCCCCACCACCACATGTGGGCCCTGAACCAAACATACTGGCTCTCGGGCGGCAAGGCGAGTGGTCGGAGTCCAGGCTGCCGGCTCCAGGGGAAGGCTTCCTCTCTGTCGGCTCTGGAGGAAGGAGCTGTCCCTCCGCTTCTGTTCCCGGGCGACCTTCGTGTGGTGTGGCATCTCTGTCCCTCACCTCTACACTAACCCTGTCTCAGTAACACCACAAAGACACCCCCACTGAGATTATAACACATCCTATTTGGGGCCCCGGGGGGCATAGTTCTCGCCCTAAGATGGTCTGACCCAGCGATTCCACTCCTGGGTCCACACTCGAGACACACGGGGCAAGGGCTCTAAAGATACCCCTGACACACCGACAGATCACACACAGCAGCCGGAGGGGGAAACGCCCGAGTGTCCACCCGAACATAAATGGACAAGCACAATGCGGTATAGACGCTCTTCTTCTTCTTCTTCTAATCATTCTACTGGGGGCTCTTCGGGCTTATAACATTGCAAAGTTCAATTGGGTATGTACGTCTGTGAGCGAAGGTCAGGCATAAAGAGGAGTTCTACGTCCTGGAGCAATGGACGCACCATGAAAACACCGTGCTGCACGAAATAAACGACACGCAAATCAACGACAGACAAAGTCGGCTCATGGTTCCCAGAGACGGCGGGGAGGAGGGCCAGGCCGGGTTCTACTGACGCCCAGGTTGCTGTTTGGGAATGGAAAATACTGGGAAATGAAGAATGTGCCGGGGGCCCAGTGAGATGGTGTAACTCATGTCACTGCACGGCTACAATGGATGTGTCTGCAGCGCTTCTGGCTCATTTGGTTTCAAATCACCAATGGGGCTGCAAGAAAGCCAGGGTGCACACCTCAGGGTGTCAGCTGGATGAACCCCGATCTCCTTTCCCGGCTGCTGAGCGGCCGGGTGAGAGAAGAACTGGAGTTCTTGGAGAGCAGTGGGGCATAAAGGCCCGGAAGAGGACAGTGATGGTACAAAACAGGAATGTTTTAAGAATTTTGGGTGGCTCTCCACTCCAAAAGCAGGAAAAATAGCCCTTCTCTTTAAAAAAACACTGGTTTTGAACCTCTCCCGAGGTATCCAGCCTGACTGGTCCTGAAAGCCCCAACAGGGAATCTCCACATCCCCAGTCCCACGTGAACTGGTAGGTAGATTCTGGTCAATGGCGGTCAGTTAGCTGGACTCTCCACCTCCTGCTTCATCATGGAGTCTCTTAACTCTGAGCTTGGGGGCCAAGCAAACAGCTCCAAGGAGGAGCAGAAGGGCCCAGCAGTGTGCCCAGGGAGGGCAGAGCCAGGCCAAGCTGAAGGCCCTTGTGACAAGGCCGGGCTTTGTGACTGACAGCCCAGTCCAGGCAGCGCAATGCCCATCTGTCCGCCCCGGTGCTGTTTTCCCCTGTGCCCTCCACCTGAGCTTGGTCAGCAGCCCAGGTCGCTCGCTCACAGGCTGTAAGCTGGGGTCACACTTCCCGAACTCATATAAACAAAAATGCTGAGCATTTAACCCGAACTTTCATTTATAATTTTTTGAGAGATATAACATGTATTATTATTGTTCTAGGAGCCCTGGTGGTGTACTGGTTACCCGTTGGGCTGCAACCTTCATGGTCGGCAGTTTGACACCACCAGCAGCTCCAAGGGAGAAAGATTGGGCTTTCTACCCCCGTACACAGTTAGTCTTGGAAACCCACAGGGGGTCACTGAGTCAGCATTGACTCGACGGCAACACATTTCTTCTTATTACTGTTGTAGGAGCCAGTGGTGAAAGCACTCAGCTGCTAACCAAAAAGTTGGCAGTTCTAATTCAGCAGTCACTCTGTGAGAAAGTGTCCGAGAGGGTCGCTATGAGTCGGAATCAGCTCTGCACAGTGGGGTTGGCTTCTTATTGTTCTACTTTGTATACATTTGAAAACACCCAGAAATTAAAAACAGGAGATACAAAAATAGATCTTAAAAAGGAAGGTATTAGTTCTTCCTGGTGGCACCGTGGTTATGAGTTAGGCTGCTAACTGTGAGGTTAGCATTTCGAAACCACCAGTCGATCCTTGGGCGTAAGATGAGGCTTTCTACTCTTGTAAAGAGTTGCAGCCTCAGAAACCCATAGTAGCAGTTCTGAGTGAGAATCGACCAGAGGGCAGTGAGGTCTTACCATCAGCCGCCTGGTGTGTAACCTAGGCAAAACACTCACATACACACGTGCGCGCGCGCACACACACGTGTGCACATCTTTCTCCCATGGAGTGACTGGTAGCGTCCACTGCTGACCCTGTGGTTAGTGGTCCAACGTGTCACCACTGCGGCTCCTTGAGCCAGTTACCACCTCTCAAATGCAGCGACCCTGCGTGCCGCAGGCCTGGCTGTGCTGGTGGGCACTGCACTGCCTACATGGCAAAACACGCTGTCCGAGGGCGCTGCCAAGGGTTACCAGTGGTCACTGGGGCTAGACAGGGAGGGAGAGGGCCTTCCATGCTTAGGAGACACTGAGCCTCTGTGAGACGAGACAGGAAAATGGGATCCGATAAACGTGTTGACAACAACATGCTACACTTGATGTGCTGAGTTGTATCTGAAGAATGCCGACATGGCAAATGTGTCATTACATACATATTTACCACGCAAACACAACCCGGGTGCCTACTCACCCCTGGCCAAGGTCTACTTACCCTAAGATGCTGCTCTCTGAAGGTTCCCTCCACTCCGGGCACAGGTGTGGATAAGTCGCCCGCAGCTAAGCAAACCCAAACCTACCTCCTGCCGGAACTCCACTGCTTCCCGCCCATCCTCCTCCTTGGTCTTCACCAGTGACATCTTGACCCAGGTGCGGAAGCCCCCAGAGAACTTCCAGCTGGAATAGGCACTCTCACAGGACTGCATGAAGCCCACCTGGTCTGGGCTTAGAGAACAGAGAAACATCAGTGTAACTCAGTCTGGTCCTGACGGCAGGATCAAGCCCGGCTGGACTCTGGCGCTTGCTTCAAGCCCCTTGGCTGGTGCCCGTCTGCTGCCCAGCCCACTCCCTCTCTATGCTCTGCTTCCAGGGTTCCAGGAGGCAGCGCTGGCACAGGGCTAAAGGCAGGGACCCAAGAGGCTCCCACTGACTGAGAGAATTCCTCATCCCACCCAAAGCAGCTGCCCTACAGCAGAGTCCGCAGCAGCTCCTGAGAACCTGGCCCCTGAGAACCAGGCCTTCAGCAGACTGGGCAGCCCTCGGGGACCCACCCACTTCCCCTGAAGGGACCTACAGAGATAAACAGAAGCAAATAGACTGCCCTGCAGGGGTGAGGAAGCTCTGAAAGGCATTCATAGGAGAGTGGGGGCCTCTGGAAAGCCTTCCAGAAGGAAGGAGCACTGGGGCAGCTGGATGCAGTGACTGCAGATGGGACTCCAGGGGGCAGAAAGGGCGCAAGTGTGTGGGTGAGCTGGGGAAAGGCTCTGAGAGTTGGCAGCTGCCTCCCTACTTCCGGTAAAGGCAGCCCAGGGCTCAACAGAGAACCCTGGGAGAGACTGAGTCACACACGGCAGGGCAGATGCTGACAATGCCCCCACCCAAGGTGGTGTGCTGGGAACACCTGAACTGCTATAGGTCAGGGGCCCCTGGTTACCCCGAGTGCAGTCAGTCATCCTCAGGTCAGAAATACCACGCGCTGCAAACATTGTGCACCAAACGCAAGGTGGGGCCTGGCCTGCAGGCTCCCAGAGCAGAAGGCAGCAGCCCCAGACCAAGCCATCCCCCAGAGACCACCAGCTGCGGGCAGCACAAGGTGTGCTGGGCACCACTGCACACCGACCGCCGTGAGCGTGAGCTGAATGGGCTCTCGCAGCTCCCAGGTCTTCTTCCAGCTAGAGGCAGGGGTGTGACCACCCCCCCCGCCCCCCGCAAGCCCACCTCTGCAGGAACTCGTGGTAAGAGGAGAAGAGCAGGTAGTCGATGGCACTGAAGTCCTCGCTGCTCTCGTTCAGGCGAAACTGCAGGAAGACCAGCTCCCGCTTCTTCACTTCCCGGGGGCCCCGGACAACCAGGGCGGACTTCTGCAGAAGCAAAGAGACATGGTGCTGCGCTGCCCTGCCCTAACTGGGCACAGAGCACTGCCCGGTGGGTCTGGCACAGGGCTACCAGAAAACCCGGTCGGCGCGTGGGCAGGGACCAAGAGGGCTTCTGTCCTGTCTTGGGCGGCTCTCTATGCGCAGACCAGAGCCAGTGCAGCCCACATCCTTTCCCTCTGTCCTTCTGGGTCCTCTGCATTAGACTAAGGGAGGACAGTAACTTGCACTTGTCACTTTTAACTTTGTTGCCAACATCGTTTGTTACACATCAGTATTGTCTTATATTGGTTTTTACATTAGGATACTGTGTGCCGTTTTACAGCTTGCATGCAGTATGAAATAGGGACCTCCCTTTCCCCTGCTAGATCCCTGTGGACAGACAGACAGCTTTCAGGGCCCCAGTACCACCACACGCATACTCTTTCAGCCTATAAAACCCACGGCCGTCAAGTCCGTTCCAGCTTACATATACCTCTTAAGACAGAACGGCAGAGCTTCCAAGGCCAAGGCCGAGGCTGTGGCGGCTCTCGGAAGCAGACAGCATCTCTTTCCCTCAAAGCGGCTGGTGGGTTTGCGGTGAGCAGTCCAGCACTTAACCCGCCGCACCACCAGGGAGCCTGATTTTACCCTAGAAACCCAAACCCACTGCTGTCGAGCCAAGGGCTTCTGAGACGCCCTATCTTCATGGGGACAGACCGCCTGAGCTTTCTTGGTGGCGTGGCCAGTGAGGGAACCGTTGACCTTGTTGTTTGCACCTCAGCACCTGGCCCACAGCAACATCAGGGCTACGAGCCAATGCCAACTCACAGCAACCCTGCAGGACAGGGCACAAGGTTCAGCCTATCATACTCACAAATTCATGAATGCAGCCGTTACATACGCCACGCACACGCATATTTACCCCTTCCTATACTAACCCATCCTTTGGATGGCAGGGCTCTACCCGGTCTTGCTATCTCCACAGTACACAGCGCCCTCACCCTCCTTCCAACTTGTCTGTGCACCCTTCTCCATAGGCTCTTTAATTGGCGCCAGCTGCATCTGAGACTCCAGTGGGCCCTTTCACTTTGATGACACTGAGCTCTTGCATTAATTTACAGAAAAGGTATCTTTCTATCGCCACCTTTTGTAACTGCTCCGGATCGCTGACCACAGCGGACACGTGGTCAGTGTAAACCTGCTGTCACGCGCACCAGGCACGCGCCAGACTCATTTCCGGCGATCACACTCTTACCCTGCCTGCTGCTCGCCTATGGGGATTTCGGAGGTGGTAGTCATGCTAAGGCGGTGAAGGACTTTTTCTGATTTCGAACAGATTTTGCTTAAAATCTGTGCATACTAAGCTGTGGTGTAAGTGCAGGTTTGGGACTGTCTTCCTGGGGGGACCTTTTACGGATATTAAACATCCCTCTTCTAATCCGCAGCCCCTTGAGTTCCACTTGCCTGACATTAATATGCCCCATCCATGGTCTCTACGTACAGAGGCTTTCTCCACTGACTCAGTCAACCTTCCTGAGACATTTCAGATATGTGGCAGAGGCTGCCAAATGCCCTAGTCTCCAGTATCCAGCTTGACACCCACTTCTCAAGCCCCTGCTGCAGCCCGAGAGGAAGCTGCTGGACTGTGGGCAGAAGTGACTCTGGCAAGTCTGTACCACTTCCTTAACAGGGAACTGCCTGCCCTCCAGTTATCGTCTTCCTGGGAGTTGGCACTTATGTCCATGCTGGAGAGCCAGTTATGACCATGTGGACCACACCCAGGGCACAGCACAATGACAAGACAATCCTGAGGGGCAGCGTCCCCACATACCCAGACTGTCACCAGAAAGCAACAGTCCCCGGTCTCAGCTGTTGCATGTTGGGGGGGGGGTGTTCCACACAGTAGTGTACCCTATATTCTGGTATGTAATTGGTAAATTTGGGGCTAGTGGGCTATGATAACAAAAACCTAAAGCAAGGCCTTAGCTCAATATCAGGGACAATGGTGCAAAGTTCAGAAACAGATGTGGACGCTACGGACGGAATCCAGGCCCTGACCCTTGTCTGAAAGCAAAGCACCTGGGAACTGGAGGGCACGGGAGAGGCGTCTAGAAGAGCAGACACCGATGAGCCTATGAAGAGTTTAGAAGTCCAAGCAGTTGAGAGCCCTGACTGCAGCAGGAAGCCGCTGTCTCTGAAGCAGCCTAACCAAGAGCAGAGGTGGTGGAGGAAGAGAACAAACCCCCATGGCTGTGGCGGGTCACTCTAGCAACCCCAAACCAAGTCGAGCTGTGGGCAGGAAGGGCTGTGCAGCCCCAAGGAGCAGACTTGCTAACACCTGCTGCAGACGGGGCCACAGAGGAGAACCGGCAAGGAGGATGCTCCCGGGAGACAAGGCTGGGGGGCACCAGGGTAGAAGGCAGGACTCCATCAGCGCCACACGTTGATTCCTTTCCCAGATGGAGTTCTGCTGCTCCTGTCTTACTCCTCCAGCTCAGCACACCAGGAGGGAGGGAAGGGGAGATGAGGCATCTCTTGAAGACTACCCATCACCCACAGCGGCATGCAAGTCTGCTTCCATGGAAACCACCGTTTGGCCTCCTATGTCACAGGTTTGCATCCTGTTTAGTTAACGTAGGTGACAACTACGAGGGCCCAAGGAGGTTGGGGAGCCAGCACCTCTGATTGGAGCACAGCTCAGTGAGAGAGAAAAGAGGAGAGTGGGCACCCGAGGTTGAGGATGCTGCAGGATGGAAGAGGTAAGGGTGTCAGGGGCATCAGTCAGGTGCTGGGCACAGGAGTGGAGGGGATCAGACAGCACCCACTGTCTACCTGCTCTCCTGAACATTTGTAAATGTCTTTTTTTTTTTTAAGTTAGCTTCCATTTCTCTCCCATCAAGATTAGCATCCACAGAAATTAAGGGTCCCAATGCTTTCAGATCTTGAGCCACGGCTGTAGATACTCTTGCCCTCCGGCAGTGTCTTGGGGAGTTGACTGCCTCCTCCCATCTCCAGCCAGCCCAGGGAGGAGCAGTCTCTGTCTTAGGGACTGGCTGAGGTGTGTCCTCGAAGGAGGTCACCGCAGAGAACAGTACAGGGCGTCTCATAGTCACCTGACTACCTTGCTCGGAAGGCCCTGGTCCAGTCTTTTTTTTTTTTAATCATTTTATTAGGAGCTCGTACAGATATAACAATTCATAATTTAATTAGATCAAGCATAGTTGTACAGTTGCTACCACCATCAATTTCAAAACATTTTCTATCTTTTTGAATTCTTTGATATCAGCTCTTTATCCCCTCCCTCCCCAGCCTACCACCCTCATGAATCCTTATTATGTATATCTTTATCCCCTCCCTCCCCAGCCTACCACCCTCATGAATCCTTATTATGTATATTATTATATATTACATATATTTATATATATTATTATCTTACACCATCCAATGTATCTGTTCACCTACCATTCTGCTATCCGTCCCCCTCCAGTGGGGTTATGCAGTCCTCGTTGCCATCAGCACCCACCCCCTGCCTACCCCGAGGGAATCGTTACTCCCATGACTGTTTCTTCGGGTCTCGGAAGCCCTTCTATCTTACAGTGTGCATGTCCCCATCGTGGTCCTGTTCCTGCTTCGATAGGCCCTTCTGTAATTGTGATGCTATTGAGCTGCCACCAATTATGCCTGTGTGACCATTTCCTTTGCCCTTCCAGGCCCTTTTTAAAGCAATGTAGCTCAACAAACCCATTTAACCTCATGCCAGTGGCCTCCCTCATCCAGATGATGTGTCTGTCTTTGTGTCGTCTTGTTCTCTTTAAACTATTTTTTTTTAAGCTACCATCTTGGACACCCTGGGGTACAGTTAGTTCTACCCCGTCCAGAGGGTCGCTGTGGAGCTGAGTCCTCCAAGGACAACACCAGAGCCCATTCGGTTTGTTCACTTCAGCCCCTTTCTTATGCCCGCTGGTTCTGACTCACAGTGACCCTGTAGGGCAAAATCGGGTTTCTAAGCCTATAATCTTTATGGAGAAAGGAGCCCTGGTGGCGCAGTGGATTGTGCAAGGTCAGCAGTTCAAACCCACCCATGGGAGAAAGCTGAGACTTTCTACTCCCATACAGAGCTACAGCCTTGGAGATCCAAAGGGGCAGTTCTACTCTGTCCTACAGGGTTGCAGTGAATCAGAATCGACTCGATGGCAGTGAATTTGCTTTGAGTCTTTATGGAAGCAGACTGCCACATCCAGACTGCCCTGGAGCGGCTTACGGGTTTGAACTATTATCCTTTTGGCTAGTAGCCAAGCATTTAACCTCTGTGTCACCAAGGTTGCCTTGCAAATGTCTCTTAAAAATCAAAGCCCACTACCATGAGGTCAATTCATATTGCCCTTAGAGGCAGAGTGGAACAGAGTGACCGCTATATCTCCATTCTTACTTAGGAATGAGGGTGAGGCGGACTGATCTTAGGTGTGGCTTTCTCCCCAGAGGCATTTGTTTCAGGCCTCTGCTGGCCTGCGGTGGCTGGCTGGCGGGCTCTATGGAGGACGCTGCCAGCACTGTCCGTTGAGGAGGGGCAATCTCCAGTTCTCCGGCTGGTGCTTTTTCCCGATGACCAGGCCCATTGAGAGAATGGCTCCAGAGACTCTCCTTCAGAAACAAATGCCACTCCAGGGGCTCTGGGGTCCCTCGGGCCCCCATCACTGTGACCCTGATGACGGCCTACTGGGGTCAGCCGTGCTCATCTCCGTGGCAGTTCTCTCCGGCACTGGATTTGGGCCATGGGTTTTCTCTCACTTTTCAACTCCAGCGCTCTGATCCAATCTGCTGCTTAGATTTGACACTTGTCAAAACTTCTGGGTCGCTGGTGGTACTCCGAACACATTGAGCAAGTTGTCCCAGGTGGGGCAGAGGAGAACCCTGTTGCACAGGATCTCAGTGGCTGATTGGGGGAAGAAGCTCGAGGCTATTTTTGGAGGTGCTCCTGGGGAACTCAAACTGACAGCCTTTCGGTAAGCAGACAAGCACACTAACTGTTCCAGAGAGTTATCCTCCGTTACTAGCTTCCCATCACCCAACCGAGAAGTCCACTTCTACAGCACGACACCCCGGCCATGTCGGGCTTCGTGTAGTGTCTTCGGCCTACATAAGCCCCCCTTCCGTTCTCTGACCTGCAAACATTACTGAGCGTGTGTGTGTGTGTGTGTGTGTGTGTGTGTGTGAGAGAGAGAGAGAGAGAGAGAGATAGAGAGAGAGAGAGAGAGAGAGAGAGAGAGAGAGAGAGAGAGAGACGGTGAGAACCGCCTGGCCTTTAGCAAGGGCATCCTGGGGTTAAAAACAGGATTGGATCGCATTATCAGTTAGTCTGAGGGCACTCAGAGAAGGCGGATAGTCTCCGGATTCCCTCCTTGAGATTGGGCATGAAAGTCAAGGCTAAGCCTCCGTCATACCCTGATGTTTGCTTGGGGCTCAGGACCCACAGACTGAAGTGTGAGGAGGCCACACTGGGACAAAGAAGGTGGGGCACAGGAACTCTGGTACAACCTTGAGCCTTCAGTGCAAGGTGGGCAGAGCATGTGACCTAGACCTGGTTCATGGAGACAGGACTTACCACTGTCTGATTGGAGAAAGGGTCTGTGTAGTTGATCCTCTGGGTGGTACAGTTCATGTCTCCTGGCTGGCCAGGGCTCCTCAGAGGAGGAATGACCTCATAGTGGTGCTTACAGCTGAGCAACTGAGCCTGGCCGGGGTACAGAGCAATACCTGGGGGACAAGCAAGGACAGCATATGGCAGAAGTCCACATCCTTGTGCATATACGTAACCATCATTTCCACGTCTGTTCCCTCCCACCTACAACCTGTGTCCAGGACCTCCCAGGAGAATGCAGAGGAGGGGGGAGAAAGGGTCATGACGCCCTGGTCTAGAGGAAGAGGTAACCTGCTCCTCCGCATACCTGCTGGGGACCAGCACACAGCAGCCCCGGGGGCCCACAGCGCTGTTCAGAGCCCAAGAAGCACACATGCCAGGCATGCCGTCCCCGCTGCAGAGGCGCTGAGTTACAAGCTCTTCTGGCAAACGAGCAGCCTTCACACATCAAACAGTGCACACTGACACCAACAACAGCATCTGAGACTAGCAGAGGCCAGGAAACGGGAAACAGAAAGTAGAACCAACAGAGAGACTGAGGCCACAAAGGGGCCGACGCAGGAGACAAGCTGGGAGGCAGGAGTGTAGAGCAGGTGGCAGGCCCGGGGGTGGACAGAAACCTGGGCCCATCGCTCTTCAGTGCCCAGGGTGCACAGTGCCAGCCCTGGCACCCTGAACACACACGTCTGTCTGGACAACGCAGGGTGCATGCTCGGGCCCTGGACACCCAGTGGGAGAGGACAGGTGCCTGGGGTGTCCTGGGAGCCCCTCCCCTGGCCGAGCCCTGCCACCCTTCCCATCCGCCAGCCCAGCCAGGCCAGGCCACTTCCTCCCAGTAGCCCGCTGCCTCTCTGCACTTCCCCGTGCTCTCAGAGCACTCTCCCACCTCTGAACTTTTCAAGGCTCCGCCCCAATCCTACCCGTTCCTCATCTTCCTTGACCATCGTCCTGCAGTGACCCCCAATGCCCTGTCCTTGGCACACACCCCACCCTGGAAGCACCAGGCACTGCTTAGGCCATGCTCTACACAGCACTCTACTCCATGCCCGCCCTGCCCACAGCGCCCTGCACTGGGCCGAGGAGGCCGAGATGGCTCTGGGACCAGTGTGGGCTTTACCTGGGGCATCATAGCGGTCCACCTCCTTGTAAGACACGGACATGACGGGGTGCTTGAGTTTCTCACGGAAGTCCGTGATGGTCTGGTAGACCAGGAAGACGGCCACGGCCATGAGCAGCAGGTAGATGAAGATGAGGAGGACGGAGAAGACGTTCTTCAGGCAGGCCTTGCTGAAGCGGATGCTGCTGGAGGCAGACTCGCTGTCCAGGGCTGAAGGACATCAGCACCGTGTGGGCCCAAGCACAGGGAGGAGTGTAGCCAGAGATGAGCACACCGGGGCTGGACACTCTGCCCAGAGGCGAGACCACCCGTATAACCCAAGCAAGCCCCAAGACCATGGCAAACAGCCCCGAGAAGCACTTACCCCCCAGAGACTACAGGCAGGGGACACAGCTGAAGGAGACGCATTTATTTCTGTGTTTAAGGAGCTTACAATCCTGCCCACGAGCAAGCCTCCACCCGCCTCTCTGGCCTTATAGCCTCCCTCCACTCTCCCTGCCTGTAGCCCCTCACTCCAGCGCCACAACACAGCTCTCTGCTCTCCCGGTGTGCCCTTCTCTTCCCTGGCACCTTTCACATCTGCATTCCCTACTCCTCATCTGAAGGAGCTCTGGTGGCACCGTGGTATGTGCTCAGTTACGAACTGAAACGGTTGGCGGTTCAAAGCCACCAACTAGCCATTCCTTGAGACAAAGATAAGGCTCCTGAAGAGACCAGGCACCAACAAAAAAGCAGCTGAAAGTGGAAAGAACCAGTAGACATTCCAGCTGCTGTAATACAGGCCAGAGAAGAGTGTGGTTGGAATGCAGGCAAATTCGCTCCCTCTTTAGAGGGATGCAACAAGATCTAGAGAAAAACCCAGAATCTCTATAATGGATCATGTAGAGTGTCATGTCCAGGACAAGCCTCTAGACATGCAAAAACAATATGAGTCATGTTCAAGAAGAAATCTGCCGTCTAAAGCCACCTATGCCAAGATGAACCGGGAATAAGGAATGGCCAGAGGAGACCTGCAACAAGAAACAGAAACTTCAAAAGCACGCATGCGAATCGATGTGAGGGGGATGGATGTAGAGGAGACCCAAAGCCCACCTGTGAGATCATTGGACACTCCTCTCAGAAAGACTCCATGGAAAGGGTAAGTCCAGGGTGTCAAGTGACACTGATGAAGCACCTAGCTTTCCTCTAGTTCTTTAATATTCTTCCCTCACAATTATGGATTTTATTTGTTTTACCTCATTGATCATGTTACATTTACATATGTTCATTTGCATATTTAAGATCATTCGATACATGAGAGTCCAGATAAATGACCCTTCAGAAACAATAACAGGAGTAATGGTTCTCTGGGAGTAAGGGAAGCGAGAGGAAGGGATGAAGTGGGAAAACGGGGAGCTGGCAGCACTGATGACTCTATTACCCCACTCCAGGGATGCGGACAACAGAATTGTATGTGATTGGACATCTTAGATTGTGTAAGATATGGGAAAACATAAACAACCTATTATGGAAAAATAAATAAATAGGGGTTCCTAGGCAGAGAGAGGAGACAAAGGGGAGCTGAAATCAAGGAGTTCAAGAATAAAGAAAATGTTTTGAAACTGATTGTGCTAGCAATTGTACAACACTGTTTGATGTGATTGAACTGTGGAATATTATGATATCTTTAAGAGCTACTAAGAAAATGATAAAAAATAATAAGGAGAAGAAGAAGGAAATAGAAACTACAAAAAAGACCAAGCTGGAATTCTAGAACTGAAAAAAATATATAAGTGAAATGTTAAAATGCACTGGGTGGAGAGGTTTCCCGACACAGAAGACAGTAGAAAAAAATCTGTGAACTAAAGATCAATGAACAGAAATCAATCAATCGGAAGAAAAGCACAGAGAAAAAGAGAGCCTAGGTAACTATGGAGCAGTAACAGGAATCAAACGACATGCAACTGGCGTTCCTGGAGAAGCGGATCCCTGTTTCCCACGGTGGCTTATTCAGGGGAGCGGGGTGTCTGCTATCCCCCTTGGAGAGCCCCTCAGAGAGAGAGATGGGCTTATATGCATTCTGATGCCAAGCAAGGAATGGGCTCTTCTTTCTTTCTCTCACTTTTTTATGCTGTGACTCTATTGCTTTGTTTTCTCAGATATAATTTACCCTTTTAAAGTGATATTCAGTGGTTTTTAGTAGATATCCACAAGGCTATATAACCATTACCACTGTCTAATTCCAGAACAATTTGACCCCAAAAAGAAACCCAGTTGCTCCGCTCTCCCAGGCCTTGGCGTCCACCAGTGTATGTTCTATCTCTATGGGTTTGGTGGAATCTTATATGTAACCTTTTGTGTATAGTGTCTTTTTTTTAATAAATCATTTTATTGGGGGCTCTTATAGCAATTTTATCAATTGCTACATCAATTGTATCAAGCACATTTGTGCATATGTTACCATCATCCTTTCCAAAACATTTTCTACTTGAGCCCTTGGTATCAGCTCCTCTTTTTTCTCTACCACTCCCACCCCTCTAAACCTTTGATAAATTATAGATTTTTATTTTCATATCTTATACCATCTGCTATCTCCCTTCACCCACATTTCTGTTACTCTTCCCTCGGGGAGGGGTATGTGTGATTTAAACATCTATCATTGCAATCAGTCCCCACCACCGCACCACCACCCCGTCTCCCCCCACCTTCTCTCTAGCCTCATGGTATTGTTATTCCCATTACTGTTCCTGAGGAGTTTATCTGTCCTGGATTCCTTGTGTTGAAAGCTCTTATCTGTACCAGTGTACATGCTCTGGTCTAGCCGGATTTGGAAGGTAGAACTGGGGTCATTATAGTGGGTGGGGGAGAAAGTATTAAAGAACTAGAGGAATGTTATTCATTTCCTCGGTGCTATACTGCACCCTGGCTGACTCGTCCCTTCCTTGTGACGCTTCTGTGGGGGGCTGTTTGATTGTCTACAGATGGGCTTTGGGTCTCCACTCCGAGACCCCCCTCATTTGTCTTGATACAATTGTTTGTTTGGGGTCTTATGATACCTGATCCCGTCAACACCTTGTGATCACTCAGGCTGGTGTGCTTTTTCCAAGTGGGCTTTGTTACTTCCCTGCTAGATATCCCAGTGTCTTTCACTGAGCATGTTTTCAAGGTTCCGTTTCAATACTTCATCTCTCCCTATTGCCTAATAATATCCAATTATATGAATATCACACATTTTACTTATCAATTCACAGTTCACGGATATGTGGGTTCTTCCCGCCTTTTGGCTATAATGAATAATGCAGCTGTGCACATTCATGTACAGATTTTTGTATGAGGACATACATTTTTCTTTCTCTCGTGTCCTGGTGGCTAGTGGGCTATGCTTTGGGCTGTTAACTGCCAGGTCAGCAGTTTGAAGACAGCCACTCCGTGATCTTTTCTGTTGTCATAAAGTTACCGCCTTGGAAACCTACAAGGGCAGGCCTACCTTGTCCCAAATAGCCACAGTGAGTCCTTATAGGCTTGATGGCGGGGAATTTGGGGATATAAAGAGGAGTGGATTTTCTGGGTTAACTCTATGCTTAAGGTTTGGGTTTTTAATCTTTCTGTTGTGATATGGGTGACAGTTTACAGGCCATCAAGGTGGTTTTCCATTCAACAATTCACACACATTGCTTTGGGACACTGCGGTCCCCGCAGAGCACTCCCTTCTTCCTCCCTCAGTCTACGTGATTCCTGCCTTCTGAGTTGTATCCCTGGCCAAGTGGTTGTTCTAGGGCACGTGTTCCTCCCTGTCTAACACCTGTCCAACTTGAAAGTTGAGCCACAGGGCTGAGGTCTGTTCCAGGCTGAAGGGTCTCAAAGGCCCACAGTCTTGGGATAGGTCTTAACTCTGAGGACCTGCCAGGCCATCCTCCAAAGCAGCAGAGCCATCTTACTTTCCCGCCAGCAACGGAGGAGGATTCCGAATTCCCCAAGACCTCCCTCCCAAGGCTTGTGATGGAGTGCCTGTCCTTTTGATTTTAGCTCTACATGGCATAGTGGGTTACAGGTTGGGCTGCTAATTAAAAGGTTAGCAGTTCAAAACCATCAGCTGCTCTGTAGGAGAAAGGCAAGGCTTTCTACTCTCACAGTTGGTCTTAAGAGCGTCAACTAGGTCCACATGGAAGAAGCACACTAGCCTGTGTGACGCAAGGACTAAAAATAATATAAACCAAGTCCAAAGAAGGAAGTGATATCAGAGCATGAATTGTGACCACCTGGTCTGCAGGCGGCCAGGAGGAGGGGCTCTCTTGTGAACAGCTACAGTCTTGGAAACTCACAGCGGTGGCTCTACGCTGTCCTGTACAGCTCACTGTGAGTCGGCGCTGACTCGATGGCAGGGAGTTTGAGTTTGGGGTTTTATGGAAGACAAATGCATTTGCAGAGTGCACACATGGATAACCTCCAGTGAATCCCGTGACCACAGCTGAGGGACGTGACTAGCCGTTACCAGACAGAGGGCACGGTATAAAGTCGACTGTGGCAGGCGTAGGGAGGGAGTCAAAATGTAATATCTTATGTGAGCTCTGTTTCCATCCATTTTAAAGGGAAGGGAACACACATGCATCAAGCCCCTGGTGAATCCCCTCGGCCCACGGATGTGAGGGGCCTGGCTAACGCACGGACTGTATCGGACAGTGTACTGCAGCAGATGCCGCTAGTTTAAAACACAAGGTCCTATCATTTTATCTCCCTGTGATCCTTTTAAGTTTGATCTAGTTTTTAATATTCTTTTCTTTCTGATTGAAGTTTTTCATCTGTTTTCTCTGTTGTGCTTGTTAGGGTTTTGTTTGTTTTTAATGTTTCTCTGTATCTGAAATCCAGCACAGGTCAATCTGTAGAGACAGTAACTGGATGAATGGTTCCTTGGAGGTCGGGCAGGGGAGGGGAGGGTGGTGGTGGTGGAGCAGCGCTTATAACGGCGCTGAACTACCGAATTGTATGATATGTGAATCACACGCCAATAAAACTGTTGGAAAAAGTTAGTCTTGGAAACCCACAGGGGCAGTTCTACCCTGTCCTGTAGGGTTGCTGTGTTGGGACTGATTCAGTGGCAGTGAGAATGGGCACGAAGGGGCCCTGGTGGCAATGTCAAGTAACCTCAAGGTCGTGGTTCGAACCCACCAGCCACGCTGAGAAAGATGAGGCTGTGTGCCTCCATGAAGACGCACAGCCTCAGAAATGCTCCAGAGCGTCCCTAGAAGGCAACTTGATGCCAACTTAATGGCAGTGGTGCTGTCCACTAGCCTCTCCGCAGGAGAAAGATGTGTGGCTTTGGAAACCCTGTCCTGTACTCAGAATCAGCTCCATAGCAACGGGTTTGGGTTTGGCATGGGCATGAGGCGAGACCTCACTGTGCTTTTATTTCCCCGACGACTAGTCAAGAACTTCTTTTCATGTTCTATTGGTCATCTGTGTATCTTCTCTGGAGAAATGTTTACTTAGAGCAGAGGTTCTCGACCTGTGGGCCACGACCCCTTTGGGGGTCAAACGACCCTTTCACAGGAATCACCCCATTCATGACACTGCAAAATTAAAGTGATGAAGTAGCAACGAAAACAATTTTATGTTTGGGGTCACCACAACCTGAGGAACTGTATTAAAGTGTCGCGGCATTAGGAAGGTTGAGAACCACTGACTTAAGAGCCTTTGCTGATTATTAAATTGAGTTGGCCTTTTTAATGTTGACTTGTAAGAGCTCTTTATATATTCTAAAAATAAGACCTTTATCAGATGTATGATTTGGAATTATCTTCTCCTGCTCCGTGGGATGTCTTTTCACTTTCTTAAATGTTCACCAACATGAATTTTTAATATTAAGTGCAATTTATCTTGTTTCCCTCCCTTTGGTTGCTTGTTTCCATCTAGTCTATTAATATACAGTTGTTTCCATGGAGACCTAATTGTAATGACTAATTTGCCAAGTGTTTCCCTCGGTCTGTTTGCTTACATCTCTGATGTGACAAACTGCTTATTCAATTAGAAGGCTTGGTCTTATTTCTGCCTTTGAAAACTATGGGAAATAGTTGTAGTTTCATTGAAGAGAGGAAATTAATAAGTTTAAGTATTTATTATATTATAGAATGGAATTATTTATCCTAGCAAGTAAATGTGGATGTGTAAGTCGGACTGTCAGGGTGCTGGGGCAACCTTTACATATGAAGCTTTAGATAAAGGATTTTTTTTTAAATCACAGGTGTAGAACAAGTTTCCTTTTGTCTGTTTACAAGCTCTTTGAGATTCTATGTTTTCCTCACCTCCTCAAGCCTCGAGTTCTCAACTGTACAAGTCAGAAGAACTCTTCACAGGATTGTCCTGAGAATTCAGTGGGGCGCAGGTAAGACAGTGCCTGGTAGAGGCAGCAGTCAGTACACTTCCCTTCCAGGCTCTTTCCTTCGACAAAGTTTTCTCTAACTAAGGATGTAGCTCAATTATAGAATTGTCTGTCCCTTGTCCCTTCTACCACAAACATAGCAGTCAAGAGAAGCAAAAGCTGTCTGCCTCCAATCTACCCAAAAAGTCAGGCTGGGGTTCTATTCACCCTTTCAGTCATTCCTCCGTATGGCAGGCTACGGAGGGAGCAAAGGCTGGCCCCTGCTCCCAGGGAGCTGACATACACGAGTCAAAGAGTCACATACAAATATGCGGGGCCAGCGACAGCTGCAAAGGACTCGTGTATAGGCTGGATTGTATGAAGAGAGTGGCATCAGGATTGGAGGAAGGCTTATGAGCATCCTGAAGTACGCAGATAACACCACCTTGCTGAAAGTGAGGTGGAACTGAAGCACTTGCTGATTGAGACCAAGGACTGCAGCCTTCAGTGTGGACTACAGCTCAATGTAAGGAAGACCAACATCCTCACAACAGGGCCAATAGGTAGCAGTAAGATTAATGAAGAAAGGGTTGAAGTTGTCAAGTTGCTCATGGAAGCAGCAATGAGGAGAAGAAGAGAGCTTTCGCGTTAGGGAAATCTGCTGCAGGAGACCGCTGCAGGTGCTGAAGAGCCTGGGTGTTGCTGTGAGGACGAAGGGCTGCCTGACTCAGCCGTGGCACTCTTCACTGCAGCAGATGCAAGTGGCCACTGAATAAGGAAGATCACGGCAGAATCGATGCATTTCAATTGTGGTGCTGGAGAAGAAAATTCAAAGCACTGTGGAAGCTAAAAGGATAGAGCTGTATTGGAAGAAGGTTAGAGTGCGCCTCGGAGTCAAGGCTGGCAAGACTCTTCGTCTTAAAAACTATGGACATATTATTACAAGAGAATAGTCCCTGGAGAAGGACATTGTGCTTGGCAAAGTGGAGGGGGTGAAAAAGAAGGCCGCTTGGTGAGACGGACTGACACAGTGACTATATCAATGGGCTCAGGCATAGGAACCATTGTGAGGATGGCGCCGGATTGGATTGTGCAGTGTTCCATTCTGCTGTACATAAGGTCGCTATGGGTCAGCGCCGACTTGATGGTACCTACCAACAAGTAGGCTACAAATGACAGAGTGGTACAGGGTGGGGAATCATCCACCCAAGGAGTTTTGTAGAGACATGTGGGAGGGACAAGTTGAAGAACGGATTAAACATTAACTAGGTAGCAAAGGGAAAAGAATTCTAGGGAGGGGGGAATAAAACCACAAGGCCCTGTGGGAAGGGAGGGAGGCTCACATTAAAGTCAGAAGGGCAGGGGCGGTGCTGGGGAGGAAGCAATGAAGAGTGACTCCAAGGTTCAACTGGACAACTGGCCGTGCCGCTGTCAAGAGAGTGAGCCTCCTAAGAGGACGGATGAAACAAAACCCCCTGAACGGGTGGTTTTACGGAACAGAAATGCACTGCCTCTCTGTTTGGCTGGCAGAAGCACAACTCGGGTCCTGGGCTCCAGGAGAGGTGACTTCCTTGTCTGTAGCTCCAGGCATTCCTTGGCTCAGAGAGAGTGCTCACCAATGCTTTGGTCACACCACTACTCACCAGGTATTAGGCTGAGGGCTGGGATGAGCAGAGAGCAGGACCAACTGGAGACAGATATTGCCTAAGCTTCCTGAGGCCTGATGTCATTTTATCAGGGCCAGATAATGATCAGAGGCCCTAGGACAGGAGCTCACCGAGGGCTAACACCAACTAAGCCTCAGAGGCACTTTCCAGGCCACTTAAGGTTCTAGAAAATGAAGGTTCACAGGGAGCCCCTAAAGCTACGGCTCTTACCCATCAGGTCTGGCGCTGAATTCACCTTCAAGTTAGAATAATCAGCCATTTAGGATCAAAAGGACGTTTACCCCAGGACAACTTTGAGAGAGCTAAAAATAAGAGGAAACTTAGGGAGGAAATGGGGTAAGTGATCGAGAGGATGAGTTGAGTCAAACGGTGTAGGAATTGTTGAAGTTTGTTTGATCTGCTCTGTAAAGCTTCATCAAATTCACAGTAAAAAGTGAGAGAAAGCAGTAATTTGGAATGCAGGGGAGCTTCCAGGTGGGGGAAAGAGCACTTTGCTCTGGACTAGGGTGGCTAGGGATGAGAGAAAAAAGAGCCAGCAGGTCTGAAGTGGGTGATCCCTGTAGATTTCTTACTCTAGGCAGCTGAGGATGAGCAAATGCTGCTGAGTTCCTGGCAACAAGAAAGAGGAGGAGGAAGGTGATGACTAGACCCACTGTCGGGTAGGAACTGGATTCATGTTGACCCCGCAGTTAGCAAAGAAGGTGGGATATGCCTACCAGGCCTTGTCACAGGGCGAGGGCTGTTCGCACAAGGACACTCCCCAGTGACCTAAGTCACGTCAAAGAGGTCATGCTTTACAGGTAAAGGAGAGTTAAGATTTAACATAACTTTCCAAGGGACAAAATTTAACCTATCACAAAGACCAAGCCGGGCGTAGATCACCCTTGAACATGAGGAGTTTAGGACACCTTTGAGACATCTAAATAATCCCCAGCAGCACAATGAGTTACACACTGGGCTGCTACCTGCGACCTGCGACGCTGGCCGTTCAAACCCACCAACCACTCAGTGGGAGTACGAGGAGGTTGTGACCTCCGATAGAGGTTTCCAGTTTCAGAAACCCTATGAAGCGGTGCTACGCTGTCCTATGGGGTTGCTATGCGTCAGAATCTACTAGACTGCAGGGGGTTGGGTTTGCATTTTGAGATATTCAAGCAGTGCAGTCACCTGGGAGCTGAGTCTCGAAGGGGGCTTCAAAAGTGTGTGGAAAGTGGAATTAAAAGATAATGGAGTTTTTCCACAAACTTTTTGAAGCCCCCTTGGATACAGCGTCTATAGGTCTGGAGTTGGTAAACTAGAGATGAGCTGGCAGCGAATCATTAGGGTCCTGGAAGGTTCTGCCCAGGAGGAAAGAGAGAGAAGGGGGACAAAAAATTTTACAGGCAGGAGCTGGAAGGTGACTGGCAGCACAGGAGTCTAGGGGTGCTCGGAGGAGTCAATGCTAAGGGACCAGAGCGCATCCAGGAGAAAGAAGTGGCTCACAGTGCTGAATGCTGCTGAGGCTCTGCGAGATGCCAATGACGGAATGGACAGCATGGACCTGCTACCCAGCCGGGCAGCAATGCTAGAGGCCTGGAGCCAGGAGGTGGGGCTTCCACAGGGCTCTGGAAAGTGACCCGGACATTAGAGGCACCACTGCTAGCAGCCTCCTAGGGAAGGAAATGGGAAAAGCGGAGGCCCAAAATCCTTGCTGCAGTTTCCAAAGATGTGACCTCAGGGCTACACCCAAACTGGGTTACATAAAAGCAAACACTGGCCTGGAAGTCTCCCCTGTCCTAGGGCTGGTTAAATATGTATAGCTTTCAAACTAGGGCAGTGCCTGAGATCCGACACCAGGGCACATGGGGGGGCTCCCTTCTTTTCCAAAGGCACTAGTTTGCAAGAGGCCCCTCCGGGGCCCTCCAGCTGCAGCATCTGTACTAGCACAGCGCCCACTCACCTGGCACGACACCCTCAATTTTGACCGGCTTCTTGTCCCGCTCGTCTGCTTGCTCAGAGTTCTCAACCACCTGGTCCAACTCCTCATTCAGCTGGAGAAACAAAGGGGCACAAGCAGGTCAGCGCCATCCGCTTCGTCTTTCTAGAAGGGGTAAGAAAGCAGAAGCTGCTTCTCACGTGGTCGTCTCAAGGTCTGCTCTCCCAGTTCTATGGAGGAGAACACAGAAGCCCAGAAAAGCCGAGTGATGTCAGACAAGGGCTGACATCTCCCAGAGCCTGGAGAGAGGATGTTAGGAGTCAATTCCATATTGGTGGAGCTCCAAAGCCCCTAGCCGTAGTCCCTTCCCAAAGAAGAACTGCCACCCATGGTGTGCAGAGGGCAGAGGGCACAATAATGCCCATTCCTGAGCTCTCCAAATGCCGCCACAGTCCACTGACTCGCTGCAAAGGGCAGAATCCAATGGAGAAGGCAGTCCAGTGCAGGGCCGGTGCTAATGATCAGCCTGGTAGCAGGCAAATTCATCAGTTTTCTTTCAAATGGAGAAAGAATAATGCTGAGGAGAGTTGAGGGGAGTGCTCATATCCATCAAGTCTCTATAAAAGTGGGAAGGCAGGCCGGCAAGGTCAAGCCCAGAGCTATCAGTGAAGTGAGCGATGGGCTAGTTCCCATCAGCGCTCAAGACATTTTCACTAAAATTTCACCTCCCACGTTTGGGATCATGATTTCACGGAATAGCTCAGCCAACTAGCCTAAAAACATGTTGAGTGCTTCTATTCTACAGCTAGTGCAATGCGCACTGCCTTAAAAGCCTGGCCACCCAACGGTACAATTGGCCCCTATTCACCTGGAGCAACAGAGAATAACGGTCACCGCTGCCATGAGACCGGAACTGGGTGGTGCCCATCGGGCTACCATTACTGGACATTTTGATCTAAGATTGCAGAGAAGAATCCTAAATAAAGGGGGTTGCGGGTGGGCAGAAATGTCTAACAGAATTTCAGATTCACATCAACTCTCGACTCTCTGGAGCCATGATGTACAGATAGAACTATTATACTGGGGCCATCTTTAAGCCCTACGTCAAAAATATCGCCTGACAGACCTTAAAACCAAGCAATAGTTTATTTGAACTAGTAAGGTCTACCTGATCATTACAGGCTTTTAAGCGCTATTGTATGGGATGGGAGTGACAACAGCACCATGAAAGATTAGATAGGAGCCTCAGAGCAGAGAGTTTATGTTAATGGGGGAGGAACAACTCCGAGAAGAATGGCTTCCCAACTCTAAGAATGTAATCAATGTCACTGAATTGTACACCTAGAAACTGTTGTATGTTTTGCTGTGCATAGTCTCATTAATGACAACAAAATAAATGAATGTATTTTAATTCACCTCCAAGAGATTTGGGCTGAAACAAGGCTGATGCATCTATTATTCTTCCATCTTCCTTTTCTCTGCTAAACCTCCGCTCCTGTCCCATAGAATCCAGTTTAAAACCTTCCGAGCCACAAAGGAAAGAAAACCCATGGGAAAGCAGTGGGAGGCTGGAGAAGGCCCATGAGCTACAGGCCTCAGATGCAGGTACACAGCTAAGTTGCCCCAGAGCTGGCTCCAGGGAGAGGCGATTAGAGGCTCCTCACACGGCTAGTGTCAGGATGTTAGTCCTGGGAATGGCCAGGGCTCTCTGACACCCATTCACTCGGGACCTGTACAGCCTAGCTGAGAGCACCCTCTTCTCCCAATTCCTTTCCTCTCACGGTTCTCAAAGTCACAGTGAGCCCACCTCTTTGCCTGCTCCTGGCCAGGGGCACACACGTTTTCTGTCCACCTCTTTGCCCAAAGCAAAGAAATGGATCCAAGCAACATCTGCTCTCAGGACGATCCAGGCAAGAACCCTGAAGGCCACTGCCTGGGCAGCATTCTTTCTCAGGAGAAAGCAAGAGACGAAGTTCTGAACAAGTCCCTTTGGAAAGCTAGGAGCAGGGACCCTTCCAGTGACTTCTGTTGTGAGAGTGGTCTTACAGAGCAAACGACTCTGGCTCTGACTTACCCTTGCCAGTGGATGGCCGCCAATTTCAGGAGCTCTGTTTGGTGAGGAGACACGCAAGCTCCCAATGAAAGAGTGAGAGACATGGCCCCACTAGATCCGAGCCTCAAGGCTTCCTTGCAGCCGGAGATAGCCACAGAGCTGTACCAAGAGCTATCATTCTTTGAGAAATTGCTGCCTGCTAGGAACCCTGGTGGTGTAGGGGTTACATGTTGGGCTGTGATCCGCATGGTGAGCAGTTCAAAACCAGCAGCTCCACAAGAGAAACGCTGGGCTTTCTACTCCTGGAAACAGTTACCATCTCGGAAACCCACAGGGGGTCACTGAGTCAGCACTGACTGCATGGCAGTGAGAGGCCTGAACCAGGAGCCCTGGTGACATCGTGGTTACACCTTGGGCAGCTAACTGCATGGTCAGCAGTTCAAATCACCAGCACCCCCGCTACTCTTCAGGAGAAAGATGAGGAGTTCTCATAAAGAGTTCCTATCGTAATATAAGATAAAATAAAAATTTATAAATTATTAAGGGTTATGAGGGAGGGGCAGCGGGGAGGGAGGGGCAGCGGGGAGGGAGGGGAAAGGAAAATGAGCTGATTCCAGGACCCAAGTGGAAGGCGAATTTTGAGAATGAGGGCAACGAATGTAGAGGGCAATGAATGTAGAAGGGTGCTTTACTCAATTGATGTATGTATGGATTGTGATGAGTTGTAATGAGCCCCAATAAAATGATTTATTAAAAAAAAAAAAAAGAGTTCCCATCTCAGAAGCTCGCAGGAGCAGTTCTACCCCGTTCTAGGGTCACTAGGAGTTGGAAACAACTTGTTGGCAGTGAGTTTGGTGGTTGGTTGGTTGGTTTGTGAGGCACTGAACTAAACACTCTCTACGGCTCGTCTAACCCTCTCACTCAAGGACCCTATGGGAAAGGGACTTAATAGTTTGGTTTTACAGACGAAGAAGAGAGAAGCTGACAGATGGCAAAGCCCTCCCATTTACCCACCCTGCTCTAATCCCTACACCGTTATAAGTGAAAAACTCGACACATCTCATTTCCCAGCATTCCCACAACACCGGTGAAAATCCATCAGCCTCCTTTCGAATAAAGAAAGCAGGGGGATACAAGGGGAAATAGAGACCTGTCTCCAAGCCAGATTCCCACTGAGGCCTGACTAAAACAAGCACGGCGAACCTCATCCATTTTCAGCTCCGCTTTCCAACTTCTCCTGTGAGACTCAGCCACAGTGGTGCACGTCACCCCGCCTCAATGTGAGTCATAACCACAAACAGCACCAATGGACATCAATAACTATTGATCAAGACAGAAAGCAGCAAGTTCATGTGAGGTGGAAGACAACGCTAGACTGGTCTTTATGGTTCGTGTGGGACTTGAGATGGTCCTTGAATATCTGCAGTGGAAAAGGGGTGGTTTAACCAATGCAAGAAGTCCCCTGGTGGCAACAAGCCATTGGCTGCGAACCTTATGACTGGCAGTCATGACCACGTGGCAGCTGGGCGGCAGAAAGGCCTGGCAGACTGTTTCTGTAAAGATTACAGCTAAGAAACCCCAATGGAGTGGCAATCAACTCAACAGCCCTGGGTTTAACCAACGGCGTCTGGGAAGGGGTAAAGAAGTGGTGTGAGCTCATGCACTGAGGTGGAAAAGCAAGAACAACATTTTTAAATGGTGAGTTTCCAGTGTGGCCAGATCCTGGACAGCTGAGAGGATGGCAACAGAGGCAGGAGCTACAGTTAACAGCCCTGAACAAGCTTTGACCACTGGGTAGACCAAAGGCAGCATCCAGGTCATGTGAGACCCCAATGCTCACAGATCAAAACTCACTTCCAACGAGTCGATGCTGACGCATAGCGACTATAGAGGAACAGGTGGGACCGCCCCTGTGAATTGCCGAGACTCTAACACATTCATCTTGCTCGTGTGGGTGGCGGTGGTTTCGAACTGCAGACCTCATGCATTGCAGTCCAATGTATAACTACTAGGTCACCTTAAAGCTGGATCTGCAGAGGGCGTGGGGAAGCCTGGGAGAGGGTTAACAACGCTGGATCTCGCTCAGGGGTTAGGGCAGCAACAAAGACACAAAATGGAGAAGGGCTGAGGCCGTTGGCAAGTGAGGGGGGCACGGTGGGAGGCCCAAGGAAGAGCAAGACTGGGGGCTGACAGGGGAGCGGGGACAGTAACCGAGTGCAGAAAAACGCGGAGGAAGCGCTGGTCGAGGGGAAAGAGTGTAGCTCTGGGCAGATAAGAGACAAAGAACTCGCTAGAAAGTGATAGGCAAGTGGTGGGAGGAGGTGGGACTGGAGAGCCAGGCAGGGGAGTGGGAACGCGCACTCTTCCAAAGCCAGGCGGCCAGCAAAACTGGCTGCAGCGATCCGGGCCGTCAGCCAGCGGGGGCCGCAGGCCGGGCGGGGGTGGCGGGGCTGGGGCTGGGGCTCGGGCTGACCGCCGAGTCCGAAGCGCTGGGCGGGCGCGAGCACCGGCGCTGCCACTTGTTGCAGAGCGCGCGGGGCTCCCCCTCCGGCCGCCGCGCTGCAGACGGAGCCCCCGCGTCCAGCCTTCACCTGCTGCTTGCGGGGCGCGCGCGGCTTCGCGGCGCCATCCCTCGGCCGAGAGCGCCGCCCGGCCACCCCACCTCCTCCGGGCACAGCCGCTGCTCCTCGGGACGAACTCCCAGCAGCCGGCGACCGCGCCGGCCTCACACCACACCCGCTGGACCGCCCGGACCCCCGGGCCGCCGCACGAGAAGCTCTGCTTCGGTCCCCCAGCCCCGTGTACCTCCTGGTAGGACGTGGAGAGCTCCGGCCGGATCATAGCACTGGCCAGGGCCACGGCACCACTGAGCCTGCTGCGGCCACCGGGGAGGAGGAGCGGAGGCAACCTCCGCCGCCGCGCCAGCGCCTGGACGGACGGGCCGGCTAGCTGACGAGCACCGGTTCACGCTGAGTCCCGGAGACTGGGCGGGGCGGCCCTTGGCGCATGCGCTTCGCCCCAGCCACCGTCGGAGCCGCGAAAGGGTTGCTGGGGGTTGTAGTTCTGGAGTGGCAACGCCTGCAAGTTTCCCTAAACTGAAAACAAAAAAACAAACAAACAAACCCTCCTGCCATCCACGGATTCGGACTCCAATCTGCTTTCGGTGGGTTTCCGAGATTGTAACTGTTTAAGGAAGTAAAAACGTTCGTCTTTCTCCCATCGGGTCTGGTAGTTTTGAACTACTGACCTTGTGGTTAGCAGCTGAAAGGGGAACCCACTACACAGCTGTGCACATTTCTCCAAAGCCAGCTAAATCCTGCCATTAGACCCACCACAGCCACCCCCACCTCCACCCCTACCCTCACCCCAACCCTTTGACCTCTGGTCTCTCACTGCTTCTTCCATGGGGAATTATGCCCTTGGAACTGCGGAAACCTCTAACAGGGTGGGGGCATTTTCTTCCTTATTTTACACGTGGGAAACAGGCACCTGTTGCAGCTAAGTGGTGATTTAATCCAGGCACGGATTGCACAAATGCATGCTTTTCCGGGTATTCTTGGGGCAGACATGTGGAGTCAGGACTCTGGCTAACCCCAAACCGAGCGCACCACCATGGACTCAAAGCTCGACTCATCATGACGGCCCTAAAGGACAGGATCGAAGGCCTCATTTTTTTGCTGCAGAGCGGCTGGTGGTTAGCAGTCCCCTGTCGGCGTCACCCAGGACACCAGGGCACATCGTGCTTGGTTTCATTGTGCTTGGCTTTGTTGCATTTTGCTCTATGGGAACCTCGCAGATATTGGGGATTGCAGATTTTCTTTTACAAATTAAAGATTTGTAGCAAACCCTGTGTTGCGGGAGTCTCTGGGCCCCGCTTTTCCCAACAGCATGTGCTCTCTTGATGTCTCTGTGTCACGCTTTGGTCATTCTCACAGCCTATCACCTGTTTTTCACCATACTATTGTGCACTCGATAGACTCAATAGGATCGTGTTGATTTTTGTGCGCATGGGGAAATCCAAAGAGAAATGGTGGAGCTCGCTTTGTTGCAATAGTCACTTTCTTCCAGTGGTCTGGACCGAACCTACAGTAGCTCGGAGCTATGTCTGTGTTGCCCAGAGCCCTCTGCTCCGACCTTCAGCATGCTCTACCCCCGGGGCCACACGAGAGCCAGAAGAGCTCACACAAGGAAAACATGGGGCTGGCCTTTAAGACTCTCTTCAGCACAGACAGCCCTGCGGCAGGGTGGACCCCAAACCACCTCTTTCTCTACCCGTGCTATTGTTTGTGACTGCCCTGGCAGCCTCTGGGAGAAGCGGATGGGAGCTGCGGAGGCCTTGGAAAAGGCTTCTCAGTCTCTCTTATCGCTGCAGCCGCTGTGCAACTCTCTCCACGGAGGGCCGCTTTCCTCCTTAGTGGCAAGCCCAGCAGCTCCGACCTCATTGGTGCGCCCTGGGCCTCCTGGAACTTTAGCAGGAGGAGGGTCCCATCACATTTCCTGAGCACCCCTCTCCTCACCCCAGCTCCTCTGATGGGACACCTGTTGATGGGACAACATATCATAGGCACGCAAGAAGTATCTGTGCCCTGTCTAAATGAAACCCGTATTCCAGCCATGCCATTGCCCAAGCAACTAATTAAATTACTGTCTCTGTGCAAGTGTGTTGGACAGAGCAAGGCACAGATTCATGGAATTTTAGAGCTGGAAGGAGTCAGAGGAATCCAGTGCAGACCTTTCTTTTGTTCTTTGTGGATGTTCTTTGTGGATGTGAACAAACTAGGCAAGTGTGGGCTCACACACGGGGTGGCCATGAGTTGGAATGAAGCCAATGATAAAATGGGTTTGGGTTTTGATTTGTTGGGTTTTATTTTATTTGGATAAGTGAAGGAGATATTGCTTGGTCTAATGTTCAATGTTGATTCAACAAATGCGGTGTGCCAGGCACTGGAGATAAAGAAATGAATGAGTTCCTTGTGTACCCCCAACGTCCTGGCTCTTGGGGTGCTCACAGGCTAGTGTTGAGAGAGACCGTCAGCACACAGATCGAGTCGTCTGCATTTGCAGTCTCCAAGTCCTCCCCTCCCACTCCCTGCTGAGGACACTCCACTCAGACTCTCAACCCCTGCACTCCACTGCCCGGTGGCTGCGAAGATCACAGGTGACCTACGGGCGGTCACATCACAGTCATTCCCGTCTTCCTCTGTCTGGGTCAATCAGCAGCATTTGGTACAGTTGATCCTTTTTCCTCCGTTTCTCCACTCGTTTCCAGGACATCACACATGCCTTCTTTGCCTCCTGTTTCACTGGCTGCCCTTTCTCCATCCTACTGGCCTCTCCTCCTCTCCTCAATCCTTCAGGGTGGCATTCCCTAAAATCAGCTCTTCTGATCTCCTCTTTGCCCACTTGGAGCTAGGTTAGGCAGTTGCCTCACTTGCCCTCCACATGCCACAGATTGCCAAGGGTGTTCTCTCCAGCCGCTAGTCTGAGTCCCAGGCTCATCTGTCCCATTGGCTCCACTCCTTCTCCACTTGGCTGTCCACCAGCAGCAGCAGGATGAAGTGATTAAAAACTGGACTCTGCGGCCAGATTGTTGGTGTTATTGTTCGTTGCTGGAGAGTTGATCTCTTTGGAGCAGATTGAGCAAGCAAGCAAACGCAGATGAAGGAAGGGAGATGTCAAGTCATCGGAGATCTCCAAGGAACGTGAGCTGAAAAGACCCAAGGATCTCCCCCTCGCGCACCACCCCCCACAGAGCCAATACAGGGAGAAAGACTTTCCCTAGAGCTGCTGCCCTGAATTCGGACTTCTAGCCTCATAAACCATGAGAAGGGGGTCCTGGTGGCACAGTGGCTAAAGTACTCAGCTGCTAACCAAAAAGTCAGCAGTTCAAACCCACCAGCAGCTCAGAGGGCAATAGTTGCAGCAGTTTGCTTCTGGAAAGATCTACAACTTTGGAAATTGTACATGGCAGTTCTACTCTGTTCTACCCGCAGGTTCCCCAGGACACGAGAACATCAACTCAACTCAACAGCAGTGGGTTTAAACTTCGAGAAAATAAACTTGTTTGCTAAATCTGCCCACTTGTCACAATTCGCTCACAGAGGCACTAGATCCGGAAGACAGCTCACGTCACCCCTCCACTTCAACTCTGTGAAGTCCTCAGCATAGCCCAGGGGACCCACAGGATCCACCCCACCCAAGCCCTCCTCTTACACCTCTTGCCCTCCCTCCCTCTCTAAGCATCAACATGCTTAGCACATGGGGCTCTGACTGTTCCCTGTGCCGAATGTTCTTTTGATGGGTATGCCATGTGACCCCTTTCTTCACATCTTCCCATTCTTTCCCCCAGTCTCACCTTACCAATGACACCTTCTCTGAGCAACTATTAAAAGGGCAAACCTCACTGCAGCACATTTTCTACCCTGCTGGATTTTCTGCCTAGCATCAGCCTCCGCTGACATTATTGTCAGTCTTCCCGAAGTAGCTCTGGTGGTGTAGTGGTCACGTGTTGGGCCGCGACCCTCATGGTCCGCCGTTTGAAACGACCAGCAGCTCTGTGGGAGAAAGATTGGGCTTTCTACTCCTGTAAACAGTTGCAGTCTCGGAAACTCACGGGGGCCACTATGAGTCAGCATGGCAGTGATTTGTGGTTGAGTTGAACTAGGAAGGTGGGGCTCTTTTGTGTGGTTTTTCACTCCTCTATCTTAAGGACTTTTATCTGCCTTTTACTAGATACTCAAATCGTTGTTGAAAAAAACAAATGAACATACTCATGTCATCTAGTGATAAGAGCTATAAAGAAATAGGGATGGTGAGGATGACAGGGCAGCTGTGAGTGGGTAGGGGTTAATTTATCTTGGACGTTCATGAGCGGCCTCATGATCATCGTTATCTTGATTTGAGCCCTAAGTGATAAAAAAAGGAGTCCCCATGTGCTGACCAGGACCTCAGGCAGAGGGCACTGACACAGGAATTACAAAGGGTGGAACATAAGCAGGTGGCATGGGTTACAGAGAGGTGATAGACAGAGGAGACCGAGTCAGAGAAGTAGGCAGAAGCCAGAAGGGAGATGTTGGCTTGTGCTGAGCTTGCTCTTGGGTCCAGACCATGCCTTTCCCTGAGCAGTTCTGGCTTGCAGGGACTGGCTCTGCAGTCTGGTTTTCTGCTAGGTTCAACCAGGAGGAAACATTGCAGGGAAACTGGAGGGGGTGAAGGCCAAGGAAAGGCCAGGATTTTCTCTTTCTCTTGTTCCCTGTCTCTAGTAGCTTCCCTTCTCTGGCTTAGCTCCTGGTTCATTTTTCCCTCCCTCGGGAACCCTTGATAATTTATAAATGATTGTTTTTTCGTGTCTTGCACTGTCTGACGTCTCCCTTCACCCATTTTCCCGTTGTCCATCCCCCAGGGAGGCATTATATGTAGATCCTTGTGATTGGTTCCCCCTTTCTACCCCACCTTCCTCTTCCCCTCCTGGATTGCTACTCTCATTGTTGGTACTGAGGGGTTTATCTGTCCTGGATTTCCTGTGTTTCCAGATCTTATTTGTACCTGTGTCCATGCTCTGGTCTAGCCAGATTTGTAAGGTGGAATTGGGAGCATGATAGTGGCAGGGGAGGAAGCACTTAAGAACTAGAGGAAAGTTGTATGTTTCATCATTGGTACACTGCACCCTGACTGGCTCATCTCCTCCCTGAGACCCTTCCATAAGGGGATGTCCAGTTGCCTACAGATGGGCTTTGGGTTCCCAATCTGCACTCCCCTCATTCACAATGATGTGACTTTTTATTCTTTGATGCCTGATACCTGATCCCTTTGACACCTTGTGATCACACAGGCTGGTGTGCTTCTTCCATGTGGACTTTGTTGCTTCTGAGCTAGATGGCCACTTGTTTACCTTCAAGCCTTTAAGACACCAGACATTGTATCTTTTGATAGCAAGGCACCATGAGCTTTTTTCACCACATCTGCTTGTGCACCTATTTTGTCTTCAGCGATTGTGCTGGGAGGGTGAGCATCACCGAATGCCAGGTTGTTAGAGCAAAGTGTTCTTTTCGCAATCCCTAGAAGTGGCCATCTCGAACTCGACCCTGCCACCACTCCCTGCCACCCATGTAGCCTTGCACACTTTCCAAGGATAGCGTGTACTCTCTGAGGCTTTATTACCCAAATTTCCCATTGCATCATAAGTTACTTGGACTTACAAAAATATTTCTGCCATGTGAATTCTTGCAGCCCTGAGAAGCAAAAAACAGGGAAACCCACCCCAGTCACCTAACATATCAATGTATTGAATCCCAATCAGGACTATGGGTTTTTTGTTATGTTAATGAGGTTCATCAGTGTAGCATGTTATTAATCAATCTTTTTTGAGATACTAAAGAGGTTATTATGCAGAGAAAGAGAGAAAAACCGCAGCTGATTTAATTCCAACTCATAGCCATGGCTATGCCATGGCTGTAAATCTTTACAGGAGCACACGGCCTCATCTTCCCCCACAGAGCAGCTGGTGCATTTGAACAACCGAACTTGGAGTTAACAATCCAATGCTCATCCAACAGCATAGAGAAGAAGGTGCCAATAGGGGACAGATAGATGGTGCATGAAGGTCTCCAAGGAAGTCCCAGAGGGATGCTAGAGAGACTGAGACAAGGATTTGATTCCAGAGAGCATCCCCTAGGGCTGGTTCCCTGAACGTGGACTTCTAACCTCTTAAACTTTGAGAAATAAATTTCTGTTTGTTAAAGCCACTCAACTGTGGAATTTGGACTACAGCAGGATTGAGAAACTAAGACAGTAGTTTATTCAATTATAAATGTATTCTCCTTAGCATCCTGGGGAGAGGAAAGCTAGGTTTAATCTGTAGAAATTCCAGAGTATTTTCTGGCTCATGAAAGTTCTTAGTCATTGAAATGGCAGAAATAACAAGAGTTGAAGTAAAGAAGTACCCATTGTACTTGTATGTATCGGGAATATACCGAATGTATGATGGAGCAACAGGTAGCAGGCAGGGTGAAATTCTTTTCTCCTCCAGAGGGGCTTTTCCAACCTGGAGACCATGATACCATAGAACACCGAGTCTGCCGTCCCCAGGCTACACAGCTTTGTGTCTCCTCTCTCTCTCCCTCCTTCTCTCTACATTTCAACACAGTCTTGTGAAGGGAATAGGTGATACGGTATTGATGAGAAGACAAGGATTCAGATGTTAGTGGACATATGACTGAGAAAGTTAAGGTTATAGTGCCAACCTGGCCAATAAACACATGTGGGATTAATTGAAGGGCGGAGGTGAGCCTTGCCTTTCAAGTTCTCAGTCTCTTGCTTTCTGATGGTCAGACCAGGGTGCAGCTGCCTTAGCCAGTTCCCTGCTTCAGCTGGCAAGGCTCAGTTCCTACAAGACATTCCTGAGGAGAAGCCACATGGACCTACCCTGATGCAGTCCTGGGTGCTGGAGCAGCCATGTGGAGACCCCTGCCAGTGCTGAGATGCTTACACGCTCACTGATTCAGCTTTCCTCCTGTAGTCGGTGTCTTTGTGTGTGCTTTGTAAGATTGAGGAGGACTTTGTAGATGGGTGTCGGACATTCGGGCTAATGTTGCACTTAAGGACTAGGACAATACTGGGTTGGGATGCTTTCTTAATGTACACTTACCCTTTATATAAAACTCTCTCATACATGAGTTTCTGTGGATTCGTTTCTCTAATGTTACCCAGACTAACAGCTCACCCTGCACTAGAAGCCTAATCTGTTGAATACATAAGTTAATGAACACTTGGTAGAACCAGTGAGAGGAGATACGCCTGGTGATTAAGAATTCACTCAGGCTCGTTTCCCGGCTCTACCTTCAAGCAAGGTATCTGAGGCCTCTGGTCAATTTTTGCATTTTTAAAATGGGAAGTCATACTAGTTAGAAGGTGACCAGACAGTCCCGGTTTTTAACAATTTTTTTCCACGTCCCGCAGCGTTTTTTAAAAAGTCCCAATTTTTGGAAAGAATGCAACACAAACTAGGTTTTAGGCTGCCATGTGGCTATTTCGCCAGGATATGAGTTTTATCAATGGTGTCCCACTGGTGTCCCACTTTACCAGTGTTAAAATCTGGTCACCTTATGTAGTTACCTCATAAAGTTCTAGTAAGTATTGCAAGAGGTCATACATGCTTAAACCAGTGCCCAGCACACTTGTGTTAGTCGGGGTACTTTAGAGAAACAAATCCACAGAAACTCATGTCTAAGAGAGAGTTTTATGTAAAGGTTAAGTGTATATCAAGAAAACATCCCAATCTAGTGCTGCCCAAGCCCACAAGTCCAACATTAACTCATTTACCCATATGTCCAACATCAGCCCACAAAGTCCTCCTCCATCTCACTAAACAGACACAACGGTGCCGATTACAGGAGGAAAGCCGAGTCAGTGAATGTGTAAACATCTCAGTGTTGGCAGGGGTCTCCACACGGCTGCTCCAGCACCCAGGGCTGCACTGGGGTAGGTCCATGTGGCTTCTCCTTGGGAACGTCTTGCAGGAAATCGGCCTTGCAATCTGAAGCAGGGAACTGCTAAGGCAGCTGCACCCTGGTGCGACCATCACAAATCAAGAGATCTGAGAACTCGAAAGGCGAGGCTCACCAAGCCATTTATCCCTCCACCCTTCAATTAATCCCACATGTGTTTATCGGCCAGGTTGGCACAATAAACTAACTACTTCAACACTGTTTCTCTAGTTTCCTTTGAAGATTCTCCTCAAGCACCCTGTGATGGAGGGGACCCAGAGTGAGTCCTTCTTGGTCCACTTCTATCTGTTTTCATGTGCACTTCCTGGTGATCTTATCCAGTCCCGTGACTTTAAATACCACCTACATGCCAAACAAAAACCCCAACCAAACCCACACCTGTGAGATGAAGTTGATTGTGACTCTTGGCTGTGCTGAGTGTTATACAGTGTGACTGTGCCCACCGGGTTTTCTTCGCTGCTAGCAAACCACCACAGTGCCACTGGGCAGGTGTGAGCACTCACTCTTTAGATTCCCAAATTTATATTTCCAGCCTAGGACTCGCTCCTCCTCAGCTAGACTCATACCGCCAACTGCCTATTAGATACTTCCACATACTCTGCATCTCAAACTCGGCATGTTCCAACTGAGCTCTTTATCTCTGCCCCAAACCTGCTACTCCAATGGTCTCTCCTCTCCATCCAGTGGCCCAGGTCAAACTCCTTGGGGTCCTCCTGCTCCTTAGTTTCCCTCATCTGTCAGCAATGCCTTCAAAGGATATCTGAGTACAGCCACACTCCCCACCTCCCACCCCTCCCCCCAGCTACCAGCCTGGTCTGAACCACTCTGGATCTCACCTGGAGCATCCCGGCAGCTATCTAACGGGCTCTCCGTTTCAGTCTATTATCAGATCCAGCTGACGTTTTAAGTCATTCTTCGGCCCCATTTCCTCAGATGGCTTCCCATCTCACTCAAGAGTAAATGCCAAAGCCTTTGAAAACACGCAGGGACCCTGCATGGTCTACCTGCGCCTTGCCTGCTGGATCTCGTCCCCTACCTTTCTTCTCACTTCCGCTCCAGCCCCTGTCTCTCCAGCATGCCAGGCCCGCTCCTTCCTGAACATTAATGCATTTGCTTGCCCTCTGCTTACATTGTTCTTCCCCCCAAGCTTCCTTTTGGATTTCTACAGATCCTGTCTTCTTGGTCCCGTGACCTGGCACATACCCACTGCCATCGCCACCCTGTAAGGCAGAGAACTGCCTCTTTGGTTTCCCAGACTATTTACAGGAGCAAACACAGCTTCATCTTTCCCCCTCCGAGTGGCCAGTGGATTCGAACCGCTGACCTTGAAGTTAGCAGCTCAATGAGTGCTCTTCACTAGACCAGATCTGGCACTTCCCAAAACTAAACTCACTGCCATCCAGACAATACTGACTCATAGTGACACCCCCCCCCCCACCTTTTAGGACAGGGTAGGATTCGCCCCGCGAAACTTGAACTGTTCACGGGCATAGAAAGCCCTGTCTTGTCCCATGGAACCACGTGTGGTTTTGAACTTCTGACCTTGTGGATTGCAGGTTAACGCACAACCACTACACCACCAGGGCTTCTGCGACTCGGCACATGGAGGGTCCCTCAAAAATATGTGCTGAGTAAATGGAACGCATGGAGCTTTGCACAAAATGTTGATTAGAGTCGGATCTGCAAGTTGTTTCCTGCTCTTTTCAAAAATCCCCTTGGGGCTTTTAATCTAAACTCAACAGCGGTTTAAAAATAACAGCCCGCAATGAAACTGCGTCGGGACCGTCGGGAACCTTATCGTAGGGCTACCATCCTCGCGGCGCGAAGGTGGGGTGCGTCCTCGGGGCGGTTCCAGGGCCCAGCTTCCAGCGGGAGTTTCCGGGAGGAGAGACACTCGCACTTGCACTTCTCCTTCCAAAGAATCCAGCTGCGCGCTCGGGCCGCGCAGCCGCCCCGCAGCAGCAGACAGGCCGCTGGGCGGGCTCGGCTCGGGCTCTGCTCCCCGCTCCCCGCCCGGCGGCCGCCCTCTCCCGCCCCGCCCTGCCCTCTCGCCATGGCGGCCCCCGCGCCGGGCCGGCGGCTCCGGCCGCTCGCAGCGCTGGCCCTGGTTCTGGCGCTGGCCCGGGGGCCCCCCGCAGCCCGAGCCGGGCCGGAGCCGGAGCCGCGCGCCGCCGAGCGCGGGCCCCCGGTGCGGCTCTTCACCGAGGAGGAGCTGGCGCGCTACTCCGGGGCCGAGGTAGGCGGGCGGCGGCCGGCGCGGGGCGAGGAGAAGGCGACGGCAGGGTCCCCGGGGGGTGGGGGGCGCCCCTCCTTCCCGGCAGGCTCCGGGGCGCAGCCCCCCGGACGAGGCCTCCTGGGCCTCGGTGCCCCAGGCCCCGACAGCTTGAGAATGAGGGGCACTCTACGTGTCCACGCTCCTTTCGGGGCCATGTTTGGTGGAACTAAAAAGTCAAACCAAACTTTTTATTGTGATGACGTCTGGGGGGGGGAGTGTTTACATTTCAGAGCATCATTTATATATTGAATAATTTTTTTATATATTGAATAATTTTAAACAGGTATCAAACCTCCCAATAGCGTATGTTGACACCCACCCCACCCCCCTTTTTATTTCCATCTCCCCTCCACCCTCCCCCCCCCCCAGTAACGCCTGTGTACCCTGTAGCCTATTGCTTCCTCTTCCTGGCTTCTCCTCCCACTTGTAATCATCGAAGTCGGCTTCTTTAGATATGAAAACCTTTATCTTGACACACCCCCCTTTCATAACATTGGTCTCATGCACTATTTTCCCTTTTGTGAATGACTATGTCACTCAGCGTGTGGTGGTGGTGGTGGTTGCTAGGCACCCTTGAGCATTCAGGCTGAAACACCATTTGTTGGTCCTGCCCCAGCCTGACCATTGTTCTTTTTTAAAAAAATTATTTTATTTGGGGCTCATACAACTCTTGAGCTCTTGGTTTCAGCTCTCATTTTTCCCTTCCCTCCATCCCCCTCCCTCGTGAACACTTGATAATTTATAAATTATTATTATTTTGTCATATCTTACATCTTACACTGTCGGACATCTCCCTTCACCCACTTTCTGTTGTCCGTCCCCCAGGAAGGAGGTTATATGTAGATCCTTGTCATCGGTTCCCCCTTTCCAGCCCACCCTCTTGGTATCGCCACTCTCAGCACTGGTCCTGAAGGGATCATCTGCCCTGGATTCCCTGTGTTTCCAGTTCCTATCTGTAGCAGTGTACATCCTCTGGTCTAGCCAGATTTGTAAGGTAGAATTGGGATCATGATTGGGGGCATTTAAGAACTAGAGGAAAGTTTCGTCGTTGCTACCCTGCACCGTGACTGGTTCTTCTCCCTAAGTTGCCTACAGATTCACCATTGTTCTCATGTGCCCATGCCTGCAGTTCAGGTGTCTGCCCACCTCGTGAGGTCCCTTTTCAGTGCCCCTCTACTTCCCAGCATGACGGCCTTCTCCAGGGACGGGTCTTTCCTGACACGTCCAAAGTATGTGTTGTCAGGAGAGACAGTCATGTCCACGCAGCATGATGGTCTCCAAAGCCACTCAGGTCATAAAATGATTCAGCGTGTGCTTGAAACTAGCCTGTGTGGGACAAAAGAACGCAAGTCAGTTTCAGTTTCACCTTTGCTCCTTCTGAAGCCACACAGGCCAGTGATTCGGTCTGATGGGCTAGAACGCTTTATGGCTGTGACCCTTTTCTCTCACTTCCTTTTTCACTTGCTTTTGAATGGTGGTGCTGCGGAAGAATACTGAGTGTCCCCTGGACCGCAGAAAGACAAAACCATCTTTATTGGAAGAAGTAAGGCCAGAGTGCCCCTTAGAGGCAAGGATTCAAAGACTTCGTCTACATACTTTGGACATGTTGTCAGGCGAGACCAGTCCCAGGAGAAGGACATCGTGCTTGGTAAAGTGGAGAGGCAGCGAAAAAGAAGGCCTTCCGTGAGTTGGATCGACACAGTGGCGGTGTCAATGGGCCGAGGCATAGAAACCACTGTGAGCATGGTGCAGGAGCAGGCAGTGTTTTGTTCTGTGTGCAGACAGTCTTCATGGGTCAGAGCCGACTCAACGGGATCTAACAGCCACCATCACCCTTGGGGCTGAGCCAGAGCTGAGTCAGCTTGAGCTCTGACGTGTTGGGGCTGGTCAGAGGTTAGAGATCAAGGCCCCCCACCCCTATACTGGAGAGTAGTCTGGGTGCCCAGCAAACCCCTCACCACCATGTGTTCCCTCCCTGGGTTAGTCCAGCCTATCTGGTGGCTGTGGAAGCACGGTGCTGCGTGTGGCAGGGCTGATGTGCGGTCGGGGAGGTAGGTGGGACAGGCGTGCTGGGATGGCTACAGTCCCATAGCACTTCAGGAACAAGGAGGGAACTGAGGCATGCCACCACTGAGTAGTAGAGCCAAGAAAGGAATCCCGATGAAGAATGTGTACTTCATTAGCATAAAAGGAAAAAGCTCTATTGAAGCATCAGGACTTATCAGCGTTCTCACAAAGTGAGGCCACGTCCTGCAATGTGGTGGATTAACAGAGGCACACGGAGGAGGTAACATCACAGAGGAATGACCAGGAAGCCAGAGGCGGGACACCAGAGGGGGTGGCCTTACAGTGATCACTCCAACAAGAATGTGGACTATTTGTGGATTGGTTAGTTTAAATGAGTGCCTATGTGGGGGCCGCGTGGGGTGTTTAACTGGGTGATCAATGACTAAAACAGTTCCTCTAAGGGTCTTTTATCAAGTCCCTCCGTTGGGAACTAGCCTTCTCTTCTATCTGTAGTTTAACCTCAAAGAACACCTGTCAGGTATTTCATTCGCTCCGAAGGCTTGATGATGGCAAGGGGGATAAATAAGGGCTCCAAAGAGTTCAGTATGAGTCACGGGACTCGCTCACAAGCCTAGCCTGGACCCCCACCCCCTACGCAAACTGGCCTTAGATGGATTCGCATTTTGAAGGAGACTCAGAAACTTCTAGTTAGGGCATCCGTTGGCGAGAGAGGTTGGGTAGAACCATGTGCGACTGAGAGCACAGGAGGGAGACGGGGCAAGGTGTGGCTGGGTGAGAATGGACATCATGTTTAGAGGGACGGGAGGGATGGTGCAGGGTCAGGGAATTGATGCAGGAGAGTCAACATGGCAGGCTTGACTCTGCTTTCCGGGTTGGCCCTTGGCTGGTGTCTGTGTTTCAGGAGTATGCCCACCTTCCCTAACTGACCACAGGGTGCTCACTTCTCCGAGGCTGTTTGTATAAACACTCTGGTTTTTGTTGAACCTCATGTCTAGGAGGAGGGTGACCTGTGTGATCATATCTCAACTAAAAGCCTGAAAGTCTGAGTCTCGACTGGGTTTCCCTGGGCAGAAACATCACATACAGGTTAGGGGACGAGTGACTCCCATGCCCACACCCACACCCACTCCGTGGGAGGGAGGAGAGAGCATCCAGAAGCCTCTGTAGATCCTTCTAGACACAGCCGATGTCTTTTCCCCATCACTCACTCGTACTGCCATGAGTTGATATCGACTCATGGTGACTCTGTGGGACATTAGACGATTCATGTGACTCTGTAGCACAGGTAGAACTGCCCAGGTGGGTTTATGAGCCTGTAACTCTACCGAAGTAGAAAGCCTTGCCCCTCTTCTGGAGAGTGGCTGGTGGTTTTGAACTGCTGACCTTGCTGTTAGCAGCCCAGGGCATAACCACTACTCCACCAGGGTTTCTTCTTTCCCCCATACAATCCAGTTATGTATCCTTACCAGTTTCTGTCATAGGTTGTTGCCCTGAGGACACGTAGAGCCTATATCCTTGCTTCCTTCTAGTGAGTTGCCCAGCTTGGGGTGGGTCCCTCCACCATCCAAGGGAAGAGAAAGGTCAATTTTGAGGGTGCAGCAGCCAGCCCAGGAGCGGCAGTGTGGAGACTAAGAAAAGTTCTGGACCCTTGTTCCTGGCACCATAAGGAGTTTGGTCAGTGAGGGGAGCGGGAGATGGAAGCTTGAGGAGGTAGCAGTTGCTGGGCACATGGGGCCCTGAGCACGTCTGCGCTCTTGAGAGTTGCTGTGGAGCCAGCCTCTGACTCGTGTGCTGTGTGGGATTTCCTTGGCTCAATGGAAGGAATGTTGGTAGTTCAAACCCACCCCGTGACTCTGGGAGAAAAGGCCCGGTAGCCTACTCTTGTGAAGTTGAGAGCCTGGAAAATCCCGTGGGACAGTTCTTCTCCATCACACAGGGTCACAGGGAGTTGGAGTTGACTCAATAATAATCTTTATGGAAGCCATTTGCTAGACCTTTCCTGCAGACTGAATCAGTAGGTTCAAACCACCCACCTGTAGGTCCGCTGCCAGTTGTGCCACCTGGGTTCCTAAGGAAGTCTGCAGGCAGAGGGAAGGAGCCAGAGCGAGGGAGACACTAATGGAGCAGGAAGCCAGTTGAGTGACATGGTGGCAGTTGTGCTGTGGCATGTCTGTCCTAGACGGCTCCTGCTTATGCCTGTTGGCTGGGCAGTCCTGCCAGGCACCCTTGTAAGGATCACGATTTGTGTAAAGCAGAAAACCCTTCCTGTACGATATGTAGTGGGCAACTTAGAGCATTTCCCTGTTGGCTCATGTCTGGGTGTGAGTCCCTATTGGGCCTGGGAGACTTTGGGCGCATAACTAACCCTCTTGGACTCTCAGTTTTATTTTTCATCTGTGAAAAGCTTGTAGACATGTTTCCACTAGAGGAAAAGAACCAGGAAGATAGATAAACACGGACAACAAGGAACTGCCTTATGTCGTCATGGGAGGGGCTACACCAAAACCGAACCCACTACCATCCAGCTGATTCTGATTCATAGCACCCCTATGGGGCAGGGGGCACTGCTCCACAGGGTTTCCACCTCGGAAGGGGGGTGATGAGGACCAAGGCCCTGCATGAGGGGCTGTCAGTGGGCTCAGGCAGGGAAGAAGGGTCACCCCAGGACCAGGCAGTGTTTCACCCTGTGGTGCAGAGGGTCCCTATGGGTCGGAGCTGGCTTGAAGGTACCTAACAACAACCACAACGACGTACCTGGGTCAGCTTCTGGGTGGCGGGGCCTCAGGTGGTTGCCTGCCATCATTGGCTCTCAAGTCTGAGAACTCCCTGTGGCAGGTCTTATAAGGTGGCAAAATCTGATTTACACGTATCTTGAATTGTTCTCATTTTACCACCTTCAGGGGCCCGTCACGTGGCTGCCAGTTTGTTGTAGTGCTGTGTTGGCATGTGTGTGACTGGGACGCTGGGAGCTATGACACCTGCATTCACAGTGCCAGGAGGGCCACCCAGAGACCTGGTAGTGACTGGTGGCCTTGAGCCACAGGCTTGATGGTCAGCAGTTTAACACTGAACCAACTAGGCCACCAAGGCGCCTGGGAGCTGGCTAGGTAAATCAGAGATGTGTAGGTTAGGTTGCTCAGAAGGACAAGCTGCAAACTGGTGGGTACCTACAACATCTCTTCTTCCTCAAGTACACCTTGAGGCCTTTCATCTGGTTTAATCAGGTAGCAACTCAGTGTGGACCCAGGGCTCCTGACTGCTTAGCACAGAAAGTCCCAATGGAGGTCACCTGCTTTTCATATTAATTAGTAAAGCTACAAACAGACACCAACGTAAAGGCCCGCCATCATTGATGCAAGTCAGTGAGCACTGGAAATGAGAAGTTGGATCTTTTTGGTAAGGCATTTGACCTCGGGATCCAACCTTATGTGACCTCGAGAGAACCTGGGTGGAGCTGACGCAGGTCTAATTTTAGTCTGTCTGTATCCTGCTCAGTGTGAATTCCCATGTCCATGCTTTCCTGGAGAGAGATCATCTTATCTGACTACAGTTGCTGCCGCAGCCTCCCAGACGTGTTCTAGAACACACTTTATATGTGTGATACTTAGCGCCTTTCTCACATCCTACACAGCCTGCGTTTCAAAACAGAGCTGACCCCACACTGTCTGCTGAGGATCGTAGGCCTGTAGAACATGCCATTCTGCAACAGCAAGCAGTGAGTCAGCCTTGTATTTGCCACAGAAAAGCCTGCGAAAGACAGGACCTGCAGGAGGGGAAACTCAAAGATTTGCCCCAGCACAAGTCCTAGAAAAGCGCTGTGTCAGACTGCGGGAAGCGGGAGACCCAGAAGAACCAGACCGTTGCATTGGGTCTGGCTCGGACAGGTCACCGACCGACCCTCTTGGAGGAGAGCCAGGCCCAACCACCAGCACGAAGTCCCACATTCTGCTGGCTGGTCTGTGGCCAGCGTGGGGTCGCCATCAGATGCCTGGTCCATAGAGGGCAGGCAGGCCCCTGGTTCTTTCCACAGAACTGCATTGGATTCCAGCCCCCCCCCCCTTCCCCACCCCAAGGCCCCGATCCACTTCCTCCTTGGGGATATTTTCAGCCTCAGATGATCTGTAGCGTCCTGGCTCCCTGAATCAGTCTCACGTGGGCGTGTGAGAGGCCTATTCCTGTGCTTCTCGCATAAAGTCAACCAGTCTCCATCCAGGCGATTGGCTAGTGAAAATTAACCCTCTGGCGTACTTGCTAGAAAATCCAAACCAGGTCTGAGTGACGGCCCTCTGGACCCCATTCTCCCCAGCAGTTATAATGGGGTTGTTTACCCAAACCAAACCGTGTGCTGGGGGGTCCATAAGCCCTGGGGTCGCTGGGCGGCTCAGAGTAGTGTTGCCCCCCACGCTTTCAGTGGCTGAATTTCTGGAAGTAGATCTCCAGGCCTGCTCCACCCCACCCCTGCTCCCAGCACCTCCGAGTGGACGCAAACTTCATGCCTTTTGGCGACAGCCGTGTATGTTGTTTGTACCACTCCAAGGTCTGTGTTAAATAAAAAAAACCCAAACCAAACATGATCAGAAAGTAATGCCTGCGTGACTTATTCTGAGCCGTGACTTTTAGATCACGAGCCTTTCATGAACTTGTCCCTTGCGTGTGTAAGGCGCGGGGCCGGGGGCTGCGCCTCTTCTTGGCTTCTGGTATTTAGTCTGCACGACTTCTGAGTACCTTCAGGATGTTCCTGACGGAGACAAGCAGTGGCAGGAGAGTGACTGCAGGGGTGAGACCTTCTGAGCGGAGGGTAGCGGTTTGGACCCATCAGCCGTTCTGCAGCAGAAAGACGAGGCTTTCTGCACTGCTAGAGTTACAGCCTCAGAAATCCATGGGGCCAGTTCTACTCTGCCCCACAGACCCGCTGCGTCAGAATCTACGGGAGGCCAGTGAGTTTGGTGTGTTTGTTTGGGGGTGGGGGTGGGAGAAGAATTGGTTTTATTTTGAGCAAAGCACGTGCCAGGGAGGGGTTTGTTTTGGGGTGAGGGAGCAGTCCCTGCTTTGTTGCAGGAGAGTACCATCCTCCCCTCCTCGCCAAGTGCAAGGATGGTTTTTTTTTTGCCATCCTCAGAGAAGATATTTTTGGTCTTAATTGCACTGCAGGAAATAAGGGCCCCTCCCTGTCTCAGCCTGATTTCTGGCCCTGGAATGGCAGCAGTAACAGAAACCTGTTGCTATTTAGTTGTTTCTGATTCCTGCCTATTCCGTGTGCTCCAGAGTCAAGCTGCTCCATAAGGGGTTTGGCCTGTGATCTTTTCAGGAGCATTGCCAGGCCTGCTGGTGGGTTCGAACCACCATCCACCAGTGCAAAGGGAACCAGACTTATTTAGCAAACAAGCAAAACACAGACAGGAAACAGCCTGGTACTAGTAGACCAGTGGAATGGAATTGAGAACCCAGATGTAATCCATTCACCTACGGGCAGCTGATCTTCAACAGGGGCCAAAACCCACTCAGTAGGGGAAGAAACCATCTTTTTTACCAGTGGTGCTGGTGCTGCCAAAACTAGATATCCATATTGCAGAAAACAGTCAGGATCCATACCTCACACCACACACAAACACTAACTCAAAATGAATCAGAAACCTAAATGCCACAACTAGAATTATAAAGGCCCGGGGGGTGTCACCCATTATGGAAAGAACTGCTGTTTGTGGTGCATTCTGATGGTTTCTATTTTCTTTTTATAGCTCATTTATTGGGGACTCTTACAGCTCTTATAACATCGATTGATACATTGATTGTATCAAGCACATCTGTACATTTGTTGCCATCATCCTTTTCAGAACATTTTCTTTCTACTTGAGCCCTTGGTATCAGCTCTTATTTTTTCCCTCTTTCCCCTTCCTTCCCACCCTCATGACCCCTTGATAAATCATCGGGTAGTATAAAATATGATAAAATAATAATTTATAAATTATCAAGGGTTCATGAGGGATGGGGGAATGGGGAGGGAGGGGAAAAATGAGCTGATACCAAAGGCTCAAGTAGAAAGCAATGTTTTGAGAATGATGATGGCAGCTTGTGTACAAATGTGCTTGACACATGGATGGATATATGGATTGTGATAAGAGCTGTATGAGCTCCCAATAAAATAATTTTAAAAATATAAAAGAATAAGTAGGTACATTGTCGTGATAGGGAAAAAAAATTCCGCAGCACAACTTTCCCGGTTACCTCACCAATGCAGTTTTCAATTTTTCTCAAAACTTTATAATTACCTCCCATGATCTTCCTGTGCCCTTCAAGAAAACCTATCCAGATTTCCCTTCAGAATCCCAGGAAACATGCCCATTACCTTCTGGGCGGGCCTCTGCTTTGAGGTTAAGTAGCTCAAGGACCCTCTCAGAGGCCTTAGCTTTGAGCAGACCTTATTATTACTACTACTGTGTGGAAGGCACCCGGCAAGGCTGTTGCTGTGTGGTCGGGTGCTGTTCAGATGGTTTTGACCCATCCTGACATCATGCACAGCAGAACAGAACCCGCCCAGCCCGGCGCCGTCCTCACGACTGTCCCGGGTGAGCCCCCTGTTGCAGGCCCCATCGTGTGGGGGGCCTTCCTCTTTTCCGCTGTTCGTCTGCTTTACCAAGCACGTTGCCCTTCTCCAGGGACTGTCCCCCTAAAACATGCCCAAAGTCCGTGAGATGAGGTCTCGCGTCCTTGCTCCAAACCAGCATTGCGCTGGCCTTCTTCCAGGACTCACCTGCTTGTTCCTGCGGCAGTCCACGATGATGTCGTTAGGTCTTCACCAGGACCGTCCTTCAGATGCATCGATTCGTCTTCAGTCTGCCTGACGCAACATCCAACTTCCATGAAGCAATTAAAAATACCATGGCTTAGGTCACGGGCACCTCAGTCCTTGAAGTGGCATCCTTGTTTGGTTTTGTTTTCCGTTTTGTTCTAACGAGACTAAGTCGAGCGTGTTACTGGGAGACCTTGTCTGCAGCCATCCACTGGGAGCAGAGATAGGTTTTGTTCATAATAAATATGTGTGTGTGTTTGAACTGGAACCCCAGTAGCAGTATTTTGCGACTTAACTCTTTCTTTTTAAAAAATACTTTTATTGGGGACTCTCACATATCTTATTACAAGTCATACGTTCATCTAGTGTGTCAAACACATATGCTGCCATCATCGTTTTCAAAGCATTCTCTTCCCACTTGAGCTCCTGATATCAGCTCCATGTTTCCATTATTCATCTCCCTGGGAGGGGGTTATAGATTGATCCCTGTGATCAATTCCCCCTTCCTCCCCTAATCCTCCTGGTATCTCTAATCGCAATGTTGGCCCTGAGGGGTTTGTCTATCCTGCATTCCCTGTGTTGCAGCCTCTTATCTGTAGCAGTGTGTATTTTCTGGTCTAATCTAATTTGTAGGATAGAATTGAGGTCGTGATAGTAGTGGGGAGGAAGCACTAAAGAACTAGAGGAAAGTTGTGTGTTTCACCGGTACTATACTGTACCCTGACTGGCTCATCTCTTCCCTGTGACCCTTCTGTGATGGGATGTTCAATTGTCTACAGATGGGCATTGGGTGTCCACCCTGTGCCCCCTCCCCTCCATTCACATTGGATATGATTTTGTTCTGGGTATTAGATGCCTAATACCTGATCCCATTGATACCTCATGATCCCACAGGCTGGTGTGTTTCTTCCATGTGGGCTTTGTTGCTTCTGAGCTAGATGGCCACTTGTTTATCTTCAAGCTTTTAAGACCCTAGATGTTGTATCTTTTGATAGCTGGGCCACATCAGCTTTCTTTACCATATTTGCTCATGTACCCATGTGACTTAACTCTTACCCTGAACTCTAAATCCCTCAAGATCTCACCCTCTGGCCTTCCTGTGGATGGGCCTTGGGGAGGCCCGATGGTGTGAAGCTAGTGCTGAGCTTGACTTTATCAAGTGGCACATCCCTGAGTGCATTCCTGCGGAAGCTCCCACTCCTCTCCGCTTGCCTTTCCCAGGCCTCATGGTCCCTGCCTGTTGGCTCCCTGTTAATAGCTAACATCTCCCCATGATAAGAACTCACCCTTGCTCTTATCACCCTTGGTGGGTAGCTGATAAAGTCCCTGTTGAACTTGTGGGATGCCTGTGTAATGGAGCCAACCATTCCAATCTGCCCTTTTGTTGTGCCCTTCTGCTTCGCACTTACCCTACCCTTCTAGCATCTAGTGAAATGAGAGAAATATTTCACTGTGGAGAAACACAGGGTATGACTGGAGATAAGCTATGTGTCTATGTCTTCTGTAGGTGAGTGTTGATGTGATTGTGTGGAGAAAAGTGATACGTTTGAGAAGGCATGCAATGGGATGGGAAGTGTGATGAAAAGCCATAGGTAAAATTATAAATTTTCAAAATTCATCTACATGTATAGCTCCACTCACTAATAGCAATCAAAGCGGAGGAACAATAGTTCCCTTGGAGGAAAAGCAGTAACTGCACAAGGGAGCATGCGGTCTGCTGGCTGGTGGATAGTCCTTGAGATTCGGGCTAGCGCCTCCTGGGACATCTGGATCAGTGAGTGCACAATATCGCTCACAGCATTATGGTCGCCATTCTCATTTCAGGGGTGGTGTCTGGAAGCGTGTGAGCGGTCATCTAAGATACACCTATTATGTCTGTTCTTCCGGAGAGAAAGAAATGCAAACCAAAGACTCAAAGAGGAAACTCGGTTCCAGGACTCATCCAAAAACCAAACCAAATTCTGCAGCCAGTCAAAGCCAACTCATAGCGACTTTCTAGGCAGAAGTGCCCATGTGAGTTTCCAAGACTGTAACTCTGTGGGAGTAGAAAGCCCTGTCTTTCTCCCGAGGAACAGCCAGTGGTTTAGAACTGGGGGCCTTCCAGTTAGCAGCCCAATGCGTAACCACTTGGTCACTACCACAGGACTAAGTCTATATGAACCACAGCCTCATTTACTCTGAGAGCAGATGAACTAGACCAGTGGTTCTCAACCTGTGGGTCGCGACCTCTTTGGGTGGGTTGGGGGGGGGCTGTCAAAGAACCCTTTCACAGGGGTTGCCCGATTCATAACTAGCAAAATTACAGTGATGAAGTAGCAACGAAAATAATTTTATGGTTGGGGGTACCACAGTATGAGGCTTTAGGAAGGTTGAGAACCAGTGAACTAGACAGTACCCAACTGTCCCTACCGACTGTTCTATTCAGGGCCACAATAGACGGACCCTGGACAGAATGGGGGAATATGCATGAGAACCTCAAATTTCGTTTTTTTAAAAAATATAATCCTGGAAGTCTTTTTTTAAAAAATATTTTATTAGGGGCTCATACAACTCTTATCACAATCCATACATATACATCCATCAATTGTATAAAGCACATCAGTACATTCTTTGCCCTAATCATTTTCAAAGCATTTGCTCTCCACTTAAGCCCTTTGCATCAGGTCCTCTTTTTTCCCCCCTCCTTTCCCGCTCCCCCCTCCCTCATGAGCCCTTGATAATTTATAGATTATTATTTTGTCATATCTTGCCCTATCCGGCGTCTCCCTTCACCCCCTTCTCTGTTGTCCGTCCCCCAGTGAGGAGGTCATATGTAGATCCTTGTAATCAGTTCCCCCTTTCCAAATCCCTCACCCTCTACTCTCCCAGTATCGCCCCTCACCCCCTGGTTCTGAAGGTATCATCCACCTTGGGTTCCCTGTGCCTCCAGCTCCTATATGCACCAGTGTACAACCTCTGCTCTATCCAGACTTGCAAGGTAGAATTCGGATCATGGTAGTTGGGGGGGAGGAAGCATCCAGGATCTGGGGGAAAGCTGTGTGCTTCATCGGTGCTACATCGCACCCTGACTGACTCATCTCCTCCCCTAGACCCCTCTGTGAGGGGATCTCCAGTGGTTGACAAATGGGCTTTGGGTCTCCACTCTGCACTTCCCCCTTCATTCACTATGGTAAGATTTTGTTGTTGATGATGCCTTATCCCTGATCCCTTTGGCACCTCGTGATCGCACAGGCTGGTGTGCTTCTTCCATGTGGGCTTTGTTGCTTCTGAGCAAGATGGCCGCTTGTTCACCTTCAAGCCTTTAAGACCCCAGGCACTATCTCTTTTGATAGCCGGGCACCATCAGCTTTCTTCACCACATTTGCTTATGCACCCATTTGCCCTTGGCGATCGTATTATGGAGGTGTGCAGCCAATGATATGATTTTTTGTTCTTTGATGCCTGATAACTGAATCCTTTGGGACCACGTGATCACACAGGTTGGTGTGTTCTTCCATGTGGGCTTTGTTGTTTCTGAGCTAGATTGCCGCTTGTTTATCTTCAAGCCTTTAAGACCCCAGACACTATCTCTTTTGATAGCCGGGCACCATCAGCTTTCTTCACCACATTTACTTGTTCACCCATTTGGCTTCAGCAGATATGTCAGGAGGGTGAGCATCATAGAATGCCAATTTAATAGAAGACAGTATGCATGCGTTGAGGGAGTGCTTGAGTAGAGGCCCAAGGTCCTTCCGCCGCCTTAATACTAAACCTATAAATATAGACACATAGATCTATTTCCCCATCCATATATATATTTGCATGTACATGTCTTTGTCTAGACCTTTATAAATGCCCTTTGTTTCCTAGCTGTTTCTTCTATTTCCCTTGACTTTCCTGCTGCCCCACTATCATGCTCCGTCCCCTCCTGGGTTACAGCTATACCTCTTCTTTATGTAACCTTATCCTTGATCATTCCCTACCAGGCCTGCCACTCCCCCCTCACCACCAATTTGGATCCCATGTTGTTCCCTTGTCCCTGGGTTTGTTAACACCACTTCCTTACCCCCCCCCCCATCCCAAGTCCCCCTGGAACTGTTGGTCCCATTGTTTTTCCTCCAGATAGTTCATACAGCCTCTCTTATTTAGACAGACCTGTGGAGATAATAACATGCACAAAAATAAGACAGAGGAAAACAAAGCAACAGTATACAACCAGACAACAAAACAGCAACAACAAACCACTGACAAAGAACAAAACAAAATACATCAAGAAAGAAAAACTTGTAGTTAGTTGAAGGATTGTTTGTTGGTCTTTAGGAGTGTTTTCCAGTCCAGTCTCTTGGGGCCCCATGCCCTGGCTCCAAAGTCCACTTTCAGCATTCCCTGGGGACCTTGACGCTCCATTTCCTTGCTGGAGAACCTCAAATTTCTTAAAACAATCCTAACAATGAAGACAAACCCCCCAGACCTCCTACTGAGCTGGTTGAGACTAGAGGACTCCCTAAGACTATTGCCCTGAGATAGTCTTCAAACCTTGAACTGAGCCTAACCCCAGGTGGTCTAAAAATACAATGACTTTTACTCCTTTTTTAAAAGCCACCTAGGGAGGAGCCAGGTGGCAAGAGTGGTTACGAGTTGGGTTGTTAACCACATGGTCAGCAGTTTGAAACCACCAGCAGCGCCACGGGAGAGAGACGGTGCTTTCCACGTCTGTAAACAGGTACAGTCCTGTCTCAGAAACTCACGGAGCAGTTCTAACCTGCCCTATAGGGTCACGGCTCCATAAAAAGCCATAAAAAGCCACCTCTGTAAGACCCAACGGGCAACAATTATTTTAAAATAAAGGTGAGAATCTAAAGGCACGGGGAGACTAGATGAATGGAAGTGGCACAATCAGAACAGATGTAATGAGAGTGCTCACACCCGGTGAAGAACGCCATCCGTGTTATGGCACAGCTTGCATAAGAACGTTGATGGGGACATAAAGCACCGTTCAAACCTACACTGACGACAGAGCCACATGTTTCGAGGTCAAATAACCGCCCACAGATGAGGCGGAGCACTTGTCCACAGAGCCAACAGAACAATCTTTGGGTGTCATGTGAAAAGCTCTGTGCTGTTCTGTGTCCACTTGTCTCCAGTTTACGTGTATGGTTTTCGAGGAGAGGAGCAGGGAATTCTAAGATACTGGTTTATGCCTATTAAAAATAGGTGTCCCCAAGGATTGGCAGTTGGAACTACCCTGCAGTGCAGTGGAAGAAAGGCTTGGCAGTCTGCTTCCGAGGATGACAGCCAAGAAAACCCCCGGGGCAGTTCTGCTTTGAAACATGGACTGGGTCTCCATGAACTGGAATGGACTCAACAGCAACAGCTTTTGTTTTCTTAATAGCAAAGATGTTATTGTTGTTGATAGCTGCCATTGAGTCAGTTCCAACCCTCAGTGACACTGCGCACACCAGAGCGAAACACTGCACTCTCCTGAGCCATCCTCACAATTGTTCTCATGCCTGGGCCCAGTGCTGCAGCCACGGTGTTGGTCCATCTTGTTGGGGCTTCTTCTTTTTCGCTGCCCCTCCGCTTTACCAAGCACGATGTCCTCCTGGGGCTGGTCTCTCTGACAATGTGTCCAAAATTTGTAAGACAGAATCTCGCTAGCCGTGCCTCTAAGAAACACTGGCCCTACTTCTTCCAAGACAGATCAGTTTGTTTTTTTAGCAGTTCATGGCACTTTCAATATTTTTCTCCAGAATAGCAAAAATAGACCAAATTAAAAACCCATTGTTAGAACTGTGGACAAGCTGTATCGCTTGTATATCTGTGGTATTGTAAATGGTGTAATTAATCTTTCGTAAGGCCACAGTGATAAAATGCTACACGTTGTTGTTATTCATAAACTGACTGAGGAGGTCCAGATCCTGAAACGACTCACGGAAACAGCTTCCCCATTTAGAAAGTAATTTTAGAAAGATACTCATACTGTTGCCATTTAGAGTTCTAAGGACTGGCAAACTGGAAGACTTCCTAAACCGACAGGTACACAGTATTGCTATATAAGATGAGCTTCCTCAGAACTGTTTTAAAAGATAGCCACATTGCCCCTTTTAATACATGAACATGTTTCTAGAACGGAATGTGTGTGCGGCTGCCTTCTGTAGAGAAGCAAAAGCACTTATTTATAATGCCTATAGGCATATATATGTGTATGCACACACACCTATATATGAATTTTGTATCAAGAAAGTGGCTTACACAGTTGTTGTTGTAGTTAACGTCCCGGCGGGTTCATGTTCATGGGTCAGATGTTAAGCTGGAGGCTTTTCCTGGCTTGCATAGATGCAGGGCTGAGGAACCAAGTAGTAGGAAGACCCCAGGCCAGTAGAGGGAGAGGGGTGAACCCCTGGCAAGCAAGTCCAGCTATGTCTGCAGAGTCGAATGGTTCTAGGGTCAGCAGGCAATATGGCAGGCCACTGATAGCCAGATGCAAGAGACAGCCCAGCAGGAAGGGAGGAAGCCTTCTGGAGTCTGCTCTTATAGGAGTAGGCCACCCCTCAAAGCAATTTCCCTCCAATTGCATCCCACCCTTACCTTCATGCAGCTGCTTGGCTGCTCACAGCAGGCCCCGTCATGGAGTTGATTATCCCATGCTATGTGACATCATGGGGCATGGCCAGACCCTAACTGCCAAGCCACGGAGAATCCTGACCAAGCCAAGTTGACACAGAGCCTTAACATCACAGGGTCTTATCCATCAGAGGCAGAATAGAAGATAAGTCATCGACACTGATTTACATCCATGGAGCACACCGGTGCAGGTGAAAGGAAATTGGGACTACGTTAATGTATCTTATCATCTCCTCTCCGCCTTTTCTTCTCTTTTTGCAGGGGTGTATTGCTGTGCACTTGCTAGCATATTGCTTATTTCTCCAAGGTTCTGTGAGGGGTCTGCTGCTGCCCAGCGAGACAGGGGGTGGGCCTGTGGAGGACCTGGCTTTTCTGAAGGCTGATTTGTAACTGTAGGAGTGCTGGGCTGTGGCCAATGAGTAAATGCTTTACTACTACCCAAAAGGTGGTTCTAACTGACCCCAAGGCTCCTTGGAAGAAAGGTCGGGCTGTCTGCTTCTAAACACTCACAGCCACGAAAACTTGTGGCGTGGTTTCTGCTCTCACCTGTGGAGCTGCCAGGAGTCAAGATCGACAGTATTTCTAGGTATTCATCCGTCATGGTAGCTCTTCTCCGCCCACCCGACGATGGAGAGAGGGTGGCCTAGCCCACACAGGAAGAGCTGGACCCCTGCTTCTTGTTCTCAGCGTCTCCCCCTGTTTTCTAGGACGATCAGCCCATCTACATGGCGGTGAAGGGTGTGGTGTTCGATGTCACTTCTGGAAAGGGTAAGTAGCTTAGCATGGCTTTTACCTCGATGTTTCTGGGAAGCTGAGGAGGCAGACTCAAGTCTGACGGGGTGAGGAGAGGAAGTGAGCGCCGGGGCCTTTCCCTTCCATCTGAAGTCACGAAGCTGAGTCGACAATTTCTCGTCGGCATTTTCCGTCCAGCAGTGTTTTTCTAACAATGCCATGTTCCCGGGCCTTCAGCGGCTCCCACTGCCCGTAGCCTCACATTCAAACCTGATCATTTTGCCCTTAATTGAAACGGTGAGGAAAGGCCTGTGACCCCTTTAGGTAGGAGGCCTGGTGGCACAAATGGTTAAGCACACAGCTACCAGTACAAAGGCTAGTGACTCGAACCGGCCCAGCAGTATGGCAGTCTGCTCCCAGAAAGACTGAGGGAACCCCACCCCCTGCGGGCCAGTTCTCCTCTCACGGCCCGTGGTCACTGTGAATGGAGAGCCACGAGAGGGCATCTGACAACAACTCCCACCAACCCACTGCCACCCCGTCAGTCCCGGCTCATAGCAGCCCTGGGGAGGGTTTTCCAGACTGGAACGCTTTGTAAGAGCCAGCCAGTCAGGGTGCAGTAGAGCACTGATGAAACATACAACTTTCCTCTAGTTCTTTAATGCTTCCTCCCCCCCCCTCACTATCATGACCCCAATCCTACCTTACAAATGGGGCTAGACCAGAGCATGTACACGGGTACAGATAAGAGCTGGAAACACAGGGAATCCAGGATGGATAAACCCCTCAGGATCAACAACGAGAATAGCGATACCAGGAGGGTAAGCGGGAGGTAGCGGGATAACGGGGCAACTGATCACAGTGATCTACATAGAACCCCCTCCCAGGGGGATGGACAACAGAAAAGTGGATGAAGGGAGACAGCAATCTGTGTAAGACATGAAAAAAATAATAATTTATAAATTATCAAGGCTTCATGAGGGAGCGGGGTTGGGGAATGACCAAGGGCTCAAGTAGAAAGAAAATGTTTTGTAAATGATGATGGCAACATATGTACAAATGTGCTTGACACGATGGATGTATGGATTGTGATAAGAGCTGTAGAAGCCCCCAATAAAATGATTAAAAAATAATACCAGCCATGGAGAGACTGGTGGGTTTGAACCGCCAATCTTGAGGTTAGAGCCCAGCACCTAGCCCACAGCTTCACCAAGGGAAATATTTCTCTACTACCAAATTTAAACTGTTGCAGAATTATGTGATCCTAATCCACAACATTCTTTAGCGACATGACAAAATCTATACCCCGAGGAAGAAATGCCCTGGGGACCATGTCTGAGTTCCTTGGCCTTCACAAGGGGGGAGGAGGATCCAGTTCCCCCTCTGCCCAAGGTTGGTTCCTCTGAGGCAGAGGTCAGACATGCCCCGACCCTCCTGACACCGCCTGTTCCTCCCATGGCACTCTGCTTTTCTGCTGGGTCTGAGACTCCACTGCAGTGGCCACGCAGAACGCACAGACAGTACTCAGGAATAGGGGGCTTATTAGGGAGGGTAACAGTTACCACCATCAGGCTCAGGAAGCACTGAGGACACAGCCCTCCTGCCCACAGCTCAGCCTTGCTCTTTCTGGTCCTCCATCACTCTCGGGTCCTTGTCTCTGCCCTGCTCAGCCAAGTGTTACCCCGTGTCCATAGCACTGACAGATGCCCCACGGCGCCCTACTCTGCAAGCCAGCCTGCTGTCAGAAAACATTCAGCCTTGCTGCTCTGAGGGCCTGAAGGCCTGCCGTCCCATCTCATGACCTTGGCCTCTGGTGCGTCCAGTGCTGCTGACCTTCATGCTGGCTCTTCTTTTTTGATGGTGCTGCTGTCGGTTTGTGCCCATGGAGCTACATCTGACCCAAGCCCCGAGCTCAGGGCAGCCATCCTGCACTCATGAAGGGAAAGCACCTCTTGGTCGTAAGAAGACTTCAGGGGGTGGTTTGGGTTTTCCCGTGAAAAGCCGAGCTCTGGGCAGTAGTTTCAGGGAATCATCCAGCCCCGGCATCTTTTGGAGAAACTCTTTCCATCCTGTCTTTTTCCCAACTTGACTCTCAGCCCAGCACGTCTGAATTAGTGGAATCCCAACTAAGGTCCCGCCCGCACTGCTCCTGGGGCCTAGTGTCTCTGTAGGATTGGTTGGGTTGGGGGAGGGTTCCCACACCTACTCACCTCCTTTTTCTTCCTCCCCCCTACAGAGTTCTATGGGAGAGGAGCCCCTTACAATGCTTTGACTGGGAAAGACTCCACCAGAGGCGTGGCCAAGATGTCCTTGGATCCCGCTGACCTCACCCATGACACCGTGAGCAGATTCCCCGTCACTGTCCATATGTCCCAGCCTCGGCCATGGCCCTCTAGCTGATTTCTGCTCCAGGCCACTCAGTGGGACAGCCTAGCATTTTCTCGAAATAAGAATCTTACTGTGCCACTCCTACTTCAGGAGCTTCCGTGGCAACCCACTGCCTGCAGAGTCAAGTGCAATTGCATGTGAATTTACCATCCAAAGTCACTGGCCTTCCCAGTCTGGTCCCAACCTAGAGCCCCTTGTAGCACAGACCCCAGGAGCCCCTGGGGAGGCCCTGCCCCTGCCTCTTGCAGGCTTGCTGAACAACCTCTGAGCCCCACTGCCCGGTCTCATGGACAGATCAGGTGGGTGAAGCAAGGCCTCGCTCTTTGTTCCTGCGTGTCAGAAGAACACCTAGTACCAGATACAATCCAGGATCCGCACTGTTAGCCTGAGCGGACCACACTCAAGGAAGCAGGCGGGGTCAGTCAGGAAGGAGAGGTGGGTGTGGGCCGCCCCAGCCTGATGTTCTTAGGGTCTGTGAGACCCACCTCACTTGAACATTAACCCATGATGAAGCTTTAACCCCCTCCCTCTTCCCTGTTAAAGAGTCAGCCAGCCCTAGCCCTGACTTGCTCTGCTGAGAGATTACTTTCCAGGGTTGGGGTGGGGAGGGTGGGAGTGGATCGAGGTCAGGACCAAGCTCAGGTCACTCACACACACTTCCCCGACTTCGTGTTTCTCCTGCAGGCAGGGCTCACGGCCAAGGAGCTGGCGTCCCTGGATGACATATTCACCGTGTACAAGACCAAATACCCCATCGTGGGCTACACCGCCCGCCGGATCCTCAACGAGGATGGCAGCCCCAACCTGGACTTCAAGCCCGAGGACCAGCCCCACTTCGACATCAAGGACGAGTTCTGAGGTCCATGGGAGGGGAGCGGGGACGCTCAGGTGAATGTGCAGCACCTGCCATCCCACAGCTCGGGAGCCTGCCTCTGATAAAACAGGGGTGCTCCTTCCCTGTGGGCAGAGTGCAGATCCCACGGCTTCTTTCATCACCTGCTAGTAGTAACCCTTTCCTGGCTGGAAGGGGAGGCCTCCCGGCTGGTGACGTGGTGATCCGAGTGTCGAGTGGTCCCTCGCCACCGTCATGGCGATGCTGATTCATAGTAGCATGGCTCCTGTGGGCTTCTGAGACGGTAACTCTTGGTGAGAGTAGAAAGCCATGTCGGTCTCCCTCAGAGCAGCTGGTGGTTTCGAACTGCCGACCTTGTGGTTAGCAGCTCAACACATAACCATTACTTGACCAAGGCTCCTTGTGGAGGGATGAGGGACTTTAAATTCTTTTCTGTATTTTCCAGATTCCCTACAGAAACTCTGGGTGCTTATGCTAATAAGAGTAAAAATAAGTGTTCAAGATCATCTGCCTCTTTCTGCCTTCCTTGCACTTTCGGGCCCCGAGCCAGTAGTAGCTGCATGGCTGGCACCGGCCTGTGGTTGATGTTGGTGAACTTCACTTGTGAAGGTGCTCCCCGGGCCTCAGCGCCTGTCGAGGCGCAGCCCCTCCCACACTGTCCTGCTGCAGCCTTCCCTTCCCCAGCGTCTCGGAGGGGAAGCAGCGGCTGAAGGAAGGAAACAGGGCTGGAGCGTGGCACGCACCGCCTCTCTGCCGGAAACACCCAACAGTCTCTAAAATAGATCACTGACTTGTGAATGTCGGACGCCGGGGAGGAAGTTGTTGGTAACAGGGTTAACTGGCCTGCCCAGAAACCCAGATCCTAGAGGTAGGTCCGCGGAGAGCCTGGTCCCTGAGTTCTCACATCCTGGACTGAAGCCCCCACACTCAGAAATCTCACCCTCCCAGGCTCGGTGCCAGGGTTTCATCACCACATTCCTGGCTTTCAGCAGAAAAGCTTAGATTCTGGATTCTGTCCCTTAGCCTTGACATTAAAACCCACCAGGCGCCATCAAGTTGCCTCCACTCACCAGAGCCCCTCCTGTGGGTCAGAGCAGAACTCTGCTGCCCTGGGGGATTTCAGTGGTCCATGGTTCAGAAGTTGATCACCAGGCCTCTCTTCTGAGGCACCTCTGGGTGGCCTCTCTTCTGAGGTACCTTCTGGGTGGATTCCAACCTCCAGCTCAGTGATCAGCAAGTGTGTGTACTGTTTGCACCGGCCGGAGATGCCAGTCTGTTCACACGGATGACTTTCTTCCAAAGCTTTCCTTCTCAGCCCTTCTCTGACAAGGGTGCCTGCCAGGGCACTGCCAGCCTCCTGAGCTGCTTCTGCAGAGTGCAGTTTGCCTGGGTGGCAAGTGCCCAGACCCACTGTCTTCACGATCATTCCACCACTGTCCTCATGTCCATGAGGAAGCCGCTGTCCAGAGGGCCCCAGGGAACCACACCGTCAGCCACGATCTCCACACCTCGCCACCGATGGTTGTCTCGTCAGCCCAGCCCTCTGTGATCGCAGTGCCCGCTGTAGGCAGGGTTGTCTAGGGAGCCCAGCACCAGGGCCACAGAAAACAAACCATCACAGTGCCCCGTTCAGCATTTTCGCCTGGGGCCCTGCTGCCAGGGGACTGCTCCCCAAGCCGTGCCGGGCCCTGAGCAGCTTGTGAGGAGAGTTGGCATTCCCTGCTCTGTCCTTGACCAGGGGCCAGAAGCAGTGGACAAATCCAGGCCCCACCCCATGGCTTGTTTGCCGCGACCCCGCAGGGAAACTTCAGTGATTACAAGAGCACATTCTTGGGGTGACGAGGCCTTTCCCCCATCTTCCCACTCTGGCCTCAGAGGTCTGGACCAGCGCCTGGCCTGGGCTTGGCTTTGGCTTCATGGGGGAACGCCTGGTTTAGATACAAGTTTACTTCCTCAGATATCAACATATTCCCTTCCTGCCAGACTCGGGTTACTCCGAGCACCCTATGTGAGTACCCAGCTTCTCTTGGGAAGCCCTGGCTCCCATTGCAGTGGCTGGGTGATAGATTCCTATTGCTCTTGGCTCATGGCAGCCCCAGGCACAGGAACAAAAGCTTGTGCGGTTCGGACTCCGTCCCCATAGTTGATTGTCGATCAGGACGGATGAAACCCATACGTTTCCAGTATCTGAGTTTGGGAAGTAGGAAGCCAGGTCTTTCTTCCTGGTCTCTCTGAAACCTGCTCGGCATTAGAGCAACCCTGGTGGGCACTGGCTGCGTATCAGGTGCATTGGCCGGAGTCAAACCGGGGTCTCTTACTTGGAAGCCAGGAATCCTGCCACCACATGACTAAGGCCTCCCAGGTAACAAGAGATCCCCGTAGTTGCTGCACTCAGACGCTGTCTGTTAGTGGACTCCTCTGTCCCAGAGGTCTGGGGCCCAGCGTGGAGGCTGGGGGCTAGAGCCGCGTGAAGCACCGCTCACATTTCCAGTGGGTGATTCTGGCTGTCGGCGAGCTGCACCCTTCCTCTCCACGTGCCTTCCCACAGTGTGGCAGCAGAACAAGGGTCAGAGAAGACCTAGGCTCGAGTCCCTTCTAGGGAGGGGCCCCCGAGTCACACCCAGGGCTGAGGGGCACCTGGGCCTGGGAATGTCACTGCGGCCGTTTTGAGAAAACACAGTCACCCTGATTCCCTCTCACATCATCTGGTTCCCATCTCACAGAGAGACTGCATCTTGTCTCCGTACCCACAGGGCTTAGCTGGACACCGGGTGCACTGCAGGCTTTCCGTAAACACCTGTCCTGTGGAGAGAACACAGCTTGTAGAGTCAGACCAAGCTCATGACTGCCTGCATGGGCCCAGAGATATTACTTAGCTTCTTGGATCTTCGGTTCCTTAATCTTTAGGATGAGGGTAAAAGCACTCATTTCAAAGGGTCAGCCCCACGACGAGGTGACAACCTGTATGTAGTGTGCCCAGCCTACTCCGGCCCCTGGTGGGGACCCAGCTCCTCCTCATCCCCTCTCCCTCTGCCCCATCCTCCCAGGTGTGTATGTGGCCCCGGGGAGCATGAGTCTTGGCAGCAGTTTGGGGTGTGGAGGATGTTGGGGTGGCCTGGGATAGTGCTCCTTCCTGTTCCATCTGGACATTCACACCTGGCCCAGTACGGGGGGTGTTCACCCAGCTCTCCCAGTGAGGGGTGAGCTCGATGGCCCAGGAGGCCCCCAGTCCACACTGACCTGCCGCCTGGCTGCCGGAGGCCTGGGTGTGCCCACACTGTCACAGCTGGTCCCTTCTGACCCTGACCCTGCCGCTGCCCAGCCCACCCCACCATAGCTGATCCCTTTCTGCACTCCTGAGGTGCAATGACATCAGGTCTAGAAGGTGTCAGACTCTCATGGACCGTTCCCTGGGAATTGACCTCAAATCCCCATCTTGGGTCAGCTCTTCCCTCATCAAAGGTGCTTTCCACCCCCTCCTCCTGGCCATCAAGATGGACACAGCCCCCGCAGTGGAAGCACCGATCCTGGAACAGAAATTACACCTTTTTTCATCCATCTCCCTACAGGCTGGGTTCACATCTCTATTCCCACCACCTGGCCCAATGCCCAGAACCTTGGGTATTTGAGAAAATGAATGAATGGATGAATGAACAAGCGCTGAGAGAAGAGATAAGTGACAGATTGGTGCTCCCACGCCCAGGGCTGCCCTCCCCTGGCAGCCACTTCCCACTGTTCACTTGCTGGGGACAGATGTGGATACAGTCTTAAAGGGCTGCTCCCCACCTCCCTGCAGAGATGGGGTGGGGGCACTTCCAGGATCGCCCCTGGACCAACCCCGGCTGAGCATTTCTGCAGCCTCTTCAGAGAATGCATAAAAATAGTAAGTGTTCCCCTGGCAACCACCAGGGCCACTGGTCCGCAGCATGGGCTGTCTCTGCAAGCCTGGAACCTGGAGGGAAGCAAGACATACACGCACATACCCACACACACACGCCATAGGAATCCACCCAGCTTGGGTGCCAGGGCCCTTCTGAGCCGCTGCTCCTCTCCTTGGCTTCCTGGGACTCTCCGTGCCCTCTGCTCCAAGACCAAAGTGGGGCTGCCAAAGATGTTTCCTCTCCCCAGCTGTCCTGCCTGCCGGGCTTTGCGCTGCCCAGCCTCTCCCTAGGGGCACACTGGGCCCCTTCCCAGAGTCCTCAGGGCTCCAGAAGCTCCCAGCGGGAGACTCATCTTGCTGCTGCCAGAGGCCTGGTGCCCATGTGCCTGGGTGTTGAGTTTGTCCGCACCCTCTCCTGAAGGTTTGGGGATCTACTCAGCTCTGCTGTTCTCTGTGTTGCACCCTGTTCTGCAGCTGAGCCCAAACCCTAGTCCTTCCAGCTATCCTCACCTGGGGCGAGAGAGAGAGAGAGAGAGAGAGAGAGAGAGAGAGAGAGAGAGAGAGAGAGAGAGAGAGAGAGGGAGGGAGGGAGGGAGGGAGGGAGAGAGAGAGAGAGAGAGAGAGAGAGAGAGAGAGAGAGAGAGAGAGAGAGAGGTGTGTTTAGGCATGGGCCAGGACTGAAGAGCATTTCCAGTCCCTGAGTGAGCAGCAGATTGGCTGTGGGGACCAGATCACTGGTAGAACCTGAGAGGGAGAAACTGTAAAAACTGTTCTGCATGTCTCAGGGCTCTGGGTTTCATGAACTGAAGCATGGCCCCACGGACCACAAACAGCCAGCAGGAAGCACAGTTTATCTGAAACGGAAAGAAAAGCACCTGACACAGCAGGTGGGGACTCCAGCGAGTTGCCGCTAAATGAACTGTGTTTAGGGGCTTTCCTCCGGTGTGGGGTCCTTGGCCTGTCTGTATCTCCAGGTTCTGAACCCACCAATCCCGGGCCTGGTCCTATTTCTCAGGTCCAACCTTGAACCTGGTCATGCTCTGTCCATAGCAGGGTCTTGCCCAGGCATGGACGGGAAAGTAAGCAGACAATGAGTTTGCAAAAAGAGTCTTGGGTTTGCTGACTTTGGCATTTAAGATCAGCCTGGGGTCATAAGGCTGCCCTAAGATTTAAACTGGCCCCCAGACATGCTGCCGCTCCTGATGCCTCCCACCTCGGGACCTCCCCCCACCCCCCGCTGCACTGCCAGAATTTCAAGGCCCTCTCTCTCAAAACCAGAAACTGGAGGCTGTAGGCCTCCTGGACAGGAAGCAGAGGCAGATCTTGGCGTGTGACTGTGAAGGGCCGGAAAGCAGAAGTCGGTGGGGTGTGTGTGTGTGCTTGGGGGATGGGTGAGGCCATATTTGGAGCAGGCCTGTGAGCCAGCTGGATGCCTCCGTCCCTCCCTCTCCACACATCCCGGACAGGGAGTGCAGCCTCTCCCTGGCTGGGGTCACTCCCACCCCTGGACTCCCACTACCGGTGGAGCCCTGCCCCCTTCCCTCCACTCACAGCACTAGCAGTGCCTGCCAGGGCATCACAGCAGAGCGGAGGGCTCTGCACACCCTCCTCCCAGTCTCTGAGCTGCGCTGACCTGCTGACCTGCATACGACAGAGACAGAGGCGCTTCACTGAATAAGGCATGAGGAGTGAGCTGCCACGAAGACTTCCCTCCTGCCTTTCATTCTTTGCAGGGAGTCACTGCCATATCGCAGGCCACTGGTGGGGCTCAGGAAGGGGCAGGAACTTGTTAGGAGACCCAACAACAGACAAGGAATAGGTGGTAGAAGTGGGGTCCCAGCTGTAGTAACCATTTGCTGCATGAAAACGAGTACAGGACTGGTTCCACGAAAGTGGAGGTTAAACATGTGCCCAGTGTCTCACCTTTCCACACCGCTGAGCTTTCCACCCCCTTCTCTTAGCGCACGACGTCCAGGGTGCTCCAGTGGTCACTCAGGGTGTACAATGTAAGGAAAGGGATCACATCATGTGGGTGCGGGCAAGTCCCGGTCAACATTCAGAGGTCTGGAGGACCCTCCCTATCCCCAAGGCCGTGGCAGCTGGTGAAATCAGGTCCAAGAAGGAGATGTGGGGTCCAAAGGACGTGCTCCACTTGGCTCTCCCTGGTCGTGAGGTCCCTTCCCCTGCTTCTCAGCGGATCACTTTATACACAGCAGGGTGGCGATTAGGATGCATCCTTCCTGCTAGCAGTTAATTTTAGGGGAATCCTTCCTCTGCTTTCTTACCCAAGCCCTGGCAGGGAAAGGGCATTTGCTGGGCATTACAGAGGAGCCACATTAGTCTGGGTGCTGTCCATTCTGCCTCATTGAACCTGAAGGCAAACGCTTCTCTGGGGGTGAGGAGGGGTAGCTGAGTGAGGAAGCAGCAGGCTGAGCTGGTTAACAGACTGTCTAGGACCAATGCTGGTATAGGGATCGACAATTATTTAATATGGTTCTTCCAGCCCAGTGGTTCTCAACCTTCCTAATGCCGCCACCCTTTCATACAGTTCCTCATGTCCTGGTGACCCCCCCCCCCAACCATAACATTATTTTCGTTGCTACTTCTTAACTATAATTTTTCTACTGTTATGAATCGGGTGACCCCTGTGAAAGGGTCATTTGACTCCCAAAGCCCAAAGGGGCCGAGACCCACAGGTTGAGAAGGGTCATTCGACTCCCAAAGCCCAAAGGGGCCGAGACCCACAGGTTGAGAACTGCTGTATCTACCCAGCCTCTGTTCCTCTTACCGAACAACCTTTTCCTAAGAAGGGCGGGGGGAGACACTGATAAGATTCACCTGTGAGTGATGATGAACAGGCCTCCTTGACTTGCCATCCTGCTGGGCAGATGATGAGCCTACTGAGAAACAGGAAGAGGGCGAGCTTACTACCAGCAAGAGCCAGGAGTGTGTCCTCTGGCCCCTGAGATCCCTGCACAGCAACGCCCCCTTGATCCAGACAGGAGCAGCAGCAGAGAACCAGGGGCCTGGGCACCATACAGAGCATGGGCTTCCCAGGCCACATTGCAAGTAAAGCCAAGTGTCATGGGGCAGGAGGCTGGCTTGTGGAGTGGGGCGCCTCCCAGAGCTTACTTTAGGGAACCTGGATCACTGACCCACAGAGCTGAGGCCCACGGTGGACTGGCATGTCCTGTGGGCGTTTGTTAGCCCTGAAAGAACTTTGTCACATGTCCCAACCGAACAACTGGGCATTTCTCACCTGTATTATAACCTGTCAGCGTCCTTAACAACCCCTTCGTCATGAGCATTGCCTGAGTTTTCCGAACCCTAGGAACTAGGTATACAGGTAGAGAATGCTGTTGGAAGCAGAACGTACCCCCCGTGACACAGGCTCAGAGCCCCATGGCTTCATGCAGAGGGAGGCGGTGGAGCAAGGCCCACTGTGGGAAACTTCCTGTCTGCTGGTGGCAGAGGCAAGCAGACCACAGGAACTGGAAAGGATGGAAAGGTTGGGTGGGGGTAGGGCAACGATGGAGCCAGGTGAGCAGTGGCTTCAAGCTTGGGCTCCTCTTCCCATGTTCTCATTGCTGCCACTGGAGGGCGCCGGAGAGAAGTGTGTTTACCCAGGCCCATCAAGAACAACTCAGGGCAGAGTGGAAGTGCTCCCTGGGGTGTTCTTGGCTGTAATCTTAACCGAAGCAGGTGCCCAGGCCTTTCCTACATGGAGCCTCTGGTGCAAGCCTTCTGCGACACCGCCCCAGCGTTAATTGCAGTTCATGGGAACTGTGGAATTTCCAAGATGGTGAACCACTGCAGGAGCAAACAGCCTCCTCTTTCTCCTGGGAAACCCAGTGGGTTTGAGCCACCTTGCAGTTCGCAGCCCGCTGCCTCACCCATCATGCCCCACCAGGAGTCCTTATTCTCATTGCTCAGGACCCCTGACATGTGCCCGTGTCATTTCCTGCCTAAGCCCTCTCACTCACCCTGCATTACTGAGCCAGCCCCTTCCCTGACTGCCGGTCCGGAACACTAACTTTATTGTCGTTGTGAGGTACCTCCCCCAAACTATCACCCTGTGACTACAGAAGGGAACACTGCCCGGTCCTGTTCAGTCTTCACAGGGGTTACGCTCGGCCCATTGTAGCAGGCACCATGACAGTTCACCTCCTTCGCGCTCTGCCTCTCTCATGATGACGGTCCATTTGCCAAACATATCCCTTTCCAGGGACTGGTCTCGCCTCCGTGTCCAAAGCACTTACAGTGAAGTCTCACTACGCTCACATCGAAGGAGAATTCTATATTCTTGCACCTCTGCCAAGACAGATGTGTCTGTCGTGCTGGCAGTCCAGGGCACTTTCCAGTCTTTGCTGGCGCCACAGTTCAAGAGCATCCACCCTTCTCCGGGCTTGCTTCCTCCTTGTCCAACTTTCACACGCGTAAGAGGCAGTTGAGAGTACTAAGGCGTGGTCTTCAAAGTGAGACCCCTGCTCTTCAACACTGGAAAGAGATCTTTTGTGGCAGATTGGCCCAATGTAACACATGGTTTGATTTATTGGCTGCTGCTTCCCTGAACTTTGATTGTGGATCTGAGCAAGCTTAAATCCTTAACAACTTCGGTCTTTTCTGTTGACCATGATTTTGTTTATGGGTCCAGTGGTGAGGGTTTGGGATTTCTTTACCTCAAATTGTCATCCCTACTGAAGGCTGCATCCTTAATCATCAGCAAGTGCTTCGAGTCCTGGTTTTCAGCAAGCACGGTTGTGTCATTTGCATGTCGCAGGTTAATACGTCTGCCTCTAATCTTGATGCTAGATTCTTCTTCAGATGGCCTAGCTTCTCAGATTATTAGTCCAACATACAGATGGAATAAATCTGGTGGAAGGACAACACCTGTACATACTTTCCCTGATTTTCAAACATGGAGCGTCCTCTGGTTCTGTTTCAACAGGTGCCTCTTGTTTCACGTACAAGTTCGGCACGAGCACGTGAAGGTTCTGGAATCCCCCTTCTTCTCAAGGCTGTCCACAGCTTGTTACGATCCACGCGTTGAATGTCTTTGCTTAGTGAATAAAACACAGGTCAACTTGTTCCTGGTGGTCTCTGCTGATAGCCAAGCTCCTCCTGCCGTCAGCAGTGAGATCCCTTGTGTCACGCCCTCTTCTGAAGCCAGTGGAATTTCTGGCAGCTCCCTGTCGGCAGACTGCTTCAACTGTGTTTGAAATCGCTTCAGCAAAACATACTTGTTGTGGTATGAATGCTATTGCTCGATGCTTTCCACATTCTTTTTTAAAAATGAAAAGATCTTTTTATTGGGGCTCTTACAACTCTTATAACAAGCCATACACCAGTTGTATCGGCATATTTGTACCTCTGTGGCCATCAGTCTTGTTTTTCACATTCTATGGGTCATCATCCGTTTTTTGGAATTTACTTTGTGGGATGATTTTATTACTTGCCCTCAAAGTTTAGGTGGTTTCCTTTCCCACAGTTTATTGATGACACTGACTTTACATATCCATCTATCAATCAACCCGGTGCTTAGTTCATAGCTACTGTGCTAGGTGCTGGGGTTGGGGTGGATGAGGAAGAACCCGTGGAAATGAATACAGGGCTAGGCCCTGCTCTCAAGTCCCAAGGAGGAGGGTGGTGGGCTGACAAGACACCCTAGCCTCCTATATGACCTCAGCCCCACGATCCTGAGCGAGTGTGGGGAACGAACACCGGGGGAAATTGAACGACGACTATATTCCCTAACTTGCAACAGAGGGAATCTGGAAAGCTGGTATTCCACGGTAGGAAAGCCTCCACTTTGGTAAGTTAAGGGTAAAGCCCAAGTACATTATCCTGCTTTAAATATGATTCCCACAGATTCTGCTCTAACAGCTATGCTGCCTTAAAGTGAGCACATGGTTGCTTATATCTCCCTGTAGAAGCAGACATTACCCTTGTGTTCTCTCCTCCACCACGACACCCAGCCACCTTCGTACCTTCCCCCAATGCAGGTATTAGGCTTCCTCACCTGTGAACTCAGGGACCTTACTGTAGATACCACCCGCCTTGTGACACATGTAACTACTGAATATACATGTCTTGTGGCTACCTATGAATGTCCCAAGATGGTAAAGTTTTGCTCTCTTCTCCCAGTTCCACGTAGACCATAAAGAGGGGCTGAAGTGAACATGCTACCATAAAGTGTGTCCTATCTTTCTTATCCTCTATGCCTTTACCATAATCTTTATATATTATTGCCATACATTTGCACCTCCTGCCCCTCGGTCGTTGGAGGCTGGTTTCCTCTGACAATCAGGACAAGAAGGGCATGGGGCATGAGGTTGCTGCAGGGTTCTGCACTCTGGGGATTCTCCTAGAGACTTCAGGGTATTTCTCACCTGTGAGCGTCAGGGAGCGACCAGAAATTGAAGCCAGTTTCAGAAGCGGATGTGGAAAGAGGGATCGCATTGCGGACGTTGCCATCTTGGCTGATGGAGGAAGGCTTTTTAATGACCTTGAATGTGCTGATGAGACCACCTTACTTGCTGAACGAAAGGAGGACTTCCAGCCCTGGCTGGTGGGGATCTAAGACTGCAGACTTCAGCACGGATTGTAACTTCGTGTCAAGAAAACCCAAATCCCCACCACTGGGCCCGGCGACAGCAATAGCATGAAAGGAGAAGCGATCGGTGGTGCCAAGGATTTCGTTTGGCTCCACAATCAATGGCCACAAAAGCAGCAGCCAAGTTCAAGGATGTATTGTGTGGGGCAAATCCGCTGCCCAAGACCTCTTGAACTTGTTAAAGAGCAGAGATGCCGCCTTGAGGACAGAGGCGCACCTGAACTTCAGCCATGGTGTTTCCCATGTCCCATATGCCTGCCAAAACTGGCCAATAAAGAAGGAAGACCGGAAAAGAACCGATTCCTCTAAATTATGATGTTGGTAAAAAAAAAAAGTTGAATTTACCATGAATGCCAGAAGAATGAGCCAAATCTGTCTTAGAAGATGTACAGCCAGAATGCTCCTTAGCAGTCAGGATGGTGAGTCTTCCTGTCACGTGCTTTAGACCTGCCATCAGGAGAGATTAGTCCCTGGCAAAGGACAGCCTGTCTGTTAACGTGGAGGGTCCTAGAAAAAGAGGAAGACTTCATCTCGCTTCCTCTGAATCAGGATGATCTCTGAAGAAAGGCACCAGGCTTTTTAGAAATCAGTAAGGGAGACCCTGAATGAGACGGACGGCCGCAGTGGCCGCCATCGTGGACTCAACGTGGCTTCCTTCCCACGGCGAGGCTAGCGCAGGAGCAGGCGGGGTTCCTTCTCTGGTACCCTATGAGGGGTTGCCACGGACACGGTCGCTGGGTGACCGCAAGCTTTTGCATGGGACATCATTGCCCCCTGGCGGTGCCTCGATGGAACGCTCCAGCAGCTGTTTCGTAAATCCCAGAGGAGTAGGCTCCCCTCAAGAACGTCTATTTTGGGTTCCCAGTAGTTCCATAATGAGAATGCTGGCTGGAGCAGCCAGGCAGCCTCCCCAAGGACTCCAAAGCGGCAGGGCTGCGCTCGGTGTTCTCCACCACCTGCTCCCCAGGGTCGGCTCGCCGCCGGCCGCCGTTCTCAAGCGCAGTTCTCTGCTCCTGCGGTCTGGTTCAAGGGCCCCAGGGGCAGCCACCATCTGCCCGCCCTGCTGGGTGTGGAGTCTTCCTGGGAGGAAGGCTGAGTGCCCATTCCAAGTGACGTGGTGGAGAGAACGCTGGATCCCGGGTCAGGTGGCCTGGATGCCCTCCAGCAGCCGCTAACTAGGGGTGAGAGAATAAATTCAATAGTTACATTTTTTTATTCCCTAACTACTCTGAGATAGGCACCGCGTCGATGCTCACAGCAAGCCTGTGAGGTTGGGATTGTGATCTTTTTTCACAGGTGAAGAAACCAAGGACCCGGGGTGGTGGGGTGGAGAAGGTGACTATGTTTTTTGAAGAGCACACGGTGTGTGGTAGAGCCAGGGTCTTATCCCAGGTCTCTGGGGGTCCACAATGCTACACTGAACCGTGAACTTAAAAGAATCAGCAACTAGAGACAGAGTCTAGAAACCAGTGTTTAAAAATGTTTCCCATTCATAGTATCTCTCAAAAAGCTGACTATGAGGAGGTGGGGGTGGGTGGGTGGGAGAGGGATGGGTTGTGGAGGAGGGATGGGGAGAAAGAACCACAGATATGGAGGGCTTAATAGAATATTGTTGCTGATTTTCGTTTCTCTCTCTATATATCATGTTTCTTTAAAAACAAACTAAAAAGATCCCTCCAGATTCCTTATTTCTCAAATCTAAATAGTGGTCTGAGTGGCTTTAAAACAAGAGGAGGAAAAGTGAAATTGAAATGGACTTGTAGTATTTAGTACCAAATAAGTTCATCTCCAAAATGCAAACAAAAATGAATTGATAATGCTGACACTGAAGTGGAACAGGGATCTATATAAACATTAGATATATGAATGAATTTTTTTCAAAACCATTCTATTGGGAGCTGTGGCAGTTACATAATCTCCTGACAGTTTGAGTGAAGAGGTGGAGTCTAGCCTGTCAATCAGGTCATACCAATACTGCCTCTGTTTGGGCATGACCATCTCCTTAGGATTCTGGGAACTCCTGTCTTCCTCCCCAGAGGTGGGACACACACACACACACATACAAACACATACTTCGCTTTGTCTTCCTGCTGACAAGATAAATGGAGCCACGCTGATCCCAGCCAGAGCCCTGGAGCTGGAGGAACCACGTGAAGACCCACACCAGTGCTGAGATCTTCCACCGCCACTGGATCCATAAGACTTTCCACCCACAGGCCTGTGATACTTGCATTTGGCATCATTGCATGTGTTGCATGATTCTGAAGAGACCAGTATCAGACATATGGGCTAATGTCAGACTTATGGACTTGATCTGGACCAGGCTGGGATGTTTTCTTGATATACAATTACTCTTTGATATAAAGCTCTTTCTTATACACATGAGTGTCTCTGGATTTGTTTCTCTAGTCAACCCAGACTAAACACAGGAGCTAACATAGATATCGCGTCCTTCTATTGTTCAACCACATCAAGCCGTACTGTACAATTGCTACCACAATCAGTTTAAAAACATTCTCTTCCTTCTTGACCACCTTGAGATCAGCCCCCCTTTACTCACCTCCTCCCTGACTCTCCTCTTTCCCCATGCATGGAGTTTGAACTCTCACCTAACTATAAACCCTAATCTAAGAACCTAATATACTCTATACTTATCCTCCTGAAGGAATCACTGAAGATAGGGGTGTGGCCGTTATATAATCTCCTGTCAACTTGCTAAGGTCGCAGCCTAAAGACCTCATTTAGAGACACAACGGAGATGAAAGCTGACTGGAGGCTAGAAACACTCACACACTCTGCTTCGTCTTCCTGCTAACAAGCCAGATGTGCTATGCTGATGGAGCCAGAGCCCTGGGGTTGGAGGAGCCACATTGAGACTCCTGCCAGTGCTAAGATGCTTCCACCACCACTGAATTCACAAGACTCTCCACCCACTGGCCTGTGATCTTCCTGCATTCAGTATCATTGCATGGTGTGTGAGTCTAAAGAAGAATTTACGGACTGGTATTGACATATGGGGTAATATTGGACTTATAGACCTGATCTGGACTTGGCTGGGATGTTTTCTTAATGTACAATTTTTCTTTGATATGAAGCTCTTTCCAACACACATTTGAGTCTCCCTGCATTTGTTTTCTAGTCTACCCGGACTAACACAGTGGGTGTTATAGTAATAAAGTGTGGGGAAGAAAGCAGATGGTGACTGAAAGAATAGCATCTGAGTCTTAAAAGCTTGTCTTAAAACAAACAGAAACCTAAGGGAGGTGTCAGCTAAGCCCACACAGAAGACGCACATCAGCCTATATGATCCAAGAATTGTAAATAATTAAATCCAAGATCAGAGAAGGGAATTGTATTGGAGCTTAAATTCTGAGCACCTGGTTCCCAGAAGGCTATGGATAACAGTGAAGGCCCCAAATCCATTTACAGAGACCCCATGAAGTTTAAGCCACCATTGAGTCCCCTCAGATCACTGACTGCCTTTACCCTCAGGCAGAGTACATCAGAAAGTGAATTAATGCAGCCTTAAAACAACCAAAATATGGAACAAACCCAAGCTCATTGTCATTAAGCTGATTCCGACTCATAGCAACCCTGTAGAGTGAGGTTAAAGCATCATTCGTTTTCCCTTTTGATCCATTTAAAATTTTTTCTTAGTTTTTATCTGCATGATGTGTGGTTTTCTGCTTTTTTGTGGGATCAGTGTTTTTCTGTGTTTATTGCCGCTGGGGGATTTTTGGTAGGATTTTCTTTATACTCATCTGATGAAACCCAGGATAGGTAAATCTACAAAGGCAGTAACTACACTAGTAGTTTATTAGGGTGATGGCAGGGAGGTGTTGGGGGAAAGGGGTGCTAATATTAATGAGTGCAAAAATGAAGAATATGTTTTAAAATGTATTGTGGTGATGATTGTATAACTCTTTTAAAATATATCCAACCCATTAAATTGCCTGGTATTATATATCATTAAAATGCTTTAAAATTAGATTTCAACAAAATTTAAAAATAGACGTCCCACATGATGCCCCTCAGTGACTAAGGGCGATACAGGGGACAGCACCGGAGACAGTGTGGGAATTGCACCTGACCTGATCCCACCACACCGAGGCAAAGCACTGGGGGAGTGCAGCGGAACAGCAAGGGAATGGAGTGGCAAGGTCCCCAGGGAATGCTGAAAGTGGACTTTGGGGCCAGGGCGTGGTGCCCCAACAGACTGGACTGGAAAACGCTCCTAAGGGCCAGCAAACGATCCCTGAACTAACTACAAGCTTTTCTCTTGTGAACTGTTTTGTTCTGTTCTTTGTCAGTGGTTTGTTTTTGTTGTCTGGTTGTATACTGTTGCTTTGTTTTCCTCTGTCTAGTTTTCGTGCATGTTAGTGACTCCACAGGTCTGTTTGAATAGGACAGGCTGGATGAACTATCTGGAGGAAAAACAACGGGACCGACAGTTCTGGGGGGACTTGGGGTGGGGGGGTAGGGGGGATAAGGAAGTGGTGTTAACAAACCCAGGGACAAGGGAAAAACATGGGACCCCAAATGGTAGAGAAGGGGGAGTGGCAGGCCTGGTGGGAAATGATCAAGGGTAAGGTTGCTTAGAGAAGAGGTATACTCTAGCCCAGGTGGCGATGAAGCATGGTAGTAGGGCAGGAGGAAAGTCAAGGGAGATGGAGGAAAGAGCTAGGAGTCAAAGGGCATTCATGGAGGTCTAGACAAAGACATGTACATGCAAATATATATAGGAGGATGGGGAAATAGATCTATGTGTCTATATTTATAGGTCAAGTATTAAGGTGGCGGAAGGACCTTGGGCCTCTACTCAAACACTCCCTCAATGCATGAATACCTTCTTTTATTAAATTGGAACTCTATGATGCTCACTCTCCCGACACAACGGCTGGAGCCAAAGTGGGTGAACAAGTAAATGTGGTGAAGAAAGCTGATGGTGCCCGGCTATCAAAAGAGATAGTGACTGGGGTCTTAAAGGCTTGAAGAGAAACAAGTGGCCATCTAGCTCAGAAGCAACAAAGTCCACATGGAAGAACACACCAGCCTGTGTGATCGAGTGGTCCCAAAGGGATCAGTTACCAGGCATCAAAGAACAAAAAATCATATCATTGACTGCACACCTCCATGATAGGATCGCTGAAGACAAATGGGTGCATAAGCAAATGTGGTGAAGAAAGCTGATGGTGCCCGGCTATCAAAAGAGATAGTGTCTGGGGTCTTAAAGGCTTGAAGGTGAACAAGCGGCCATCTAGCTCAGAAGCAAATAAGCCCACATGGAAGAAGTGCACTGGCCAGTGCGATCACGAGGTGCCCAAGGGACCAGGTATAAGGCATCATGCAAAAAAAAATATATAAGTGTGTGTATGTATGTGTATATATGTGTATATGTATGTATGTATGTATATATATGTATATATATATCATATTAAATGAAGGGGGAAGTGCAGAGTGGAGACCCAAGGCCCAAGTATCGACCAATGGAGATCCCCTCATAGAGGGGTTTAGGAGAGGAGATGGGTTAATTAGGGTGTGAGGTAGTATCGATGAAGAACACAGCTTTCCCCCGGATCCTGGATTCTTCCTCCCCCCAACTACCATGATCCGAATTCTACCTTGCAGGGCTGGATAGGACAGAGGCTGTACACTGGTGCATATGAGGGTTGGAGGTACAGGGAATCCAGGGTGGATGATACCTTCAGGACCAAGGGTGTGAGGGACGATGCTGGGAGAGTGGAGGGTGAGTGGGTTGGAAAGGGGGAACTGATTACAAGGATCCACATGTGACCTCTTCCCTGGGAGAGGGACAGCAGAGAAGGGGGGAAGGGAGACTCCGGATAGGGCAAGATATGACAAAACAACGATGTATAAATTACCAAGGGCATATGAGGGAGGGGGGAATGGAGAGGGAGGGGGAAAAAAAGAGGACCTGATGCAATGGGGCTTAAGTGGAGAGCAAATGCCTTGAGAATGATTGGGGCAGGGAATGTATGGATGTGCTTTATACAATTGATGTATGTATATGTATGGATTGTGGTAAGAGTTGTATGAGTCCCTAATAAAATGTAAAAGAAGAAAAGAGAAAAAATGATTAGGGCAAAGACTGTACAGATGTGCTTTATACAATTGATGTATGTATATGTATGAACTGTGAAAATAATTGTATGAGCCCCAATAAATTGTTAAAAAAAAATAGACGTCCCAGATGATTGTGAAGAGCAGCCACGTTTTGAATCAGAAGGTGGCTCCCAACCTTTAACATGCAGTGACCCCCCCCCCCGCCCCGCCTTCCAATGATCAGGACCGTCTAGAGCAGGGGTCCTCTAACTTTTAAACAGGGGGCCAGTTTACTGTCCCTCAGACTGTTGGAGGGCTGGACTATGTTTTTTTGAAAAACTATGAACAAATTCCTATGCACACTGCACATTTATTTTTTAAGGGTGGAGACAGACCGAGTCATGGACACAGCAGCCTGCTGGGTCTCCTTGCTTTATTAGCTTCCAGCCGATCAGTTCAGAAAGTTGGAGAGGGTGGGGCAGGCTTGGCAGGTACAGACTGTGGGACAAGACCTCCCAGGCCCCACCGGGGACTGGTAGGAAGACCATAGACCAGTGGCTGCTCTCCCACACAGATGGAGACCTGGGACTCAGGGTTGTGCCATGGGCCTGCATGCTCCAGTAGGTCACAGACCATCAGTGCCCTGGTGAGCCTCAAAGGACCTGACCAGAGCGATTCATGCAGTGACCGGGCTGGAGCCACCTAACTGGACATGGCCTTGTAGTGGTTGCATCTGCTCCCACAACTTAGGGGGTCAGCACCGACCCTGGTGAGGGCTGGAGCCCCTTTGGGAATTGGGGGTTGTACAGGCGAGACCAGACAGACAGGGAGGGGCTGCCAGACTGAGGAGAGAAGCCAAAGGTGTTATGTCTTTCAAGACACAGACACGCTGAGACCAGAGTCCCAGACTCAAGCCTCGGAGGCCAAGATGAACCAGCCCTTGGCCCCCCATGCTGACACAGGGGGTAGGGTAATCAGGAAATACCCCCACAATCCAGCCCTCCCTGCCTGAAGGTCAGTAGGCTATAGTTCTAAAGGGGGGTGACCAATGCCTGTGGCTGCTTGGGGTTGGGCTGCCCCCTTACTTCCCTGGGAGGCAGATGTGTTGTTGCCTTTAGGGATGAACTTCAGGGAGCTGCTGAATATTCAGAAGCGGGACTGCCCCCGCTGGGGGCCATCATTGAGGAACTCGTGGCCAAGCCCGTGGCCGCATTTACCCCAGGACACCTTAAAGGCATCGGCCTGATTGCGCTCGGGCCGCTCGGCCACGGTGTCATCGTGGACGGTCTCCGTGAAGGCTGGCCACGGCGACGAGCGCTGTACTTGGAGCGGCTGGAGAACAGCTCGTCGCCGCACTTGGCGCACACGGAGACAGCGGGTTCAAAGTGATTCTGGAAAACCTCGCCCCCAGAGAAGCTGCAGAAAGGCATAGTGCTGCCAGGTTCCCCTCCCGCTCTCACACCCCGACAACTCCGAGCGCACCGACCCCACCGCACATATCTTATTTTGAAGTAAAAACACAAAACAGGCAAAAACACCCGGAGGGCCGGATAAATGTCCTCGGTGGGCCGCACGTGGCCAGCGGGCCTTAGTTTGAGGACCCCTGGTCTAGAGTCACTGACAATGGCCCACGTGTGTCTGAGCAGAGTGGCCCTGAAGTTCTCTCTGCCTTCAGCTCTGTGGAAGCAGACTGCTGTTTCTTTCCTCCCTGGTGCTGCAGGATGAAGAATTTGAACTGCCAATATTTTGGGAGTAACCAAGAACAGACCATTTGTGGCCCTCAGGGAACTAAACAGCCCCACCCCCAGAAAAACAAACAAACAAACAAAAACCCCACTGCCATCAAGTTGATTCTGAAAATCAGTGTTCCTATCGGACAGGGTAGAGCTACTCCTTAAGGGTTTCTGAGACTTTTAATCTTTATAGGAACAGACTGCCTCATCTTTCTACTGAGGAATGGCTAGTGGCTTTGAACTGCCAACCTTGTGGCTAGCAGTCCAGTGCTGATCCCATCAGACCACCAACAAGAAGAAAACAAAACAAAAAACCCTCACTGCCATCAATTCGAAGCTGACTCAGCAACCCAAAAGGACAGGGTAGAATGCCCCTGTGACTTTCTGAGACTGTAACTGTTTATGGGAGTACATAGTCCCACCTTTATCCCAAGGAGTGGCCGATAGTTTCGAACTGCTGACTTTGTCGATCGTAGGTCAGCGCATAACCACTATGCCACCAGACTCCTTTAATTGAATCGCCAGGTCTCCTCCAAGACAGAAGAGTATTCTGAGCTTGTATCTCCCACTGGTAAATGAGTTCCACTGTGTGTAGCAGGCCTGGAACTCGCTTTCCTCCAAGTTCCTGCTGGCGTCTCCAGGACGGCATGCTCAGCACTGCAGATGCTTTGTTCTGGGTACTGAGGTGTCCCCTTGGGAGACAGAGAACTTTGAGCTTCCTTGCACAGGGGAGCCTCAGACCAAGGGCTGTGTGATATGGTGTGGTGCTGGGGCCAGGACCTGGCCATTTAGATCAAGTCCCTGCTGGCCAGGACCGTGACCTTAGGTGACTTTGTTGTGACTCCCACAGGATGGCCTCTCTGTCCAGGACGACATGTCATTCTGCGTGTGTGCACACATGTGCATGAGAGGTGTCAACTCTAGCATACCGTCATGGGTGCTCTAGTTATTAAGACCCGTGTCTCAGCTCCAGACCCACTCCTCTCTTCTCTTTCCTGTGATGGTGGGCAGGGACCTGGAAAACCACATTCCCACTTTACCAGCTGCTCCTGCTTAGCCAGATGCCGTCGGCTCCAGCTAGGGGTGTGTTTTAGAGTAGAACTGTGCTCCATAGGGGTTTTCAATGTCTGGTTTTTTTTGGGTGTAGATGACCAGGTCTTTCTTCTTAGGAGCCTTTGGGAGGACACCAGCAGCCAGCTTTACCATTGGTGGCTGGTCACGGAACCATGTGTACTACCTAGGGACTCCTCGCTTCCTGCTAGACTGCCAGAAACCAACCAACTAACCAAACTCACTGCTGACTCAGAGTGACCCCAGAGGACAGGGTAGAACTGCCCCTGTGAGTTTTCAAGACAGTAACTCTTTATGGGAATAGAAAACCCAGTCTTTTTTCCTTGGAGCTGCCGGTGGTTTTGAACTGCAGATCTGTGGATCACAGCCCAATGCATAACCACTACACCACTAAGGCTCCTTCAGGAGGCTCTAGAAGGGGCTGGAAGGCTGGAGGCATCTACTTCCTGTTCTGTGAGCCACTTTTCAGTGGTCTTTCTCCACTCTCTCAGCAGCACTGTCTTCCTGGACTGTGTTAGTCTGGGTGGACCAGAGAAACAAATTCATGGAGACACTCATATGTGTATAAGAAAAGGTTTATATATAAGAGCAATTGAATATTGAGAAAACATCCCAGCCCAATCCAGATCAAGTCCTTAAGTTCGATATGAGCTCATATGTCTGATACCAATCTATAAAATCCTCTTCAGACTCACGAAACACATGCAATGACACCTAATGCAGGAAGATCACAGGGCAGTGAGTAGGAAGTCTTGTGGATCCAGTGGCGTTGTAAGCATCTCAGCGCTGGCAAGGGTCTCCATGTGGCTTCTTCAGCTCTGAGGCTCTGGCTGCCATCAGCCTCTCTCCATGTGTCTTCTCCACAGGGATGTCTCGCAGGGAGTGAGCCTCCGTGCCGCCTCCCGTGAGCTATTTATCTCCTTAGCGCCTCCAAATGAGGTCATCAAGCTGGGACCTGACTGATAGGCTAAACTCCACCCTTTCCCTCTTAATAGTCAAATTGACAACAGCTATGTAACTACCACATAGACCAAAAACAAACTCAGTGCTATTGATTCAGACTTCCAGTGACCCTGTAAGACAGGGCAGAACCGTCCCTGTGGATCTCTGAAACTGTAACCCTTTATGGCAGTAGAAAGCCTCGTCTTTCCCCTTTGGAGTGGCCGATGGTTTCAAACCGCTGACTTTGTGGTTGGCAGTTCAGCTTCTAACCCACAGTTCCACCACGGCCCAGCGTGTGATTTTCAACCTTTGCGGAATCACTTCATCCCAAATCAGTTGTGCTCACCCCACACTGGCCATGCGGTTTGGTCATCTCCAACACCCCTCCCCCATCTCCCTGCTGCTCTGGAAGACAAGTAAGGGCCTGTCTTGTCTCAGAAACACCCCCAACAGGAAAGGCTCTGGGCTTCTCTGTGGTTCCCAGAGCCCTGAGAGGGGCCTGGGTATAGGGGGTGTTGGTTCGGGGTGTCACCTCTGGTCTCTCTGAGTGTGGTGGGGTCCCGCCTTATCAGCAGGCTGGAGTGTCAGTGTCTGGTTGATGGTGGTGTGGATGGGGGAGTTTCAGAAGAAAGAATGATTGGGAGCTAGGTAGCAAACCGTCCACCACGCAAGACGCTGGGCCAGCAGCAGGCAGGGTCACAAGAGTTCTCTGCCCTTGTCTGGATAAACCTCAAACCAAACCCACCGCCACGGAGTCCATTCCAACATACAGCGACTCAATATGGGACGCGGGGGGGGGGGGGGGGGAGGGGGGAGTTGAGACTGTCAATCCTCATGGGAGCAGACAGCCTCCCCTCTCTCTCACAGAGCAGCTGGGTGGATCTGAGCCACTGACCTCGTGGTTAGTAGTCTAATGTCTAACCCTAACCGTCCTTGAAGAAAAATGACCGTGATCCCATCAATAGCAAACAAAGAAAGAGTCTGCAAAAATTATAACCCTGTGAACAGAAAGACCAGGCTGTGCGTGTAAACTGACTGGGCCCAGATGGAGCTTCTGAGAGAACCCACGGCTCCGGCCCTGCACAGCCCAGCCACCTCTCCTGCCGCCTGTCAGAACTTGGCAGAGACCTGCCCCTGAGAGTCCACCACTCCCTGTTCACTGAGGCTGCTGCTCTGACGGGGCTTTGTCTGATGGACCAGAAGACTGCCCTTATGCTTGTCTGTCCCTGGAGTACAGCCAGTGCATGTGCTACTGACCAAAAGAATGGAGATTTGAGTCCACCAAGAGGTGCTCAGCAGAAAGGCCTGGCGATCTTTTGAAAAACCCGCAGCTGAGAGCCCACCAGAGCCCAGTTCCTCCTGGGGAGACACTGATACACATTGGCATTGACTTGACTTCAGCTGGCTTATGTTTGTCCAGCTCTAGACCCCCTCTCCCCCGGCCATACAAGTTGGGGCTGAAAGAATGGACTAACACTCTGTTGTGAATTCTATTTTATGGTCATCTTGCCTCTTGTCTGTCTTGCTCAGGGGACCTGGTGTCACTTAGTTCTCAATTTGTCTCTGCTCCAGCTCTGTGTGGGGCCTCAGGTTTCCCCACTGGGGCTGTCCCCAGGAAGCCGGCCGAGAAGGTGCCACATCATGGCAGGTGTTGATGGCACAGGTGCCTGGACCAGCTCAACCGAGTGGGCCAGCTGTGCCGACTCCAGGGAGTGAGATGCCCACGGTGCACAGCACCCGCCCCGAGGACCAGAGCTCCGTTCCAGCGAGGTGCACTTGGCTTCTCCAGGTTTCATGAAGTTTCTCAGGTACAAGTCCTCCTGGATCAGCCTCCCCTCCTGCCTCAGGGCTTCCAGCTTTGAGTACAGGGAAATCCCTCTGTCCTCTGGGGTCCTTCTGAGACGTAGAGAGCGGTCCTCATCAGGAGAAGGGGTCTATACTCCCCAAAGTTGGGGAGACGGCCAGAGTTCACGTTTAGTGGGGCAAGGGCTGCAACCTTCTGGGGTGGGAAAGGAGGTGGGTGGGAGTTGCTCTTTGAAGAGGGGCCATCACTTCCCCTCTAATGTGTCTGGCGGGCTCTGCAGTGGGCGGGCTCTGCAGTGGGCGGGCTCTGCAGTGGGCGGGCTCTGCAGTGGGCGGGCTCTGCAGTGGGCGGGCTCTGCAGTGGGCGGGCTCTGCAGTGGGCGGGCTCTGCAGTGGGCGGGCTCTGCAGTGGGCGGGCTCTGCAGTGGGCGGGCTCTGCAGTGGGCGGGCACAGAGAGGCCAGCGGGGCCCCAGGAGCCTGGGGCATAGGAGCAGAGGCCCAGCCTGTTGAATCGGAGGCCCTGAGTTCTGCTTATGGCTTCTTGGCACATATCCAGTGTGCCCACCCTCCTGAGCAGTTTGGATCCTGGCCTCCCAACCCATTCCCCAGTCCAGCACGGGGGAGGCAGCAGTAGCAGCGTCTAGGGAGCAACCCCAAAGATTCATTCCAAGTGAACAGCAATGTCCCTTCTGGGAGCTAGGGGCACCACTCAGGGTGGGGTGAGGGGCAGCATGGCCTGGTTGGGAGCACTTTTACCTCTCAGGGGAGGGAGGAGGGGTGTAGACTGAGAGTCAGCGCCTCAGGAGAACCTGTGACCTGCCACTCAGTCTAGGCCAGGGTCTTGGTATCCTTTGTCTATCTAGCTGGTTGCCTGAGCCCGCTCCCTCCTCGTACAGGAGAAGAGCAAGGACCTCTGGGAAGTCACCTTGGTGATTGGCAGCTCCAGGGAGGAGGGGCCAAGAGCCTTGGGTAACAGAGCCAGAGGCAAATGTCTCAAATTCATGGAGCATTCACTCCACGTCTCTTTCAAGATCTAATTTTTTTTCCCAATTGGGGTAAAATCCATATAAAAAGACATGTGCCCTCTCCTCGTGGTTTCTGGGTGCAATTCTGCGACGTGCATTCTGTGCAGCATGCCCTGCAACCGCAACCGCGATCCGCTCCCAAATGTTTCCTCACCTGAAGGGGCCAGCCTTCACCGCCCAGAACAGTGTGGGCAGCAAAACGATTCAAAATACCAAAAGTTTTGAATTCCAAATTCCAAAATCAAAGAGAGAGAGAAAGAGAGAGAGAGAGAGAGAGAGAGAGAGAGAGAGAGAGAGAGAGAGAGAGAGATTGATTCTCATGAGTACTTGCTTTATTTCTCACCTTTTCTCAAGGACAAGACTTATCCAGCTAGTGGATCTGGTCTCAGCCTCCCACTTCCGCCTCCTCCCTTCATTCATTCAAGGGCAAACCCCATTCGTCGGCTTTGGCTGGTCCTGGGCCCCGGGGCTCGGGGCTCGGGCTCTGGGGCCTTGGGTTCCTGCAAGGGGACTGTCAGTTGCACTCTGGGCTTCCTGTTGGAGTCCACGCCCAGCCTTCACGCTAGTCGCCCTTCCACAGGTGAGATGAGGCTGTGCTTGGTGCAGGCGCGACATTTGGGACTGGTCCCAGTGTGTGTGCTTGTGTCTGCATGTGTGTTTGTGTGGTGTATGTGGTGTGTGTTTGTGGGTGGTGTGTGTGTGGTATGTGGTGTGGGCAGTGTGTGTGAATGGTGTGTGAGTTCGCGAGTTCGCGCTTGAACACGCCTTGATCTCTCTCTCTCTCCTCATCAGACTGACAGCTCCACAGGACAAGGGTCATTTCTCTTCCTCTCTCTGACACTTGATTGATGGGAGGATGGCATCGACATGCTGTGCTGGAGTCATAGGTGAAGGGACCTGAAAGCCCACAGGAGGATTTGTGAGGGAGAAGGCTCAGAAGTTACCTCTCCACCTGCTCCCTGCTTGCTGCCCTGTTAGCCTCTCGCTGCAGCCTGGCTTTCCCAGGGGGCGCTGCCCCACATGGGGTTGCAGGGACACTGGCAGAGGGGGGGGGCACTGAGTCGAGAAAAGACAAGGCTCCCTCAAGTCAGACTGTGTCATGGCGAGGACTCTGGGGTGGGTTTCCACCGCATAAGGAGGTGACCTCTGCATGCCTTTGAAGGAGGAGGATCCAGGCCCTTCCTGGCTGGGGTGGAGTGTGGGACGCAGGGCTCAGCCTCCACCCACATGTCCATCAATCTGATTTTACATCAGGCAGCTATGCATGACCATCCTGAAGAACTATGTGTCTCTATGGCCTCGAAGATGGGAAAAGATTCAACTCCTGATTTTACCCCCTTCCTCTACATGGGACCCTGGGGCTAGCTGCTGGTTGGACACGTCCGTGCCTGCAGGAACCCTGGCCTCAAGCCTTCTGCTTTTTGCTGCAAAAGGCAGTAGCCAGGCCAACTTAAGGCTGTGTGCACAGCAGGTTGTGTTAGTCTGGGTTGACTAGAGAAGCAAATTCATGTGTATAAGAAAGAACTTTATATAAAAGAGCAATTATACATTGAGAAAACATCCCAGCCCAGTCCTGATCAAGCTCACAAGTCTGATATTAGCCCATATGTCCAATATCAATCTATAAAGTCCTCTTCAGACTCACGCAACACCTGCAATGACACCGAATGCAGGAAGATCACAGGCCAGTGGGTGGAAAATCTTGTGGATCCAGTGGTGGTGGAAGCATCTCAGCGTTGGCGTGGGTCTCCATGGGGATCCTCCAGCTCCAGGGCTCTGGCTCCATCAGCATAACTCCATGTGGCTTGTCAGCAGGAAGATGAAGCAGGGAAAGTGTGTGTCGTGCCTCCAGGGAGGAAGGCAGGAGTTCCCAGAATCCTCAGGAGAAAGTCATGCCCACACAGAGGCTTCAATGGTTATGACTTGATTGACAGGCTAGACTCCACCCCTTTGCTCAAGTTGATAGGAGATTATGTAACACAGACAGGAGTGAAGAACTGAGTGAATTGGGGCAGTGGTCGGGCTGGGTCAGGTGCTTCCCTGGCCCTGGGACATCCACTTGGGAAGTCCTGTTTACTGACAGCAAGAGTCCTTACCTAGTTGTGCAAAGACAGGACTCCAGCTGGGGCTCCTACACACCCACTAGGGACCCTAGGCGCCTGAGGTTAAGTGATTCATTTTCCCCACCGGTGAAAACGTGAGTTAAATCCCTGCCTGACCTGCCTTGTGGGCTGGAAATGCCGGTGGCATCCTGGGCCAGGGTGGGCGCTGCAGGTGGGAGCTGCTGAGCCGAGCTTGAGAGGCTCGGGAGAGAGCCACCACTGGGCACTAGGTGTTGCATCAAGAATGACACCTGGCCCAGGGCACTGCAGCTGGCTTCAGGCTTGGGGAACAGCTGGAATTTTCTGATGGCACAGGAGAGTCAGGCTCAGGACACAAGACTTTCATTCCCCTCTTCAACCAGCAAAGGGAGCCCTCCCTGGTGGTGCTGTTGGGGAAGCAAGGGACTAATAACCACAAAGTCAGCAGTTCAAACCTACCAGCTGCTCTTTGGGCATCTGCTCCCATAAAGATGTATGAATTCGAATTGACTTGTAGCAATGGGTTTCCCGCCTCTTCCCACCTCCTTCACCCACCACCCCAGCCAACTGAGCTAACCTGCCCTGTTCCAATCTTCATTCCTTGGGAAACACTTGAGTTTTGTGGGTCAGGACTGCAGGCTGGACAGGAAGCCCAGAAGAAGGGGCACTTAGGCCCAGAAGCAATTTCTCTCAGTGGTGGGATGGAGAATGTCCCAAACAGATGGAAAAGGAGCTGGAGGCAGATGAGGGGGTTGAACGTGGCAGGTGGGGTGACCGGCTTAAGGAATGCAAAATAACAGGTTTGCAGGACCTCGGAGGGCCACTGGCAACATGCAGTTTCATAAGTTGCCTGTGTCTCTCCCCCTCTTCTCTACCCTGGGAGGGCTTCTGTCACTGTTACAAAGAACCAGGTGAGTCCTGGCCCGTGCAGGACCGTCAGGGATCGTTAGAGCATTTCGGGGTTACAGAAACCATATGCACGCGCAGGAACGTAGTAATCCAGGAACAAGTATAGAAACCTGGCCCCCTTTACAACCACGGCCAATGCAATCTTTTCTAACTTGGGGACACCAGAGACGGGCTTTACACGCTGCTCTGTCTGCGGTGTGCTCACTGCCTCGGGCTTCTCTGGGACAGCCCAGCTCTGGCTGCCCGGTGGGCTCAGTGTTGGACGGTCCATGTCTGCCGGCAGCAGCGGCTCGCTAGCCAGTTCCCTGCTCTGCGCGATGAAGTTACATTCGCTGTGGTGTTACTTCTCTAGATCTGCCTGAAATGGAGTCGAGCTTGGATTCACTGAACCTAAACCAACTGGTGGGGTTGGGTGGGTGATCAGAAGGGCGTTGGGCTGGGGGCTTGGTGAGGACACTGGAGTGGGGACTTAGTAGCACGGCATGATTTGAAAGGCAAAAACCCAAGTTGCCCCATGTCTCCTGGTCACTGCTAGATTCCCTTCCTTTGGGTGACTAAAAAGTGCCTGCAATCCAGTTTGGCCACTTTCTGTTTCACCTAGAGGAAGATGTTTGTGCTGGATGCTCTCCATCTGTCTCCTCCAGCCCCACCCCCTCCGTGCCTGGCTCTCCTGAGGCCCCAACAGCAGACTTTCAGTTGGACCAGCCAATGGGGGGAAGGGCATAAGGTTGCAGTAGATGGATTGGAGCTTTGCTTGGGGACCTGGGACCTCTCCTCACCTCTTTAGGGCTAGGATGGTCAGAGCTCTTGGCTTTGCTGTCTCTGGATGCCCTACTACACCTTACTGGCTCACACCTCTATAAACGGTTTCTCACCAAATGCATTCGTCTCGGTTGACTAGAGAAACAAATTCATTGACACTCATGGATGTATAAGAAAGAGCTTTATATCAAAGATTAATTTTACATTAAGAAAACATCCCAGTCCAGTCCAGATCAAGTCCATAAGCCCAATATTAACCCATAATACTAGTCCAAAAATCCTTCTTCAGACTGATACAGCCATATGCAATGATGCAAAATTCAGGAAGATCACAGGCTGGTGGGTGCAAAGTCTTATGGATCCAATGCTGGTGGAAGCATCTCAGTGCTGGTGAGGGTATCCACATGGCTCCTCCAGTACTCAGAGTGTGTCAAAAGCAAGAAAGAGTGTGTGGACCAACTTCAGGGAGAAAGAGAGGAAGTGCCCAGAATCCTCATGAGAAGGCCATGCCCACAAAGAAGCGTCCTCAGGCTGTGACCTGATTGACTGGCTAGTCTCCACCCCTACACTTATTTATGAAGTTGTCATGAAATTATGTAATGACCACCCCAAACTCACTTTAAAACAAATCCCTCTTTAAAACAAATTTTGTGTGTCCCTTTTGTTCCTGCTAGAACTGACCAAACACTCTGAGCTGTAGTCTCTACAACTGTATGTTTGGGATAGGGCGACTGGGTGATGCATTGGGTAAGACCTGACAGTGCCTGCCCGGTACCTCTGAGTCCTCACTGGGCCCAGGAGGCACCAGTACCTCCTCTCCCATGTTGTGTCCTGGTAACGTGCGTGGAAGGCTGTCAGCAGTGAGCAGTGACAAACTGAGTAGAAAATGTGTACCTTGCTTAGTGACACCCAACTTTGTTTTATATGACAGCCACAGCAACAAATCCAACCCAATTCCCTCAAATGGGATCTTTGTTTACAAAAAAAAATTAAAGACAGAGTTGATGCCACAGAAAAGGGACCACTTCAAAGCACACAATTCAGTGGCACCGAGTTTGCTCAGATGTCGTGCCACGCTCACTTCGGTCTCATCCTTGCTTGTATCTGCCATCAGATCCCTTTGCACTTTTGGTCTGTGATCTCCTAGACACCTCTCTATCCCCCTCATGGCAGCTCCACACCTGGAGGCTGCTGGGTCCTCGGCCTGTCTGGGAGGTGCCAGCTCACGTCCCTCTCTGGGAACCCCCTCGGGCATGAGAAAGGATGAGCACAGCATTGCCCTTCGCCATGTGATAGATTGAATTGAGTCCCCCTGCAAAAGATGAGCTATAAATCCTCGCCCCTATACCTGTGGGCATACGTGAGTGATGAGTTCAACTGCTAACTGAGAAGTTCAGCAACTCGGGCCCATCCCCCACCCTGCAGCAGGAAGACAAGGCTTGCTCTTTTCATGAAGGAGCTATAGCCCCAGAAGCCTTTGGAGCTGCTCCACTGTGCCCTGCGAGGTCACTCTGCGTTGGAATTCACTCAGCAACCATGGGCAATACCTGGGGGAGGAGCCCTGGTGGTGTGGTGATTAAAGATTTGCCTTTAACTCAGAAGTGGGCAATTTGAAGCCTACTTCTGCTCGGGAGGAGAACGCTGAGGCAGTCTGCTTCTGTGATGATTTACAGCCGTGGAGGCCCGAAGCCGCCCTCGGCCCTGTCGGGCCATTCCGAGCTGCAGTGGACTGGGCAGCAGTGTTTGCCGTGCCTGCAGATCATCGCACTCGACAGCAGGGTATTTTTTGCTACATTATGGAGGCCGTGGCAAGACAGGGTGTGTTAGGCCAGGTTGATTAGAGAAACAAATCCAGAGACACTCATCTATGTGTAAGGATCAAGAGGTCACTGCATATCAGAAACACATCCCAGCTCCGCCCAACTCAAGTCTGTAAGTCCAATATGAGTCCATAGGTCCCTCTTCAGACTCACGAAGTCACGTGCAATGCAGAATGTAGGAAGATCACAGGTTGGTGGCTACAAAGCCTGGTGAATCCAATCTCCAGGGCTTTGGGCAGCAACCCGGGTCCGTCAGCAGGAAGGTGAAGGCAGGGAGAGAGGGGAGGTTCCCAGAACCCTCCTTATGAGAGGGCCATGCCCACAAGGAGGCACCACCAGGCTATGACCTGGTTGACAGGATGCATACCACGCCTACATTTCTCCCCCTACACTGTTATACATCATCAAGGTGACATGAAATTATGCAACTACCACACAGAGTGAGCCTTAATCCAATCACGTTTGCGATATGAAAGGCTCAGATCCCAATAGGTCAAGCAAGCATAACAGGGACGAGATAGAGGCTGCACGGAGATCTCTACAACAGCGCAGGAGAATGCTGGAAAAGTTGAGACATGGCTTGTCTCGAGGGAACACAGGGAACCTTCCCTTCAAGCTGGCACCTTGAATTCAGACTGCTAGCCTCCAAGGTAGGCCGCTGGCATGTGCCTACCCTGGCAGGTTGACCGCATCAACCGGCTGGCAGGCAGAGGTGCTGGGTGCAGAGTTAGGAAGCTGGCACTCAGCCACGTGGTCGCGGTCTCCCGCCAAGGAGCTGGGTGCAGGGGTTTGCTAGAAAGCCCTTGACGGAAGGGAGAGGCCAGCTGTGGTTGCCAGAAAGTGAGCTGAGCAGGGAGACTGGCAATCGGAGCTCCTGAAATCACCCCTGGGAAAGATCAGGGGTGCGTTGCCATGGGCCACCCAAGTCAGGTGGGCCCTGTGTTGTTTGTGCAACCATTCCGATAAACAAAACAAAAACTTTAGAAGAGGAGGGACCAATCTTCAGTGTCTTGCTGTCTGATCCCGTTGAGACGTTGCTCACATGCCTTTTAGACGGGAATGCCAGCTTCTCCACTGAGCTGCTTACCGCCCACAGTCAGCCTGACCCTGCCTCCTGCCCTGCCCGGAGACACCTGTGCTTCCCAATACCACGCGGAGATGGACCCACCCGGTCCCCAGGACCTAGGGCCCCAGCCCAGCTTTCCGCAGTTAAAAAGGGAAGGATAGTTGGGCTAATTTATCGAAGTGATGGAAATCATGAGGGGAGATGAAGACACCTGCGATGTACAAATTCTTTTCAAATTCAAGGGCAGTGGTGACTTAATGATGCACGCCCCACCTCAGTTCATTCAACCTCAAGGGTGGTTTTGGGCCTGGCTCTCCTGCTCTGTGGTTGAGCTTGGCCTGTGGTGGGCTGAGAGCCTTTCCCAGACACCCACAGGATGGGCTTAGAGCGGGGGGGGGGGGCTCAGGCTGTGGTTCCCAACCACAGCAGCACCCCCATCCCACCAAGCACCTGGAGACCTCAGAAAAATAAATACAAGGCCCTGTTCGGTTGCTAGTTTCTAGTCAATGTGGTCAAGTCCCTACAGACAGACATATTCACTCTTACCTCAGGTTGCTTCACAATGTGGTGATTTTTACAGTTATTAGAATATAGAAACATTAGCTTAACCGACCCCACGTCACTCATGTTCACTCACAGTTACTGCCTAATAGGAGAATAAAATAGGCTCAAGGTATAAGATATCCAGTATGTCCCCTGGCCCCATTTCTTGTTCCTCAGCCTCCACAGTTCCCTGCGGCTGAGCTAGCTCTTTACTATAAATGCTCACTGCCGTCCGGCCCCAGTGCTGGAAGCCCCTGGTGACCCTTGGAGGGAGTGAATCGGGCAGACTCAGGGTGTGGCCCCAATGAGGACCACCACAGTGAGGTCCTGATGGAGGTACAGACTGTCCCCACATGAAGTCCACTGGATTTGGGGCATGAGGATCTTTTAGTCATCTGTGTGAATCCAGCCTCCCCGGTTCCCCACCCCACCAACCGCCCCTGCCCTCCAAAGAAAAACTCCAAACAAAAATAATGTGTTAGTCAAGATTGACTAGAGAAACAAATCCAGAGACAGTTATGTATGTGTAAGACAGAACTTTATATCAAGAAGTAATTATCCCAGCTCAGTCCAGATCAAGTTCATAAATTGAATATTAGCCCATAATTCCCATATTAGCCCATAATTCCCATATTAGCCCATAATTCCCATATTACCCCATGGATTCCCCTTCAGACTCACGCAGCACATGTAGTGATGCTGAATGCAGGAAGATCACAGGCCAGTGGATGGGAAGTCCTGTGGGTCCAGTGGCTGTGGAAGCATCTCCAGGGCTCTGGCTGCCATTAGCATGGCTCCCTGTGGCTTGTCAACAGGAACGTGAAGCAGAGAAAGAGTGCATCCAGCCTCCAGGGAGGAAGAGAAAAAACTCCCAGACTTCTCATGGGAAGGCCATGCCCACAAGGAGGCATCAGTCATTTTTTGACCTGATTGACAGGTTAGATCCACCCCTATAACCTATTTATCAAGTTGACCTGAAATTATGTAACTACCACAAACGACATAATAAAAACTCTCTGGCTTGGCATCCCCCACTAGGAAATGAGGGATGAGGAGGGTCCTCCTAGGAGCTGACAGCCTGAGGCTGTCAAAGACTATTAAAATATTTCTAGAGCTCATTGAAAAATTTGTCAGTAAGATCCACATACAAAAATCACTTGGATTCTTGTATAAGAAGAGGATGCCGAAAAGGAAACGCAAAGGATAATACCATTTATAATAACTACTCAAAAGATAAAACATTTAGGAATAAATCCTACCAGAGCAAAAAAAGACATGTACAAAGAGAACAATAAAAGCTTCTACCAGAAACCAAAAGAGACATATATACATGGAAAACTGTCCCATGCTCATGGAAAGGAAGACTTAATACAGTGAAAATGTCAATATTACTAAAAGTACTCTATAAATTCAAAGCAGTTTGATCCAAGTCTTAGCACATTTTCCTCAAAGAAATGAAAAACAAATCGTTAATTTTATATGGAAAGGAAAGAAACCAAGGATAAACAAAGCATTACTAATAAACAAAGACAAAGTAGATCTTTCACTCTTCCAATTTAAAAACCTATTATATGGCCCTGTTAATCAAAACAGCTTGATCCTGGTACAATGATTGATATCGATTAGAACAAGGAGCTAGAACAAAGAAGCTAGAAATAAAGCCAAGCACCGATGGACACCTGATTTTTGATAAAGGACTAAAACACATTGAGTGAAGAAGGGATAGCCTTTTCTACAAAGAGTGCTGGAAAAAATTCTATCTCCAGATGCAAAGGAATGAAACAAGACCTCTCCCTCACACCAAGCACAAAACCAAGCTCAAGATGGATTCAAGACTTACATATACACCCTAGAACCATCAGGACCATCAATGACAAACTCAGGACCAACTTAAGGGCCCTACTTCAAGATGTGAACACACTACCAGTGTAATGGAAAACACTCACACACGGAAGACACAATAGAGGATGGGAACCTTCTAAAATTACAACATTTATATAAATCAAAAGACTTCATCAAAAAATAAAAAGACAGTTCTACCTTACATATACAGCTAGACTAGAGTATGTACATGGATACAATTAAGAGCTTTTGACACATGGAATCCAGGACAGATTACCGCCCCTCCCCCCACCCCATCCAGAATCAGTAATGGGAGTAGCGATACCATGAGGGTAAGGGGAAGGTGGGAGAAGAAAGGAGGGACTTATGGAAATAATCGACGTATAATGCCCCCACCCCCACCCAGGGGGATGAACAATCAAAACATGGGTGAAGGGAGACAGTGGATGGTGTAAGATATGCAAATAATAATAATATTTATCAAAGGGTTCACGAGGACAGGAGGATGGGGGAGGGAGGGAAAATATCGAGGAGCTCATACCACGGGCTCATGTAGAAAGAAAATGCTTTGAAAATGATGATGGCAACATATGTACAAGCATGCTTGACACAATGGATGTATGGATTGTTATAAGAACGGTAAGAGCCCCAATAAAATGATTAAAAAAAGAATAAGAAGAGAACCCACAGATTGGGGGGAGAATCTTTGGCAGTGAGATATAAGATAAAAGGTTAACTTCAAAAATCTATAGAAAACAACACCACCTTAATAAGAAAAACCACAATCCAATAAAAAAGAAAGGGGTCAAGACAGGACCAGACAATTTACACAAGATGACATCTAAGTGGCCAAAAATCATGTGAAGAAATGATTGCAATTATTAGCTATCAGAGAACTAAAAATTAAAACAATGGTGAGATACCACATCACACAGACACTCTTAGCAAAATGAAAAACAAAAAACCAAACAAAATAATAAATGCTGGAGAAGCTATGGAGAGATTGGAAGGCTCATACATTGCTGGAGGGATTGTAGAATTGTACAATCACAATGAAAAATAGTAGGGCATGTTCTTCCATGAATGTGAATACAAACACCATATGATCCTGCAGCTTCTCTACTTGGCAGAAACCCTAAAGAAATAAAGAACAAAACACGAGCACATATATGCACAGTCACGATTAGGGCAGCAACTTCTGTCACTGCAAAAATGGAAGCAATCAGAACAAGCCCATCTGTGAAGGAATGGGTAAGTAACTGTGGTGCACACACATGCAGTAGAATATTAGACATCCTGGAAAACAACGACGAATCCGTCAAACACTTGGTGACATGGATAAAGTTGGAGCGCCTGAGGCTCAGCAAAATGAGTCAATCTCCTAAAGACAGACATGTCATGAAACCATTGTTAAAGAGGAGGAAATGATAAGGCAACATTGTTTTCACACCAAAGGAAAAGATTTTTCAGACTTTGATGTGGTTGGAGACAGAGGGAAGGTGGGGAGGAGAGGCCCGGGTTGGGGGTGAGGGTGAGGAGAAAGGGCGGATGGAGAGCACGAAGAAGGAATCATGTAGATAGGGGTGAGTGGGGATAAGGTGGGGGTCATGGGGTACTGTCACTGTTTTGGTGATGGGCTACATTCCACGGCTAAAAGGGGAAAAATAAATGGAAATAATAAAAAAATTTTAAGAACGGAAAAGAGAAGGGTCCCATCCTTAAACACCCTCTGTGACTCTTGCCCATCGGATGTAAACGCCGGTCTGAACGGTTATAAAAGGGGGAAAAGTACAATGGAAACTGACATAAATACTTTTGTGGTACGAGCTAGTTTCAGACAGACAGACAGACAGACAGACAGACAGACTTCTCTGCATCACGATGGACAAGCCATCACTGCAGGGGTCCCTGCAAATGCTGGCGGGAGGAGAGATGACCAGGGATTCAAGGCACTGGTGGACGGCAAAGCCCTTCCAATGAAAGTTCTCAGGTCAGTGCGTGCTCAGTCCTCTCAGGCAGTTCTTGCAAAGTTCAGAGTTTAACCCCCTTGCAAGGATTATCGTAGACATCTCTGAGTTGCTGCGCAGATTGTAGCCCCCACCCCGGTAGTGTAGGGGTTATGACTTGGCCTGCAATCCCGGTGGTTGGTAGTTTGAAACTACCAGCAGCTTTGCGGTAGGTAGATGGGGTTTTCCTACTCCTGTAAGCAATCAGTCTTAGACCCCACAGCCAGTCGCTAGGAGTCAGCATGCTCTCCTTGCAGTGGGTTAAGGTGCAGGCAAGGAGCCCTGCTGTTCGGATGGCTAACTGCAAGGCTGGTGGTTTAAACCCCATGCGCCGTTTCTCAGCAGAAATATGAGGCTGTCTGTTCCCATAACGATTTCAAACCTCTTATAACTCTATGTGAGGTTGACATGAGTGGGAATCAACTGGACTGCAGTGGCTAGGTTATTTTGTTTCATTTTAATTGCAGGTAGGCCAACAAGCTGCTTGCCCACCCTGTGTCTCAGGGGCAACAATTGGTGCCTGGTGGCTGGGGTGAGGTTTGTGTCTCTAGCATGTGGCCTGTGCCTGACATACCCTGTGAAAGAACGAATCTTGGAAAGGAAGAATGACCTCTCACCCCCATGGACATTGCTTAATGCTGGCCTTTAGCATCTCTAGCCCGGACTGACAGGTCACCCCCTCCATCCTTCTATCCCTTTAATTCCATATCCCGCATTTTTGCTAGAATTATTTTTCTAAAAGGCACATTTGAGACATTACCTTCATCCCTATATTGCATCCTTGTTCAAGCATTGGACTGCTGACCTAAAGGTCAGAGGTTCCAAACCATCAGCCTCTGCTCGGGAGAAATACAAGATTTTCTGCTCCCCTACAGATGTATGGCCTCAGAATCCCTGTAGACTGCAGATGGCTGCTGTGAGTTGGAATTGACTCGATGGCAGTGGTTTTGTTTGTTTGTTTAAACCTTGGAAGGTTTCCCATTGCCTACCCACGCAGGGAAACTCCCTTGGAAGACTACCTTGCCTGCTCCACCTTTCATCCCCCTCCAGCCCCATTCTCTGGTCCCCGGTGATGCAACCCAACGTCCATTCCTCGATGATGCAATCCGGTTTCAATCCTCCTCTGCCCATGATGTTCCTGGGGCCTCGCCTGTCACAGCCCTGTCAGGTGGCCTGCTTTGCTACATAGGATTGCAATGCTCACGGGAAGCACTGAGCCCCTGGGGAACTTTCTGTGATGCTGGTGTCCTTAGTTCTTTCTCTGCGTTCACACCATGTTGTGACATGGACAGCACAAACGAGGGAACAAGAGTCCTGGTGGTGGTGTGGTTACACGCTGGGCTGCGTTGCTGTGGTCAGCAGTTCAAAGCGACCAGCAGCTCCACAGGAGAGAGGCTGGGCTCTCTCCTCCCGTCAACAGTTAGTCTCAGAAGCCCACTGGGTCACTCGGGGTCAGCATGGACTCACTCCCTGGCAGAGAGTTTGGTTTTTGAGGTGCGAGTGAAAAGTTGTGACAGGCTTCCCGGCTCTGTCCAGTAGAGGGCAGTGGCAACCCTCTGTCTGGGGGAGTTGCTGAGCTTCTCAGGTCTGGCAGACACCACTGGGTCTCTGCACAACTCAGGCCTGGGATGCTCTCCCTCTTCTTCACTCTTTTATGCACAGAGGTGTCTGTCCCAAACCACCGTTTTCCTCTTTCCATTCCTCCTTGCCCCCATACCAGCCTTACTCATGAATATTCAGTGGCTCGTTATTTCTTCATTAACTTCATGGTGTGAAGACCCTTTTCTACACAACGTAATAGTCATAGGTTCCTGGGATTGGCCCTCGGCCAGCTGTTGGGAAGGCAAGCATTCATTCTCCATTATGGGAAAATTCAGAGCTGGCCTTCAGGATCAGTGTGGAGCAAAGTGAGGGGTCCCAAGTCTGACTGATCGTCAGCAACGGGGACTTAACAAAACACCTCAGCTTGGGGGTTTGTGGTGGGAGTCAGGACTGGGCAGATTGTGCTGCTGGGACGAACAGCCCCCTGAGTGGCTTACCATGGTAACAGATCTTGTTTACTGCTAAGTGGTAATCTTGGGTTAGATTGGAGCGCTCTTTTGAGTTGTCCTCACTGCAGGGTTGATAGAGCAGCCACCATGTGGTCCTTTGCTGGGCTTCAAAGTAGAGAGAAAGAAGGAGTGGTAAATTGTTAAGTGGCTGTTTTAAATTTTATCTTTGGTGAAAATGTATACAGCAAAATAGTCACTCATTCAAGGCATTTTATAAGTATAGCTCATTAAAAGTGGGTTCCAGGTGATAGATGGGGAGGTTCCTCTACTCTCAATCTACCCGGTAAGTCTGGCTTGCTGTAAGAAACTGTATTTGCATCCCACACTTTTCAGCCTTCTGATCAAGACCCATCTCTTGAGTCCTTGATGCCATTAGTTCTCCTGGTCTCACGACAAGGGAGGGAGTTGGTCGACTCTAGTTCCTCCTGCTCCCAGAACACCACCCCTGCTCACATTTCTTTGGCCATTGTGTCTTCCATGGTGGGAAGCGCAATTCCAAACCAAGCCTCTGGGAGGACAACTGGTATCTGACATCCGTGTTTTCCAGAAAGTGCTCACAGTCTGGGATAGATGAGACCGGATGTCCCTGGAAGAAATCTGGAGATGTCCTTGAGCGCAGACTCATCACATCTCTGACGTTGGGTCTCCTCAGCTAAGACTGGGCCCTATGGAGAGGGGTGAGGCTTGATGACCCATGGATTTTATGTTAGCCCCCTTGCTGAAAACATCAGGAGCTCACTGTGATGGACTCAGGGCAGGATGAATTTATGGAAAAGATGTTTGGATGGCTCACAGAAGACTGGCCAACTAGATTCAGGAAAAGAGGGAGACAAAAGCTTAGGGAGGCCAGGCAGCTAAGGACATAGCCACAGCTACACAATCTGATTAGCAAGCCAGGGTTCACGCTGCTACTAGTTGCCACTGACACCTGCTTGCTGACACCTTGACTCCACTGCAGTGGGGGAATGTCTTCTAGAACTGCCTGTCCGACCTTTAGAGTCACGCCCCCAAGCTTTAGCATCTGCTGGGCTGAGTCTGGTCGCATATGGGTCTTAGAGAACAGTCTGCCTCCCACCAAACCCACACACTGATGGCCTCTTCCAAATAACAAGAGTGTCCAATGTGGTAGGCAAAATCAGCACATAATATCTATTGAGATAATGAAAACATCTTTATTTATCAGCGGTTCTCAACCTTCCTAACGCCACGACCCTTTGATACAGTTCCTCATGCTGTGGTGACCCCCAACCAGAAAATTATTTTTGTTGCTACTTCATAACTGTAATTTTGCTACTGTTATGAATCGGGCGACTCCTGTGAAAGGGTCGTTCGACCCCCAAAGGGGTTGCGACCTACAGGTTGAACTGTTGTTATAGACAATCAATATGGAAATAGAAGATTCAAACAACACTATAAACCAAGTAGACCTACACACACACACATATGATATCCATAAACATCTTTATCCATCCTATGTGGCCAACATGACCTTGATAAGGCCAGATAAGGACATAATGAGAAAATTATAGCCAAGTACCCCTTATGACTATAGATGTGACCATCCTCAACAAAATACTCAGGAAGCAAGTTTAATGGCACATTAAAAGTTTATTCTGTATGATCAAGTGGGGTTTAATTCCAGGAATTCAATGGTAGTTCAATATATGAAAATAAGTCAGTGCAATGCACCATACTAATGAACAACAACAGCAAAACCCTCACATTATTATCTCCAAAAAGCATTTCACACAACTTAACAGCCTTTCACGGAGCCCTGGTGGCATAGTGGTTACTCGTTGGTCAATAATCTGCAGACCAGCAGTTTGAAACCACCAACCGCTCTGTGGGAGAAAGACAGGGCCTCCTCGCCCATAAAGACTGACAATCTCAGGGACCCACAGGCACAGTTCTCCCCTGTCCTATAGGGTCGCTATGAGTCGGCATTGACTCAATGGCAGTGAGTTTGGCTTTTATACTTCAATGCTTAGCACAGGAAGAAGAAAGAAACCATTTCTCAACTTGATAAAGGACTTTTGAAAAAAAAAAAAAAAACCACAGCTAACATCCTGTGTAATGGCAGAGGACGGAAAGCTTGCCTGCTAAAATCAAGAGGCTGCGTCCCTACTTTCATAATTATGATTCAACAGTGGGCTGGAAAGTCTAGCCAAAGAAATTAGGCAGGAAAATAAAGAGACTCCCAATTGGAAAAGATGAAGTAAAACCACACATATTTGTAAATAGCTTGACATATGGGCCCCAAATTTCAAAGAATGCGTACACACAAACTATTAGAGCTAATGGATGAACTTCTTAAAGTGGGAGGATATAGGATCCACACACCAACTTCAGTTGTGTTTCTAGCCTCTAGCAACTAGCTATATGAAAAGAAAATTAAGAAAACAATTCCATTTACAATAGGATACAAAAGAATACAGATAGCTAGGAATAAATGTCATACATCAAAAAATGTAAAATATTGCTTAATTAAGTTAAAAAGTTAAAGAATTATATCCCTCAAACTCACTGCCTTTGAGTTGTTTCTGACTCATAGCAAACTCTATAGGACAGGGCAAACTGCCCGGCCCTGTGGGTTTTCAAAATTATAGGAGTAGAAAGCATTTTCTATTTTTCAGTTTTGAATACTGTCAGAATAACAATGATATCTAAAGTGATCTACAGATTGAATAGAATTCTTCTCAGAAATTGCAACGGTCTTAAAAAAAAGGAACAGATGATTCTCAAAGTCATATGAAGTAATAATAATCAAATAGAACGAAAAAGGACAACTCATATGTCTCAATCTCAAAATCTACCACAAAGCTATAGTAATCAAAATTGTATTGTGTAAGGACAGACATATAGATCAGTACAGTAGAATAGAGATTCCAGTAATAAACTACACATACACGACCAATGGATTTTTGACAAGGATGCTAAGACTATTCATCCTTTCATTAATGCTGTTGGGAATATTGGGATGAAATTGGACCTCTGTGGCAGTGAGATTCATGTCAACTTCAATATGTATGAAAGTGTAGGGGTACAATCCAACCTGTTCATCAGGTTACAGGCTGATGGTACCTTCCTTACCAGGAAGAGACTGGGCAACGCCCCCTCTGTGTGTCTTTTTACTAGGACTCTGCCTGCCTCCAGGGGTGGCCCCGTGTGGGCTGCCTGACCTGGAGAGTTGCCGCTGCCCTCTCATGTTTCTCCTGATTTTGGAGACACTCGACCTTGCACCCGCTGGCCTGTGATCTTCCTGCCTCCGGTTTCACCTGTGTGCATCAGCAGCCTGCAGCTACGGGAGTGTGCAATGGAAGCCAGATTGCATCCGACTTAGGGACGTGGTTAGACTGAGCTGTGCTCGCTTCTTGATATCAAATGACATCTTGCTCTTTCCTCTATATAGATGATTGTCACTAGGTTTGTTTCTCTAGCGCCTAGATGGCCCAGCCTAATCGAGCCTATGTACCACAATGCATAGGAAAACTAGCTCTGATCAAGCAATGATCTGAGTATAAAACGAAAGCCATAACACATGACCTTGGATTTTGCACAGGATCTGTGTGCATTGCACAGAAACATGAGCAATAAAAAAGAAAGTAAATTGGACTTCATAAAAATTAAGAACTTTTGTACATTCAAGGATTTCCCCAAGAAAATGAAAATACGACCTACGGAATGGGAAAAAGCTTATTTGTAAATCTTATATCGGATACGGGTTTAATTTCCAACCTAACAACAAAAAGGAAACGGCCCAGTTTTCAAAGGACCAATGGCTTGAATAGATATTTCTTCAGGGAAGATACAGAAATGATCGATATTGACATAAAAAGATGGTCAACCCCATTAGTCGTGAGGGAAATGCGCATTAAAAACTCAGAGGGAGATACCCTTTTACACCCACCAGGACGACTATGATCTTATTGTATTTACAGGAAAATGACAAGCGAAGAAGTCAGCACCCTCGTGTCGCATTGCTGTGGGGCCACAGACGGAGCACAGTGGTTGTGGAAAGCATTTCGGCAATTCTTCAAGAAGTTCAGCGCAGGGGCTCTGCTCCAACAGCAGCCCCCCTCCCGGCCCATCGCTCCTGCCGCCAGCGCCCGCTGCTGGGCTTCGCGCCTGGGGTGCTGTTGGCACTGGGATGGACGGACAGACGATGCTGCGGGCCAAGCCCACCCTGCGCGAGGCGCCCGTGGTGCGGCCCCACTCTGAGGTGGGACAACCAGCGCTTCCACGAGGCCCACGAAAGCCAAGGAGAGGCTGGGGGGATTGCGGATGGAACAGACAGTGACCGCATGGCTTTGCCACCACGGAGGGACTGAACACCTGGATCAAACGGTGCAGGAAAGATAGATACATTGATGATAATGTCGCGGAAATCTGGAAGGAATGCGATGGAGAGGTAGACGGTAAGATTTCCTGGGGAGAATGGGAACAAATTCACGAATATGGTTACTGTCATGCTAGCTCACGCCACAGCGCCTTGAAGAGGATGCTTGCTCCTCACCAGAGGGATCTTGATGGGGGAAGGTTCATGGCGCAGACTGTCCCTTGGGAGGAGTCACCGCCTTCCTCCACCCGAGGGCCAGAGTAGAGGAAGGGAACTGTGGTCTTGGGGACTCTAGGGGCCATCGGAGAGACTGGGATGGGTTCTTGGAGCGGGATGCTATCCTGCTGATGTTTTCCCACGAGGGCGATGGCCCGAGCCAGACGGGCACGGTCGGAACGGGAGCAGTTTAATACATTAGGAGATCTGAACAGGGGCGGCAAGTTGGACAAAGAGGAGATCCCCCACGGATCCTCCCCTCAAGGTCATGACCATGCTCAGGCGGAGGCCAGCACTTGGTATAGGAGTCGGAGGAAAATAAGGATGAGAAATTAACCTTGAAGGAGGTGCTGGAGAGCTACCTATGATGGGAAGAGCTCACAAAGATTCCGGATGCACTCTGAAACGCCCACCAGGCACAGCGTGGCAGGCAGCCTGTTGGAAGCTTTCTTACTATAATGGTCTAATGTACACCAGTTGTTTCTAAAAGCAGAACAAAGCAAAATCTTATGACCTTAAGATCCTAGAAAACAGCCCTTGATATTCTTTTAGTAAGATCTCTCTCAACAGACATGAGAATCTTGGTTCATTGCCACTCTCTATGGGGATGCATTGAGAACACATGACTACAATGAACTAGAACTGGAAAAAAAACAACCCTTGTTATTCAGAAATGGGGGGAGGTGGGGATGGGAGGGGGTCAGTATACGGAATGACTATATTTTATTTTTTGAAATTAATTAATTTTTATGGTTAACTTTCATTCTTTTTAAAAATTCAAAGATCATTTTATTAGAGGCTCTTACAACTCTTATAACAACTCATGTATCAATTGTATCAAGCGTATTTGTACATATGTTGCCATCATTATTTTTTAAACATTTACTTTCTATTTGAGCCCTTGATATCAGCTGTCCCTTTTGCCCTCCCTCGCCCCTCCCATCCTCATACACCTTGATAAATTATAAATTATTATTATTATTTTCTTATCTTACGCCACCTGTTGTCTCCCTTCTTCCCCTGTGGTGTGTGTGTGTGTGTGTGGTTATGTGTCGATCATTGGGATTGGTTCCCCTTTCCTTCAACTTTTCCCCCACCACCTTCCCCCTACTCTTCTGGTATTGCTACTCCCATTCCTGTTCCTGGATTCCATGTGTACCAGTGCACATGCTCTGGTCTAGCCTAAAGTGAAAGGCAGGACTGGGGTCATGATAGTGGAGGACAATGACTGTATTTTAATTCCCAGTTTTTATGTTTGCCATTATTAAATAGTGAGGTCAAATTCTGGTTTTCTAGGTAGGCATATTTCAAATCAAGGCTGATCTTTCTGCTTCTTCCATTTTTGAAGTTGTACTCTGAACTGTTACTATAAGGGGTGGATAAACCTCCATATTTCCTCCCTTACGCTTGTTAATATGCTCCAGAAATCCTCATCTTGGTGTTTCTGTTTTTAGTAACAAGATACAATCAAGAAAGATATTGTGAAAAAGTGAATTCTAGAGGTAGAGAAGATGAATTTCAGTTATTTGAAGAACGATAGGAAAATGGTGTATAATTCATAAATATGCTTGAGGAAAATGTTCTTGACGTGTCTCTGAGAGGCATGGAGAACTGATCTTTGGCCATCAGTTGGAATGAGCTTGTGGGGCACGAGTGGGCCAGAAGCCTCATGACATGCTGCAACATGACCATCCAAGTGCTGGGGACTCCACCACCCTCAGACCTGAAGCCATCATGGAATAAGGAAGAGGTGACGTTCCAAGCCAATGACTGGTGGGAAAGAAAAGCACAAAAACAAGCTTTAATGGGTTGAAATTCCACTAGTTTAGTAGGAAGTGAGTGAAATAAAGGACTACACTGAGGGGGGGAAAGTGAAGTGGAGAATTACCATATGACACAAAATCCCATTCTTACTTATAAACCCTAAAGAAATGGAAGCAGGGAAATCACACAATATTTTATGCCCATGTTCACTACTCAGCTATTCACAATCGTTACATGGTAGAAACAACCTCAGTATCCAGGAAGAGATGAGTGTATAAGCAAAAAATATTACTGAGTCATCAAGACAAGCCAGGAATAAAGTTCCGAAACATGCCACAATGTTAGCTGAACTTCAAAAACATTATTCTGAACCAATAGGCCACACAACAAGGCCAGGTATTTGCATGATTCCACTTCCAAACCAAACCAAACTCACTGCCGTCGAGTCGATGCTGACTCATGATCCTAAAGAACAGGGTAGAACTTCCCCTGTGCCCTGTAGACTGTAACTTTTTATAGGAGTAGAAAGTCTTGTCTTTCTCCCTTGGATTAGTTGGTGGTTTCGAACTGCTGATCCAACACTTAACCATGAGTTCAGCAGGGATCATCCACGATTCCATCTAGCACAGGCAAATTCATAGAGACAGAAAGCGTATTGGAGGTTAGTTACCAGGGACTGGTGGAGGGGGGATTGTGTATGTATTACTTGATGTCCACAGTATTTTTGTGAGGGGGTGAAAAACATTTTTAAAGCACATAGTGGTGAGAGTTGTACAATACTGTGCATGGAATGACTGCTACTGAATTGTGCACTGTAGAAATGGTTAAAATGACACATTTTGCTTTACATATTTTTAACTCCAATACAAAAATACAGTTTGTTCCATTGCTTCGTCAACTTGTTGACACATTTCAATTGGCATACCACCAATTCCTGAAGCCTTGTTTTTCACGAGTTCCTTCAGTGCAACTTGGACTTCTTCCTTCATACCTTTGGTTCTCGATCATATTCTACTTCTTGAAATGCTTAAATGTGGACCGATTCTTTTTGGTACAGCGACTGTGTAGTCCTTTCTTTTAACAAAAATTCACCAGTTAACTACATTTTTATTATGAATTAGGTGAAGGTTTCCAGAACAAATAATCCGTTTTGCATTCAATACATTTATGTTCATTTTGTTTCAAGTTTTAAAAAATTACATTTTGAAAGGCATGGTGAACTGTTCATTTTTCTTCCCTTCACATTCAAAAATGTAATTATAGCGAATGCTTCATGCATCCTTCCCCCACACATATCCTCTACCACATGTCCACAGCCCAGGCTCCAATGGGTAGAGACGGGGTGAACATGGGGGAGCTGGTGCCTCCAAGAGTTATTTCTCAGTTTATGGGAGTCATCCATGCTCATGTGTGCTTGGAGGTTCAAGATACCAAGGAGGGAGTGAATACCATGTGGTCCCCCGCCCCCGCCCCCCCATCTCGTGGTACAGATGGTTAAGGTGAGTTAACTGAAGGGGTCACGCCTCTCAGAAGCAGCTTGGAAGAAAGATCTACTTGTCAAGAAGACCATCCGGGGACAACCCCACGAAGCCCAGGTCTGCTCTGACTCACATGGGACCCTCAGCAGTCGGAGCTGACAACATCAACTGGTTTGGGCTTTTAAGACGGCCGCGAAAAACGAAGCAAGGCAGTTAAGTGGTGCCATCCAGGCACCAACTGAGGGGTTCTGGCTTCCACAGGTCACTGGACACTCATTGGCCAAAGGTGACAAGGACAGCAACGGGAAGAGTCTGACGTGGTTGGATGTTCTCTTGGCGCTCCCTGTCCCTTCTCCTGGAATTTGGACCCACTGCAGATTGATGAAGCAGGAAGTCAATGGCTTACTGTTTGATTGATCTAAAAAATGTGACACCGACAATCCATTTCTCCCAGACTCCGTCAGGATCGAATGTCAGGGTCCAACCCAAGAGGTCCAACCTCTGCTGGCTTGGGCAGAGGAGATGGGCCTGGTCAAGGAAAGTTAAGGTGTCCTCCAGGCTCCATCCCAGCCTTTCCCAGTGGAGAACATGGCCAAGAGGAACCAGGACACTCTCCAAAGGGCACCGTGCCCCCCACCCCCACCCCCTCTTCTTTACTCGCAAGCAAACAACTCCTTCCGGAGTCTGAGTAACCAGGTGGACAGAGAGCACCTGCAGGGCAGAGTGACTTTCTATGACCCAAGAAGCAGCCAGGGCCAAATGAGACTTCCCTGTTATTGTGAACACTGGTTATGACTTAAAAAAAATCACTGGAGAAAATTGTTTCCTTTCCAGAAACACCTCTCTTCTGGGAAACAGGCTGACCTTCCCTGAGTGCCAACGTCTTTCCACACCTGCTCTGGGAGGGGTCACCTCAAGAAGGGTCTGGGGCAGGGCAGTGGTTGGGGGTTGAGGTGCTCCGGCTGCACATGAGCTTGGAACCAGCCCCTGGTGATCAGGAGACTCAGCCTTGCCGCCTGCTCAGCCTCGGGAAAGAGGATGTAAGTGCTTCAGCATGTGACCAAGCCCCGCTTGACTCAGCAGCAGTGTGGGCCGCCGAAAGTCAGCTCACATTCAGTTTTCTGTGCGTCCAGAGAGCCCCAGGGTTGGCGAGCCAACCGCAAGCCTGTGGAAAGCAAGACCGGGGTTCTCTCTGGTTCCTACAGGGAGCCCGAAATAGAACTCTGCCTTTTGTCCCAGGGGAGCTGAGGCAACGCGCCTGGTGTGGGTGCCATGGACCACAGGCTCCTCTTTGTTCCTCTCTCCCACCCCTTCCCGCTCCAGATGTTGTTTTCCACCCCTGCTCTCTGACCCTTCTCCCACAGCCTGGCGGGGACGTGGGCAGGGCTTGGCTTCCCGCCAGGCCTCTGGGTGAAGGAAGGTGATTCCCAGGCTTCTCTGTGACGAGCCCCAGTTGCCAATGGCAGGAACAGGGTGACGGTATCCTTGTGGCATCAGTATTGCCACCCCAAAAGGCATCGGTGCACCCAGCTGACCCTGACCTGAAGGCCACTAGAAACCTTTGATTTCTTTGGGGCAATAACGTTGGACACAGGTCTCCTGCATGCTGCCTTTTTGAGTTTTCTTAACTGAGACCCACAGTAAGAAAGACGGGGTGCTTCACCTTGTCGCTAGCTGAGGGCTGTATCAGGTCCTGGATGTTCCACATGCCGCTCCCTGTCCAGGCCTCACCTGTGGCTGTCTCACCTCAGCGTCCCTTACGTTCAGCCATTAGGTGCCCTGGCAGGAGACCCGCGGGAAAGCCACCCTAGCTCCTGTCTCCCCATCTCTCTGCCAAAATGGTCTCCTCCTGCAAGCCCAAAGGTGGGAAGGAACCCCCCTGAGCGCTTCGCTCTCTCTTCCCTGTGCCATACCTACGTCCTAGTGAGTGTGCGCTTGACTGTCGCTCGCCAGCGAGCCCATGCCCACTCCACTAGGTGACCAGGACCCCTCTTCTCAGCTGCTCCTCCAACCACCCTACAAGGATGTGCCATCTTCCTGTTGCTAGGACCCGGAGTCATAGACGGAGCCAAGTGGTGTGTGTGTATGTGTGTAGGAGCCCGGTGTGTGTGTGTGTGTGTGTAGGAACCCTGGTGTGTGTAGGAGCCCTGGTGTGTGTGTGTGTGTGCGCGTGTGTGTAGGAGCCCGGTGTGTGTGTGTGTAGGAGCCCTGGTGTGTGTGTGTGTGTGTGTGTGTGTGTGCAGGAGCCCCGGTGTGTGTGTGTGAGTGTGCGTCTGTGTGTGTAGGAGCCCCGGTGTGTGTGTGTGTGTGTGTGTGTGTGCAGGAGCCCCGGTGGCACCGTGGGTTATTTGTTGAGCTGCACACCTGCCAGGTGCTCCTCAGGAGATGGGACTCTCCGCTCCTGTGAAGACGTGGCGCCTGGGAAACCCTCAGGGGCTGGCCTACAGGGTCATGATGATTCGGCACAGACTTGACGTCAGTGGGTTTGGTGTGTGTATCTGTGGACGTGCACAGGATTCAGGAGAACACTCTCACCGTTACTCCTCATCAGGCCCTGTAGCCTATTGTTCTATCAAAATCATTATATTTTCTATAAATAAAGTACATGTTTAATGTCTCCCTGGAGATTAAGAATCTATTACATATAAAATATGACTGGGAAATCTGAAAGAATATCAATTACAGAACTTACTTGTGAACAAAAATTTCACTAAGATACAAAGAGAAACCGGAAGGCCCGAGCAGTAGAAAGGCTTAGCATGATGGGATTTACTCTGTGGAATCCCCAAGACTCAGAAACTGAGGGCACAATCAGAAAAGCAAACCAAACTCAATGGCACAGAGCCTGTTCAGACTCATAGTGACCCTATTGGACAGGGGAGAACTGCCACTCTGGGGTTCTTAGGGTGCAAATCTTTTTTCCCCTCCCTTTTCTCAAAACCTTTTTATTGGGAGCTCTTACAGGTACCATACCATTCCATAGCTCAATCACATCAGGCAGTATTGTACAATTGCTACCACATCAGTTTTAAAACCTTCTCTTCCTTCTTGAACTCTTTGATATCAGCCCCCTTGACCCCACCACCCATCCATGGTTCCCCTCCCACCCCAGGAACCCTTAGTCTGCCTGCTGCCTCTACAGGTTCATCAATCCTGGGTTTCATACATCGAAAACATACTTGTATAACAAAAAATTCAGGAGGGTTACCCCCAATGACAAAATATATCTGAGATAAAACCTAATATGAAAAAAACAAAGGAAATATTGAAAACCAGATTAAGCCATCAGAGAGGGGAATCAATTGGCAATTGACAAGGTTTTGACTGTTTAAGTCAGGGTTATCAGTTTGATTGTTTAAGTCAGGGTTATGAGTTTGATCCCCTAGAATCACCTCTCCCATGTGTCGTTTGGTAACCAGTTTCTTCCCGTCCCTCTGCCGTGGACAGAGGGAAACCCCCAGAGGCCTATTTTCTATGAAGATCCACAAATGTATCTGGGGCTCCCACTGTCCTCCATAGCCTTCTGCAAACCAGACTCTCCCAGTTTAGGTTCTGATACTATTTTTCCTTCTGCTTCAGATGATGTGATTTATGATCCTTCAGTCACTGGCGATGGTGTGCTTTGTCCACGTGGACTTAGTTGACATCTCAGATGGTTGCTTGCTTCGAAACTAGTCTTTAAGACCTCAGATGCTATTTTATCTGAGAGCCGGTACCATCTAATTTCTTCACCACAATATGCTATAACATTCATATTGTCTGTGTTCTCTTCCTGAGGATGAGGATCAAGCAGGGTCATGATATAAGAACTAATTGCTCTTAAATTGGAGCTAAGATTTACTGCCCCAAACCTATTCCTGGATCGATTAAAAAAAATTTGCTTTTGGCTCCCTTTAGAGACATCCTTGTTAATTTACAGTAGAGAGTTTTATCAATCATCTCCCTGGTGCATAAAGACTTTCCATTAATATTGCCAGAAATTAGCCCCTGGTACTATTTTTTTTAAAAAAAAGCCCTATCAAGCTAGAGAGAGATTACACAAATGTAGGCTAACTCAAGATTGCAATATCTGAATTATTCATTTGTACGGAATCAGTCCTTTTGTGGCTGGATACTATTTACACAAGCAATGGGAGTTGTTTGTCAAGGACAATTTACAATAATGTTTACTAAGGATGTCAGCCACAGGCTAGGCAGACAGGACGTGTCTTACTGCAGCGCCGAGGGCATCGAGGCAGCACGTCAATGGCTGTCGCCTCCTCGGCTGTTCAATCCTCTTGGTATAGCTCTCTCCGCTTCTTCAAACACCGTGACTTTTCAGCCTCAGTCCTCAGGTTACAAGTGTGTCTGAGGTAGAGTCCAGTTTGTTTTTTTAAAAAATCATTTTACTAGGGGCTCATACAACTCTTATCACAATCCATAAATCCATCAATTGTGTAAAGCACATTTGTACACTCATTGCCCTCATCATTCTCAAAACACTTGCTCTCCACTGAAGCTCCTGGCATCAGCTCCTCATTTTCCCCCTCCCTCCCTGCTGCCCCCTCCCTCATGAGCCCTTGATAATTTATAAATTATTATTTTGAGTCCAGGTTTACCTGCAGAGCTTCCACACCAGTTCTCTCTGGTGCAGCCTTTGGAGTGCAGTGTGCACCTTGAAGATCCAGGATTCAATGTTCTATGGCACCTGACATGGGTCCCCAGTCTATCTAAATTATCGAGACAGCTCATACCATCATTTAAATCCATATAGATCTTTATCCATATTTTGAAAAATCACTACCCGTGGGGCAGTTCTCAGCTGACCTGGCTGTGAGTCTAGTGGGAACCATGACCAGGGATGCAGTAGGGTGACTGCAAATGGGTTCCTCTCTGGGGCTCCCCTTGGGAAGGCTGGGTTCCTCTCAGCAGGACCCACAGGGGATACTTCTTCCTGTGAGCACCACATTCCAGGGCTGCTTTTCTACGTTGTAGGATCAGAAACCCGAGTTGGTTAGAAGCCGGCAGGCAACCCACATGACCAAGAGGGGTGTAAATGGAGGAGGGTTGACAGGTTGACTTGGCTGCTCGCTGTGAAGACACCCCTATTTCCTCTTGGGAAGTTTGGTTTGGAAAGCCTTGTCATCAGAGGGCAGTTTCCCGGCAAGAGTGTTCCTAGAAGCCTGGAGGTACCTGTGCCCACCCAGTGCCATGGGTGCTGTCTCTCCAAGGTGCCCTTGAAGTGTCTGTCTCCACGCTTCCTCCTGGGTACTGTCGCCTTGCTGACTCATGCCCTCTGGCTGACCTACTGGATCTCTCTCCTTCGATGTCTAAGCAATGGGGCCGCTGCTTGGTGATGGGCATGGGGTATTCCTTTTGGTCCCTCCCAGGGCATCCCCTAAGTGGCTGGCACTTGTCTTTTGAGAGTAGCATTAAGTTCCTTTGCTTCACTGTCCAGGTGGCCCAGAGATGTGTGACCCACAACTAGGTAATCAGCAATCATCGGACATGAATCTTTAGCGAGTGATTCAGATAACGTCCGCTAGTTTCAATTTCCCATTTATCTCCCTAAGCAACTTGGTGTAGCTGCTAGGTGCCATTCAGAAAGCTCTGACTCATGCAGTGCACACAGCAGCCACCTCGACAGTGCCATCACGTCGCGAAGAATTGTACAGTCGTCTCCACAATCAAGGTTAAATAGTTACTTCTTTCTTGTACTCATTATCAGCTGCCCACCTCTCCCCAACCTCCTCCACCTTACTTCCCAGGAAACCATCAATGAGGTCACTTTCGCTAAAGCTCCACACAACTTGGCTTTCACATAAAGCAAAAGAAAACAAAATACAGAAAAAAACAAAACAACACCCCTCCCCCCAAACCCAAACCAAACCAAACCCCTACACTCTGCATGATAGGCTAGCCACATCCCGGGTCTAAAGTCAGAGGGGACTCACCAGAAGCTTAATCCCTGTGGGGACCCTGTGAATGGATTCTGGGCTTCTACTGTCATCCACAGCCTTCTGAAAACCAGGCGTTCACAATGCAAACTCCAATACCATTCCCTCCTTTGGGTTTGGCTTTTATCCTTCACAATCCTTGGATCACACAGGCTGGCGTGCTTCTTCCAAGTGGACCCAGTTGACACCTTACTCAGATGGCTGCTTAGTCAAAGGTAAGTCTTTACGTCCCCAGAGGCTATTTCTGATAGCTAGCCACCACCTGGTTGCTTTGCCACACCTTGCTACAGCACCCATATCTTCAGTGGTCCCGACATGAGGGTAAGCATCAAACAGGGCCATGCTCCAGGCACTTTTTGAAGCCCACTTGTATAACGGGACATGTTGCCTGGCTCTGTGCCATTTTCACATTACTTGGCTGTAGTGGAGCCCGCTGCTGTGACCACCTCGTAGAGGGTCTGCTTCTTCTTGATCGTCCCCCTACTTAACCAGGCATGATGTCCTTCTCCAGGGACTGGCCTCTCCTGACAACACGTCCAAAGTACATGAGACCAAGTCCTGCCATCCTTGCTTGTGGATGGAGCATTCTAGCTGTCCTTGTGAGCCAGATCAGATAAACTGGTGCGATTGTGCCTATGTACACAGACGGAAACCGAGGCCTAGAGAAGCAGGTGACTTGGTGGAGTAAACCAGTCACACATGGCCCTCGGAGCGGTCTGTGAGCAGACATATGTGCTCAGATTGGAGAGGGACTAACAACCCTCCCAGCACACTCTCACTCTCAGAAAGCAGGGCTGTGCCCCTTTAATTACTCCCCCCCCCCACCCCCCAGCTGGTCCCAGGTGCCTAGTGCAGGTCTTGGCACACTTGGAGAGCCTTGATATGCACACGTGCTGATAGACACAGACCAACTTCCTACCAGAGAGGGCTGCCACAGACCACTGGGAAGTGACCCGCTGGACTGGTGACTCACTGCGTGGCTGGACAGACGTCAGTCCTCACCCAAAGGCCCTTCCCTTTTCTCTCTGGAACAATAACAATCCCGGGCGCTGTGATTGTCTCCACGGGAACGGGAAAACATCTGATAATGTGGAGTCGCTGGGGCAGGTGGGCCTAGCAGGTCCAGAGAACGACAGCTCTTTACTGTCCCTTCACCCAGAATCCCAGGCGCCACCGAGGTTATAAGCAGATTAGGTAAATAGCCTGTGTGTGTGTGCGTGTGTGTGTGTGTGTGTGTGTGTGTGTGTGTGTGTCCTGGGTGGACAAACTTGGTCTCCACCAGGAGGCCTGAGGCGATCACAGCCGGAGCCAGTAGGATCTGGCTGGAATTCCTGCCGGGGTGTGGGGGTTGGGTGAAAAATGGGATCTTTTGCAAAGGAGAACCCTGCCTGTTGAGGGTGCTGTCCCCACATGGTGTGTGGCCCTGTCCTGGACACTGCGGGGATCACCAGACAAAGGAGCTGCCCCTGTCCTTGCTCAGAAAGCATCTCATGTGCTGGGGAACAGAACGAAGATGTGGGGGGTGGGGGGACTTTGGGAGAGGGCAGGGTATTGTGGAGAGAACCAGAACACCCCATTCCCCAACCAGCCCTGAGAATGGGGCCCTCTTCACCAACACTTAAGGGGCCACTGGGGACACCTGGGAGTCAGGAGACTTGGCCTCTCCCACGCTGGCCTCTCAGCCTGGGTCAGAGTGGAATGGTGCTCCGTGGGGTCTGCGTTGGCTGATTTTTCAGGAAGCAGGTAGCCAGGTCTTTTGTCCAAGGTGCCTTTGGGTGCACGCATACCGCCAGAGGTGCCCCCTAAGATTAAATAAACCCAAATCCGAATGCATCTCATCTCTCTGGCCCTCCTCTTCCTGAAGATCTCCACCCTCCAGGTTGAACTGTCCCAGATCCGCCCTGTGAAGGAGGCCTGAGGGCCCACAGCAGCGGTTCTCCACCTTCCTCACGCTGCGACCCTTTCTGACAGTTCCTCATGCGGTGGTGACTCCCCCCATCCCAACCATAAAGTTATTTTCATTGCTACTCCATCACTGTCATTTTGCTATGAATTGGGAGACCCCTGTGAAAGGGCCTTTCGACTCCCCCCAAGGGGTCGAGACCCACAGGTTGAGAACCGCTGGCCTAGTGGGTTACACGCTGGGCTGTGAACCGCAAGGTCAGCAGCTCAAAGCATCAGCAAGAGGAGGCTTTCTCCTCCCCAAAGGGTTACAGTCTCGCAAATCCACAGGCCAGTTCGACCCTGCCTTACAGAGGTGCTGCGGGTTGCAGCTGACTCGGTGTTCCTTCCTTTGGAGAGGCACAGCGTTGCCAACTTCTGTCGAACTTCTGTTGAGTCCCCACCTGGAGTCTTCCTGGTCCTGCCCATGGCTCCATCTTCTCCCACGTGACCACGGTAGCTCCTCCTCCGTGTTCTTTTTGCTCCGTTCCTGCTTTCTTCCCAGGCTGTAAAATCTCCCTGTCAGGCCGTGGTGGATGCTGCAGGGCAGGTGAAGGGGCGGAGACCTCCCTGTCTGCTGTCCCAGACAGACACACAGACGTACTGCCACAGACACCCTGGCTCCAGGTCCATCTGTTGCTGCTCCCTGCTGTGCCTTGTTCTTCTCTGAAAACGCCCCTTGACCAGACTTTTTATTTTAGTAAATTAATCTGTGATTTCCAAAGGATTTCCCCATTTCGTTTCAATTGTGGGATTTAGGGCCGTCAAGTTGTTGGCGATGGTTTTGCTCAGTGAATCTGCACTGACGATTCTTTTTGTCTCTTCAGCTCTCGTTTAAGACCTGGTTGTTGCATTGCCGTGTAATTCCCACATACAAGTCGGTGCTTTCAATATCTGTTAAAGAGTTGTGCCATCACCCCCACAACTTTCGACCCTTGTCTTCCTTCTCTCACTCAACAGTATCAGCTCATCCCCAATCTCTCCTGCCTTACTGGACCACCACAGCAGCTGTGGGGTCTCCACTTAAGACCCTGGCAGTAGGTCCTCACTTTTTCCTCTCCCTCCCCATTTCCCCCTCCCTCATGAACCCATTTATAAATTATTATTTTGTCATCTCTTGCCCTGTCCGACGTCTCCCTTCACCTACTTTTCTGTTGTCCATCCCCCAGGGAGGAGGTCACATGTAGATCCTTGTAATCGGTTCCCCCTTTCCCCTCCACCCTCCCTCTACCCTCCCAGTATTGCCACTCACACCACTGGTCCTGAAGGGATCATCCAGCCTGGATTCCCTGTGTTTCCAGTTCCTATCCTCTGGTCTAGCCAGACTTGCAAGGGAGAATTGGGATCATGATAGTGGTGGGGAGGGGAGGAAGGGAGCATTTAGGAACTAGAGGAAGGTTGTATTTTTCATCGTTGCTACATCACACCCTAACTGGCTCCTCTCCTCCCCCAGACCCTTCTGTAAGGGGATGTCCAGTGACCTACAAATGGGCTTTGGGTATCCACTCCACACCACCCCCTCATTCACTATGATAAGATTTTTTGTTCTGATGATGCCTGATACCTGATCGCTTAGATATCTTGTGATCACACAGGCTGGTGTGCTTCTTCCATGTGGACTTTGTTGCTTCTGAGCTAGGTGGCTGCTTGTTTACCTTCAAGCCTTTAAAACCCCAGACGCTATATCTTTTGATAGCCAGGCACCATCAGCTTTCTTCACCACATTTGCTTATTCACCCGCTTTGTCTTCAGTGGTTGTGTCTGGAAGGTGAGCATCATAGAATGCTAATTCAATAGAAGAAAGTATTTTTGCATTGAGGGAGTGCTTGAGTGGAGGCCCAATGTCTTTCTGCTACCTTAATACTAAACCTACAAATAGATGCATATAGATCTATTTCCCTATCCTCATCTATAAATATATTTGCATATGTACATGTCTTTATCTAGACCTCTATAAATGCCCTTTGCCTCCCAGCTCTTTCCTCTATTTCCTTTGGGTTTCCTCTTATCCCACTATCATGCTCAGTCCCCACCTGGGATTCAGTATTTCCTCTTGGTTACATTACCCTTGATCACGCCCTACCAGGCCTCCCAAACCCTCCTCACCACCTATTTGGATCACTTGTTGTTCCCTTGTCCTTGGGTTTGTTAACACCACTAACTTTTCCCCCACTTCCCCCTTTCCAATGTCCCCCCGAACTGTCGGTCCCATTGTTTTCTCCTCCAGATTGTTCATCCAGCCTATCTTTTTTAGACAGACCTGTGGAGATAATAACATGCACAAAAACAAGACAGAGCAAAACCAAGCAACAATATACAACAACAACAATAAAGCAATGAGAAAAAAACAAAACACAACAAGAAAGAAAAGCTTGTAGTTAGTTCAAGGATTGTTTGTTGGCCTGTATAGGAGTGTTTTCTAGTCCAGTCTGTTGGGGCACCACGCCCTGGCCCCAAAGTCCACCTTCAGTATTCCCTGGGGACCTCGCCGCTCCATTCCCTTGCTGTTCTGTTGCACCCCCTTAGTGTTTTGTCTCGGTGTGGCGGGATCAGATCAGGTGCAATTCCCACACTGTGTCTCCGGTGTTGTCCCCTGTAGGGCTATGGGTCAGTAAGGAGCATCATGTCTTGGACAGCTCTTAACAGTAGATCACAAATTACAAAGAAGCCTCACACCATAGGCTTCCTGGGGACTTTATGGCTAACTGGTGGGTATCATACCCTGGAGAAGGAGGGAGCCAGGGTTTCTACGTGGTGGAAGAAACTTCAGCCCTGCTCTGGGGCAGTGGTGCAGCTGGAGCTGTGGCGCTGCTCTGGCAGCTTTGGGGCTCTCCTGCCGGTGTCTGGCCCTGCACAGAAGCCTGCCTGGAGCCAGGATTGCAGCCTATGGATTCAGGCCACCCTTTTCGGTGAACACTCCTCCTCCCTGGTGTGTCAGAGGGAACCAGATGCGTGTCACCCCAATGGGACCTGGGTTTGAAGAGGGGTTTTGCTAAGCTGGCACAGGCAGGGGAACCCCTGGAGAATTTTATTCATTATGACTTTGTCCAGCAGCTTCCTTAAGGTCAGGCCACTAGATGGCTTCCTTCAGTGAAGGCATGCATGTCCACTGTGGGGTGAACCACAGCCAAGCCCATGAGTACCGAGGGCCTGGGGTCCCTGGCAATGAATATGCAGGAGCTCTGGCACGGGGTTCCTCTCAGCCCTGCCTGATGCTCAGGGCTCTTTACTTCCTCATTTACACCCCCATCCATTTGCATTTTAACCTTCACGTTTCTCATTGCTTTTTCTTTAGCTACCTCAAACTGGGCCTTCTCCTTCCAGAAAGCTTCCTATCTGCTCACCAGATGCAAATCTCAACCTTACCCTGACCCATTGAGGTCTTTTTCATCTTCTTTTAAAAAAATTTTCACAAATAATTTTATTGGGGGCTCTTACAGCTCTTATAACCATCCATACATCAATTGTATCAAGCACATTGCACATATGTTGCAATCAACATTTCTTTAAAAAAATCATGTTACTGGTGGCTTATACAGCTCTTATCACAATACATACATATATCCATTTTGTCAAGCACATTTGTACATATGTTGCCATCAACATTTCCAAAACATTTTCTTTCTACTTGAGCCCTTGGTATCAGCTTCTCTTTTTCCTCCTCGCCCACCCTCCCACCTTTGTGAACCCTTGATATTTATAAATTATATTTATTTTCATATTTTACACCATCTGCTGTCTCCCTTCATCCTTGTTTCTGTTGTTCTTCCCCTGGGGGACAGAGGGTATGTTGATCATTGTGATCAGTTCTAGGGGCTGCCTCTTCCTCTGGAAAACTGGATCTCCCAGAAATCCCCCCAGCCCAGGTTGATGGGCCCACGCCTCTCAGGTCTCCCTGTTTAGCTACTCATCGACACATTGTAGCTGGAGACAAGGGATGGAAAAGGCCACAGTGACCTGCTTCTCATGGACCTGGTGAAGCAGAATGACCATTTCAAAATGGTGGGAGAATCGGGAGATGCACAGGTGCCAGACACCCTGGTTGGGTGTCAGGGAAGGGACCCTGGGGAAGAGAGGCCTTCCAACGGGAGGCTTGGGACATGGTTAGTAGTTGGTTGGAGCCTTGGGGGAAACAGGGAGAAGTTCAACCTAGAATCCAGAGACAACATGGGGTTGTTGGGACCCGCCTGCAGGTCAGCAGGGCTGAGCGCCGAGTGTGAGGGGTGCCAGGCGGGGCAGTGACAGAATCACTCAGGTCCCCAGTGCAGGCAAAGAGGTCGGGCTTGACCTTACAAGTAATAGGGAGTTGCTGTGTATGTGTGTGTGTCTTAAAGCAGAGAATTACATGCAGATTTTGAGCATTTGGTATTAAACAGCATGGGCTTTGGTGGCCCCATGGTTAAAGTGCTCAGCTCTGAATGGAAAGGGCAGTGGTTGGAACCCCCACCAGGAGGAAGATGCAGCAGTGGGGAATCCTGCGGGGCAGTATGTGGGGAGACTGTGGGGGTGGGGTGGGAGTGTAGGAATTGGGGTGTATATATAGAGAAGAGTAAGTACATTCATTCATTGGGACTTAGGTCACAGCTGCCAGGAGCCGATGTGCCCTGACTAAGGTAAAGGGGACATTGGTCGGTGGTGCGGCAGGTCCTGGACAGGGCAGTGGGATTCCTTTCGAACAGTGGTTCTCAACCTGTGGGTCACAAGCCCTTTGGGGCTTTCACAGGGGTAACCTGATTTCTAACAGTAGCAAAATGACAGTGATGAAGTAGCAATGAAAATTATTTCATGGTTGGGGGTTCCCACCACATGAGGAACTATATGAAAGGGTCATGGCATGAGGAAGGTTGAGAGCCACTGCTCTAGAGGGATCCTGACCCAGCACAGGGGTAGGGTGGTCGGAGCTCCTCTCTCACCGCCTTTCTGCTGGACTCTTTGCCGCCTCTGCTTTCATCGCTGGCTGCAAGTAGAACATGACTGACTGTCCCACTAACCTTGAGAGAGTCAGGCATAGGCTGTCTTAGGGCTCCAAGTTCAAGTTCCCAGGAGAGAGCTCCCAGTGTATCTTCTGTCAGCTGCTCAGGGCAGGAGTGCCACGCAGACCAGCCAGCCGCTGCGGCTCACACTGTGGATTGGGGTGGTTGTCAGCAAAGGAGGGCTGGGGGACTCTGGTTCCATAGTGGTGAGCTGGTTGATTGGCATGGCCACTTCTGGGGGAAGGAGGGCAGGAGAAGCCCTAGCTTAAACCATCTGCTGATTCCCAAGGTGTAAATACTCTCACAATGGCTGATTTTAATGCTTCCTCTCCAGGGACCAGTGTGAACCACTGCCTCCCATTTTGGGTAAATCGCTGAGCTGAGTCCCCATACCCCAAGAGCTGCCAAGGACAGTGTGGAACATCTTATTCGGCCATCTTGCTGCCATTCCCACTCGCAGTGACCCTATAGGAGAGGGGAGAGCTCTCCCCACGTGTTTCCAAGACTGTAACTCTTTCAAGGAGGAGAAAGCCTGTCTTCCTCGCTCGGAGCAGCTGCAGGTTGTGAATTCCTGACCTAGGTTGGCAGCCCCCCCTGAAACGGCTCTGCCCCCAGGGCCCTTACATAGAACTTCACAATAACGTGCAATGAACACCCACAGCTCTCTGGCGTCTGAAGGACGCCCATGACCACAGCGAATATTTTTGAGCATTCGTGATATGCTGGGTACTTGCTGAGTCATTCACATGTGTTTTCTTTTCCAGTTCTTGCAGTCCAATGAAGTGGACGTGCTTACTGTTTCCATCGTACAGACAAGGAAACTGAGGCACAGAGAATTCTGGTCCCTCTTTCCTGTGCTGTTCCTGTGGCACAACAACCTGGTCTTCAGGACACAGAGGAAGAGGAGGGCCACACGCTTCCTGTGTGGCGAGCGGGTTTGTTTGGGAGACCAGGGCTGGGGCAGGAGTGGGGCGGAAGCCCTGGTTTGAACTGTCGGCTGATTCCCGAGGTGTGACTTCCCCCACCATGGCTCATTTCAAGCTACTCACTCTCCGTGGGCCAGTGTGAGCTGTCTCACAGCCCGTTTGGTAATTCACTGAGCTTTATCCAGGAGCTGCCTGATTTTAATGGTTCCTGAAGCAGCAGCTACAACATCACCAAAGAAGTTGTTAGAAGTGCAAATTCTCAGAACCCCTCCCCACCCCACCCCCTCACTGTGATCGGGTCCATTTTGATCACAGCAACCCAATAGGACAGAATAGAGTAGCCTCTTTGAGTTTCCAAAGCTATCGATCTTTACAGGAGCAGAAAGCCTCATCTCTCTCCTGTGGAGTGGCTGGTGGTTTTGAACTGCTGACCTTGTGGTTAGCAGCCCAATGCCATAACCTGCTAAGCTACTAAGGCTCCTAGAACCCACCCTAGATCTCCTGAATCAAAAAGCTAAGCCTCTAGAGCAATGGTTCTCCACCTTCCTCATGCTGCGACCCTTTAATACAGTCCCTCATGTGGTGCCCCCCCAACCATAAAATCATTTTCATTGCTACTTCATCATTTTGCTACTGTTACGAATCGGGTGACCCCTATGAAAGGGTCGTTCAATCGCAAAGGGGTCGAGACCCACAGGTTGAGAACCGCGGCTCTAACGTGTTTCTGATGCTGCCTCCAGTCTGAGAGCCACTGCGGCCAAGGGTAGTGCGAATGGTTTCATGCCCAACTGCGGCCTGGAAGGTTCTAGTCCATCCGCTGAAGAAAATCTGGTGATTTACTTTTGAACAAACCTTAAAACCATTGCCCATGGACAACCCCAGGGAGCGTAGCTCTGTTCCAACCCACTCGGGGCGTTCCAAGTGGAATCCACTCGGCAGCACTGGAGCTGGTGGGAAAGCATTGGAATCGTGGGCTCTCTCACAAATCCAGGGGGTCTCCGTCTTCATCCTGCATTTCATGCCTGGGAGATGCGCAAGCCGAAAGCCCTGGCAGGGGTCTGCGGGAGGCAGCTGTCCTCTTCAGTAAGGCGTGTGGCAGGGGCAAGCTTCGCAGACTTCCTTTGCCTGACCTCGCCACAGCCCTGTGAAGTGGCTGATCGACTTACCAGAGACCCAAAGTGAGTGGGCAGGCGGAAAGCTGGTTTCTGACTCCAGGCCAACAGCAGGGCAGGAGGCCCTTCTCTGAAGTCTTTCCAAAGCCTGAGACTGAGCAACACCTGTCCTGGGGTCTTCAGGTTGCTCCGAGAGGATGCTCATGAGACCCACAAGCGGGGCAGCCTGCAGGTCCTCGGCCTCAGGGTCTCAGTCAGCAATACCTGAGATGACTTCGGACGCCCAGCTCCAAGGCTCCCCAAGCTCTCTGTAGGACGGGCTTGCTATCTGGTTGTCTGGACAACCTCTCTCCTCTGTCCCCAATCTAGATTGACTATTAACCGAAGACAAACACTTGAAGAAGATCCAAACCTCAGAAATGATGCAAGCCCTCGCTCAGGGCTGTGAAACACCTGGGCCATCAGCATGCGTGATGTCACCTGGTACAAGTCAACTGCGGTCACATGGGCTCCCCCACCCCCACCCCCTTGCCTCAAGATCAGACTTTTCTGACAGAGAACCAAAACGCAAACAGAAACTGCCCTGTCACCATGAAATCAGTGAATCATGTGATGGGACAGTTTCCCTTCTGAAGGCTTTAGTCACCAAGCACACATTCAGAGGTGCATTACTTAGCATCCCCTGGGGAATGCCATCTGTGTCCCCTGGGCGGGGGGCCGGGAAGGAGTGGGAGAGTCTGCTCCATGGGAATTCCAGTCACTCTCCTTCCAGGAATGAAACGCTGTAGGCAAGGATTTTCCCAGAGGCTCCAACTCTAGAATTTCTTTTAGCAAAGATCCGGAGCTCAACATCAGACTTCTCCCTCCTCAGCTGCCGTAATTCTGTAGGGTGGCAGCTGGGCCTCGCCAGCCACATCTGGTCCCCAGGGAAAGGCGGGCTGCCTGCCCCAGCCAGGCCCTCCTCCTAGCCCCAAGGTGCTGGGTCCAAGCTCAGGGTAGGGCTTTGATGTTACGCAAAAAACGTGCCTGAACAAAAGTTGCATGTTTTAGGTTGGAGGGGATGGATGGGAGGGGCAGTGACCCATTCCGTTCTCTTGCCCCCAGGCTTCCAGGCTCCTACTGTTGGCCAAGCAGACGCTGACTACCTGGAATCCATGCCCTGGGCCCGTTACGCGAGTGGGGAGTCAGCAGTGGAGGTTGCTTCCCTCAAGAGGCTTACACTCCATTTAGGAAGCTGAAACTACCATGGCTCCACACAGCCACAGAGCAGAGGAAACCTTGACTGCAACACGGAGCAGGGAAGCGGACGAGGGAAAGCCCAGTGTCCTCAGAGCTGCAGACACCACACCTTAATCCCAGCCTTCCCACTCACGGCTGCTGTGCCACTTTGGACAACTTATTGAAACACCTGTGTCACACTGGTTCACCCATATAGGAAATGGGGGGGGGGTTCTCACTCATGGCGCTGATGTGAAAATAAAACCACGGTTGCCAAACAGTGGTAAAATGCTTGCCACATTTTAAGTAAACACATAATATAGTGTGAAAACTTACTCAACGCACTACCCGAGCATCCATTCAGGCTCCCAGAGGCCGTGGAGGACCAGGCAGCACCACCCCTGTGGGTGTAACTGTAACTCTTTGGAGGAAGAGAAAGTTGCATCTTTCTCCAGCATGGCAGCTGGTGGCTTTGCACTACTGACTGTGGTTTGCAGGCCGACGTGTAACTCACGACCACCAGGGCTCCTTATAATAGATTGTACTAGCCTTCCTGATTTATTTGGGGGGCAAAACACCCACTGCTGTCAAGTTGGCGCTGATGAGCAGCAACCCTGTAGGATGTGTAGCACTACCCCCTGGGGTTCCCAGGCTGTGATCTGATGGCAGCCGACTGTCACACATATCTTCCGAAGAGTCTGAATTGCCAAGCTGAGCACTTGAACCACAGAGCTGTCTTTCTGAGGACAAGACGGGCGATCCATCCATGGACAATTCATGTTTAGTCTCCAAATGTGTAGCAGAGGAGGAGCAACAGTGTGGAAGGAAGGGAGGCTCAAAGTGCAGGGGAGGTAGCAGATGGAAGGCTGATGGTGAGCCGTCACCAAGGAAAAGGGCAAAGGCAGAGGCTCCGAAGGCCTCGGTCGAGGTCCAGGCCCATGATGTGTGGGAACAAATAGCCAGTCACCTTCCCGTCCCCCCCGCCCCCCAGGCCATCCTCACATTACAGGGCAACAAGGTAGAGGATGCTCATCATGAAGTGGCTAGCAGAACCTGAGACGCCGGAGATGAATGCAGCATATTTAGAAATAGTTCCACCCACAGTGCTTACATTTTGATTAAAAGTGTGGGTGGAGCTCGTAAACGTTCAGGTGTCTAGAAAATTCACCTGCCACAAATGTCCCAAAGGTTGAACGAGCTGGTTCTGTCAGTCTGGTGTGTTTGTCAGAGAGCTCAGCACTTGAGCCATGCTGGGTGTGTAACAAATCCCTTGTTACTGATTAACCCTGATGGGCCGGAAGACGGATTCTCCTGTCTCCCACTGCCAACTAGCCTACGTGTTTACAGACGTAGGTCAGGGTCTGGCTTCATCTTCTCTCTGCTTTGGAGCTAGCTGATCATCCCCAGCCTCTCCCCTCCCAACAGACTGAAGTCTGCCCCACAAGAATGACAACAGTAATAATAACTACACGAATAAAATGGACTGGTGGTACAGTGGGCTGTGCACTGTAAGGTCAGCCTTTCACGTCCACCAGCCAGTCTCCGAAACCCAACAGGGCAGTTCTGCTCTGTTCTGTGGAGGTGCTAGGAGTTCTTACCAAAACAGAGATGCAGCTGATCTCTAAGTAGCTCTGTGTGCACTCCTGGGTCCTGCCAGAGTAGGTGCTTGGCTATATTGGTGTCCGGTTTCCCAGAAGTTCCTGATTAATTCTAACCCTGCTGCCACCAAGTCGCCAAGTCTGTGGTGAAACCTGAGGGTCTAGGACGTCCCCTGGGCTCAAAACACCTTTCCAGGGTCAGGGAGGGAGTTGCATGCTGAGCCTTGCAGATGATGGGCAGGTAGCTAGGACTAGGGCTCCAGGCACTTGGCGCTGACTGCTCAGCCGCGAGTCTTCCCCTTCTCAGTGAGAACTTTCTCAGGGCCCAGAGCCACAGGGACTTGATCCTCTTATGTCAGCCTTGGCCTAGCGAATGTCTGGCGCCAGGCTTTACTGGTTGCTGCTGTAGAAAGAAGGGCCAACTCCTGATCAGAGAGACCCACTTGATTACCTTACCGTGTATGTTTCTTCTCGGCCGGCCTCCCACCCTTTGCCTTGCCCTGTCTTTGAGGTTCCCAGCAAAAGGTACTTCCATGGCCCCAAATGTCTCCAGTTTCCCACTGAATTCATTTTCTAAATTTTGTTTACTTTGTTGTTGTTGAAAATATACATAGCAAAACATACATCAATCCAGCCATTTCTCCATGGGCCATTTGGTTGTAAGGTGCCTTGAATCAGTTCCAGTGCATTGCGACCGTATGCGCAGCAGAATGAGACACTGGCCAGGCCTGCGTCAGCCTCCCAATCAGAGTGCTGTTGCATCCTGGTCTAGCCAGTGTCCATCCCTCTCTTTCAGGGTCTCCCTCTTTTCCAATGATCTTCTACTTCACCAAGCATGATCTCCTTTTCCAGAGACTCATCTCTCCCGTTGTCATGTTCCGAAGTACGCGAGACCCAGTCTCGTCATTCTTGTTTCTCAGGAGGATTCTGGCTGTACGCCTTCCAAGTCAGAGCCCTTTGTCCTTCTTGCAGTTTATGATGCTCTCAATAGTCTTCACCAGCATCACAATTCAGATGCATCCATTCTTCTCCATCACCCTTCTTCAATGTCCACCTTTCACCTGCATCTGAGGCAACGGGAAAGACCGTGGACCTTTCTCTTCACCGCGGCATCCTTGTCATTCAACACGTGGAAGAGGTCTCGTGGGACAGATTTACCCAGTGCAACACGTTGATTTCTTCACTGCTGCTTCCATGAGCACTGGCTGTGGAGCCAAGTAAATGAAAACCCTTGACAATTTCAATTTCCCCCCCTGTTTTTCATGATGTTGTCCCAGGTGAAGATTTGGGTTTTCTTTATGTAGAAGTGTCACCCGTACTTAAGCCTCCATCTTCAAGTGCTTCAAGTCCTCCTCTCTCTCAGCAAGCAAGTTGTGTCATCAGCATACCCAGGGATCAATGGTTGTGAACAAGCCTTCCTCTAGTATTGATGCCACATTCTCCTTCTCACAGACTAGATTCTCAGACTATGTGCCCAGCGTTAAGATAGAATGCATATGGTGCAAAGATACTACCCTGATGTACTACTCTGATAGTGTTCTTTTGTTCTGCTCGTATGACTGCTTCTGGTCCACAGAGAGGTTCCACGTGAGCACAAGGACGTTTTCTGGAATTCCTTTTCTTCTCAATGTTAACCATATTTATAAAACACAAACAAATAGCCCTGGTATTCTCTGCTTTCAGCCAACATCCATCTGATATCAGCAACGATATCCTCTGGGCCAAGTCCTCTTCTGAATTCACCTTGAATGCGTGGCAGCTCCTTGGACTGCAACAACTGCTGTTGAATCTGTACCGCAAAATTTTACATGCATGTGATATTAATGATATTGTTCAATAGTTTCCACATTCTGTTGGGTCACTTTTCTGTAGAACAGACTCAAAAATCTCTTCAGTTGGTTGCTCAAGTAGCTGTTGTTCATGTTTCTTGACATAGACGAGAAGTGAGTGCTTCCAGCACTCTACCAACTTGTTAAAGCATTTCAATTGGTGTCCCCCCCACCCCATCAGTTCCTGAAGCCTTGCTGTTTGCTCATGCCTTCCACATACCTTGGGCGTCTTCTTTCAGTATCATGAGACCATTTCTGATCTCTTGAAATGGATGAATGTCGACTAGTTCTTTTTGGTGCAATGACTGTGTATTCCTTCCATTATCTTTGGATGTTTCTTGCATCATTCGCTATTTTGTCCATTGAATCCATCATTATTGCAACATGTAGCTTGGATTTTTCTTTGGCTCTTTCAGCTTGACACATGCTAAATGTGTTTTTCCTTTTTTCCTACTAACTCTATGCTTGCCCTTTGAATTTTTTTGCTAAACCTTTTTATTTAATTGTTTCTTCCATTTGCTTTAGCTACGTCCAAAAGCAAGTGTGGAGTCTTTTCTGTTATTTACTTTGATCTTACTTTTTTCCCCTTGACTTCCTTTTACTTTCAAGTTCTGTAACTATTTCCCCCCATCTTTTTCAGAGTTGTTCTTCCATTGTTAACATAAACTCAACATGTCTAACCTGACCTTTCAGGCGACTGTTGTTAATCCCATGCCATACCAGTAGGTCTTACAAAAGCAGAATGCTCGAGGTAGCTCTTCCCCACTAGTAAAGTTTCATTTTAAGATAGTGATATTATTTGTTTTAGGTTTAAAGATTATCTCAGGGCAATAATTTCAGGAGTTTCTTTGTCCTTTATGGCTTCAGAAAGTCTAGAATCCACGAACATTTGAAATTCTGCTCTGTATTTTGTACTTTTTATTAGGATTCTGCTATGAAATTTTTGACCAAAATGTTCAGTAATGTTAGTCAGGCACTATCAAGGCAAAGAGGCAATTGTTCCAGGAGGTGATTAAACACCTCTCTGTTTCCTTCATTTTCTGACTCTCCTGCTGCTGCTTTAGGTGAATACAGACGATTGTTGAGCCTGGGCCGGTCTACTGAAAGCTTCTGGGCCTCTGGGCGCTAAGAAACAAGCTAGGGGTAGAACAGAAACACTAAACACTATTAGGTCAATAACTGGGATGTCTCATGAACCATAGCCCTAAATCTGAAATCAAAGATTCAAATCCCATGAGGACTTTGGTTGCACATAAGCTTTAGCAACTTATCTTTCTGTGTATGTGTCATTATTGAAAATGTATCTGTCACCCAACTTCGGTCAACTTAACTTTTTATGGGTGCACTCATACACCTTATTGATACCAATTACAATAATTGGCTGCACAATCATACCCTTACTCATTGTCATGTTTCAATCACCATTAACCACTCTCATCCTCTTGCTCCCACTTCTGGTAACCAAACTTTGGTCTCTATATATTTACCTTTTCTTGTCTTTTTATATAACTGAGGTCAAACAATCTTTTCCCTATTGTGATTGGATTATTCCACTTAGCATAATATCTACAAGCTTCATCTCTGCTGTAGCATTCATCAGACTTTCTTTCTCCTACTGACTGAATAATATTTCATTGTATGTATGAATAACATGTTGTTTATCCATTCATCTGTTGTTGGGCACTCAGGTAGTTTCTACCTTTTGCCTACTGTAAATGTTGCTGCAATGAACACTGATGTATAAGTCTCTTTTTGAGACTCTACTTTCAATTCTTAGGATATGTACCTAGGATTGGAATTCCTGGGTTCTATGGTACTTCTATTTTTAGTTAGGTTTTTTCCCCTGAAGAAATGCCAGACTGTTTTCCACAATGGCCATACCATTTTACATTCCCACCAGCACAGGGTACTCTAACTCACTGCTATTGAGTCGATGCTGACTCAGCTATCTAATAGGACAGGGTAGAATTGCCCATATAAGCTTCTGAGACTGTAACTCTTTATGGGACTAGAAAGCCCAGTCTGTCTCCTTTAGAGCAGCTGCTGGTTTTGAACTGCTGATCTTGCAGTTAGTAACCCAATTCGCAATCATTACACCACCAGGGCTCTGCAATTGCTCACTACCCAGCAATTACCCATTACCCAGCAAATGGGTAAGAGTTCCAGCTTCCCCACACTCTCGCCCACATTTAAAATTTTCTGTTTTGTTTTCCATCTTAGCCGTTTTAGTGGGAATGTGATGACATCACACAATGACTTTAATTTGCATCTACCTGATGGCTAATGACATTGAGCATCTTTTCAATACTTTGGATGACCTCTTTGCTTAAATATTTGTAAGTCTTTTGCACATTTATGTTTAGATTATTTGTTGTTAAATTTTCAAAAATTTAAGTACATTTTGCTTATTAGATTCTTGTTCCCTGTTATTAACCATTTCCCCTTTTTTTGTAAAGTCTTTTGATGAATACAGATTTAATATTTTTAAGAGGCCCCATTTATTTATCTTTGTCTTTTATTGTTAGATGATCCATTGTTGAAAGTTAGGCCTGATAGCATTGCCTCTGCTCATTCTTCTAAGAGTTTTATGGTTTTAGATGGCACATGTAGATCTTTAATCCATTTGAATTTCTTTTTATGTGTAGAGCGAGGCATGGATCCTGTTTCATTTTTCTGCATGTGGAAATCCATTTTTTCCAGGATCATTTACTGAAGAGACTCTTATTTCTACATAAAATAGACTCAGCATCCTTGTTAAAATTTAGGTGATCATGGACAGGGAAGTTTATTTCTGGACTCATATTCCATTGGACTATATGCCTATTGTTATACCAGCACCAGGCTGCGTTGATTACGGTAGTTGTATAATATGCTTTAAGGTCAGGAAATATGAGCCCTCCTATTCTGTTCTTCCTTGCCATCTTGTTTCAGCTATTCAAGGCCTCTTGCCCTTCCATGTAAAATTGAGAAAAGCCTTGTCTGTTCCTGAAGGCGGCTGTTGGAGTTTTGATAGGGATTGCATTGAGCCTATAAATTGCACTGGGGAGTATTGGCATCTTAACAATAGTAAGTCTTCCACTCCATGAACATGAAACATCTTTTCATTTAAGTCTTCTTTGGCAATGTTTTATAGTTTTCATTATATCAGTTATTTGCTTTTCTGGTTAGATTTATTTCTAGATATTTTATTCTCTTAGATGCTACTGATAATTGAGCAGTTTCCCTAATTACTCATTGCTATTGTATAAAAATGCACCTGTTTTTTGTTTATTGACCTCTTACCCTGCAACTTCGCTAAACTTCTATCATTAGAAATGTTCTTGTGGACTCTAGAATTTTCTAAATATGGGATCATTACAAAACAAACAAGTGTACAGTCAGTTGAGTTGCTTTCTACTCATAGGCACCATACTGGACAGAGTAGACCTGCTCTTTGGGGTTTCCCAAGGTGAAACTCCTTCCCGGAGCCTCAGGGTTCTCCTGGGGAGTGCTGGGTGGGTTCAAACAACTGCAGCCTAGTATGCCACAGGGCTCCTCCCACGTTCACGGCCAGTGCCGACTCACAGTGACCTTCTCTGGAATTTCCAAGTCTGTGAATCTTACAGAAGCAGATTGCTTCATCTTCCTCCTGCAAGGCAGCTGGTGGATTTGAACCACCTACCTTGTGTTCAGCTATTCAAAGCTTACCTGACAGTGCCACCAGGGCATGAGTCAGAATTGGCTGGATGCAGTGAGTTTGGCTTTATAAGATCATGTCATCTGCAAATGGAGATGCTTTTGCATTTTCTCCTCAATCTGGGTGCTTTTACTTTTTTTTCTTGTCTTATTGCTCTGCACAGGGCATACTATTGGGTAGAAATGGTGAGAGCAGCACCCTTGTCTTTTTGTTTGCTCTGACTTCACGGGAAAGCTTTTTGGTCTTTTTCCATCAAGTATAATTTTGACATTTCATATATTCCCAGAGTTCCCCTTCTATTTCAATGTTCTTGAGGATTTCCATCAAGAAAGGCTCTTAGCTCACATGGCTCAAGTTTTCCGCCAAAGCGCAGGGCTGCAGCGGGAACAACAATGCTGGGGAGGTGCACAGACCGCAAAAGAATCAACCACAAAGGACACGTTTTTACCCAAGCGTTTACCTAAGGACAAAGGTCAGAGGGGCTGGGAAAGAAGAAATGGCACAGGAAACGCAGGGAGCAGTTAGGAGAAGTGATAGTGCATTGTGGAGATGATAATGACATGAAACAAAATGTGTGTGAATTGTTGAGTGGAAAATGGATCTATTCGGTAAACCTTCACCTAATTCACAGTAAAAAAATTTAAACAAAACTCAACTGATTTGCAGAATAATGAAGAAAATTTGAATGCGGATATTTGAACTGTGAAAATGTTAAATTCTTATTAATTTTCTTAAGTATGACATTGGTATCATGGTTATGTAGACGAGCATTCCTATTCTTAGGAATGTCTGCTAAGGAATTTAAAAGAGTGACACGTCAGAAGGTCCTCTACTTTCAAACTGGGGGAAAAAAAGGAAAGGTGTTGGATTTTATCAAGCATTTTTTATTCAACCATAGAGATTTCTGTGATTCATTTTTCTTTCTTTTTTTCAAACTGGTACATTTATTGAAAATATAGCCTCATGGTTCTATGCTCAAATATCATTGTTCTGTGCTGACTTCTACAGAAGTTGACTAATTGTCACAGACTCTTCACAACCACACCCGGGACAGAAGTGAAAAAGGCACCCAGCGGTGACTGCTGGCAGGACAGAACTCTCTCAGACACGTGTGACGAACACTTGCTGGAAAAGGAAGCTTGACCTTTGCAATGATCATGACATTCACAGCGGCCCAGGATCAGAGGCAAATGGATGCAATGGGACCACAAGAAATCTTTTCACATTTCCCAATGAATTTTGTACAGTCTGTCAGTCACCAGAAAAGAACTGGTTCTTAACAAGCAGACTTTTTAGGTCCATCCATCAAAGTCTGATAGATCTTTCTGGCTCTATTCATTTGCAAATGGGAGGAGACACTGGGACCAAGGGCTTCATATCATACATTCTCACGTGATGCCACATCTTCTGATAGTATGCAATTTCTTCCAGATAAATGGAGTGACTCACAGCAGGGCCACGTAGCTCAGAGAATTCCGCATGGAAGAGATCATCTCCTCCCATATCTTCCGGTTCATTTCCCCTGTGTGGGGTTAGAGGCCCTTGCTCAGAAACAGTGGCTCGACTTCAGCGATTCCCAGCGGGGATCGAGGAGCTTCTCAGGTTGCTGTCACGTGCCCCTTTTTCTTTACATTGAATTATATCAAATTATATTGCTGCGATGTGTTACATTGGTTGATTTCCTGATGGTGATTCCATTTCATGTTTTATTTTTTCCTTTCATATGAATGCTTTGGTTGGTCGTTCTCTCTCCTCTTTCCCTACTTCCAGCCTTTCCTCCGTCCCTTCTTTCCTTCCTGACACGTAAGCTATCTGGAGAGTAAAACACTCCCACCGTAAGCAATCTGGGAGTTGCCATCCCTGTTTCCTTTAGAGGTCTAGAGACACCAGAGCATCCTGTGAGCCCCTTCCCTTTGCTGTTTCGTTACTGTCACACTGAGCCTGGAAAGGTTGTTTAGCGGGGGGAAAGGGGCCCTGGGGGGTGGGGAGAAGCAGGCCTGGCTGTCTTTGGAATTTGAAGCTAGCCTCTGATCTTTATTGGCCATCTGACCCTGAGTGAGTTCCTGGGCAACTTTGGGTTTCATTTTTCTTACCTCTAGAACGGGAACTGCAATTGCTCCTCACGTGTAAGGGAAACAGGAGACGCGTTCCCTTCCTCGTATGAATCCTAGCAGCGGTAAAAACCCAACCCACCCAACCCAACCCAACCCAACCCACCCAACCCAACCCAACCCAACCCACCCAACCCACCCAACCCAACCCAACCCACCCAACCCAACCCAACCCAACCCAACCCAACCCACCCAACCCACCCAACCCAACCCAACCCAACCCACCCAACCCACCCAACCCAACCCACCCAACCCAACCCAACCCAACCCACCCAACCCAACCCAACCCAACCCACCCCACCCAACCCAACCCAACCCAACCCAACCAACCCAACCCAACCCAACCAACCCAACCCAACCCAACCCAACCCACCCAACCCAACCCAACCCATTGTCATCAAGTTGATGCTGAGTCACGGGGAACCTGTGTGTCTCAGAGTCGACCTGTGACCCGTAAGAAATTGTCCATAAGAAAAGTAACTCTTGACCCTTGGAACCCATGTGTGAAGAGCAGAAGGTTTTCGGAACCACACAGGGAGTCGGCACCCTGTGACTCCCATCCCGGTGCTTCCCTCATGGAGGACGTGCAAAGCCGATGGTGCTGACTGAAGGGTCGATGGAAGGGATTTGTCAATGCAAAGACAGTGTGAGCAGGAATGAGTGGACAGAGATCAGCAGTTCACCCGTAGAAAAACATTAGATCCATTATGTTTATAGGGAACTGGGTTCCAGGGCAGGGAGAAATACCGTCTAATTTTGTCTCCCCTCTACCCCCCACAAGTCCACGTTCTGCATCTGCACCCAGCCACCTGGCAGTCTCTGAGGTAGGTGATAAAAGAACTCAGAGGTTTGACCTCTGCTTTGGATTTGCTGTAGGATGCTGGACACCAAATGTGGCCGTGGGTGAGGGCCAGTGCTGCCCATTTACCTACCAGGCCCTGCCCAGGAAGAACCAAAAAAACCGAACTCACTGCCATCGAGTCAATTCTGACTCAAAGTGACCTGCTCGATGGAGCAGAACTGCCACGGTAGGTTTCTGACACTGCGGACCTTTATGGGAGTAGAATCCTCATTTTTTTTCTTGCAGAGCATTTGGGGGTTTCGAACTGCTGACCTTGCAGTTAGCAGCATAACCTACTGTGCCACCAGGGCTCCTTTTGCCCTGGGAGAGGACTCCTTCTCTTGGAACAAGTTAGCCATAGTGTGGCTTCACTGGTAGGCTCCTCCCTTCTGAGTAGATCAGACCAGGGAAGGCAGAAGAGAAGCCTGGGAAAGCTGAGGGTAAAGGGAACATGGAGAATCGGGGCACAAAGTATAGTCCTGCCTAGCCCCCAGTGGTCTCTGTGACATTAGATAAGTCACTCTTCCTCTGAGACCTCAATCCCACCCTGTCAATAGCATGATGGTCCTCTAGCTGCCCCCTTCCCCACTTCTACCTGTTTCCTCATTGGACAGCCAGCCACTAAAGGCTTCTTGAAGGTCCTGGAAGGACAAAATGACCACCTTGTCTTGATGGTCTGTTGGGCCTGTGGTCCTGCCTCTCAGAGAGCCCCACCTTCCGACACATTCAGCCAGTGTAGCAGGCAGCAAGCAGGGAGTGGTTGACAGGGGACAGTGGGGCTGGGGAAGGAGCCCCTCAGATGCATTAGAAGACCAGTGTTGGAAATCGCTGTAGCAGCTAGAGCCTGAAGAAAGCCACCCCAGAGGAAGCCCTGTTGGTGTGGAGCACACACAGCGCAGTCCTCAGGGAAGGGCTGTCCACCCGAATAAGGCTTTCTGGCCTCTTGGGACTCACAATCAGGAAAGGCCAGCCTAGGGCCCAGCCCCATCCTCAGGGAGCACTCATGTGCTCATGGTCTGCCCTCAGGGCTCCCGCAGGCCCACAGGCCTCTTTGACCTCCCTCCCTGACAAGTCCACATGCCTAGTTTATGATTCAGCTTGAAACGCTTCTCTTGAACACCTGAGCCCACTTGAAGGAACACTCACTGGCCAAACCTGTGATAAGTTAGGCAGCAAAACAATGATGATAGGTAAGCACACAGAATAAGAATAAAACAAGAAATGAGCCCATGCTCACATAAAAAAATAGCATAAGAAATACAAGGCGCCCAATGGTGGCTGTGCACTGAGCCGACTGCAGGCCAGTGACTGAATCTGCCTTTTCTTCCATGGGAAGATGAGGCTTTGCGCTCCTGTAAAGATCTAGGTTTAGAAACCCACAGGGGCAGTTCTACTCTGCCTGTGACGGTTGCTATGAGTTCGAATGGATTTGGTAGCAGTGAGTTTGGTTTGGGTTTTTGAGACAAAATAAGCAGAGGAGAAGGCAGAGCGCTTCCTGACCATAGTATTCCAATGAATAAACACTAGACTGTCAATGACAAGGTCGGCGGGTCCAACCCACGCTGGCTCGTTAGGAGCCAGGGGAGACTCTGCTGCTGTAAAGATTTTCAGCCTAGGAACCCCATATAGGGAGACCATGAGTCAGAATCGACTCCGTGGCAGTGGGGGGGTCTTTGACTTAGAGCAATATGGTAGAAACAGAAAGCCCTGTTTGACAGACACCCCCAGAAATCGCTCCTTAGGCAGGCATCACCAACAGATGCAGACATTCATAGGTGACAGTGGAAAGAAAAAATCTCAAAGTATCTCTCCGTAAGATGCGCCTTAATGACAAGGGGGAAATTGGGAACTTTACAAAGGAGAACTTGGACAGACCCACTTTAACCCCAGGTGATCAGAGTTAGTCACAACTAATCTGCCATAGGGAACCCCGGGCCCCTGGTTTGATGCAGAGACGGGCACACATCGTGTCAGTGGTGTTCTTGTTGAGCAGGTATAACCTAGAGTTCATCATGTGATGTAGTGGGTTATGCGTTGGGGGTGCTAGTGGCAGAGTCAGTAGTTCGAAGCCAGCAGCCACTCCCATGGAGAGAGTTAAGACTTTCTGCTCCCATAAAGATTTACCACCTTGGAAACTCAAGTTCTAACCCTGTCTTGTAGGGTCGCTTTGAATTGGAATCGACTTGCTGGCACGAGTTTCTTTTGAGTTTTTGGAGTTCATTAAGCAGAACACCAGTCAAGGGACAATCCACAAAGTGACTACCAGGTCCTTTCACAGTGGGCGGGTCATTAGGAATGAGTTTGGGGCACTATCCTAGGTGGAAGGAGATGCTGGTGGCACAATGGTGAAGAGGTCAGCTGCTGACAGGTTGGTGGTTCAAACCCATCCTGGGTCCCTGATGGAGGAAGACCTGGAGATGTACCTGAACCTGTCAAGGCTACAGTTTAGGAGCCCCCTTGGGAATCTCTAATAAACTCCACAGCATCCAACAATGAGAAAAACATGACAACTAAATGCCACATGCAATGTTGGACCAGATAAAGGTCATTTGTGAGGCAATTGATGAAAGTTGAATCAGGTTGAAAGAATAGCAAATGCTAATTTCCCAGTTTGGCCTGGTTTGGATGACTGTACTGTAAATGTAAAGGATGTTAACCTTTGGGGAAACTGGGTGAAGGGTATTTGGTCACTCTTTGTGTTACTTTGAACCTTTTGTACAAGTCCAAAAAGATTTTGAAAATAAAAACACTACTCATTCCTCTTTTACCTAACTGTCCCAAATCCAGCTCTGAGTGTAGCCAGCTACTTCACACATTATATATCAGTCCATCTCCCCACAGCTGTGAGTTTTAGGACAGGAACTAGTTCTCTTTAATTTTTCCTTTGTCCCCATCTTTTAAGTTTTATTTGGATGGAATCTAGCCCTCTCTTTCTTCCTCTTTCAAGAACATTTCTACTCTACTCTTTTCAAAGGAGCTCTGGTGGTGCGGTAGGGTCAACATTGGGCTGCTAACTGAAGGTTTGATGTTCAAACTCACCAGCTGTCTCTTCCCATAAAGATTTACAGTGCTGGGAACCCAATGTAGGGTCACTATGAGGCAGAATGAAATCAGCGACTGTTTTTTTTCCTTCTTTTTTTTACCTGCTTCATTGAGCAGTTAGCATGGAGTCCACCCTGCTCCTGGTGGCCCCTCCATATTGCAGGAGAACTCTGTCCCATCGGGGTTTGGGTGGTGGATTTGGGGGAAGTAGATTGCCAGACTTTTCTTCTAAGATGTCCGTGGGTGGACTTAAACCCCCAACCTTCCAGTTAATAATGGAGAATGTTAACCATTCATACCACCCAGGGATCTTGCTCTGGTCCTTACTCTCTTGTAAAAATGCCACTGCGTACTCAGTTGCTCAGGTCCAGCTCCTAGGGGGTCATCTTTGACATTGTGTTTTTCTCCCGTCCCATGGCCAGTCTACTAACAAGTCCTATTGGGTTCTACTTCCAGAGTTTAGCACCAACCAGAGCACTTACGTCCACCACCCTCATCTGCCTCTGCCATGTCTCAGCTGATCACAAGCCTCCCATTTCTACCTGGATCCCCTACTGATCATTAAGTCCATTCTGCACAAAGAGGCCAGGGTCTGGGGGAGGCTTCAGAAGGTAACATCATTCTCTTTGCCTAAAAACTTCCCGTGGCTTCTGTAGAAGTATGTGGAAAATCTGGACTTGTGGCATGTCCCACAAGGTCCTATCAGATCTGAACCCTGTCTGATCTCATCTTGAACTTTTGCCCTCACCCACCAGCCACACTGCCCTTCCACTTCTCCTTTCCTTGGGATGGACCCAGCTTGTTTCCCTCTCCGGGCTGTGGGCCAGTGTTCCACTGCCGTTCATACGGCCCTCTACTCAACCTGCAGTTCCCAGCCCAGAGGCTTGAGGTAGAGTACTCCTGTTCTTCTCCTTGGTTTTCACATCTGTTTTATTTAGCGCCTTTATAAACCCCAAACCAGTCCCCACAGAGGCGATTTCTACTCATGGCATCTGTACATATGTCAGAGCAGTACTAAGGTACATCATCTTTTCAGTGATGAATTTCACCAGGCTTTTCTTCCTCGCTTCCCTGAGTGGACTCAAATGTCTAACCTTTGAGTCAGCAACTGAGTTCACTAACCACTTGTATCACCCAGGCACTCTAGAGCCTTTATGACTATCCAGATTGAAACAATTTATTGATTGAACTACTGTCTGTCTCTTCCCCCACTAGACCATAAGGATTTATCTGCCAGTGACATAGGGAGATGCTGGGTAGAATGAATGAAGGTCATGCATAGTTTGGACTAGGACCCAGAATGCCTGCCTTCCAGCCAAAGGCATCATACCCTAAGGGTTAAGGGCAAAAGCTGTGCAGCTAGACCGCTGGCATAACTGGCAAGAAGTGGGAAAATTGCTAACACACTCTTGCCCTTACTTTCCTCAACTACAGAACCTCCCAAATAGGGTCCTAAGGATCCCTGATGGTGCCGCGGTTAAGCACTTGTCTGCAAAAAAGGTGGGGGGTTCAAACCGACCAGCTGTTCTGCAGAGACAGATGTGGCAAACTGTGTGGCAGTTTCTGTAGCCGTGTCAGCTGTGTTGAGATGGGAAACTCTGGGGGCAGGCCTTTGTTGTCCTCTAGGGTCCTCGGGAGCTGGAATAGACACTAATGGGCTGGGAATGGGTTCCACCACCTGTCTGTCAGGTTGTTGTACTGTGGTGACTTGCATGCAGCTATGATGCTGGAAGCCAGGTCACCAGTGTTTCAAATACCATCAGGCTCACGCAGGGGGGACAGGTTTCAATCAAGCCAGACTAGGAGCGGCCAGGACGAAAAGCGTGGCCATCTACCTCGAAAAATCAGCCCACGAAAACCTTATGGATCACAGCAGAACACTGTCGGACTTGCTTGCTTTGGACATTTCAGGAAGGACCGGTCACTGGGGGAGGACGCCAAGCTTGGTGAATCGAGGGCGAATGAGGAAGAGGAGACTCTTATGTGAGACGGATTGGCACTGTAGCTGCAAGGATGCATGTGAACATGCCAGAGATTGTGAAGACCATGGAGGACTAGGCAACGTGTTGTATGTATGGGTGTGTTGAGTCAGAGCTGACTAGATGGCTGCTCTCCTATCCCAGCCCAACCCTCTTCATTCCACTGTTCCATACCCGCCCACCCTATTCTAGCCTGTCTTATCATAGCGTATCCATCCAGCCATCTATTTATTACCTACCTGCCTATCTGACATGCAAGAGGGGCCCCATGCTGAGTCCAGCTTTAGTTCCTGGTTTGAGGTGCAGGAAAGTTTCTGGTTCCCAGAGGTGCATGTCCGGGCAAATGACAGGGTTGAGAGGGTGGAGCTGAGAACAGAGGCTCCAGGCTTTTGTTCAGATTCCTCCTTTAGAATCTCAATTTCTCCCCAAGGAGAGAACAATTGACATCAAGTGGAAAAAAAAAACCACTTTTTTATTGTTACATCTATATTTATTTATTTGTTTGTTTGTTTTTTCGGGTTTTTTTAAAAACAATTTATTAGGGGCTCATACAACTCTTATTACAGTCCATACATATACATACATCAATTGTATAAAGCACATCTGTACATTTGTTTGTTTGTTTTTAAGATCATTTTATTGAGGCTCGTACAGTTCTTATAACAATCCATACATCAATTGTATCAAGCATACTTGTATATATGTTGCCATCATCATTTTCTAGACATTTTCCATTCTATTTGAGCCCTCGGTATAAGCTCATCTTTTTACCCTCCATCCCCTTTCCCACCCTGTGACTCCTTGATAAATTATAAACTATGATTACTTCGATATTTTACACTGATCACAATCTCCCCCCCCCACGGTTTCTTCCCCCCTTTTCTCCCCACCCCCCCTCCTGGTATCTCTACTGCCATTTCTGTTCCTGAAGGGCTTATCTGACCTGGATTCCATGGGTTATGAGCTCTTTTTTTAAATCACTTTATTGGGGGCTCGTACAGTCCTTATCACAGTCCATACATCCATCCATTGTGTCAAGCACATGGTTACATTTATACTTATAACACAACATTTGACAATTTAACATTTTTCAGGTGCACAATTTAGTGCTGTTGAGACATTCGTCATGCTATGGCACCACCTCCCATGATCGCTGCCAACTTCCCCATCACTGTCTGTAGACAGATGCTCACAGCTTCCCAAAGAACTGGTCTCCAACCCAATTGGAAGGTGAATTATGAGAGTGACGAGTGCAACGAATGTATAAGGATGCTTTGCTCAATTGATGTATGTACAGACTGTGATAAGAGCCTTATGAGCCCCAATAAAAAGATTTAAAAAAAAAAGAATCAAAGAATAAAAAAACAAAAACATAAAAAAAAAAGAACTGGTCTCCTTTACCTCTTCCTTCCTGCCACGGATAAACTTCGTTCTCTGCGCATCTGCCTATTCTACATTATTTATATGGAGGAGATTATATCAGTTTCCCTTTTGTAGTATTTTTTTCACTCGGTTTAATGTTTCAAGATCCATCCATGTTGTAGCACGTATTAGGACTTCGGGTCTCTTTGCTATTTTGGCGCGGACATTGTTTGTTCCTCTCTGTTGATGGGCATTTCGGTTGCTTCCACCTTTGGGATATTGTCCATAGTGCTGCAATAGACACCGGTGGACGTGTATGCTTTTGTGTGGCTGCTGACAGTTCTCTTGGGTGTAAACCTAAGATTGAGATTGCTTGGTCTTTTCCCCCCATAAATTTATTGGCATATGATTCACATATCATACAATTCCATAGTTTAATCACATCAAGAAGAGTTTACAAAATGAGCTGATACCAAGGACTGAAGCAGAAAGAAAATGCTTTGAAAATGATGATGGCAACGTATGTACAAAATGCTCGACACAATGGACGTATGTATGGATTGTGATAAGAGCTGTAAGCGCCCCCCAAAATGGTTTTTTTAAAAAAGATTAAGATATTTTTTAAAGGAGAGTTTACAATCATCACCATAATCGGTTTTAGAACATTTGCTTCATGCTTGTGCTCACTGTTGTTAGCTCCCCATGTCCCCCGCCCTCCTCTGCCCTCCTCCCATAGAACCACCAATCCAAGACACTGTTCTATAGATATACCCATCCTGAATTTCATACACAGAAAAACATTTAAAAACACACAAATAATAACAAAGTAAAACAGGTAAAAGTCTTCATCAAAAAGAAAACAGATGAGATACTGGATGTATGGTTTGTTATAATATATGCATGAGCCCCTGTGTTAGTCTGGGTACTTTAGAGAAACAAATTCACAGAAACTCATGTATAAGAGAGAGTTTTATATAAAGGGTAAGTGCACATCAAGAAAACATGCCAACCCAGTGCTGCCCAAGGCCACAAGTTCAACATTAACTCATATGTCCGACACCAATTAACAAAGTCTTCCCCCATCTCACAAAACACACGCAATGGCACCGACTGCAGGAGGAAAGCCAATTCAGTGAGTGTGTAAGCATCTCAGTGCTGGCAGGGGTCTCCACACGGCTGCTCCAGCACCTCGGGCAGCATCGGGGTAGGTCCATGTGGCTACTCCTCAGGGATGTCTTGCAGGAAGTGAGCCTTGCAATCTAAAGCAGGGAACTGGCTAAGGCAGCCCCACGTTGGACCAACCATCAGAAAGCAAGAGACCCAAGAACTAGAAAGGTGAGGGTCACTCAGCCATTTATCTCTCCCCCCTTCAATTAATCCCACATGTGTTTATCGGCCAGGTTGGCACAACAAACTTTAACTCAGCCCCCAATAAAATGATTTCTTTTAAAAAAGGAAAAGAAGCAGAAAATGTTATAAAAACTAGAACAAATTTAAAAGATCCTAACGGAGATCAAATGATAGGGTGCTAAATTTTAACTTACCTGCATCTGCAATGATCCACTTTCCAATGCACTCTGCGTGATAGCAAGGCTCCTCACATGCCTGCTCCATGGTCAGAGGGGATTCAGCAGGGGATTAATCCACATGGATTTCCTCTTCATTAAAAAACAAAACAAAAACGGAAACAGCTTTAAAATGGGTCTAAAGAAACGAGTGCATAAGCAAATGTGGCGAAGATAGCTGATGGTGCCCGGCTATCGAAAGAGATAGTGTCTGGGGTCTTAAAGGCTTGAAGGTGAACAAGCGGCCATCTAGCTCAGAAGCAACAAAGCCCACATGGAAGAAGCACACCAGCCTGTGCAATCACGAGGTGCCAAAGGGATCAGGTATAAGGCATCATGCAAAAAAGAGAAAAGAATATATATATATATATATATATATATATATATATATATATATATATATATATATCATAGTGAATGAAGGGGGAAGTGCAGAGTGGAGACCCAAGTCCCATTTGTCAGCCACTGGAGATCCCCTCATAGAGGGGTTTAGGAGAGGAGATGGGTTAATTAGGGTGCGATGTAATACCGATGAAGAACACAGCTTTCCCCCAGATCCTGGATGCTTCCTCCCCCCAACTACCATGATCTGAATTCTACCTTGCAGGGCTGGATAGGGCAGAGGTTGTACAATGGTGCATATAGGAGCTGGAGGCACAGGGAGTCCAGGGTGGACGATGCCTTCAGGACCAAGGGTGTGAGGGGCGATGCTGGGAGAGTGGAGGGTGAGTGGGTTGGGAAGGGGGAACTGATTACAGGGATCCACATGTGACCTCCTCCCTGGGAGACGGACAGCAGAGAAGGGGGGAAGGTAGACTCCGGATAGGGCAAGATATGACAAAATAACAATCTATAAATTATCAAGGGCTCATGAGGGAGGGGGGAGTGGGGAGGGAGGGGACAAAAAAAAAGAGGACCTGATGCAAAGGGCTTGAGTGGAGGGTGAATGCTTTGAAAATGATTGGGGCGGGGAGTGTGCGGATGTGCTTTATACAATTGATGTATGTATATTATGGATTGTGATAAGAGTTGTATGAGCCCCTGATAAAATGTAAAAAAAAAAAGAAAATGATGGGGGCAAAGAATGTACAGATGTGCTTTATACAATTGATGTATGTATGTATGTATGTATATGTATGGATTGTCATAAGAGTTGTATGAGCCCCTAATAAAATGTTTAAAAATAAATAAATAAAATGGGTCTAAAGGGAGATCAAATGATATGGTATTACATTTTGACCTAACTACATCTGTCATCATCAGCTTTACAACGACGCTCTCTGTCTGATAACAGGGCCATTCACATCTCTCAACTATGACCAGAAAGGGTTCACTGGAGGCTGAATCCATGTGTGGAAACTGCCAAAGGGTTTTGGGCTTCCCCTGTCATCCATATCCTCTGCAATCCGGGTGTTCACAATTTAAGTTCTGCTGCAGTTCCCTTCTTTAGATTTAGATTGCATTGTTTGCAATCCTTGGATCCCACAGGCTGGTGTTGTTTCTTCCATGTGGACTTGGTTGACGCCTCACTTAGATGGCTGCTGGTTTGAAAGGAAGCCTTCACGACCTCAGACATTATTCTGTCTGATATCTGGGCATGGTTTCTTCACCACACTTTGCTATAGTATTCATATCTTTAGTTCACCTTAGAGACATCATTGTCATTTTACATCAGAGAACATTATCAATCATGCCCCTGGGCCATCATTGCCAAGGCCATTAGATGAGTGCTGACTTATAGTGACCCTATAGGGCAGGGTAGAACTGTTCCTGTGAGTCTTGGAGCCTGCAAATCTTCACAGGAATAGAGGGACTCATTCCTCCCCTGTGGAGCTGGCTGGTGGTTTTGAACTGCTGACCTTGCCTAATGTGTAACCAGTACACATCGACAGTGTCATTACTTTAGCTAATAGTATAGAATTTAAACCCTATTGAGAAAAGGAAATTATAGGCCAGCTATGAGCTGCAACTGCATTCCATGAATTGTTGACGTGTACAGATACGATTCTTAAGTGACTGGGCGCTATTTACACAAACTACAGGGGTGGTGGCAGGACAAAGCTTTCAATAATATTCACTCACAGCCGCAGAGCCACACCTGCCCGATGAATGCATGTCATGATGACGCAAAGCGGGCATTAAAATGGTAAGTAGATGGTAGTTATGGGCCTCCTCTCTTGGGCAAGGGGACTGCTGCTGGGTCTTATGGTTGTTCTAGTTTTAACTTTGTGAGGAGCTGGCCAATTGTTCTCCACGGTGGCTGCACTAGTTTACATTCCGAACAGCGATGGATCCAAACCAGACTCACTGCCATCGAGTAGGTTGCCAGTTCACAGGGACCCTGAAGGCCAGGGTAGAACTGCCCTAATTTCTCTGCATCTATACCAACATTTGTTATTCTTTTTCATTCTATTTGTTTAAATTAGCCACTTTAGTGGGAGTGAGGTGGTATCTCGTTGTGCTTTTGATTTGCATTTGACTATCGTTTGGGGCAAAATGCCTTTTCAAGTCTTTTGCTATTTTTTTATGAGATTACTTGTCTTTTTGTTGTGAACTTGTGGACATCATGCATAGATGTTGAGTATTCGACCCTTACTGGATATAAATTCCCTAAAATGTCCCCCAACCTGTGGGTTGTCTCTTCGTTGTCTTCATTTAGGCCTTGGATGAACAAAAGTCCTTCATTTTTCGGAGGTCCCGTTGAACAGTTTTCTCTTATGGTGCCCCTGCTCTTATGACCCTCGCTGCCAGTCTATCTCAATATTTTATACTTTTCATTTTAAATTTTAAATTGGTTTTGGTGGCTAGCATGAGGCCTGGATTCTGGCTCATTCTTCTGCATGTGGAAATCCAATTTCCCCAGCACTGTTTATTGAGGAGACTTATCACCCTGTTGATGATCAGTTGATCACAGATGCATGGGTTTATTACTGTACCATCGACTCCAGCCCATCCGTCTATGCTTCTATTAAGATGACGGTATCAGGCTATTTTGGATACGGTCGCTGTATAGTGGGTTTCAAAATCAGGAAGTGTGAATCCTACTTTGTTCTTCAAAATTGCCTTAGCTATTTGGGGCCTCTTGGCCATCGGGAGATTTTGACCAGAAAAAGCCTTAGTTGGTTACTGGCCTGGCGTGGGTCTGGGAGTTTTCCTTGGTGTTTCTGGCTAATTGAGGAAAAGGAAAAAAGAGGATCTAACTTTTCAGACTTTTTCTGAACCCCAATGTGAGGTGTGTGGCTTCCAGATTACACAATAGGGCCACAGTTTCCTTGGAATAAGCCACGCTGACTAAAAACCATTCATGTTGTAACAGGTCCACTCAGCCACCCCCAGAACAACGACCCACCACGTAACTTGCTTCCTGATTTAATGCCTATATTTAGCTGTACATATAGATATGTAGGCACTTAGCAACCACCAAGGCTAAAAATACTCCTGCCTCATTTCTTTGTTCTCGGTAGGTTCCTTGTTCCAAATGTATAGGTCAGGTCACTGGGAATTGCTGTCACAATGGGGTAACAGCTGGTTGTGGGTGGTAGAGGGACCAGCGGACCGGGCATCCTAACCCCAGCTCAAAAGTCGGCTTGTTGTGACACTTTGAGATCTCAGTGAGCCTCAGTTTCCCTCCACAGAAAGGACTGAGCTTCATGATCTACAGTGTTCTCTTGCTCTCCAATTCCTTGGCTCCTGGTTTCATGCACCAAGTACCAGGGTGTGTGTGGGAAAAGTCAGCACGGACACCAGAACCCTTGAGGCTTGTCCATTCATTCATTTAAGTGTTTATTGAGGACCTACTATGCTTCAGAGAATACCCTTTGGCCTCAGGAAACTAACACGTTGGTCAAAGGAGACAAGTAGTAAACAAAATAAAACAGCAACAACAGAAGACCCTTTCTGATGGAGATGAGCATGTGAGAAAATTAAGTAAAAAGGGGGCCATAGGGGGAGAACAGTTTTAATTAAGGAGGCTAGGGAATAAATCCTTGCAAAGTGGTATGTGAATAAAGACTTGGGGTGAAGTGCCCAGTAAGGGGAAGCCATGCAGACCCTTGGCGGAAGTGTTTTCCCAGGAGATGCTAAGACCTCAAGGAGGGGGGGGGGGCTGTTTCTCAGAGCCTGGCCTGTTGGAAGCCATTGCGGCTGGAGTGGAGCAAGCAGGAAAAAAGCTGGAGGAGTCGAGGTTGAGAGGAAACATGAGCCTGCAGGAATGAGCGGGCCTCTGGGAAAACTGCTTTTTTGCTGCGTCGAATGACATGGGGCACCATTAGAGAACTTCGAGCAGGGGTGGGACCTCAGCTGACTTCGGTCAGACTTTCACAGGACAGGCAGGCTACGGAGTGAGCTCATAACATGCTTCAGAGGCACCAGGGCAAGGCAACCATTTAGAAGACTACTGAAAACCAGCCAGCGGAGTCATGGTGGCTCAGAGCAAGGCGTAGGGGGAGTTGGGGAGATGTGGTCAGAATCCATATACACTTTGAAGGATGGGGTGTGGGTATGAGAGAAACAGAAGCCCAGGATGATGCCAACGTTTTTATCCTGGGGCATGATGGAGCCACCACGAGCTCAGATGAGGAGGGTGGTGACAGAGGGCACTGTGCTTGGACACCAGTAGAGGAGCTGAGTGGGCAGTTGGGTGTTTGAGACTCATTCGGGAGAGACTCTGGGCTGGAGATAGCTAATGATCATCTGTCTATCCACACATACATGCACGCGGGCCCTAAAGCCACAGGCCTGGATGAGCTCCATGAGATGGTGTGTGGCTCCATGAGCTGGACTCTGGGCCACGCCAACATTCAGAGGTCAGAGATGAGAAGGAAGCAGTGAAGGAGCCAGCGAGGAGCCAGCCAGGGAAGTACAGTCACACCTGTGCAGGTTAACTTCTTTATCTGTCAGAGGAGGGGCTCTCCAGCATCCCTCCTTTCTGATACTTGGGCTTCTAAGACTCAGAATGGAGTTCTGCCCAGGTCTCAGGGGGAAACCCTGCCCCTGCTCTTGTTCCGAAGGTGGCAGGGCCCACATCCACACGAGCTGTCCTCTGGGGAGGTGCTGTCTGCTGGTGGCCTAGGTCACTGGCAACACAGAGGGTGCTGAGCGGGAGGCTGACAGCCTTGGCCCAGGCCAGGCCAGGGCCAGCGGAACTCTCCCTAGGGCTGGCAAGGCCAGTGCTGGCTGCACTCTGATATGACCTTTCCCCTGTGGGCAGACAGGAGCTTGGCTTTTCTCTTGTGACCAGCCACAGAGCTTCTCCATTGTGCTCGGGCTCTGAGTGTTTTTCACAACGGAGGAGGGTGGCCTGGTGTCTAGGTGACATCTCTGTCCTCTTCCCCCAGCATCTGGGGATTTGAAAAGCATTCTTCTCTGTCAGCCTGGGGAGAGGGGAGCCTCCATCAGAGGTGTCCCTAGAACCTTTAGGATCTAACCCTGGACAGACAGAACCTCCTAGATCAGAGCATGTGCACAGGTACTGATAAGACATAAGAGCTCATGACACACGGAATCCAGGAAGAGGAATCGGAGTGGTGATCCCTGGAGAACAGGGGAAGGTCGGCAGAGGGGGAAAGTAGGGGGAACAGATTGTGGTGATGGATGCATAACTGCACATACACCCCCAGGGGGAAGGAGCGACAGAAACCGTGGGGGAAGGGAGACAATGGTCAGTGTAAGATTTGAAAATAGTAATAATTTATAATTTATCAAGAGGCCAACAGGGTGGCGGAGGTTGGAGGGGGATAAAAAGAAGAGCTGACATCAAGGACTCAATAGAAAATAAATGTTCAGCAAAGAATGATGGGAATGTATGTACAAATGTGCTTGATACAATTGATACGTGCATTATTACAAGAGCTACAAGAGGCCTCCATAAAATGTTTTTTAAAATACAAAAAATTAAACACAACAGTCAACACAATGATCTCCAAGCGCCTCATCATCTTGGGCTTGGAGAGGTTAATTTACACACCGAAAAGGATCACAGAAGGCAGTCCCTAGCTCGCCTAACTCCACAGGCTGTGGGCTTAAACAACAGACCCCAGGTTCTTTTAGGCTTTAGGTCCCTTCACTTGGCAGCTGGGGAAACTGAGGCCCAGACAGGAGAAATGCCTTGCCTCAGCTCCTGGGGGCACTGGCAGCGTTGAGACCAGGCCCGGGAGTTCTTTCCCGAGCTGCCTGGGACTCAGGGAGAGGAGGCTCTTCATGGGGCCCGGCACGGGAGGCGGAGTTGGTGCTTCCGATGCCGAGTGGTCCTATGGGCACTCAGGGGTCATGAGAGTGTCCCGAGGCAGGATGGCCGTGGAGACCCTGCTCTTACAGATACAGCAGCTCACCCTCCCCAAGTCACATGCCTCCTCCTGGGGTTCCCCCTGCCCTCTCCACCTGAGGAATCCCAGCACCTTGCAAGGCCCGGTTTCTTGGCCCTCCCCTGGGAAGCCTCCTTGGCCACCGAATCCAGTGTTATTTCCTGCCTTTATTGTGGTGTTCAAATGCTGGAGAGGACACTTAGATTCTTAACAGCCCCACGAGACAGACTCAAACCCATCAGCTGCTCAGGCCGAGAAAGATTGAGGTTGTCTGCTCCTGTAAAAATGTACAGACCTAGAAAACCCATACAGGGTCAATGAAAGTCAGAATCAGCTCAGATAGCAGTGGGTTTGGCTTTTTTTTTTTTTAACGTGTGTGTGAGTTTTGAGTCATTTTCTTATAAAATATAAAAGGAACAGATTAAGGTAGCAGGTATGGGGAAAGAGAGGCGTCAAATTCTGCGAAGATTGCCTGCTGTCACAGACGTCTGGGTTGGCTTCTGAAAGCTGAGAGTGAGAGTAAGCCAAGTTGTCCCTGCTGAGTTCCCCTGAGACCACCGGTTTTATCAGAGGGCAATTTTGCACCAGGGGGCTATTTATCAATTTGCAGATATTCTTGGCTGTCTTAATTAGGGGAGAGGTGCTTCTGGCACCAAGTGAGTCGAGGCCGCGGATGTTGCTAAGTATCTCTCAGAGCATAGGACACTCCCACACACATTCAGCCAGAGATGATCTGGTCCAAAATAGTGTCAAGGTTGAGAAACCCTGTCCTCGATGACCCTAGGTGAGAGCCACAGAACTGTCCCACTGACCACAGTCTACACTCCTGACCCCTGAATGGTGAGCAATAACGTGGTGGTTGTTTCACACTGTTAACTTTTAGGATGGATTTTTATGTCGCAAAGGCTAATTGATACATGACCCTTAGTGAATGGTGGGCCATGACTGTGCATGCCAGTATAGGCTGTCCCTTTTTGTAACTGAGAATGCAGACAGATCAGGATGCCATGCACATACAGGCGCTCCCATGAGTATATGCCCAGACTGATGGTATTTACACACACACACACACACACACACACACACACACACACACACACACCTCTTAAGGGGCCAGCTAGTGTCCCCAATACTCATTATTAATCCAATTCACCTTCACAAAATCACATGAGTCTTGTCCACTTTGTAACAAGTGAGAAACCGAGGGTCACAGGGATGAAGTGGCTGCCCAAGGCTAAGGGTACTAAAGAACCAGAATTTGGAAGTTTGATCCATGCCCTTGGTCATTCCACCTGCTTCCTGTTCTGACCCTATCTCTGGGCGGCACACTCTGCTCCGCTCTCTGCTGCAGGGCTGCAGGAAGGCAAGTGGGGGCTGTACTGCCGCCGCTGACGGTGTTTTATTGTTTATGTGCTGTCCAGGTGAGTCCCTCTCACAGCAACTCTTTGCCCAACAGAACAAAAGCCTCCCCGCCCTGTGCCGTCTTCACACGCATCGCCGTGGCTGAGCCCGCTGCCAAAGCTCTACTTTACCACAGGAGCCTGGTAGCCCCGTTGGGTGACTGTTAGAGGCCCAACCACAAACACACCAACCAGCGAGAATGGTAGACTCCGCTCCCGGACCGACTTACAGCCTTGGAAAGCCTGGATAGGGAGGAGTGAATGTGGTTTGAAATGAGAAGGAAAACATAGATGCTATTATTAATAAAACTTATAAAATGTGCACTCATATGTGTGTAAGAGTTTTATATTAAAGAGTGATTGGATATTGAGAAAACATCCAAGCCCAGTCCAGATCAAGTTCCTAAGTCCAAGATTAGCCCATAAACACAACACCTGTCCATAAATTCCTCTTCAGACTCACGCAGCACATGCAATGATGCTGAGGATCACAGGTCAGTGGGTGGAAGCATCTTAGCGCCGGTGCCATAGCGTGGCTCCATGTGGCTTGTCAACAGGAATGTTTAAGGTGAGAGAGAGAGAGAGAGAGAGAGAGAGAGAGAGAGAGAGAGAGAGAGCCACCTTTTCTAATGGCAGAATCAAGAGAGAGAAGTTCCCAGAAAACTCATGAGAAGGCCATGCTCTCAAGGAGGCATCATCAGGCTGTGACCTGACTGACAGGCAGACTCCCCCCCTTCACTCTTTTATCAAGCTGACATGAAATTGTGTAACTGCCACATAGAGACATGTAAATATTCGGATAAAATATAAACATAATGTTCTGACAAAAGCCCTTCTTTCTTTTCTTAGAAGACAAATTTAGAAACACACTCACTGCTGCAACACGAAAGCATATTTATCACAATAAATACTGAATTTTCCATCTTCTTAATGACCCTAGGAACTAATCTTCAGTAGATACAAAATAATATTAAGTACTGTGTCCCACATGTAAGACAAAACCCACTCACGTGATACATGAATGAAATATTTTTCAGTTTTGTTGGCACATAATCCACATATCATACAATTCCCTCATTCAGTCATATCAAGAATAGTTGTGCAGTAATTACCACAGTCAATTTTAGAACATTTTCTTTCTCTGTTTCCCCCATGATTAAATTGCCTATAAAATGAGTTGTGTAATCACGTTCACTTCTATTGCTCCCTCCCCCTTCTGCCTTCATTGTTTATTCCCACAATCCCCTCACCTTCCCTATCTCTCCCTACCCCCACCCCTATAACCCCAATATATCTACCTCCTGTGTTTCATAACTGGTAAACCCAACAGAAACAATAAAGAACAAAACCAAAATAAAGTGGTAAGAATAAAAAGTAGTAACATAAAGATAAGAATACAAGCAAAGAGTAAGAAAGAAAAGACCACCATCAATATTTAAAAAGTCAGGGAAGGAATTTTTGTCATGGAAGAAGCAAGAGATCCTTGCACCTTGAACAGATTCAGGTCGGGTCTAGAGGGAGGTCAACTGACCTGGTATCACGCTGATCCAAGCGTAATCAGGATGGCAATGATCTGTGTTTGATAGAAGGTTGTTCCAGACCTTAGCTGTGGCTGGAGGGGATCTGCCAGCAGCTTAGCTGACTGGATACTCTGCAGATGGATTTGGGATCCCACAGTCCTCTACTGCCTTCCAAAAATTGGGTGTTCACAATTGTATCTCTGATATTTCCCTTCTTCATATCTGAATGTTGTTATTGTTGTATGAATTTAAACTTTTTATGTTAGATAAATATTTCCAGTATTTTTTTTACTTTTGCTATGTTCCAAAACACCACCCATTCAGTCGATTCTAACTCAAAGTGACCCTACACCACCATGTATTATATTATAACCCATGTCAGTATTATATTAAATATGCTATATTGCATCTATATGTGTACTGAACATAATTTAAAGTTAAAGTTATGAAACATAAGGTAAAACTCTGTTTACAAAGCAGGGTAAAACGTTGCCCGTAAATGCCATACAGTTAAAAAGTAAATTGATTGGATTTATTGCAGTGGTCTAATTATTATGAATCCTGGTGGTATAGTGCTAATGTGTTGGGCTGTGATCACAAGGTTGGCAGTTTGGCACCACCAGCTACTCCAAGAGAGGAAGTAGGAGCTTTCTACTCCTGTAAAGAGTTGAAGTCTCAGAAACTCACAGGGGCAGTTCTAGCTTGCCCAATAGGTTGCTGTGAGTTGGCATCTATTTGAGGGCAGTGAGAAGAAGAAGGTCGACTTATTGGAGTTCTCTCCCTTGTGAGTTGTCTGGGACTGGAGCTTCCGTGGGTTATTGATCATGTTTGTAACGTGGCTGACCCTCCTGGCTGACATTGCTGGTTCAGCAGATATGGACATACAAGACGGTTCTCTTAAAACAGGTCAAAGACCTACCACCTATCAATAGAATCCATCCTTGCCCTGCATCCTCTCATGTTGGATCCAGTTGCATATTGGGTGAATGTAGCAAAAGTTAGATTCATAGCCCCTACCCCACTTCTCATTTATTAGAAAGAAATGTCATGATCACTGAAGATAAGGGTGGGACAGCAAAGTGTGGTGAAGAAACCAGATGGTGCCCAGCTATCAATGGGAATAATGTCTGGGGTCTTAAAGGCTTGTATTCAAACAAGCAGCCGTCTAAGTGAGGAGTCAACTAAGTCCACATGGAAGAAGCACCCAGCCTGTGTGATTCAGAGATGACGATTACAAAATACGAACATGATGAGAAGAAAAGCATCAGAGCTAAAATTCTGAACCCCCAATGTGTGGAGCGCCATTGGGGATGCTGGGCGCCCGAACCCCACCTGCAGAGTGTCTGTGCAGACTGAGCCACTCGACAGATCCGCTCTGGCCACAGGCAAGAGTCTCAATCAGTCTTATTGCCAGGCAGAGACCCTTGTGATCTTGATTTTGCTGGCTCCAACTTAGTACGTGGCCAGTTGACCACCCTATAGACAGACCTGAATTTGTTTTGTGTCGAAGTATCTTTTACTGGTTCCATGACAGAACTTTCTTCCCTGGCTTTTTGAATGTTGTTGGGGGCCTTTTCCTTCTTATGCATGATTTGCATTTTTGTCTGTGTACTATTTTTTATCCTTACCACTTTAGCGTGATCTTGTTTGGTACTGTTTTCTGTTGGCTCTCCCAGCAGTGAAGCGCAGGGGGAGTGGATGCATCACGATAAGGACTGCTACAAGGGGCTACAGGGGAAGCAGGGGTGGGGGTGCTGTGGAGGGAAAGGGGACTTGGGGAATGAAGAATGAAGACGAGAGGTGGGAGGGAGACTGCAATGGACTGTGATTGCTCAACTCAGGCGCCAACCAGGGGGGTGCGCTGCAATCGATGCAGGGCGCTTGTACAGTTCTCCTCGATCGAACTGAACGATCGAACTATTGAGTTGTATGATGTGGAAATTACTTGTCAATAAAACTGTTGGAAAAAGAAAAATTTCTAAACACTTGTGGAGTTTCAGTTACACAGAAAAGGGGCCATGGGAGACAGATGTCAACGAAGATGCTGAAGCGGTAGAGGCCTCACAGCGTAGAACAGGCTTATATGGGTGCCCTGGTCTCGATTCCCCTAATAGCCCTGGTAGGTCCCTTCCACTGTGCTGCTGCTGTGCTTTGTAGCCTTTCTGTTTGGCATCTATATGGAGGGCTTGGCCTGGGACAACTGGTGCCTCAATTGCATTGATATCTTAAGAACTTGCTTTTGGGGTAATATTTTCATGCTCCTCGTCCTGGCTGCTCCCATCCCACCCCAAACGGCTGCCCACGGGTTGACTTGGCTACGGCTGTTCCAGGTGGCCACAGGTGGGCCTCTTTCGTGACAGATGCCTCATAACAGCACTCCCCAGGAGCGCAGGAGCCTTGACTCACTTCATCTTGTGGGGTGATTAGACTCCAAGCTCAAGGCCCAGCGCGAACGTGTATTTGCTGTGGGTCCTTGGACAAGTTCCGCAATGTCGAGCTTCTGTGTCAGCGTAAACAGGTGCTAAGGTGAGGGCTCAGTTCTAGACGCTGGTGCTGCACAGTAAATAAGATGCCTAAGATTCCTGTCCTCCCAAAAGGTGCGGTATGGAAGAGGGAAAGGGAGACATGAAGCACACGCAGTAAGGGCCAGAGTGACTGAGTGGTTGTCGGGATGACGTAAGTACAGGTGGTGAAGGCGTTGTAAGAGCACCTGTGGGGTAGAGCCTTAGTGGAGACTGTAGTCGCTGTTCGCTGCCATCTCCTCGGAGAAACCCTAAACACAGTGGGATTTAGCTAGTACGCACCCGATGGGCAGGGCAGACAACTAATTTTTTTGTTGAGTTTGGCCAAGAGGTTGTTAATGTGGCACATGTAATGAGGGGTCTCTCTAAGGTGGGTGGCTGGGCAGCTGCCCAATGTAGAAATCACACATTAGCATTCCTTACTTTTTAAAATAACCGTTCATCTGTCCAACAGCATATTATAGTATCCCTAGTAATGTTCGTTCCAGTCCATGGTGTAAAACTTAAACAGAACTATGCCTGTAATCTTTCTTTATTTCAAAAATCTCATTCTACTTCTGATGAAATACTACATTTGCATTCCGCTGTGTTTGTTACTTCAGTAAACAAACATATAATATAAAGAAAAAAAGTGCCAAACAACCAGAGGGAGACAGGCTGTCATTCGTTTCAGCTTTGTGTTACTCCCAAATACCCACGGCATATCATGAGTGAGATACGCAATTCCTGAAAGTGCTCAAAGAGCTAAAAGTACTGTCAGAACCATTGCAAGCTCAGCGGACGCAGAAAGGGGATTTTCAAAGATGAACATAATATGTTCAAAGAAGTTGTCTGTTTACAATATACCAACCACAATTGTCGAATTGGCCTTCCTCCAAAGGAATGGAACCCTACTCCTACAGGGAAATCACACAGCTGGTGATGCTCGGATAAAAGTGAAGAATATTGGAAGTGAGGACACCAATCAGGAAGTAATATAGAAATATCTTAAATAACAGGTCTGTTGTTTTTTGTCTGGTATTATTTAACTTTTATTCATATTTTTAAACTCTTGTAAGATAATCTAGTTTTGTGTAACTCTTTTATTGTTCTTATTTAAGTATTAACTATATGAAATAACAAACTATCGGTACCTCTTGGTATATCTTTTTTTATACTTAAAACGGTCACTAGGGCAGCGAACCAGTTGTTAAACTGTTTGAATCCCACCACTGGATGGAACCATTGTGATCCAGAGGATTATCACTGGCTGCTTTTCCAGAAGTAGACCTCCAGACCTTTTTTGAGTAGTTTGCCTTAGTCTGGAAGCACCAGTGATATCAGTTTAAAATCATAGCATCACAGCAACATGCAAGCCTCCACGGGCAAACTGCTGGTGGTTGACTAGGCATCAAACCCACGTCTCCCCATGGAAGGCAAAGATTATACCACCGAACCACCACTGCTTCCTGGTAGCTATTGTTGTCCTGTGCCATTCAGTCAATTCTGACTCTTAGAGACCCTCTGTGTGCCCCATAGCTCTTTCTAGGCTGTAATCTTTTTTGTGTGTGCTATTTAAAAAAAATCATTTTATTGGGGGCTCATACAATTCTTATCACAATCCATACATCCGTCCATTGTGTCAAGAACATATGTACATTTGTTGCCATCATCATTCTCAAAACATTTGCCTTCTACTTGAGCCCTTAATATCTGCTGTTCATATTCCCCCTCCCTCCCCACTCCCCCCACAGGTGAACCCTTCATCATTCATATATTATTAATATTTTGTCATATATTGCACTGTCTGACATCTCCCCCTGCCCTCTTCTCTGCTGTCCCCCCCCCAGGGAGGAGGCTATACGTAGATTCCTGTAATCAGTTCCCCCTTTCTACCCTACATTCTCTCCACCCTCCAGGCATTGCCACTCTCATCACTGGTTCTGGAGGAGTCATCTGTCCTGGATTCCCTGTGTTTCCAGTTGTTATCTGTACCAATGTACATCCTCTGGTCTAGCCAGATTTGCAAGGTAGTACTGGGATCATGATAGTGGGCGGGGGGGGGGGGGGGAAGAAGCATTCAAGAACTAGAGGGAAGTTATATGTTTCATCATTGCTACCTTGCCCCCTGCCTGGTTCATCACTAGGCTGTAATCTTTATGAAAGCAAATGGTCAATCTTTCTGCCATGGACTGGAGAGGAAGGTTTGCACTGCCAACCTTTAGGTATTTGCTCCTCCAGAACCCCTTTGGTAAACATTCAAAAATCAAACACACTGCCATCAAGTTGATTCTGACTCAGCAACCCTGTTTAGGGTTTGCAAAACTGTTCCTCTTTATAGGGGCAGATAACTTCATCTGTCTCTTATGGAGTGGCTGGTGAATTTGAACCACTGACCTTGTGGTTAGAAGGCCAATGCCTAGCCCACAGCACTACTGGGGCTCCATGGTAAATACTGTTGTTGTTAGGTGCTATCAAGTTCGTTCCAGTTCATAATGACCGTACGTACAACAAAACAAAACACTACCTGGCTGTGTGCCATTCTCCCACTTGTTCTTATGTTTGAGACCATCGATGCAGCCGCTGTGTCAATCCATCTTGTTGAAGGTCTTCTTATTTTCCATGCCCCATTACTTTACCAAGCATGATGTCCTTCTTCAGGGACTGGTCTCTACTGACAACATGTCCAAAGTACATGAGACGAGGTCTCGCCAACCTTGCCTCTAAGAGGCGTTCTGCCTATATCTTTCAAGACAGATTTGTTTGTTCTTTTGATAATCCATGGTACTTCCAGTATTCTTTGCCAGCACCATAATCTAAATAATGCAATTCATAATTCAAATGCAATTATTTTTCAGTTTACCTTATTTGGTGCCTAACTCTCACATGCATGCGAGGTGACTGAAATACCATGGTTTTGGTGAGACACACATCAGCCCTCAATGTAGCATCCTTTCTTTTCAACACTTGAAAGAGGTCTTGTGCAGCAGATTTACCCAATGCAATGCATTGTTGGATCTCTTGACTGCTGCTTCTATGAGGATTGATTGTGGATCCAAGCAATATTAAATCCTTGACAACTTCAATCTTTTCTTTATACCATGATATTACTTTCTGGTAAATATTAAAACTAAACTCACTGCCGTTGAGTCTGAAACTTAACTGCTTAAGGAAATAGAAAGCCCAGTCTTTCTCCTACAGAACTGCTGGTGGTTTTGAACTATTGACTATGTAGATCACAGCCCAACCCATAACCACTACTCCACCAAGGGTCCTGTTGGTGGGAGGTACCTCAATTCCAAGATTTAGTTGTTGAATTCTAAGACTGTGTCTTGACCATGTTTCCTGCTGTTCCAGGGACCCAGAAGGTAGGGCAGGAGGAGGAGAGCCAACATAGCAACATGTTTGAAGAACTTTTGGGGAAAAAACAATTGTCCCTGTGATTTTTAAGCATTTTTCTAGCTTTCCTGGAATATAAGAATGCTCTGGTGATTTTTTGTGCCTACAAAGACCTTGGGCAAGTGCCTCAATTTCTCATTTGCAAAATGGGAATAATCGTTTAACTTGTCTCACTCATGAAGTCATTATAAAAATTAAGCGAGTTAAAGTACAGAATAGCATATTTCCTTCCTACCATATGGCATGGTGAGTTATGCATGACCTATTTACCACAAGGTCAGCAGTTCAAAACCACCAGCCTCTCCTCAAGAGAAAAACGAGGCCTTTTACTCCCATACCCAACACAATCGCTGAAGACAAATGGGTGCATAAGCAAAAGTGGTGAAGAAAGATGATGGTGCCCAGCTATCAAAAGAGATAGCATCTGGGGTTTTAAAGGCTTGAAGGTAAACAAGCGGCCATCTAGCTCAGAAGCAACAAAGCCCACATGGAAGAAGTACACCAGCCTGTTTGAGCATGAGGTATCAAAGGGATCAGGTATCAGGCATCAAAGAACAAACAATAATATCATTGTGAATGAGGGGGAGTGCAGATTAGGGACCCAAAGCCCATCTGTAGGCAACTGGACATCCCCTTATAGAAGGGTCACGGGGAGGAGATGAGCCAGTCAGAGTGCAGTGTAGCAATGATGAAATATACAAATTTCCTCTAGTTCTTAAATGCTTCCTGCCACCAGTATTATGATTCCAATTCTACCTTACAAATCCGGTCAGACCAGAGCATGTACATGGGTACAGATAAGAGCTGGAAACACAGGGAAACCAGGACAGATAAACCCCTCAGGACCAATAATGAGAGTAGTGCTACCAGGAGGGGAAGGGGAAGGTGGGGTAGAAAGGGGGAACTGATCACAAGGATTTACATATAACCCCTCCCTGGGGGGTGGACAACAGGAAAATGGGTGAAGCGAGACGTCAGAGAATGTAAGACATGAAAAAATAATAATTTATAAATTATCAAGGGTTCTTGAGGGAAGAGAAAAAATAAGGAGTTGATACCAAGAGCTCAAGTAGAGAGAAAATGTTTTGAGAATGATGAAGGCAACAAATGTACAAGACACATTGGATGAATATATGGATTGGATTAAGAATTGTATGAGCCCCCAATAAAATGATTTTTAAAAGAAAAAAAAAGAGTTACAGTCTCAGAAATCCACAGGGGCAGTTCTACCCTGTGCTATAGAGTTGTTTTGAGTCAGAATTGACTTGGTGTCAGTGAATTTGAGGTGTTTTTTTTTTTTTGGCAAATAACAAAAAGTGAGAGTCCCTCCTTTAATATATTTAAGTAAATGTACATATATTTACAGCCAGGGGGGTCGGCATATTCAGCCGCCAGTTTCCTTAGTGTTGGGCTTAGGCACAAGACCACTGTTGGCTGCTCTGAGCCTGGGACCCTGAAAGGTCAAGGAGCAAGTCACTCCTGCCTGACTCCAAAGTGCTCCTGAGGCCCCGGCTGAGTCTGAGGCGGCCTTCTTAGGCCTGCCTAGAATACCCATCTTGGCGCTGCCTTTGATCCCTCCCCTGGATGCAGCTTGTTGTGTGGGAAGATTGTGTCAGAAAGCAAGCCCGCAGGCATGTCCCTGTGAATGAATTGGGCCTTTATGTGAAAGCCACTCCTTGCTGTACTCTCCTCCCTCGGCTCCCGCCCCCATGCCTGCAGCTTCTCCAACGCTTAAAGCTGGCTGTGACATCACTAACTACCCGGCATTGAGGGGATGGGGTGGGAATTCTGTAGAACATCTGGAACTTACTGGAAAATGCAAGGGTGACATTTAGCCAGGAGCGGAGGACTCCTCCCAAACACAAGGCAGTGGGATATTCTTTTGCTTTCTACTCTAGAACTGTTCGCAAATCCTTAAAAAATCATAATGGCTTTAATTTAGTGAGCACTTAGCTTGCACCAGGTCCTTTACAGAAATTACATTGAACTCCCACCATAATTTGCTGGGCAGATATGGAAACAGAGGCTCAGTGAAGCTAAAGGCTTGACTCAGACCCTGTGGCCAGTAAGGCGTAGAGAGAGATGTGAGCCTGGGGAATTTGACTCCAGAGCCGTGCTTTTTGCTTTCGTATAGCTAATGCTTGTTTTATTAAAGTGACCCGGACCATAAAATAGGGTTAAAATAGCAGTCCCCAGCCCAACCTCCTCTACCCTTGGTCCTCAGAGACCATCCTGCTCAACTAAGCAGCTTTTCCTGATTTCACGCTTGATTTCACAACACTCATGTCAATGCTCTTTCTTACACCATTATATTTTCCCTGAATGAATACCACCTTTCCCTCTCACCATTTCTTAGCTTTCCTTACTTATTATAATTCCCCATCTAATTTTTTAATAATCCTATCAGAATTTCCACAATTTTTCCACTGTTCAAACACACAGGTGCCTGAGTAGCACAAATGGTTTGTACTCAACTAAGGAAGAAACAGTCGGTGGTGTGAACATTCATGCTGGTACCCAAGAGAAAGGCCTGCTGAGGGGACTCTCACAACCATCAAGAAAGAAGAGCTGGGATGAACCTCCTCAATCCAGGAGACCGAGAGCTATGACCCCCCCAAAGATGGGGAGAGATGAGAGCAGTAACGATAGAGAAGGGGCAGCAGCAACGGGAGCAGAATCAAGAGCAGGGTACAAAGAGGTGGGATTCACGGCCTACGCATCGAGAGAGCTGAGTACCTTTGGGGAGGTGACTAGTTGTTAGACTGGGCTCCTCCAGGTACTGAACTGGGGATGGGTAGGAAATTAGCTTTGCCCACCTATGGAGCTAGAGCTAAGAACTTTTAGGTCAAGGCTTATTGTTGGAGTGTGTGCTTAATTACACAAGGAGCCTTGGTGTTGTAATGGTTACACGTTGGGTTACTAAATGCAAGGTCAGCAGTTCAAAAATCACCAGACACTCCACAGGAGAAAGACGAGGTTTTCTACTCCCCTAAAGAGTTACATACAGTCTTAGAAATTCACAGGGGCAGTTCTACACTGTCCTATAGGGTTGCTCTGAGTCCACATTGACTCGATGGCAGTGTGTTTTTGGAGAAGTAGGGCAGAAGCCAAGAAGCCAGTGGGCTGAAGAACTTTCTCGCACTAGCTCAAGCAGACTATGTGGTGTCTTGACCAAAGAACTATATCTTGAACATTCTCGATCCTGAATTGTAACCAGTTATTTCCCTAATAAACTCAATAATCATGAGGAAAAAAAGAAAGGATGTCTGTTGATCTGTTTCTGTAAAGGTGACAGCCAAGAAAATTCTATGGAGCCAGTCTAATCTGTCACACACAGGTTCGCCATGAGTCATATTCAATTCCATTTGTTCATTGTTCAGTTCTAACTCCGTCCCCCTCAACGCTGGTGATTCATCTCTTCTGTGCTCTTTTTTAATTTAAGGGAGCTTGAACGCCATGGCTTCTTTCATGAGGCACACTTTTAATTTTAGTCTTGGATATCTGAAAATGCCTTTATTTTCCCTTCACAGTTGACTGATAATTTAGCTGGGTATATAATTCTGAGTTCAAAATAATTTTCATTCAGAATTTCACAAACATGTCTTCATTATGTGCTATATAAGGATATCCTTAGATATCCTTCTAACTTTTTTCCTTTGTGTATGTGATAGTTTTTCCTCTCTGGGACTTCCCAGAAGTTCTCCTTCTCCATTGTGTTTTAAACTTTGATACTGATGCGTTCTAGTGGAAAGCTTTTTCATTCATTGTCCTGGGTACCCTTCTATTGAAAAGTTTTACTTTAGTTACCATCTTTTATATTTCTAAGAACTCTTTCTTCTCTGGTTCATATTTTTATGTTCTATTTTCCTGAGGTTACTAATTGATAGGTTTTGTTCATTTGTTTGTGTTTAGGATTTTTCTGCTTGCTGTATGGTATCTGTCTTCTCTACATACCTTTTTCTGCCTGTTTTTATCTCTGTTTATGGAGGAGACTTGTGACTTTCCTTGAGTGTCAGCTGAACACTAATATTTCAGGTGGAGGCTGGCTTGTAGCTTAACAGGTTTCATATTTGCTGCTGTTAGGTGCTATCGAGTCGCGTCTGACTCCTGCTGACTGCGTGTACAGTAGAATGAAAAAACTGACCAACTGTGCATCATCCTCACAATCATTGCTATGTTTGAGCTCATCACTGTAGCAACTGTTTTGATTTATTCTGTTTAGCATCTTCTTTTTCACGGATTCTGTAATCTCTGATCTTTATTATCAGCGAGAGCTTCAAGTCCTCTTCACTTTCAGCAAGCGAGGTTGTGCAGTGTGCAGACTGCAGGTTGTCAATGAATCTTCCTTCAATCCTGATGCCACAGATTTATTCATATAGTCCATATCCTTTGATTATTGGCTCAGTATGTAGAATAAGTATGGTGAAAGCATACAACCCTGAGGTACACCTTTCCTAATTTTAAACCATACAGTATCCCCTTGTTCTGTTCAAAGAGCTGCCTCTTGGCCTATTTATAGACACCACATAAGCACAATTAAATGTCATGGAACTCCCATTCTTTGTAATGTTGTCCATAATTGATCCACATAGCCAAAAGCCTTTCAAAGTAGGGTAACCCAATTGCTATTAGACTGTTCACTGAGAGTTCTCAAAGGATACAGTGGAGTTTTCTATACATGCCAGCACCTCAACAACAAAAAGATAAATAATAATCCAATTTTAAAATGGGCAGAACTAAATCCTAGCTCTAATTTAAGAATAATCAGTTCTTACTTCATGTCCCTGCTTGATACTCAGCTTCATGAAGTGATCACTGAAGATAAGGTTGCTACAGCAAAGTGTGGTGAAGAAAGCAGAAAGCAGTGAGGCAAATAAAGGCTTATTTGAGTACAAGCCTTTAAGACACTATTCCGATTAATAGCCAGGCCCTTTCTTACACATACATGCGTGTCACTGGATTTGTTTCTCTAGTCATCCCAGCCTAACACACTGAATCTGTGAAACAGTCGAACACGGATGAACGAACCTGCAGGACATTATGCTGAGTGAAATCAGTCAATCATAAAATTACAAAGATCGTATTTGTAAAAAGTTGTGTTGTATTATAAAAAGTCAATAAACATTTTCACAATAAAAGACACAGTCTTTGATGGTTACCAATGGGTTACACGTTGGGTTGCTAACTGTTTCAGCAGTTCGAAACCGCCAGCTGCTCTATGGGAGAAAGATGAGGCTTTCTACTCCTGTAAAGAAACCCACAGAGGCAGTTCTTCTCTGTCCCACTGAGTCGCTATAGTTGGAATATACTTGGTGGCAGTGGGTTGAGTGAGAGATAGTAGGAGGTATTCTCACTGGCTAGAGCATTAACTTGGGTGAAGGGAAAGAAAGTCAGCAATAAGGAGGTCAGCAAAAAAGATGGGGGCAGGGGGAGACACTGAGAGGAGTCCAAGAGTTAAAGGGAACAGAGGCAAATACTACTATACACACAATCCTACAATTAGAGTTATCTATGAGTAGATGCTTGAATAGACATGCAGGCTGGACAAGTGTGGGAGGGCAGGTGGGCATATAGCCATGAATATATTTAGGGTTGGCAGAGGATGTTTGCATATGTGTATTTATCTTTGCAGACACTAAATCCATGAATGTGGTAGAAGCATCTAGGAGACAGAGTTATGAAAACTTCTTAGACATGGACTTAGCCAAACACCTTGAGGGAAGGTGACCCTGTGAGATCAGGACCAGGAGGGCATCAAGATCAACTGGCATAACATAGTCCACAAAGTCAGGGTTCAACATCCAAGTCTGGTGAGCAGCAACTGAGATCTTAAAAGCTCCTGAGCTGCCATCTAAGATATAACTATTGGTCACTCTCTGCCTAGAGGAAAGCAGAGTGAAGAAAATTGAAGACCCACAGCAGCAGTTCAGTAGATTGTTGAATTACATGAATATCAACCTCCACAATCCTGGGACCGGAGAAACTGGATGGCGTCCCTGCCAACTTCTCTGAAAGAAATCCTGTTAGGGTTCTGGATAGTGTGTGTTAGTCTGGGTAGACTAGAGAAACAGATCCAGGGAGACTTACATGTGTATAGGAAAGAGGTTTATATAAAGATTCATTGTATATTAAGAAAACATCCTAGCCCAGTCCAAATCAAGACTTATGGAAGTCCGGTTTTAGCCCATGTGTCCAGTACCAGTCTGCAAATTCCTCTTCAGACTCATGCAAGACATACAATGATGCTGAGTTCAGGAAGATCACAGGCCAGTGGGTGGAAAATCTTTCCGATCCAGTGGCAGTAGAACCATCTCAGTGCTGGCAGGTGTCTCCATGTGGCTCCTCCAGCTCCAGGGCTTAGCATAGCTCCATGTGTCTTGTTAACAGGAATGCCTCATAGGGAGTGAGCCTGTGTCCTGCCTCCAGCAAGCTATTTATCTCCTTAGCGCCTCCAAATGAGGTCATCAAGGTGCAACCTGATTGACAGGCTAAACTCCACCCCTTCACTCTTAATAGTCTCAAATTGGCAACAGATTATGTAACTACCACAGAGTGGGAGAAAGAATGTGGACTGGGACCTGGCATTGTAGGGAAAATTGGGCTTGCTGGTTCGATGGCGATTAACAGAATCCCAGAGACGGTGGCTTTTGCTCACCCATTACACTTGGTTTTCAGGTAAACCATAGACAGGTCTATTGGAAGAACAGTAGCACTTGGAATCTAGGAGGCAGCACTTTCCCAGAAACAAAGTTCAGAAGGGTTAGAAGGAAGAGAGGTATAGGTGTGGGGAACAGGGAAGAGGTGGAATGACTGTAGTAGGTGTCATGGAACAAGTGTGTATGAATTAGTAAATCTTTACCCAGTTCACAGTATCACATGCATCCCAGGCTCTGATGGATCACTATGACAGCCACCACCGCACTGCATCCAGGTCTTCCATGTATATGGGAAGCTTGCTTTATTCAGCAGGATTGAGGCAGTAGTGTTACAAGTGAATCTTCTGGGTAGAGTTTTCTAGCTCTTATCACTTTCAGATGTACCCTTCTCTAAGAGCTGTAGTTCTTAATTCCCTGGGTAGTCTCTAGGGCTAAGAGCTGCCTGTCATTGCATGGCACACTCTGGGAGATATGCATATTTTTCAGGAGCTAGAGTTCACAGCTTTCATCAGCTGCTCAGTAGGTCACTGATCACCTCCAAATAGGTAACATCACAGTCCTTGCGGTTCTCCCACCCTTCAACTTGTGTGCTTTTCATGCGATCTGGGTTGAGGCATAAAGACTCAGATCCCATGAGGATTATGAATGAAGTTGGAGTCAACAGCACCCAAGAAAGATCCAGAGGGGTTTTCCTGCTGAGGTCCTGAGTGGGCTGCACAGTGAAGGGCAATCTGGTCTCAGGGTTGACTGTTTTCTATCTTTGCACAATATAGATGACTGGATCTGTGTGAGTTAGGTTTGGTGTCCTGACTCTTATTTCTCTAGGATTTACGTCAAGTGTGTGTGTGTGTGTGTGTGTGTGTGTGTGTGTGTGTGTGTGTGTGGTGTGGCGGTGTTTTCTGGATCATGTGGTATTTCTGTTTCCAACTTCTTAAGGAAGGGCCATTCCGTTTCCCACAGTGGTTTCACCATTCTGCACTCCCACCAGTCTGGTGAGTGCCAGCCTAACACCCTAAGTGACCACAAATGGTCAGAGCCACAGACAGTCAGCCTGTCATGAAGATGGTGCAGACCCCAGGAATGCTGCCTTCTGTTTGACGTGAGATCACCACGGAGCCAATCCCATGCTTACAACAGCGACACCTGGGGTGGGGAACCACCAGGGACTGAGCTGGCTTCCACCATACTCATGATGACGTCTGCCAGGCAGTGCATGTGTCCTGCGGCCTATAGAGCATCCTAGCCTCTGGGTTTGGGGGTGTTAAAGAAATCCAACTCGTGGCACCAGAGGGCAGATGGGAATGAGTGGGATGTGTTGGGGGAGTTGCATTGTCATCTGTCTCAAGAGGGCACCTGCCCCTCCCTGACAGCTGTCCTCACCCACCCTTAGGAGCATGTGTTAGCACGTGAGGCTGGAGTTTCTCATGATCACGGTGGCATAGGGATTTTAAGGGGAGAGAAAATCAGACTAGCGAACTGTGCCCTCACCCTGAGGTTTGATTCTCATCCACCTTCCTTTATTGGTGACTCAAAAGGCAGCAAGAAAAGGGTTCCCCTGAATCCTTGCTGGCTGACCAAGACCTAAGGAGGGTTTTGTAAAGCCCTGGGAGATGACTAGGAGGGATGTGGAGCCTGACCCCAAAGCATCCGGGGAGGCTGGCACCCAGTGTGAGAGGTCTAAGGGAGTCCACCACAGGGTTCCACAGTCTCCTTCCCAACTAGAGGCTGCCCCCCCCCTCCCACCTGCCCGCATCATTGATCAGCATGGACCCTCTGACGGCCTGGGAGGCAGCCAATCCCAAAGCAGTTGGGGCCCAGAGTTTCACAATTGCTTTTCCCTCACTGCAGGGGTTCCATGACTCACCCTGAAGGAGGCATCATAAATTCTCCCGAATAGCAGCCTTGTCACTGAACCATCCCAATCATTTAGCCTAGCAAGTGCCTGGGCTCCAGCAGCCAGTCCACTAGGTAATGGTGGCCCCAGCCCTGCTCTCCCGCTGAGAGCTAGGAAGGGGCGAGGGCCAGCCATGTCGCCACAGCAAAGTCACAACATTCCTTCCTGACGCTGGCAGCACATGCTCCTTTCACAGGAGAGGGAGAGCCACAGGGAGGGCCAACGAACAGGACAGGGTGATCCAGGCCCAGCGGGCAACACCACAGAGGGCCTGGGGGTAGGGACTTTGTAAGCTGTGTGACTTTAGGCAGGTCCTTAACCTCTTAACCTCTTCATTCTTCATCAGCGAAATGAGATAGAACGAAACTCATGGGACATCTTCAAGGAACCAGCGAGGGTGCTCCACAAATTCTGTGGAGTAATGGAGTGGAAGGACCAGGGAGTTTTTCTGTGAACTTGTTGAAGCCCCTTTGTACGGCAGGTAAGATCGTTTCAGTGGGACTCTGAGTGCCCCTAAATGTGCCTGTTAGTGTGTATGGACATGCCAAGCCCAGCACCCTGGTCCCCCTTTGGTTCCCTAGTTACCCACACCCCTACTTCATCTTGGCCCATGTTGTCCTCTTGTGTGGTGCTCCCCCATGAGCTTAGCCCCTCCCCACCCAACTTTGCTTTCTTTTCTCTCTCTGTGGGCACTATCTCTTCGTCACCCAAGTTAATACCTGCCAACCTTCTGGCCCTGCGGGCCTGGCACACTTTTGAGATGGCAGCGCCAATCCTGTCCCTCACACTTTAAAAATTATTCAAGAGCCATAAATACATTTTCACAAACAAATGAAACCACCATTGGCTGAAAAATATCCTTGAAACATGTCCAGTTTTCCTTCAGAGCCACGTGGACGTATTGAAAGGGCCGCAGTTTGCTGAGCCCTGCTGTGGCCTATTGCTGCTTCTTCCCTCCCTTGCACTTCGTCTCCCACCTGCCCCCTTGGTAACCTCCTAAGTCTGTTTGCTTGTCTCCCCCTCCCCCCACCCCCACCCCCGCTTTATAACAGTGGCCTCACAGTACTTGTCCTTTTGTGATTGGTTAATGTCACTGGGCATGACGCTCTCCAGGTTGAAGTTCTTCGTGGTTCCAGCACTGTTTCTCAGTGACACATAGTACTCCGTCGTGCGCAGGTACCAGGGTTTCTTTAGCCAGTCTTCTCCTGGTAAGCATTTAGGTGATTTCCATCTTCTTGCTCTGTGAACGGGGCTGTGATGGACATGGGTACCCAAGTGTCTGCTCATGCTATGGTTCTTACTTCTTTATGGTACATATCCCCAGACAGCTTACTGAGTGTCTCTCTCTCTTTCTCCT